>NC_063165.1:34550059-35750059 GCF_023159225.1 Perognathus longimembris pacificus
AGATGATATAGATATGCCAAAGAATTGTCTTCATACCACAGTAGAATGTAGAATGAGCATATTATTGAAGCTTTCTTATTGAGATTCTCTTCTTAGAGAGAAAAACAAATAGTTGCCACAGTGTTCCTTAACAGAAAATGAGAGAAAATATAACGGAAGTTTCTAGATGGGACAAAAAGAGGAAGAGTTTATCCACATACTACAGACCAGAGATGAAGATGCATGTGGAAAATACAAAGAGTTATAAATATCTGCAGTATTTATATGTGTGCGTGTGTGTGGTGATGGTGGGGAGGGGGGTTGTAAGTGAAAAGAATCATTACACAAATCTCAATTGATTATCAGGGCCCAGGTATAATGGCCCATGTTAAGGGATAGACTTAAATCCAGGCCAAGGAAGAGCTCATGAAGACTTGATTCTACAGTTGCTTATATATTCAGATATACATTTGTAGAAGCAATGTAATTCCATGTTTATGTACCTAGAAACTGTAATATAAATTATGAGGATCACTTAGTGATATAAAAAAAATCATGACCTGGAATTATGCAATGGAGGAAGAATGAGGTGGTAATCTGGGTAGATATTTACATGATAAATATGGCCAGGAATTGATATGTTAAATGAGTAATGAGGAAAATACTAGAAATTCTTTCAGAAAGTAGGATGTACTTTCAAACATTTGGAGTTGTGTGTCAATATTCAACCTACAAGTGAGATATATAAGATGTTTTTCAATCATGTGTAAGTGTCGTATTTATAGAATTTACAAGCATGTCTGTCCCCAAAGCCCTAAGGTATTTATTTGTTATTAATTACAAATCAATTGTCACTGTAATTTGTTATTGTGTAAATAAAGACTTCTAAGTATTCTTACATCTTATTAGCATTGCTGATTTGAACATATTTCAGCTTTGTTTTAATGAAGCAGTCTTGCTAGAAAAAAATGTATCTCACAGATCTATTTGAAATCATTTCTGAATGTCTTTCTTTAACAGATAATCACATCCTTCTTTTTATAATGGCTTTTGCTGATATAAATAGACAAGCAGAGATTGAGTTCAAGTCAGTGATAATGAGCTATCCATATATGGTAACATTCTTTTTTGTTACTAAGTAAAATGAATGTGGTATTGTTTCATTCTTAAGACAGAAAGCTTGTAGGTTATATGTGTACATTAGTGAGCCATATGTCCTCCAAAAATTTTGGCTTTGTTTTATTTTTTTAAAGAGGCTGGCATTTTGTCTATACTTAATTAAAGTCTTTTTAAAGAATGAATTGTAGAATATTACTTCCATTTTCGATAAAGTTCTCTTCTATTTACTCCATTCTCAAATTTAAGAAAATCTAGGATTAATTGCCCTTATTATTTTTTTCTAAAATGGAAGCTGTAATTCCTGCAGGACTGCTTCACCTTTCTTCCAATGACTTATTTCGTATACTTTACTAAGCAAATTCAGTAGTAGGGAAGAAAAACACATTGAAATGGAAAGTATTTATATCCGCTAACCTTCTAACACTCTATTTATCTGTGCAGAATTTAGTCCTCAAGATTCCTATGTAATAATTCCTATGTAATAATGTAATTCCTATGTAAGTGTGTGTGTGTGTGTGTGTGTAATTTGTCTGTATGTCAATACTGGAGCTTGAACTCAGAGTCTGTTTTTCGTCCTTTAGCTTTTTACTCAAGGCTTTACCTCCTGAGCTACAGCTATACCTATGGCTTTCTGGTACTTAATTGGATATATGAGTCTCACAAACTTTCCTGCACTGGCTGGTTTTGAGCTACAATCCTCACATCTCATAGTCCTGAATAGCTAGAATTACAAGTGTGAGCCTGGTAGATCTTTATATTATATTATATTAGATAACTGAAATATGCATTTCAGTGCTTCAGTTTATTACAAACTGTGAAAGGATATGTTTTTACTATCATTCTAATCAGATTACACACATACATATACATATATATTATACATGTGTATATATTTGGAGATATTTTATGTGTATACGACAAAAAAGTTGAAATATGCTTGTTTCCAAAATCCTTAAAAAATAAAAACCATGTCTATCTTAATACATTAAATTGTTTAAAAGTAAAATAATTGGTTTGATATGAGTAAGAGGTCCAGCCATTGACTTCTTACATATCACTGTGAGAAGTTTGAACACAGTTGTATATATCTGAACATTAGAATTATTTAATAGCAAATACTTTTACGAATTACCGGGTCTTTTTCTCATGAAGATTTCCTAATGAGAAAGCATATATGGTAGACCAACACACAGTCTCCTGAAAATTCATTAGCTACATCTTCTGTAATGTTGGCTGTACCACTTCCACTAAGCACAACAAGAAATACACCCGTTTGGAATGTCTGATCACCAGCACTACTTTCAGAATTGTCTGATGATCACATTTTCTTCAATAAACTCAAATATATGATGAATGGAAGTATTTTCATGGCATGTTAGTGATTTACCTTATTAAAGTAAGAAGCATGTGGTCATTGGGATATACCTTTATACTTTTCAGGGGTAAATTTCCACCAGTCTGAAAAGGGATTTGGCTCTGTTAAGTATGCTGTAGAGTACATTGATTCTTAGCCTTATCATTATCTGTGCAACTTTACTGATATTTATGTATTTCTGATGAGAGAAAATTATGAAAGTATACATGCATACACATACATATATTCAATACTATCACCTATCTCTCCAAACCAACATCTGTTTCCATCCTTTGTGTGAAATCCTCCCAGGTACTTTCAGGATCATTACCTTACTCTGTGTACAATTCATATTAAAAAGAAAGTCAATGACTGTTTTTTTCATTCGAACACTGGTCCTACATTCAAAAGGTATTGCCATGTCTTTGAACAAATCAAAAGTTCATAGTATGGCCTTCTGGGAAACTTCTAGTGTAACTCTTGGATATTAATTCTATAATTTTCAACAAGTTACAAAAAGCTAATTATATCAACCAGAGGGAAAAGCAAAGATTGGATGAACAACTAAGAACCACCTCTTGTTACATTGTGAGGGCTTGAATTGTTTTAGCTTAAGCAACAGTGAGAGTAAGCTCCATTCTTACATGGTCTTTTCCAAAACTACTTTAAAAAAAAATTCAGATAAGGAAACGATTGTTGCAACTTTTTTTCCATGACAGCAGATTCTTTCATCTTCAACAGAGCCCAACCCCTATACCTTTAGTAACACAAAGGCATTCTGCAATTTCCCCTTACATATCATTTGTAAAATGATAATAGACTGCAATATTGCCTTTTAAGCATGTGCACATATGCAAACACACATAACAAACAATAAATACATTGAAAACTATGAAAAATTATAACCTGTTCATAGGAAACTTTAAGGAAAGAAGAAAAATACATAGAATATTTTGAGGGATAATCCTCACCAGAAGAAATAGCCTAATCTAAACCCCAAAACTTGAGTGAAGTGAAATATTACAGCATTTGTATAAAAATTGAAATGCTAATACATGGGATACTTTAAGAATTTGCTGTGACTACATAACAACCAAAAGTTAATGACAGATATATTTGCAAAGGAGACTAAAGTAAAAAGACAGAGAAAGTTGATCCAGAGAATTATACAAGACAAAAATTACTATTTTATCCAAAGTTAAAGAGGGTATGGTATGAATAATAGTTACATATATATATATACACACGTACATTCATATTCCTATATATCCAGATATTTATAGATGTGTGTAAATGATCACAGAAAACCAACTATTCGGCAAAGCTGTATTGATGAGATATAAAATTTGGGGCTAGGATAGGATAGTTTGTTAGAATTGACATAAAAATCTCATAATAAATGTAAGGAACCTGAGGTAACGAACCTGAAAGTCAAAGATTAAGTTGCCACCAGGCTTGGTCCCTGGCTTTTGGATGACTGTCTTCTAGCTAGAGCTTCAAATGACCTTCAATCTATATGTGTAAATTCTTAAAATTTCTTATCTTTTAACAAAGACACTAGTCCTGTTACATCAGAGTCCCACCTTTGTGACATCTTTTAAGCCTAATTATTTCTTTAAAGGATCTATTTCCAAAGGCAGTGACAATAGGGTAAGGAATTTGACAGATGAAATTTCAGAGTAGACACTTTAGTATTTAATGGGGGAAAGACAGATCAATCACAAAGCTTTTAGAGAAAATCGGATGTTGCTGGTCTTCAATTTTGTCAGTAAAAATTTTTAAACAAAAATGTATATGAGATATATTTTGGATATGTATTGGATGAATAATGGTAGGTAATGCCTACATCTTCCTTTTTCTGATTGAAGCAATGTGTAAGATGAAGGCAATATTGATTGCTGTTAAAATAGAAGTTTAATCTGAGTCTAAATAAGGAGGAGACATAAATTTCTCTTGGGACATAATAAATCCATTTTGCTATCTTTCTGAAACACCCCCAAAATGTTCTCCTGAAATAGTATTTACCAAAAAATAGAAAGGGTGAAGGATAGGAAGTGAATTTACTTCCTGAATGAATAATAATATTTGTAATGGGTGGTTAAATTGATATATATGTATATATATATGATTAGAGGGACCAATGATTTAGGAGGAAAAACAAATTTTATGACATCAAATTTATCCTGTGAGTGAATTCAGTTTTGTGCTGTATTCCTCTGAATTGGTGTGCTTGAGGAAAATTTATTATAAGAGTTGTGATTTAGCCAAGCGAGGTAGCATATGCCTGCAATCTCAGTACCAGGCATAAGGATCACTAGTTTCAGGCTAACTAGGGCTATACAGTGATTATTCTGTCAAAGAAACAAACAACAACAACAAACAAAACAAAACAAAATACTTGTAGCTAGAACAAAAGACACAGGAAACAGCTTTCTGGTATCAAATAAAACCTCCTCTTTATAAATATAGCAGCTCCATTTGGTCACTTCAAGGACATCTTTTGTTTTGATCTACAAATAAAATTACATGTACCAAAAAAGCAAAAGATAATAACAAAAAACCCCTTAATAGCAATGACTTTATGGTGTCATTTGACATAGTTACACTGAATTTATTGTTGTATTAATTCATTTATTACTGAATCAGTCATAAACCTTTCAATATTTCAGTCTCTAATGCAAGAAGAAATTACTGATGTTATCCTCAAAGGCCAAAAGACATCTCACATGTTTATATAAAATTAGAATTAAGTTATAGCAAGAAAATTATCTTTCATTATTCAATAAAGTATTTTCATTCATGTTGAACTGACCCTCACTTATTCATTTTTTAATGAAAACTAGCTCTGAAAGTTAACAATGCTAGGATTTCTTCTGTTTGCTGCAACTGAATTTGACACTAACAAGAGGAAGCTTCATCAAGTAATATTTGGATCACAACAAAATGAGTTTGTATAACTGAAACTTTTGGAAAGTGAATGAGAGGGAAAAAATAACATGAGTATCAGGGTAGCTAACTGTGGCTTCAAAACACAGGTTAATAAAGGTTAAACAAAAAGAAAATATACTGGGACTTGTTAAATTATATAGATCTCTATGCATTCACACAAAGTGAAACCAAACAAGGATATTCTTAGCAGAAGAGATTACAAAGGCTCAATAGCTAGATACATCTGATCAGATGAAATAATATTCATCAAAATGAATTCCAGGAAATGGAAAAAAGAGTTTTTTTTCTTGTTTCTGTTTTTGTTTTCTTTTATCTTGTTTCTTCATTTATATATATTTGGGAAGGTAGGGAGGGGCACAAAAATGGAAGGACAAAGTGAACAAATGCAGCAGTAATACTCACTAGACACTATGTGGAAAATAAACTATGCAACTTATGGATGGGGATGGGAGGGGGAAATGGAGAGAGAATTAGGGAATTGATGACACTGTTCAAAAAGAAATGTGTGCTATCTGACTTAAGTAACTATAATACTTCTGTATATCACTTTTACAATAAATAAATTAAAATTATATAACGTGGACTCCTTAAAGAATTAAACTATACCTTTTTATTACTCATGACATAATAATAAGCAGTTTTATTCTTTCATAAGTGTGTTTTCTGTGAAGATTAGAAGAGAGTGAGCTATTGAGCTTTGTATTGTTTTTAAAGTTGAAATCTAGGCCATTATACTTTTAATAGAAGATGACTGACTGCATCATTTTGCTTCAGAATGGTTTTAAGAAAAAGATTTAATTTGGGGAAAGATATGTGAGTGTTCCTTATGATCCTGGAGTTCCATCTCTTAACTCTCTTGTACATTTACCTTTTTCTTTGTCCTTTTGAAGAAAGGAAAGATAGTTTTTTAATGAGTTACTTGTTTGGCCTGGACAGATAGCTGAAATAACATGGGTAGACTCAGAAAGAAAAATAATATGGTTTAACTTAAAATGAACTTACTAGTGTTTTTAGGTATATTTAATTTTTTTTTTTTTTTTTTTTTTTGGCCAGTCCTGGGCCTTGGACTCAGGGCCTGAGCACTGTCCCTGGCTTCTTCCCGCTCAAGGCTAGCACTCTGCCACTTGAGCCACAGCGCCGCTTCTGGCCATTTTCTGTATATGTGGTGCTGGGGAATCGAACCCAGGGCCTCTTGTATCCGAGGCAGGCACTCTTGCCGCTAGGCTATATCCTCAGCCCCTTAGGTATATTTAATTTAAAACAATTTAATAATTATGATCAGTTGCAGTCATGCTGAAAAAGACGTATATTTAGATGGCACGTGATAAGGCTTCTAACACTTCATTGTGAATGTCATATTCAGTGTTGAAATACTGAATAATTTGCATCAAAATTAATGGTCAATTAATTCTCATTGATCAATATGCTAGGAGAGAAACAATACAATAGTAAAATAAAAAATAAAAAAATAGTAAAATTAAAATGCCTGAGTGAAAAAGCCAATGAAAAATGCCTGAGATGAGAAAATGTTTACATCGTCATACTTCAAATTGGCTACAAATATTTAACAGGTGAATAAAGACAGGTATTAATATTGGTAATTGTGTGTTTATTGTTCTAATTACATGCACTTAAAGGTTATGGATTCTTAACTATATAACAGCAGTATCACTAAAAATTGAATATATCATATGGCACTAAATATAAGTATCCTCAACTTAGTCATTAGATTTGATACCCTACAAACTAGACCTCTTTCAGGTTTAATTTTTAACAAATGGTTTAGAACAGAAAGAATGGCTTTTCTGAGCAAGAATAAAGTTTACACAGAAGGCTCTTGGAAATAATTTTTATCATTAACTGTTTCTGTTTTTTATCAGACAGATTTCAGATTTTAGATCGCCTACTCACTACAAAGTTTGGACTTTCTTAACTGCATAATCACATGAGCCAATTTCTTATCTATCTATCTATCTATCCAACTATCTAATTACTTACCTATTTTCTACCCATATATTCATGATCTGTCATCATCATCTATTTATCCAAACAGACACACACACACACACACACACACACTCATATACATAAACCCCCTAATTTCTCTTTTCTAGAAGACTCTTACTAATAAAATACTTGATGTATTAGTATTTAGATAATAAATATTTACCTCTATAAGTAATAAAGACTTTATGATTAAAAAGTGAATCTAAAAGAAAAATGGCTGGTACGAAGTTTCAATAAATCTTACCAGTCAAATAATTCTTGCAAAAATGTGAATTTTTTGTATGATTAAAATTTTAATATAGTAGACACTTTTCATATGATTAAGGGGCTATACTTTCAGAGTATAAATATTTAACCTTTATGTAATATGAACTTTAAAATATTTGTTCCAAACGAATGCCAGTTGAATCAAAATTTGGATTCAACAAAATGCCACTAAAACCAACATTGACTAATACTGAGAATTCATTATTTTACTGGTGAAAAATTCATGAGGGCGCAATGTGTGTTCTGCTAAGAATGAATTCTAAAATCAGAGATCAAGCAACACTGTCCCCAATGGTCTCCAACATCTCTAGACATAAATCTATAATAGACAAATTATAAGAAGAAAAACTAATGCTGCACATACAAAAATACAATACGTACCATGAGAAATAGTGGAAGAATTTATCTTCTGGTGTATTATTCAATTTATTTCTTCAAGATTTTTCAGTTTTCATTGTGAACTTCTTTCATCTCCTTTGTTTAAGATTATAACTAAGAATTTTAGTTTTTGAGCTATTGTTAATGGGCTTCTTTATTGTTTGTTGTAGTTCTATATATTGAACTTTGGGACAGATGCTATGTCTGAGAATTTTTGCTCAAACCAGGTACTCTAACATTTGAGGCACCATTCCACACGCGCGCACCCGTGTGTGTGTGCTCGCGCACTTGATTAAAAATAATAGTCTCACAGACTTTTCTGCCTGACTTGGTATCAAACACAATCTTCAGATCTCAGACTCTTGAGTAGCTAAGATTATAGGCATGAGTCAGAAGCACCCATCTGGAATTGTTTTTTTGTTAATGTATTCATTGTTGGTATAGAGAGAAGCTAATAGTTTTTATATATTGATTTTTATATCCTGCTACATTGCAGAAATGTTTATGTAAACTATGAGTTTGTAGAATCTTTAACATGATTTACATTTATAATCATAGCATTTGTAAATGGAAATCATTTGGCTTCTTCCTTATTTGAATCCCTTTTTTTCTTTTCCTTCTTTATTTCTCCAACTATGAATTTCAATGCTATATTGTGTAAGAATGGTGAAAGTGGATATTCTTATATCATTCCTGATCTTAGGCAAGGAAATTATCTCACGTTTTCCGCATAGAGTATTAGCTAGAGGTAAAATTCATCTAAAATTAAGAAAAGCAAAGGGTGGGTTGGATTGGGAAGGATGGGTCAGAATGTTGAAAGTGTCTTTGATTGATTGAATGTGCTGATTAAGATGTGCTGTGCTCATGGTCTGCTTTGTCGAATTACAACTCTTTTGTAAAACTACTTAGAGATAATAGAAATATTTTTTAAAAGATAGAAAACTCAATCATAAAATTTATAGGCAAGTATAGAATATTACCCACCAAAAATAATCTAGAGCAGAAAGAGCAACACTGCAGGTATTTCAACATCAGCTTCAAATTTTACTATAGATCCATAGTCACACAGGAAGACAAATGAAAAACAATAAAAAACTTAAAAGTAAAATCACACAGCTATAGCAATCTGATCTTTGACAAAAGAGCTGAAAATATACACTAGAGAAAAAAACCTAAATAACAAAAGAATACATAACCTAAATAATAAGTAGGCAAAAAAAATTGAATAGGAAGCTCTCAGGTGGTTCACTCCTAGCGACTCAGGAGACTGAGACGTGAGAATCATGGTTTAAATACAACTAGGGCAGGAAAGTTTGTGAGACTGTTATCTCATAGCGAATCACTAAGAAGTCAAAGTAGAGTTATGGCTCAACTGGTGGAATGCTGCCTTGAACAAATAAAGGGTTCAGAGACAGTGCCTTAGCTCTGAGTTCAAGCCCAAGGAACAGCACACGCGCACACACACACACACACACACACGTGCATACACACATACACATAAAAGAAAAGCAAATGAATACAAATGGCTAATAAATACAGGAAGAAATATTCAATGACCCTAACCACAAAGGAAATGGAAAGTAAAACTATGAAGGAAAGATTCAAACTCATCGAAGTCAGAACATCAGCCATCATGAAAACAAACACAACAAATTCTATGGAGGATGCAGTTAAAAAAAAAAAGAAAGAATCTTTATACATTGTTTATGTAGAAATCAGCATTGAGGGTCTTCAATAATCTAACAATAGACCTACCTATGATCCTGCTCTACCTTACTTTGGTACATGATCACAGGAGTATAAAAATTATACAGAAAACATACCAGCATACTTATTTTTATTGCAGTTCTATTCTCAACAGCTAAATGATGAAATCAATTTCAGTGTTCAACAGCTGATAAATAAACCAATATTTGTATGTGTATATATCCATATGTATATTCATATGTGAATGTGTATATGTATTTATATGTGTGTGTATGTTGTACACCCCACCCGCATATATATTTCTATATGTCTCTTTCTCTGTTTGTGTGTGTATATATATGTATATATATATATATATATATGAATGAATGTTACTCAGCCAATAAAGAAAAGATAAATCATGTACCTTGCAGCAGAATAAATGGAACAGGAGATCATCATGTTTAGTGAGAATGTATGCCAAAAACAATGATTATGATAACAACAATAGAAAAAAGTGTGAAAGGGAGCTGAAGGGAGCTGGAAACAGCAGGAAGAGTAGAGGGAAAGGAAAAGATCTTAAAAAATGAACAGAATACATAGGACAATGCTGTAATAAAAGCAGCAAACAGAAAAATAGAAAAGGAATGAGGAATGGAATATGAAGTAGAGAATTAACTTGTACAAAGGATACTGCACACAAGTATGTAATCATCACTGTGTTATTAAGAATATTAACTGAAACTTAAAAAAAGAAAAGTAAAAATGATATCCAATATTTGAATACATAGGCCTACCTTAAGGGGAAGCTTGGTGTTTTGGTAATGATTACCTTTTGTACTTATGTAATATAATCTTTGTTCATGATCTTAGCTTTAAGAATATTAAATTTTAATCCATCTGGAAATTGTTGAAGAAAATAAAAATATCTTGTAGATAAAAATTTGATTTGCTTTTTTTGTTTAAGATTTGCTGCAAAAATTTACTAAGTAGAACCTTTTGTTTTGTTTCATTTTCCAGAGCTGAGGACTGACTCAGGGCTTTAAACTTGCTAGGCAAGTGCTATTCCACTGAGCTAAATCCCCAGCACCAAAGAACCATTAAAAAAAAGCTTACCAAAGTAATGAAAAAAAAAATCTACCTTTACAAAGATATTCATATAAAATAAATAAAAAGAACTATTTTAGATTATTCAAACTCCCCATATTAACATAGCCCTGCATAGCATGTGAAAAATTGTACTAAACTATTTTAAAAGCTACTGAAAATTACCATTCAATATTGAGACCAAAATAAAATTGTGACAAGTAAAGAAAAAATTTTAAAACTTAAAATAAAAACAGGCTGGGAATGTGGCTTAGCGGTAGAGTGCTTGCCAAGCATGCATGAAGCCCTGGGTTTGATTCTTCAGCACCACACAAACAGAAAAAGCCAGAAGTGGTGCTGAGGCTCAAATAGTAGAGTGCTAGCCTTAAGCAAAAAGAAGCCAGGAACAGTGCTCAGGCTGTGAGTTCAAGCCTCAGGACTGACCAAAAAAAAAAATAATTGCAGTTTCAGTAACTACTTGGATAGGTCAGAAAAGAGTACATAGTTATATTCCATAGTCTAAATATACAGTTATAGAAAAAATGACTCTGAGCTCATAGAATGGAAAATATACAAATACATTAAATAATACTCATAGATGATATATATGCAGCATAGATGTAATAAAAATTTTCAAAGGATTCCTGGTGGGTCAAAACTGTAATCCAGGCTAGTAGAAAAGAAGAGATTAGCAAGACCTAATTTCATAACCAACCTGGGAAAATATTTGTGAGAACCCTTATCAATCAATATAAAGCTAGGCATAGTGGTACAAACATATTTTCCCTGATATGCTGAAAATGGAAACAGCAGTATCAGGGTCCAAGCCAATCTGGACACAAATGTGAAACCCTATATGAAAAACAAAATGAAAAAGCCTAATGGTGGAACTTGTACCCCACAAGCACAAAGTCCTGAGTTAATCCACTAATTTTCTTCCAAACTCCTAAAAGAATGGAGATTCTAATAAATGTAATTATAGAATTCATATGATAGATCCAGAGAAAATGTGTAATAGTAATACTTTAAAACATCAAACACAAAATGTATTAAAGAAAAAGACATGTAACCCACAAAATTATACATAACCTGAAAACAGCCTTAAAAAAACCAAGCAAACACAAATAACTAGATACCATAATAACAAACTTTCAAAGGTTATTCTTTTATTATAACACTGTATGTAGAAAAGTTATTCATGACTTGGTAAAGTAAAACTTTCAAATCATATAGACTAAAAGAAAATCCAACAATCATACCTGAAACATGAAGAAACATAGAATGAATATTGTAAAGAACAGGGGGAGAGGATAGCCAGGTGCTGGTAGCTCATGCCTGCAATCCTAACTACTAAGGAAGCTGAGATCTAAGGATCATGTTTCAAAGCTAGCCTGAGCAAGAAAGTCTGTGTGACCCCAACAAACTACCTGAAGGCCATAAGTGGAGCTATGGCTCAAGTAATAGAGTGCTAGCCTTGAATAAGAAAGCTCAAGGACAGGACTCAGGCCTTGAGTTCAAGCCCCAAGATGGGCTTGAAGGAAGAGGGAAGTTATAATTATGTGAACATTTAAATCAATGCTAAATGTCTCATCTAACAATGTGCAATCTACAGGATTCAAGTAACAATTTAGAAGAGGCTCATTTTCTTCCATTTGTAATCCTAGCTGCTCAGGAGTCTAAGATTAGGAAGATGGTTCAAGACCAGTACAAACAAAAATTAGGTAAGAACCATCTCAAAAGAAAACAAAAGCTGGATGTGATGACATTCATTGGTCATACTTGCTAATGTAAAATGTAAATGTAAATAATGTAATAATGTAAATAATGTAATAATATAAATAAAAGAATCTTGGTCCTGGTTTGTTTAAGCAAAATATGAGACCCTACGACAAAGTAACCAAAACAAAATGTGTGGAAGATAGTTATGTGTGACCTTATGTGTGGCCAAAGTGTGAGAGTGCCAGTCTTAAGCAAAAGAAAAGCCTAACGTGAAGGCCTGAGTTCAAGAATAGGTATCAGAAAATACACCCCCCACACACATAAATTTTAATGAACTCAAGTAGCTCCCAATGTATTTCAAAGAATTAGAACTGAGTGCTTCCAAGTAAGAAAAGTAATGGCATAATTGTCTCAAAAAGCAACTAAGAATGTAAATGAATTGGATGATAAGCCAGTAATGATGTTCAGAGGATTGTCCATGTATGATAAGAAATCCAAGAGACCATTGAGATACTGAACCAATCCTAGAATTGCCCTCATTTTGATCTCCTTATTTTATAAAATACAAAGTGACATCATTCATACATAACATTAACATGTGATTATTAATATATAAACTATAATCCATAATTAGTCTCTTTCTGCTTGTAAATCATCGTTGGGCAATGTTGAGAGGAACAAAAATTCTTTCATGATGATTTACACGAACATTTTCACTTTGTACCAGTATTCAGATAGTGTTGTTTTTCAGTTGGGCCTTAAATCTCTTTAACTTACACAAACTGTGCAGATTTTTGCGTTACTGATAAGGAAATATAAAATCTCTGAATAATTATCAAATTCAAGAACTGAATTTTTAATTTAGAGAATATATTTTCATGCTGGTAAATTCTATTATTTCCTGAGAGTCTCAAGGATGCATAATTAGTGAATTACATAGATTTTTAAGTTTAAGAAAAGAACACAGGATACATTTGGAAGGAGTCAGATAAGGTAATAATAAAAGCCCATGTACTCGCTTGTTGAGAGAATATCAAATGTTCTAACATCTTCTGGATAGAAGTGATTATGCAGTCAAGGAATGAAATCATGGTATTTTGCATAGCATATGACTTTGGTAGGAACAAAAATATTGATTATAAAATCTTACTTGAATTCTAAACTTTCAACCAAGGGAAGTAGTTTAAAAAACTGAGATGGGAAACAAATACAAATGAAGTAAAAAAGATATTGCATTCCAGTAACAATACATTGAAAATGAGTGGAAATTGAAACACTAGAGACATATCCCACTGCAGAAAAAAAATGTTCTGATTGTAGAAATGTAGCACCAAGAAATGAGATCAAATTTCTGCATTATTTAGAAGGAAAGAAAGTAATAAGCACATCACAGAGAAGTAAACAGTGGTTTTAGTTCAAAATACCTTTGTGGATGAATTTCAAACTCAAATAGTTGTGAGAGAAAACAAGCTTCAAGAAGGCTTAAGCTGCATTTGTGGCACAGGATGGAGAAGCCTGCTCACAGGAGATAGCATATGCCATGCCACTACCAAATTCTACCTCCATGTAGCACTGTGCTGCCAGAAATGTGGGGTTCTGAGGGGAATTGTAAAGTAGGAGTTTCAATATGCTGGATGAGTAAAATAGGTCTGTCAAGTAAGACCTAGTCATTGAGGCTGTCACCATTTCAAATTTTCAACTTTTCAAAGGTAGTAATGTCTCAAATAATGTTCTAAGTAAGGAAATATTTGCATAATGTAATTTCCCCCATCTCTCCTAAACATAGCAATACAATGAACCTACATATATAACATTTTTCCCCAATACACCCTAAATCTGTGAATGTCCTAGACACTTGGCATAAATGATTGTTACACTGGCACAACTAAAATCCAGATGTTCCTTCTGTGCCCCTTCCCTTGGGTGCCGTGGTATTGTTTCTATGGTTTCTGGCCAGACTCAGAGTGAGTTTCTGAAAAGCAATTTTTTTTCTGTTTAAAGCAATAGTGCTTAAGATTTACTAAGCTTTTCTAAACATTTTGGAAGATATCTAAATGGTAAAACAGTCCTTCATACGTTATTATCACTAGATTTTCTTAAAAGAACATTATCTTAGTACCTTATTATTGATCTACATTTCCTTTTGGAATTAATCTACTCCAGTCAGAAACCAAGATCTTTACTAAATACAAGAGTAGAGAGCTATCACATTGCAGAATTTTTTGTCTTACACAAATATAAGAGGGAAATAATGCAGAAGCACAAAATTAAGGAAGAGTTTTAAGTAATAATTTTATACTGCGGAATATTTATGAGAGTGTAATTTGGGGATTAAGTTCCCAGAGTAAAAAAGGAAATTAATTGGCAAGGAAACATAAACAAAGTTAAAATTCTTTTTATATTTCCATGTTTTTCAAAGCAAAAGATACAGTGAAATTGATTTATATTTGATCCACAGAGTATATATCCAATAAGAATTTAATAAACATTTTCAATATAAAGTTCGAATTTAAAAGAAATGTATTCTAAATTTCATCTAATACTGTAATTCAGAAACATTAGGTGTACCCTCTAGTTTTACTTTGGTTTTAACATTTTCCTCCAAGTTGTCAAGAGTAAGTAATTTTCAAAAGTATTGGAATGTTCTTCCTCTGTTCCATGAAGTCAAAATGCTTCCAAAACATCTTTATCAATTGCACATATGGAGTTCTCTTTTCATCTCAGCAGTATCTAAACTAATGTAACAAGGGATCGATCTGTGCAAAAACATTTGGCTTGTCTTGATCAATTTTCTAGGTCAGCTAGTTCAATCTACAGCAAATTCCATGCTTTCTAGGCATCAATGACCCTTTCCTCTGAACATTTCTCTTCAGTAGCAGTAGAAAAATATGGCCAGATCAGAAAATGCATTGGACGATGAGGTAGAGTGCACAAAATGAGGAAACATTTTTTTTATCTGGTTCTCTCCATCCTGTTTACCCAATTGTGGCTTTTCTAATCATATAATATCTGTTTGGTTTAATGGGAACATCATTTAAACAACTTAAAACAACGGTTATTGTTTTGGAAAAATTCATATTTATAAGGACACTTCATAATTGTCATGTCAAAATATAAATTATTTATACAAATGCTAAGTAACAACAAGGAAATTCACATTAAGCAACCGAGTGGAAATTTATTCTAAGTACTTTTTTTTCTTAAATTAGGTTTATATTTACCTGATAAATGAAAAAATATAAACAAAAAACAATTTTTTTCATCCTGTATTTTGATGCAAAATAAGAATAATAATAGATAATCTCTTTTTATTTGGTTTTTCAAAGAATGAGTAACAAATTTCAAGACCTTTTTATACCTGAGTGGTATTTTCATATCATAACTGAGACTGCTTCTCCATCAATGTACAACAGGTTAAGGAAGACTGTGGGCGGTAGAAAATGAAGTTCCCCATTACTTTGACCTATTGAGTAGTGTTACAAAAAAAAAAAATCAGTCAATATATATAGGATCATGAAGAACCAAATAGTTGAAAATTAATACTAGATGCTTCAGATTTTAGATAATTTTACTTAATAAAATAAATAAACACAATTTTCATTAAGTATAATACATTATTATAACAGATCCACCCTTGTTTTTTTTTTCTTTTACTCCTTTTGCGTTACTACCTCAAATTATTTAAACCTGAGTAGCGTATAAATAACAAAATTCTAAAGTGTACAAGGTGGAAAGTGTATCCATTTGACTAGGTTACATGTAATCTCACCAGGAGTACAGATGAACAGAAACAAACAAACAAAAACAGACTTTCAAGATGGCAAAACTTACAATTATAGAAGGGCTTAAAAGCAAAAACACAAGAAACAAACAAAAAAAAACCCAACGCACAAATCTGGAAACTGTGCCAGGTATGAATGAAATATAAATAAAAGCCTATCATTCAGCTAGAACCACATAATGTGATGAAAGAGCAGCATCATATTCTTAAGAGGAAGTTGTCCCATGAGGATCCCAATTAACAAAGAGTATTTTTTTTTCAGTTACAAAGGTTGAAGAATACAGAAAATAATGGAGTAAGCATAAAGACTAACCCCAAGACTAAATCATTTCAAATTTGCCATCAATGATAGAAGGCTTCTTGTAAAAAAAAAAAAAAAAAAAAAAAAAAAAAAAAAAAAAAAAGTTCTCAAGCTTGTGAATGTAGCTCAAGCCTGTAATCTTATCACCTCAGAATGAGATCTCAGATCTTGTCGTTTCAAGCCAATAGGAGCGGGAAATCCATGGACTCTTATCTCCAATTAACAAGCAAAAATGCAAGAAGTGGTGCTGTGACTCAAGTGATAGAATGCTAGCTTTGAGCAAAAGCAGCTCAAGAACAGTGCCGGGCCTGAGTTCAAGCCCCACAACTGGTATACACACACACACACACACACACACACACACACGTACAAATTGTTTTTACAGTTTAACATATGGATTTTCAACAGCATTTAAACAGGAAGGTGAAAGATAATCCTTTTTAAAATAGTTTGATTACAACAAAATATTAATAATATATACAATATAAAGAGGTGAAATTGGGAGGACAAATTTGCCAGAAAAGATGTAAATATGTCTAGGAAAATGAAATCAATTTTAATTTGCAGTGACTATCTGGCCAGTGTAGGATACATACATATATATATATACACATATACATGTATATATAATATTATATAATTATATTATGCAATGATATATATATATATATATATATAGAGAGAGAGAGAGAGAGAGAGAGAGAGAGAGAGAGAGAGGAAAGTTGTGAATTCCCAGGGGAAAAATTACATTCCCCACACTTGACAGAATTAGAAGGCTTATTTGATGTGAAGCCACAAATTGAGAACTGGCTAAGGAGCCAATGATGATTTCATGGCCCATAACTTCTCAGAATCCAGACATAATAGAAGATCAAAGCATAAATACCAGGCCAATAGGCAAGTACTGTGGGAGAGATAGCTGCTCTTTCAGAATATAATCCATTTTTAACCCATTTCTAAATCCAGTGCCTCCTATGTAAGCATGAAAGGAAAAGAACACACACTCATATTGCTGAAAATTGTGTTAGTATTAGAAGATTCAGTAAATTATCAGCGAGATTATGGAGGAAGATTGTGAAATCTGAGTACAAAGCCACGAACCACTCAACATTCCACATATCAATGAGGGGACTTAGCATTGCAATCCTTGGAAACTGTTGAATCTTCCTTGTGAAGGCATGGTTGCTATACACTTAGGTGGAAAATTGTCAGGTTTTTATCCATTGAATGTCTTAGGAAAAGTTTGTGGTGCCTTTCTATCCCACATTTCTGATATTCAGAAATGAAACAGATAATAACCTACCCTATAGTAATACTTCTATAATTTAATACCTCAAGGAATTTATGAATACTTTAGTTTTTCTTAAGAAGATGCCTTTCTATAATATATATTTACATGAAATTGAGACATAGAGAAATGACTTATAACACTACATTTTGTCCAGCAGTGATATGCAAAGTGAGAACTTGTGTTTCATCACTGAGAATATAGACCCTGTATAGTCCTAGGTTATGAAAAAATGAGAGGAAATGTCCAGACTTTCCTGAAGTTTTAGCATTGCTGAAGGCAGGAGCAAGTATGAATTTGACAGGCAGAATGCAGGTTTTCCAAGTGTTAAGCCTGTAATCTTAGCTACTCAAGAAACTGAGATCTGAGGAACCCAATTTGATGAATCACAAAGTAAAAAGACTGGATTGAAGGCGTGGCATAAGTGATAGAGTTTAGCTATAATTATAAAAGCTGAAAAGGTACATGAAGTCCTGCTTTTTTTTTTTTTTTGGCCAGTCCTGGGCCTTGGACTCAGGGCCTGAGCACTGTCCCTGGCTTCTTCCCGCTCAAGGCTAGCACTCCGCCACTTGAGCCACAGCGCCGCTTCTGGCCGTTTTCTGTATATGTGGTGCTGGGGAATCGAACCTAGGGCCTCGTGTATCCGAGGCAGGCACTCTTGCCACTAGGCTATATCCCCAGCCCTGAAGTCCTGCTTTTAAATCTCAGTATTGACACACACATATTGACACACATGTACACAAAACAGATCAATGTGCTGGGAGACAGGACATATAAATTGTACAGCAAAATGACTTACATTATTTTCTGCCACCTATCTGAACTACAGAAGATACTTGCCAAAACCTTCACTCCTAGAGAGAAGTTACTTTAATATTCTAAATTGTGGTAAAGACCCACTATAGATTTAAAAAGTGGAATGGTGATCATGAGGATTCTTGATGTTTCGTTTAGAATAGCTATAGGTTGTGGAAGCTATTCTGTGCATGCTGCTAATAGTTATACTAACAGTTATAAATAATTTCTCCCTAATTTGGTAAAAAGCGTCTCTAATGATAACACAGAAAAATGCGTCACAGAAACTTTTTTTTTTTACAATGTACAGGGACACATTTCTTTGTCATAATTGCATGTTGGGGGATAAAAAACAAGTATAGCCTAGAGTTTCAGTAGACAATCCTCCAATTCTACAGAGCATCTTCATATAGCAAAGAACCAGCTAGCTGAGAATATCAGTAATGCTGATGTTGAGAAACCCAACTCTAATAAAATTATAATAAAATTGGTTTATAAAGTATAAATCTTCAAGCCAGGCATTGGTAGCTCATGCTTGTAATCTTAGCTACTATATCATCTGAGGATCACAGTTTAAAGGTAGCCTAGGCAGAAAAACCCATGAGATTCATCTCCAATTAACCAGCAAAAATGCCAGAAGGGGCACTGTGACTCAAGTGGTAGAATGCTAGTCTCCAGCAAAAGCAGCCCAGGGACAGTGCCCAGGCCTGAGTTCAAGCCTCAGGACCAGCGCTCACACACACGCACACACACACACACAATACAGAAGACTTCTGTTTTTAATCAAGCTTTCACCTGTTACTTCTTGTTTCTCTGGTTTTATGTTACCCCAGCTACTATTGCCCATTTCTAAATTTCAATATACAGTCCTGAACCCTTTAAAAACAGAAAAATCAGCACTGTGGAATTATGTATAAAGGCTACATTTCTAGGCACTATATCAGAATAGTTGATACACAGTGGGTGTTTTCTAGGTGAATTATGGAAAATGACAAACTTTTTTTTGTTGGTAGAAGCCAAATGTGCCAAGAGATTCCTTTTATGTAGCTGCTGCCCTGTGGACTTGTCACAGGAGAGCAGTCCATTCACATGTGCTTCAGTGAGGATACCTAGGGCCTCGTGGTACACTCTTTTTTGTTTTAGGAACATCATTCCTTTACTTCACTTTTTAAACTTTTATTATTCCTTCCAAAGCATTATATTACATTAAAGGTGGCATAGAGAAATGCTATAAAAAGAGATTTTTTTGTGAACAAACACATTTTTAAATATATAAACAAGCATCATGTAAAGTGTAGCAGGGTAAAACACCAAACAATCGAAATTGGATTCTAATAGTATCACCACATCAAAAACAAAACTGGAGAACATCAATCACACACAAAGAAATATATTAGAAGATCAAAGTAGCTTGAAATAACACACGATTGTTTTTGAAGTCCGATCCTAATTAAACAAGACATACCAAAATTTTCAATAGGATGCACACAGAGAAGATTCGGTTAGATAACCCAACAAGTATAAAATAACTAAATTACAATCATTATAAACTTCCATCCTCCTAGCGAAGAGCTACAGAAAATTTGGAGGAAGAAAACATGAAGATGCAAATTCTTTTAAAAAATTATTGTAAAGGAGATATACAGAGGGGTTACAGTTACATAAGTCAGGTACTGAGAACATTTCTTTTTGAAGTGTCATCTCCTCACTCATTTTCTCCCAGTGTTTTTCCTCCTGACTCTTCTCTTTCAACAGAGTATCTAAAGAGTATCTAGCTGCATTAGTTCACCCTTTGTCCCACCATTTCTGTGCCACCCCTTCCCATCCTCAAAGCAGGTAAACTTACATACAAGACAA
Organism: Perognathus longimembris pacificus; assembly: GCF_023159225.1. Taxonomy (NCBI): domain Eukaryota; kingdom Metazoa; phylum Chordata; class Mammalia; order Rodentia; family Heteromyidae; genus Perognathus; species Perognathus longimembris. Next base: position 34,570,626 of record NC_063165.1, read on the forward strand.
TGAGTGTGAAATGGAAGAGTGCAGAATCCTCATGGATCTCTGTAGCTCCCATGGATGTCTCTGCTCCACCACTCAGTGATTTCTAAGGACATTACAAGATGGCTTGTTGGAAGTAGGAATTCTAACTTAAATGCTCACAGAATTTTTTTTCCAACACAGGATACTTTGTGAAACCCCTAGTTTTTGGAGCAAGTATCTTAAAGTTCTCACCTTTCCAGTAATTGTTGTGAGACATCACAAGTACTCCAGCACAATCAAGGAATGCCCTATGTTTTGCTGGATCACTGAAGCACACTACATAAGTCTCTTTCATTTAATTCCTGCTAGTGCTTAGCCAAAGGTATGCCTTATGATAAATATTCTGTATTAATAAACCTCTGTAGTCTAAAATTATTATAGTTTGCAGATATTTTGTATACATTTGAAAGTTGTAAGTACAGAATCATGTAAACAGTGAACGAGGAGTCTACGAATCAAGTCTTAATAAATGTTTGGCAAGAATATTCGTTCTAATTGTCACCTGGAAATGAAAGACAATAGAGGAAGTGATACAATTTATGGGAACATAAATAACCAAAAGTTTCCTTTCTCAGATATATAAAAGAATGCCTACTCTCAGTTTTGTTTTCTAATCCTGAGGAAAGTATTGCACCATTGCTTAATCTTGGATGGCATATTCTTTATTCTGTTTCTCCACTATTTCACCCCTGTATGTAATTTGTAAGACATATCTAATATGTGAGACATCTAGTACATAAGACAATCCTATCTTGATTTTTCTTCGACTTTCATAACTTAGGGAACACATTGCTAATATATTTTTTTAAACAAAATTCTATTCAAATCTCTACTCTTCAGTGTAAATTCTGTTGCTTTATGTCTCTTTTTATTTATTTATTTATTTATTTATTTATTTTGGCCAGTTCTGGGGCTTGGACTCAGGCCTGGCTTCTTTTTGCTCAAGGCTAGCACTCTGCCACTTGAACCACAGCGCCACTTCTGACCATTTTCTGTATATGTGGTGCTGGGGAATTGAACCCAGGGCCTCATGTATACGAGGCAAGCACTCTTGCCATTAAGCCATATCTCCAGCCCGTGCTTTATGTCTCTTGATCTACAATCTCTACATATATTGTCTTGTGTCCAAAAAATAGTACTAAATATTGATTATATTCTCTTGAAATTAGTTAATGCAGCATGAATGACATACACAAAAAATTCCAAGTATGCAATATTACAATGTATGCAGAATTATAATGTATCATTTTGGAATTCATTTACTTTTCCTTAAGTGACTCTAAATTGTTTAAACAAATGGCTTAAAAATGTAATCAAGATGAAAAATGTCTAAGAAATGAAATAGTTCTTTACTAGCTGAGTCCTAGCTAGTTCCAAGTCAAGAATTAAATAAATGATCTTTTAACTTTGCCCATGATATTTTAGTCCACATTCTCACATTGCTTACCTTATTTTTTGTGACATTGTGTTAAATAATTCTTTTTTCTAATGTTCATTGAAAACAATCTTTGAAAGAGGAATTTAGTTGTTAGTATTCTAGATAAATCCAAGAGGAATGATAAAATGAAAACCATGATAATATGTGAACTCAATCAGAGTCAGTTTGCTACTGTGCCAGAGTCACCATTTCTTTTCAGATTCTTCATGCCCACTGTTTAATTAAAATGATCTTATAGAAAACTTTGTTAGATTTGGCAGGTATCTTTTCTCTTGTACTCACTTTATTCAATGCAATCTAATGCTCCATGTATGCAAATAAAAAGAAAACACAAAGTAAAAATTAAACCTCCCTGAAGAAAGAAATGTTTTTGAGATGGCGGTAATCTGCAGGAGGTAATATTCAAAATCCACTTTAAGAACCTCAATCAGTGCTGATTGGTCTAAGAGCATGGGAAGAGAGTAGTGTCCAAGGCGTTCACTTTGTCTTTATCAAAAATATACCTTATAAGCTATGGTAGTGATCAGTCAGTCACCAATATGCCCGTTCTAGTTATGCACTAAGAGTATGAAAAATGACCATCTCGCATATGGATTCAATTACAACTTGCAGAACAATAAGACTTGGTTTGTGACATGAATATAGTGATGATCCTCCAGTTCCTTTTGATAACTGTAAACACTATATGTTTGATTGGTAAAAGGCACCATTCAGACTTTAGTATTTTAAGTTCATATTATGTCTATTGCTATTAAAAAAACTTAGTTTTCTCTTAAAATCTCCAACCCCAAACTTGAGAGAATGCATATACCTATGAGTAACATCAACATTACTTTAATGCCATAGTAATTTGAATGCATTTCAAACTCTGGGATCGAACACAGTCAGATAGATAGTGGCTATTGTAGCATTTATGCATTAGACCATTTTCCAACGTGACTAACTTCCACATCTCTTGTCTTTCTCTGTGTTAGATTGTCTTTTTATGGAAGTTCTGATATTTCTATGTTATTTTGTATGGACTTCTACTTTGACTAAGTTGCTAAGAGCCATTTAGCCATTCTATCCATGAAGATTCCACCATAGCCCTTGCTCTGAGATACTTTACAAGAGTGTTAAATCTACACTAGTAAAAAAAATGGTAGCATACACTTTCCTGTTTTACTCAGTATTTTGTATTTCTTAAAAACTGATTCAGTTTCAACTGGTACCTACTGGCTAATTCTGCATTTTCAGCTCTGTCAAGATGGGTTATAGAGGAACTTGATTCTAGCCATTGTCTAAGTGGGTCAGAAGAAAACTTGGGGATTATTTGGTATAGTAGTTTGTCACCACATAAAGCAGGATCCTCTATGTTATCCTCAAGAAAGAGAATATGTTGTAAGGCCTTAAGAGGAAGAGTAGGGAATCTCTTCTACTACAAACTTGAGAACTCAGGAGAAATTGAGTGCTATACACACAATCCCAGATGTTCCCTTTCAGGGACTTCAGTTGCATTCCAACCCAGTAGGAGTTCTGACCTCGAAATGGCAGAACGGCCCTGCTGAAATTATAACATTCTTTGAAGTTGTGCTACTCCGAACCTTTACTCTGAATCTGATTCTCATCTTTCTCTGCCCTCTAGCTGCAGGAGACCAGAAGATCTTTAAAATTTTTTCAAAAGAGGTTTCCTGGCTTTCACATCTGGCCTTTAATTGCTGATTAATTACCCTCAGCCTTTCATTATCTTTTTTCATAAAGTTCATGAAAGTGCTCCAAGCCAAAGCCCTTGAATTTAAAAAAATCAATTGATTTTTCTTATGTTTTTCAAATGAACGGTAATGCCATTCCTGTCAGTGTACTTTCTGCTGTTTTATTCCCTCCCCATTCTCCATTGGTGGAAAATTTAACAATCACCATGTCATGCTGGGCTATCTGTGTTCAACTATCCCCATATGAAGTCCCCTTTGCCATCTGGACAGCTCATGTTCCAGGTTTAAAATCTCAGTGTGATATCCATTTTCTCTGTCCATCACCATTATCAACTATTATATGTGAGTTACCTGGAAACCAGACATTCAGATAAAAATGGCCGTGTGGAACATATATATGATAATGCATGCCGGTGAGAAAAGCAGTGAATCAAGTTTGGAGTATAAGATAATTTAACTTGGAATCGGTCACATTAAGGACTTTTGAAATCAGGATATCACTCCTGATTTCAGTCTAGTTAAGGAAAGTGATAGGGAAATGAAACTCTTACTATGCAGTCTCTTTCATCTGATCATAGGAAGAATGTGTGATCTTGTCAGCCACATCTGGCAAAGGCAATTCACTGAGAGATCACACTGAGCAGCTCTCAAAAGATAAAGTGAAGTTTGTCCAGCTAAGCACAATATATATTTCTTCAGCATAACCATTAATTGTGTTAAGTGGCTTGGTTTTCAACAACTCATGATAGAGTTAATCATGAAATAGCACTCTGGCTTTCATACTCCCTCCAGTCACTATAACTTCTTCATATAAAGCTTGTTAATGGTTTTGTTTGTTGTTTGTTTTTGTTGCTTTTTTCTGCTAAACTTTCTTCTAAGATTATCTAATCTGACCTCTGGCTTATATATTGCTATTCATTTAGAACTCCATAAATCATAACTCTTCAACACATATTTTCTCAGGACTTCAAGGCCATGTATTTGAGAATTTGTCTGACAATCCCATTTGTGTGTTTGTGTGTGTGCACACACACATGTGTATGCACATACCTGTACTAAAGCTTGAATTTAGGTCCTCATCATTTCATTCAGTTTCATTCATCATACTGGTGCTTTACCACTCAAGCCATGACTTTTGATTGGTTAATTGAAAATTGAGACTCATAGACTTTTTTCTCTTAGGTTGACTTACAATAACAATCCCCAATTTCAGCTTCCTGAGTAGCTAGAATCATAGGTTTGGGACATAGGCACTCAGCTCTAGTTCACTAGTGAAAAAATAATAATTAAAATTGAAATCCTAAAAGAACATTGTGATTTTATTAGTTATTCCATTTCCAGTCTGTTTGTATACTGGTTTCCTGTCAGTTAAATTACAATGTAGTCTGGTGACTGTACCAGAAAATATGATATTTCTGTTAAGATATGTCTTCATCTTAAATTGATTCTCTTGCTAGCCATATGGTTTCTCTGAAGAATAAAATGTCAGTGTGGTAGAGGAGCGTCTCCATGTACGCCATGGGGCTTTCTCTTGTGTGTGTCTGTCTTGACATGAGTACAACATGCTTCAGATTTTAGTGGCACCTTCAATTTATCCTAAGAATGATCTTTTTGCACAATATTCAGTTTTACTGAATCTCATACCTGATGAAGGAAGTACAAATATTTCAAACATCATTGCCACTGCCCAAAGGAATGCTACTTTGGTGACTGTATCTCTAAGTGTTATTTTTTATGACATGAATAGTTTCTGAAAAGACATTGAATTCTTAATTCCAAATGCCTCTAAATGTAGCCTCAAGTAGAACTGTGGCCTTTGCAGTTCAATCCATAAGGTTATAGTTAGTAGTATAATTGCAATTCAAATATAATTGTATGCTTACAAAAAAGAAAGAAAGCTGTAACAGATGATTAATAGAGAAGACAATATGTGAGGATGATGGGTGAGGTCACCATATACATCTTCAACACAAGTAATGACAAAGCTTTCCAGCAAAACAACAGAAGCCAGAAGAAGGGTGTGAAATGTAACACAGCCCTGAGAATTAATCCTGCTATATCAGTGACTTCTAACCTTCAAAAGTGTTGGACAATAAACTCCTATTATTTAAGACACTCAGTTTGTAGCCCTTTTGATACAAATTATATTGTTCTTTATTAGCCCTAGGAAACTATTATATCATTTGAAGCCACTGAGATCTTTGTTTTCCTGGCTTGTACATGCACCTAACACCTTGTTACAGTAGTAGCAACATTTCTTCCTGGAAAATAATTTTTCCTTTTGGAAAATTAGAAATTGAATAATGTAAATTATTTGTATTTTTCCACAATTTTTGTAATTTTTTTCAGAAAACTATATTTGTCTCAGAACTTTAGGGATAAATAGTAGATATATCATACATATGTTTGTTCATATGGATATAGAAGTATAGATAGACATGCATTTTTATCTATCTATATGTAGATAGATAAGTATATGATGGTCACATTAATATTTGCATATCTATTTCTGTTTTTATTAGTTATGTAAATTACCTTTTTACATTATAGCAAGTGAAATTTATGTGTTCTCAAGTCTTCACTAGAAACATTTAAACAATGCTAGACATAGTATACCTTTTGATGGTAGTCAAGATTCAGGCAACAGAAATGTAGACCTCCCAAATATAAACTCCTTAACAGTTTTGGCCAAATGTAACAATTGATCATAATTGCATATATTCAGGATTCAATGAAAATTAGGAAAGAGAATCCTAATTTGAACACACACCTTAGAAAATGTGAAAAATACAAGCAACCTCTCTTCATATGAGAACCACTACTATCTGGAAACTCATTAGCCACAAAGCACATTACTCTAAAGAGTAAATTTACTTAAATTTTCAAGGGAAACTGGGCTTATGATGGATCTCACAGGCAGGTAGTAGAAAAGTAAATAAAATACCTGAAACAGGATTATTTTCTGCCTATAAATAGAAGTCTAGGGACAGTTGATTTGGGGCTTTGATTGCAAGCTGTCATCTGGACAATTCTGCCATTTCCCTATACCTGTATGTGTTGTGGGATTTACAGTTATAAGACTGTATCTTCAAATATCTGGTAAAGATAATGAGACAACATAGAGAATGAATGCCTCATGTTCTTTATTCTACAATAAAAATAAGTTTAAAACTCCTTAGAAGATATATTATGTATCTATGACTATCAATATTATCCAGCGCTAAGTCCAAAACCAGATATATAATATCTCACAGTGCTTCCTACCATGTTCACTGAGCTGAGTTCAATTTCCAATATTCGCTGCCCCCCCCAAAATGGTACAAATTGATGAAAGAAAACTTCTTAACTTTTAAAGCAGTTATGCAAACAAAATGTGATATATAAAAAAATACAATGATTAATGGATACTAAGAATATCAGTATACCTTCTCCGAAGTTATTTGTGAAGGGGTATCACCATTCAAAGATAAAATAGAAAATAGAATACAAATACTTCAACACCATGAGGAGCAAATATACATTTCACGGTGTTAGCAAGATTTTTCACCTTACTAGTTTGCAATAGTAACAGTTAAAAATGTAGACACAAAATAAATAATAGATTCCTGACAATGGTTTTTTTATGCAAATGGTAAATGACCTGAAACAAGAACACATGTCACAGAATGAAAGCTGACCAGATATGCTAAGAATACTAGGGTTATACTGATAAAAACAAAATTAACTATCACATATAATATATGTATGCATATATGTACATAATATATACATACACAGATATGCACATACATAATATATTAAGATATGTCATTGTGATTTTTATTTGCATTTCTTTGAAGAAAATTATGTTGACCATCTTTCCATGTATTATTTAAGGTATGAGTTTCATTGAAATACCATTTAAATTTTTTATCCTGTTGAATTTGTAAAAACCCTCTTTAATATTTTGAGCACAGTGTGATTGTCAATACACATTTTCCAGAATTTTTTCCAGTTGATTATTTCCAATCCTCAAGAAATATTCTGTCTTCACCTTGATTTTATTGGCTCTGCATTTCTTTTCTTTTCTTTTCTTTTTTTTTTTTTTTTTTTTTTTTTGCCAGTCCTGGGGCTTGGACTCACAGTCCCTGATTTCTTTTTGCTCAAGGCTAGCACTCTACTACTTGAGCCACGACACCATCTTCGGCTTTTTCTGTATATGTGGTGCTGAGGAATTGAACCCAGGACTTTATACATGCTAGGCAAGCACTCCACCGGTAAGCCACAGTCTCTGCGTTTCTTCATATGTTTTTAATTAGGTTAAAAATAGTACATTCTATTCCTTATTTTCTTACAGTTTTACTTTTCATGGATTTGATCAATCTTTTAACCCTTGGTATCTATTAAGTTTTCAGGTGTGTGTATGTGTGTGTGCGCGTGTGTATGCATGTGTATGCATGTGTGTGTGCGTGTGTGTGTTGTATGTTTATATAGGATTTCAAGCTGCTAGAATTTTGAATTGTGAATTCCTGCCACAGAACACCCTTTCTCAGCTAATCCTGGTATCTTCTTGATGTTTCATCACTTTTCTAATAGCAATTTGTTACCATTTTGCTAAGATTTTGCCTTGTCTACTATCAAGAAATATACAGACTCATAATTCTCTTTCATTATAATGACTTTATCTGACTTTGGTATTAGGGCCCTATGACTTCATAGATTGATACAGATTGTCTCCTTTTTTGATGTTTAGTTTTAAGAAAAATTGTATGTAATTGATATTTATCTTTGATATAGAGTAGGATTTATGACTAAAGCCTAATACGACTAGATTTTCATTGAGGGGATATTTACCTACACATGCAAGATATATACTTTATAAATTATTTATTTCTCCCTAACAGAAATTTGTACCTTGGAAGATATTTTCAATTTCATATAAATTTGTCTTCCTTATTAATTTCTTGTTTCACAATATCTTATTGTTCAAAGTAATCTATTTTTCATAATATCTTCTGATCCATTTAATTTTTGCAGAATTGGTAGTAATGCTCCCTTTTTCACTTCTAACATTGCCAATTTGTTAATGATATACTTATTTATCTTTTTGGCTTTAATATTTAAAAAATTATTTATCTGATCCATAAAATCATAAAAACATTAAAAGTGTCACATAATAACGGAGTACAAAAGAAAATAAAAATCATTCTCAACATAGCAACACTTTTGGATTCCATATGCTGAGTGAGATCATGAAATATTTGTTGGTTTATGCCTGGATTATTTCACATTACATATGATCTACAGTGCCATCCACATTATTGCAAATGGCAAGATTCCATTTTTTTTATGGTTGAATACTAGCCCAATATATAAATGTAATAACCTTTGCCCTTTAATTAGTTGATGGACAATCGTTTACATTTCAATGTTGTATATATCTTCAATTAGCATGAGCATGTAGAAATTTTTCTACATACTGATTTTATTTCCTTTGGCTGTGTATCTCAGAACACCATTTCTAAATATATTTAATGCTATTTTCTAAATAGTGTTTGTTGTATTATTAGTTTTATTTTTAACTTTTACGGGAATGTTTATCCTGGAAATGATCTTCACAAAGGGAGAATTCTTTTTCTAAGGTCTTTCCTCATTCCGGATCATAGGTAAAATCGTTTTCTCTCAGTATGAGGGACAAGGTAACAAACAGTACAAGAAATGTATCCAATGCCTAACGTATGAAACTGTAACCTCTCTGTACATCAGTTTGATAATAAAAATTTGAAGAAAAAAAAAGAGAGTTACACAGTGGGAGTAGGGTAGGGATATACAGTTATTTTCCAGACTTGACTTAGTCAAGCCTTGTGTACTTGAGGTTCAATGGCTCTGCACATCCCTGGTGACATACAAGTTCTTCTCTTACTATAGAAGGCAGATGGTATCTTCTCTATCGGTTAGTGTCAGCAAGCTTCTGCCTTCCATTAGTGCAGAGCACTGACTTTCATTATAGTTATCCCTTTGTTTCTTAGTGGTGGATCATACTGTTTTCAGTGTTAATAAAGTAAAAATGTGAGGATAGACAGGCATTGTATTCACTATTCCTCCGGCAGCAATAGTTTATCTCTTCTTTGAGCCTTGATGGGAGCGTTTGCCATTAAGTTCCCTAATAGAGATGTTTTTTTTGTTTGTTTCATATTAAAGAATCTGGTGCTTGGAATAAAATTCATGTCTATTATCCATCAGCTGGCATTCATCTTCTTGAACTCAAGCAAGGTTTAATGTGTGATACTGTTCTGCAAATGTTTGGAGGGGGGGGGAGGTATGTTTCTTTAAGCACATTTTTAGAAAGGCTGTCAAGACCAGACCATGGTCCTGAACATATCATCTTCCTACCTCAGCTTCTCAAGTGCTGGGATTTCGGGATTTATGCCCATCCTCCAGATACCAGACATGTGTTTCCATCTTTCCTTATGGTAGTTGATATAGTCGAGACTGTAACTCACCTGACTATATAACACACTAGATCTCAGAGAGATTCTGTTCATAAAGTCCACCGTGGGAGGGCTCCATGCAGATGCCACCCACCTGTCTGCAGTCTCCACACAGTACATGCATTATCTAGGTAACCGGCATATCTGGAAGGTCGACCTTACGCTGTTCATATAGTTTTGAAGATGATTTAACTTTTCTACTTTTAGTCTATGACATTTATGTGAAGCCTTCATTTTAAACATTTTAAGTGGAAATGCAACTTGACTAAATACAATTCCATGTTCCTTTCAATAATAACATTTGGGCTTACAGACTAAAAAAAATGGTCATTAATTCAAAGTTTTGAGAAAGTTCCAAATCTTCACTTTCTGCCTGGAGTCATTTTTGTTCTCAAATAATAGTAGCACATATTTTTTGAGAAAAAAAACGAAATACCTGAGAGAGCAATTCATACCACCAGACCAACCCTTTGAGGAATTTGCTTTATGATCAGCATTTGTACAAGAAAGTCATTAAATACCTATGAGCACAAAGCTACAGAATGCATGAACATAGATTCCAGTTACTTTGATTTCAAACTTTTACCACTCACTAAATAATATTAAAATGTATCCTTTCTTTTTGCATTTATGCTTCTTTTAATAAGTCCTTGCAGAGTGCGAAATATATGTTTCTAAGCCATGCAATTGTAGAGCTTCCAATCAGGATTTTGTAATATGTGAATAGAGTCTCAGTCTCACTTATGAAAGTAACCATCACTTTGTTTGTGTATTACTCTTTTAATGGGACTCCTGACACAACGTTCAAGTTTGTGCCAGATTGTTGTAAGCTAAAAACAAATAAAAGGGAAATAAAGTATCCTGATCCTTCTGCCCCCTAGCCACACATATCCAACAGACACAATAGAGGGCAGATTCATTCTGATAATGAATAAGATAATTTAACAACTAGCATGCTAGCTTAAGAAAAAAAAAACTGACAAAAACGTTTCCTGTGACAGGAAGGAGTTTCTTTTCTTAAAAAAAAAGAAAAAAAAAGATAGCAACTCCAAACAATGATGTTATTTTTAAACCATATTTGTAGTGCTGAAGAATTTAAAATAAAAAAATTCAAGTACTGAAAGTTGGCTTGGAGGGAATGACAATAAAGAGAAATTTTACTGAACCATACAAAATATGTCAAATAGTTGAAGTCTCTTTTTAACCTGTTCTCTAGCCTTGTCAGCTTCCTTTTCTTCCCTATTGCATTTAAGAATTTAACAGAGAAAGAAGAATCAATCTTTAAAAATGCCAGAGGAAAATGGATGTGTCTTCATTCCTTTTGCAAATCCTCTCCCTGGTTACGAGAGAGGAACATCATTCTGGCAGGAGAAGAATGAAAGCAAGGATCTTTTTGCTTTGTTCAGTTTCATCTCTCCTCATCTGTCTACCTTGTCATATTTCTTAGTCATGTCGTTACCTTCTCTCATCAAGCCTTTTCACCCATTTCTGATCTTCCCTATTTCTCTTAACAGTCCCTTTTCTTCATCTTCCTTCACACAATATACCATATTTCATATTCACACATAATATGCTTTCCTTTTTCTTCACACTGACAGTAATTCCTTACTTCTAAATGAGGTAGTAGGAAATTGAATTGCTACCTATTTCCTTCTGGTCTAAGTGAAATAGCCAAAAATCAATAACTGGAGACAGGTGAACCAAAAGCTTTGTAGGAGACCATTGATCAGTGAAATAACTGCCTGACATGTGTATGGGCATGCTTTTGTACATAGGGTGTACTGTGGTATATTTGTCTCTGTTTTTACTTGTGTGTATATGTGAGATGTCAATGTTGGTATTTGTGAATCTTTGTGTTTATGGTAATTTTGTGTCTCTGTGGGCTATGGACGTATGCTAGTATAAATATCCAATGCAGAGAAAATTCATTTCAGATCTTGAAAAAAAAATTCTAAGCAACTTGGTATTTGGTATCTTTTAAAGAGGTTTGTGGTAAATTAAGGAACCCATTTTTAATTTAAAGCTTGGCCATGAAAATATAGTTAATTATAAAAATTGTTTGTATTTTGTAATTAGTAATCTACTTAATTAAGATATCCCACTCTTCATTTTACTCATTGTAGTGAAAAAGGAAAATTTTCACTCACTAAAATGATTTGTCTTACATCCATTTTCCATCTTGCCCTGATGAGAGCAGTGGATTTGACACGTCCATTCCAAGTAAATCATCAGAATAGTTACTATAAATTTTTGCAGCGAGAATATTGACATTATTGTGTCAACAACAGTAAAGTCTCAGTGAGAGAATCTGAATTCAAGGCTTATATGGTAACAGATAAGAGTAGATACGGTAAGACCTGTGGACATTGGTGTGGCTTCAGCCACATTGTTACAAAAGTCTTAATTGCCACTTCAACAGTACATTAATTTGCAAGCAACATTGAAAGGAAGTGCTGTTTTCTAGCCTAATGCTTTAAAACTTGAAAATAAGTCTATGACAATGATAATTGCAATAAAAAAAAATAAAAAAGTATTCTCTTCGGAAACTCATAGTAAGTATTAAGTGACATGTTTTCATAATACAAAATTTCTTGAAGTTATCATTTACCGGTACGTCCTAGCGATTCGAGGGTGAAATTTAAGGATTCTAACAGGAAGATAGAACAAATTGAGGAACCCACAAGATGTATCTCCAAGCAACCAGCAAAAAGCCATAACTGTGTGGCTCAAGTGGTAGAACATCAGCTGTGAAAAGAAAAAAAAAAGATAAATAAGAGCATGCGGACCTGAAGTCAAACTTTATAAATAAAGTTAAAAAAAAATAAAAAACAAAAAACAACAGTGGCTGGAGGCATGGCTCAGGTAGTAGGACACAGCTAAGCAAGCACATCTAGATTGCTTTAGGCACTGTGTTCAAACTCTAGTACTGTAAAATAAAATGCAAAAATATTTCTAGGTGACACGAGAAATAAATCCAGGGCTTAGTGCATGTCTAGTGCATAGGGATGTCACTTGAGTGACATCCCCCATCCTTAAAAGATATTTAGTGGCTAGAAGTCTTTTAAAAGACATAATTTCACAATTCAAGAGTGAAGGAAGTAAAGAAATTCAAAGCTTAAAGAAATGAGAGACAGAAACTGTTATTTTTGGTAGTACATATGATTATAAAATCTGTTAAATATTTCTATAATATATCTCACAATAAAATGCATATTTAATTGTAAATTAATTATTCGACAACTCCTTAGAAGACTTTCCTTAGTTAAGTGTTACTTGGTATTGCATAAAGATAAAATACATTTAAAGAATTTTTTTGTCAGTTGTGGAGCTTGAACACACACTATCCGGGGATTCATATGCTCAAGACTAGAGCTCTACCACTTTGAGACCAAGCACCGCTTCTGATTTTCTGGTGGTTAATTGGAGATGAACCTCCCATACTTTCCTGCTCAAGCTGGCTTTGAACAGCTATCCTCTGAACTCACCCTCCTGAGTAGCTAGGATTACAAGATTGGGAAACCAGTGCTTGCTTTAAAGAAATTTAATTAGGATTAAATTTGGATTAAATTTCTTTATTGTTTAGGATTAGCATCCATTGTGTTCATATCTACATTTTTGTACAAATTCTCACACCTCATACTCAACTTGCTTGGTTATGAATATGTTAGGTGGCCTACTCACTCCCAGTACCTCTCCAGCAGGTTGTGTAAGATACAAAAATTATCTCACCAAACTCTTCTTTCCATTGATAGATTCCTTTGGCATGTCATTCATACTCTATTGCTTTGGCCTAAAGCAAAACAAGTTAAACTCATGTCTTTAATACTAGATAAATGGGGTATTGTGTTTTTTCATTTTTTCCTGTTTTGTTTCATTTTGTTTAGCAAACACTACAAAGGCTATAACATTTTCTCAACACCATGTTGTTTTTTTAAATAGGTCACCTATTCATAAAGACAGTATTCCATGTAGCCTTTGAACAAGAAAAAAATACAGGGGCTGGGAATATGGCCTAGTGGCAAGAGTGCTTGCCTCGTGTACATGAAGCCCAAGGTTCGATTCCCCAGCACCACATATATAGAAAACGGCCAGAAGTAGCGCTGAGGCTCAAGTGGCAGAGTGCTAGCCTTGAGCAAAAAGAAGCCAGGGACAATGCTCAGGCCCTGAGTCCAAGGCCCAGGGCTGGCAAAATTAAAAAAAAACACAAGTAAGCTAATAATAGTTGCTAATTGTGATCAACAACATATATTTAGACTTTATTTGTATAATTATCTAGTTAATGAACAAATTAAGATTTTTTTTAATATTTTTCCATTTGAACATATTTTTCAATTGTATATTTTACTTTAATGCGTAGTATGTTTGAATGTGTGCTCTCTCTCTCTCTCTGTCTCTGTCTCTGTCTCTCTCTCTCTCTGGGAGTGTGTGTGTGTGTGTATTTTTTTTTTCTCAGTCCTCCTGGTTTTCTTTGAGGTACAGATGAAATAAACTCTGTTGATAATGATATAAGGAGAATTTCAGTGTAAGGGATTCTACTTTCAAAACTTCTTGGTTTGGAGGAGGAATTATTAATTTCATCAGATAAGGAAATTTTGTTTTTTTGTACTATTTCTTATTTTCTAATGCTAAGTGATGGATTTGAAAATAATGAGAATATTAGCTTTAGGTTTTGTAGAATTAGTCTGTCAATGTTCTCTTAAGAACAAACTCTACTGGTTTGAGAGTGTCCAAATCTAGTACTTCATTCTTTATGCTTGGAATTTAGCACTTCATTCAGTATTTCTTCATGTTGTTACAAATTTATAGCTGCATAAAGTCATTGCCTGATGCTTTGTAGTTTTTCTCTAGATAACATCTGATAGAAAGTATGGTCTCTTTGAGGAAAGATAAATGAGAAAGGTGAGTGACAAGGTAACTATTATTTTATTTATTTATTTTCATTGGTCATAGGGCTCACCTCTAATGCGACACTGTCCCTGAGCTCCTCCTTTTTGCTCCACTCTATCTTTTGAGCCAAAGGGCCACTTCTGGTTTTTTCTATGATCAATTAGAGATAAGAGTCTCATAGGCTTTACTTCTCGGGATGGCTTCAAACTGCTATTACGGGTTCTCAGCCTCTGGAGTAGCTAGGATTACAGGCATCAGCCACTGGTGCCAAGCTCATGGCAGTTGTAAAAGAAATGTTCTTGTAATTTCTCATAAGTTTCTGTTATATTCCATAACAACCTCTTAGAAGATATAGATACTACTGGGATCATAAAAAAACAAGATCTGCATTATATTTTACTCATAGGAAATATGCTAACTTTTATTCACAGGTAAAAATTTTGTTTGTATCTGCATCAGATATTTCTTACTGATTTTCTGCCTGATGTTCTGTTTTTTGGCTTATGAACTTTCTCCTCCAGGAGAGAATTAGGATGTAGAGCCATATGAGGTATGGAATTGAGCTCTGAAACTCATCCATGGAAGGTGAACTGTTGGAGATTAATTGCTTACTGACACTGTCACTGCTGAGCACTCAGGATGTTTTAGCTTTTCTGGTTTTATTAAACCTGAAGCAAGGAAAAGGTTTAGGCAATTGGAAAATACTTCATACAGCTGAGAGTAAGAGTGTGAAAAAAGAACGTGAGTTGCAAATCCTAGTGATTATAAGGTATTTCATTTTTTTAACTGTTGAAATAATACCTAAGACAATTAAAATCACTGAATATTAATTATTTCCACTGTTTAAATTGATTTATGAAGAACATCTTGAGTGGGTTCTTATAGGAGATGAGAACATTGTAACAAACATATTAAGAGCATAAGAACAAAAGTCAAATACCAGATCACTAAGTGTATTTTTGTTTATTCAGTATTTGTACTCCCTTTTAAATATCAAACATCCTTTAAGGTCTCATTCACACATCTATAAATGGAGATAAATAAATCACATCATTGAGCCTCGAATGACATAAAAATAATGTTGATAATCATGAAAAATATATAATTAAATTCAATGTCTCCTAGGTCTGTTAATTATATTTTTATCATCTGTTTAAGATAGGGTCTTACCTGAATACAAAAGTTAAAGACTTTCAAAGCTACTGTTACACATATGGTAAAATAATTTCAATCGAAGTTCATCAGAAGAAGATATAAGTGATGTGGCAGGCATCAAAAAGTTGACACAGAAGACATTAACTCTGATCTAGTTTTACAGAAGGAATTCCATTAAAATGTAAGCATAAGAAACATTTCAGAGAAAAATGATATCCCTGAGGACAGAAAGAATACATGTAAAATTAGAAATGTTGCAATGAGTTTGAAGGCTTGTAAGAGTAGAGAAAATAATATCATTCATTAGGGCAAAACTTAAGAGCAGGTTATCATTCAGTTATGATTCAATTATATCAAAACCTGCATTGATGAGAGAGAGAAAAAATGAAGGAACCATTGGAAGCTGTTGAGAAACCCATGCAAAGGAAATAAATACTTAGAGGGCTGAAGGGTGAGTAGCTGCCACTACAGTAAGCAACAAGGAGGCTGATTAAATAAAATAATAGTCAGATAAAAGAGTGGATATTGTATTGAAGGCAGGGAAACTGGGGACAAACAGCATTCCTAAAATTTGTCCACAGACCATGCTGTGGATGAAAAAGTGCAAAAACCAAGAGGGATGAGGAAGAGTGAAAGCACTTCCAACTATCAGACAGAAGTAGCCTGGGAAAAATATTAAAGAAATCACTAGAAGGAGAAGGTGAGAAGATTTTGTTGTGTAGTAGAAATATGAGCATGTCAAGTTCATGAGGATGTTGGAATTTTAAGGGAAAAATGTTACCTATTTGTTTGAAATTCAGTATACGTATTGTGGTTGTGAAATACCATGTAAAAAGCATAGAATTTCTAGTGTTTTCCAAAGTACAATAGTTTTAACATGTTTCGAGTAGTTGCTTCTTTCATATAGTCAGGGGAATTTGGAAAACTATTTTAGTATAATTATAATTATAATCTATGAATATAGGTTTTAATTGCCTTATTGTCAGTTATTGAAAAATAGTACTTCGAAAGGAAAAATAATTTAAATTCACTCCCTACTGAATAGTATCTGTTGCATAATGTCAATGTATAAAATACCTATGGTGGATAAACATGTATGATAAAAATGTTTGTGCTGAGTATGGAATTCTGTGATCTAAACCTCTGTACTGTCTGTAAACAACCAGGTTAAGATGAGATTTCATTTGTATGTTAAATGCAGCATTTTTTTTCCTTGATATAAATGTTAATTTTTAACTTGATTGTTATTGTACAGTTAATATACAGAGGGGTTACAGTTACATGAATCAGGTAATGAATATAATTCTTCTTTAAGCATGTCTTCCCTTCCCTTTCTCTTCCCCGTGTTTTTCCTTCCCATTCCCACACACACTAAGGCCAAAGGAAGATATACATAAGTGGTTGACAAAGGCTAAACGCAGCTTTTCTTAATGTCAGTCTTCTAGCTTGAGCTGCTTTTGCCATGAACTCTAGCACTGAATTAGTCATCTGGAAGCTTTTTTTTTTTGAGGGGCGCGGGGGGAGGGGGAGGGAGGCGGGAATCTTCCCTCTTCCTCTCACCGCGTAAATAATCCATTGCCTAATCCAAAATTTACTGCCTCATATACAAACTGCTTTCTTGTGCTACTCTTTATGTTACCCCTTGGTTCACCTTTCACTTTTTTTCCACAAAACATTCCAAACTGACCTTTAAACACAACGTCAACCCTCCAGTGATTTCCCAATCCTTCCATCTTGAACATCTGGTTACTTTACCTATACTAGACCCTGGATAATACAATCATAAAGGCAAGTCTGTGATTGTTTTATTTATCATATTTCCCTATATCCAAACGCTGGAGCTAGTGCATAGGAAGTACTCAATAAATGTATGTTAAGTAAGTGGACAGGGAAATATTAAAGGTGAAACTGTTTCAAAATGAAATGCCAAAGGGACAGCAATAACACATGTATTAAAATCAGTCATAGTGGGAGAATAGTAGATTTTCAACTCTAAATTTTGAAGTCTCACTGAATTATAAATGAAATAATGATATTTGTAACAAAGAGGAAAGTATTACAATGTATGTAATTTTGGAACCAATCTTTCCAATCTCATTTAAAAACTGAAACAAAAATTCTATAAAAGTAATTGGTACTGCAAAATAAGTTAAATAAGTCTATGTGGTTTCATAAACATTATGTTCCTTGTTTTCTATTTTACAGAGAATTTAAATACTTAACTCACTATTCTATTTTAAAATTTTATTGTCATATTAGTTGTATATATAGTATCAGTCGATTATATTCAGTTACATACATGCAATGTACCTTGTCAAATTCCATTTATTTCCTTGATCCCCTCCTCCCCTCTTTAAAACAATTTCACTAGATTTCCTTGTATATAAAGCATGATGATCGTATATGACCTCATTCACCCTCTCTCTGCTGTCCCTCCCACCTCCCATTTATATCACATACCCTCCCAACATGGCTTGTTTTAATTTCTGTCATTTTATTATTGGTTCTGAAAAGTGATTCTGCCCTGTGGAATTTCAAACCCAAGGGGCGTTAATGAATAAAGCTGATAGTTTTTAAACTAAATAACTTCAACCAGGTTTGTTTTTTTAAGTTTTTGAGCTTATTATTATTTACAGTTTTCCTAAAATGGTTAGATCTGCTCAGGGAAGGTAATGCCAATAATCAGGCTTATGAAATGTGTATATAATTAAAGTTAATAGTGCTTAAGTAGTGTCTTGAGTGTCCTTCCATGAGGAAAGTACCCAAGATTTTCAGACATCAATTTCACAAAATCATTTTGAATCACTCATACATTTTGTACTTCCTTTCTCGTTCAGGGAGAATGTGAAGGCAATTTAGATAGGTGAAGTATTATGATGAAGAGATCAGCAAGTTTCTATCTTATTTTTATGATATATACCTTATTAACATCTGCTTTCAGCTTCCTAAAGTAATTCTCATGGAAAATATGGAGGAATATTTTAAATATTTAAATGATACCTAGTTCATTTAAAATGATAAGTAATGTAAGTAGAATTATGAATTGAAATATTCAAAAGTAAAGGTGCAGTTTTGATCATATAATAAGTATTTTAAATTCTCTTAAAATTTATTTAAGTTCCATTTTGAATGAAGGACTTCTATTTTCTGCTGATAAAAATGACTGTGATTTCTCTTAGAAGGCAAGAGAGACTTCACTTTTACACCCAATTTTGGCACTAGCAGGACACATTAATCTTCAGCCTTTCTCATCCCACCACATATTCAATCCTTCATCACAGTTGTGGCTGGATCCTGGGCAATACAAAGAATAAAAGCTAATTATCTGAAGATGTCTTTACATTAAATAATTAGGATATGCCAATAAAAGATGTGTTCCATGCATGGTTCTTTTATCAGCTCTTGGTGCATACCTAACTTGCCCATCGCACCATACATGTTCAGCTTATCATACACACCCTCAGAGTAACCTCAAACCTGAGATTACTCTTCATTTCCTACTGGTTAGATCTCCATGGAGCAGATTGATGTATTGCCACACCCACCTCTTATGGCACTTCTCACCTCTCCACATCACCTCCTCTCCCTTGACTAGGAAAATCTTTATGTGGACCTCCTATTTTATAAAATCAAATTGTTTACCTACTTAATTTTTTTGTCTTTGTGTTTTTGTAGGTGGTTAGATTTAAAATGTCATTCTGTAACATTATTATTAGAAAAAATGCATCTGAGTAACTCAGAATGTGTAGTAATTGATACTATGAAGTTTGGCTTTCATATTTATCTGGAAGCAACATTTCTCTACTCAGTGACTCCTAGTCATGGAATTGGACTCCAACAATGGGTATATCATAATTTCCAGAGTTCATAGTCAGGAGAACTTGTGTTAATAAAACACCAATGAGTTTAATGAAAATAACTTTGCCTTTATCTTGTTTTATTTCATTTCCCCAAATTTCACCTTTGAGATCTTCACAGTTTAAAAAAAAAATGGTTAGGGACTATCCATAGTATCTTCAATTCATACATATATGCATGTTCATTTTCCAATATCAAATGCCATTTTTAATAATAGTGCATTACATGGCCTGGAAAAATATATGGTTTGGAGAAAGTAGAAATTTTCTGAACAGAATAGCTGTATGTAAAAACTATTTTAACCATGCCTTGGTGGCTCATGCCTGTAATTCTAGCTGTTCAGGAGGCTGAGATCTGAGGATCACAGACTGAAGCTACCCCAGACAGAAAGTCTGTGAGACTTATCTCTAGTAAACTACTAAAAAAAAAAAAAAAGCCAGAAGTGTCACTGTCAGAGAGCCCTGAGTTCAAGGCTCAAGACCAAGAAAAAATTGAGGTGCATTTGGTGGCTCATACTTTTAGTTCTTGATACTCAAGAGGCAGAGATTAGGAACAAATTCAAATTAGGAACAAATTCAAAGCCATCTGAGGCAAAAGAATAAGATCATATGTCATCCAATGACTAGGTATGGTGGATGCACTGCTTTTCCAAGCTATTCAAGAGGCTGAAATTGGGAGGATTGTATTTCTAACTCAACCTGTGTTAAAAAAAAAAATATGTATAGGAAATCTTATCTTAGAAAAAAAGGCTTTATGATATGAGCCTGCCATTCTAACTGTGGTAGAATGTATGGCTAAAGGATCATAATGGTCCAGGGGAAAAAAAGCAAAAATTTATCTTCAAAATAACTAGAATTAAAAGGGCTAGAGTTATGACTTAGGAAGTAGAATGCCTATCTAGTGACTTCAAAGCCCAGAGTTCACATCACAGTGGCACCAAATTAGAAATAAAATGATCAAATAAAAATGAATGCTCTCATTATACTGGGAATCATGATATAACCCCAAGTCCCTGAGACAGATATAAAAAACCTGCTCATTCTCTCGTTTCATGTTCACATCACCTTATTAAACAAGAGTGAAAATATTAAGGTATATTTTATTTATTAGCATTGAAACCAATTAGGCCTTTTGACTGAGGCTCAGTTTAATTGGTTTAATCTAGATTAGATTTCCAACATACATATATTTACATTAAGAACTTAAATATTAGGGTCAATAGGGCATACTAGTACATATTGTAATCCCAGAACTGAAGAAACTAAGTCAGAAAGAGAATTTAAGACCATCCTAGGCTACATGGTAAGCTCAGACTATTCTGAAACATAAATTTACAGTAGTGAGATCTTATGTTGTCAGAATGACCATTCGTTTTCTTTTTGAAAAAAGTATTTATTTTTATTATCTTTTTTTTTTTAACATTTTATGCTTATTAACACAAACATGTTTCAATTCTGAAGTCAGGTTATGGATACAAAGCTTCTTGATCAATTTTACCCCTTCCATCATTCTCCCTCTTCACTCCCCATCCTATCCCAACCCTCACATTACATAGTTCAACTTTTGGTTAATGTGTATTGATTATAATGACTACATTCATTTGTTCATCCTTACTTCCTCCATCTGTGTGTCCCCTGTCACTTCCTGACATCCTCAGAGCATGTTAAGCTTCTTTATATTCATTTTGTTAACAGTTCATGAGTTGTTCAAAGGAGTTACACTATTGGACTTGAAGTTAGCCATCCCAGAGGCAATTTGTGTGCATAAGGAAGAAGTTTTCATAAAGTATGGTACAAGCATGTATTTCCAAAAGATCTTCAATTGTAGTTTTTACTAAGAATATATGAGAGCTGTGCATTTTCTCCTACATGAATTGTTGCATGCATTTTAAACTCACCTCCCCTGCCCAAATTATGAGGTATAAAAGGCATTTCATCATTACTGGCAATTGCAGCTCCTCAATCCCGGCTTGGTTTGTACCTTTTCATGTCTTTTGACCACTTGTTCTTCTGTGCTTAACTATTCACGTTTTGCTTAATATTATGTTTATCTATTAGTCCATATATAAAGATGGAAAGCTATTTTATTTTATAGATCAGCTATTTTTGCCATGTCTGTTGCACATTTTTAAAACTCATCACTTTATTGAGTTTGTAAGCTATGGTTTGCTAGACAAAGGCTTTTTCATTAACATGGTTAAATATGCTCTTTTCTCTTTAAAACTCTTGTGTTTTTAGCAATTTCTACTGTAAAGTATGCATCGCTGATTTTTGTTTTCTGTTATAATGCATCTGGAACTGATTTTGCAAATGGTTTAAATGGTGCTCCAATTTTACCATCTTTCAAATGGATAGTCTGTATTATTTTATGTCTAAGTAAACTTCTTTTTTCCACTGAATTGAAATATCATGTTGCTCACAAATTAAAAGCTTATCTTAAAAGATCTACTCCTGGATTGCATAGTCAGTTAGTTCCACAGTCCACTGGGCTTGATCTATAATCATTTAACTGAAAAGAAAACTTCACTCTGCTTTTCTGCTTTTTTTACACTGCATTTTTATAAGTTGCCATCATTTATCCTTTTAAATAATGTTAAAAAATGATGCATTCCTTTTAAAAAAAGAATTGTACAATCATTTTGAATGCATATTGTATAAACATATTTATGTCATTGCTGTAGTAATAATATTGTTTTTAATCTGAGAGAATTGTATGTCTAATACAGAAGCTGTTCCTAATAGATTGTGGAGTGCTAGACTGGCCATGAACTCATTGTTCTCCTTCTTCAGCTTCCTGAATGCTAGGATTATAGGCCTATGCTTTCATAAAAAGCTATCGTTTTATTTTACACAGTTTTATTTACAACCATACTTCAAAAATATTAATATTTGTCTTGATTTGTAGATACATGGTTTTATAAGACTATAATATAATCATTCTATTTTATTCGCTGTTTTTGTTAATTGTGTAGTTTGCTTAATTTGAAGTTAACCATTATCACTGACTGGCATATATAAGAGAAAATATGGCATATATAAACATCATGCATCCACAGAATACCTTGGTAGTATGTGCTCTGGTAAGTAGTAACTATTAGTAGCATGTTTCACTTTTTATAAGTAGTTTTAATGTGTTCTAAGCCATTATTACATTTCATTATTAGAGTTCATAACATTTTTAACCAATATAGCTATTTATTTCATTTTTTTTATTTTTAGTGCTAAAGTAATAACAAGGTCTTTTGCTAAGATTAGTGTTTAGGAAAAATCCTTCAGTAGATTTTTTTAAATTTGATTCACTTTAACAAGGAGTCTTCTGTTTCAAACCAGGGCCTCTGATTTTCTAGCTTAAGTGGTTAGAATGGTGAATATACTTAGATAAAATCTGTGTGTCCCATAGATTTATAATACATTTCCTGTAGGAAAAACTACACTACTTAATTATAAAATTTTATTACAAAATGTCAGGGCAAACACCTCCACATTGTAATAGTTTTGGGAATTTTAACCAGAAGTATGAAAAATTTATTTAACATAGGATGTAATATAAGAGAGAATTAGTCCTCAAATTAGAGTATAAGACTGTCATGCATGCCTATAAAGTCTCATTATTTATGTTTGATGTAGAAAAATACATTAAAAATCTGTTTCTCATCTATGTCTATTGTATTCTTTATAACTTTGATTTCTTTTATGACAAAAAATATTGGTAACTACTCTGGAGTCTTAATATTAATACGTTCATATTCTGGGAAAATTTGAGATTTTAGTATTATGAGGATTTCTTTGATTTGCATACTTTAAAGGACTTTTAACAATCGTTTGTGATGTATTTTTCTTTACTGTATGTAATTTGTTTCTCCTCCTACTTGTAACTTAGGGATCAATAAGAGTCCAGATTTGCCCAATGCCTTTGTACTCTCAACCAAGCTTATTCTTGAAGTTTTGGCTTGCTCATTTTGGGTTTCATTGGTTTTTATTTTATGTTCAAATATATCTAGGCTGCTTATTTATTATTGTTATTCATTCATGTATCCATTCATTTCACTTGAAGCACCACAACGCAAAGAAACAGTGAGTCAGCTTCCAGTCCCCTCCTAACTGCTTCTGAATTTGGGTATTCCCCTCTCCCCTACCCTCCCTGCCTGGTCACGCAGTCTCCCCTCCCTGGTGTTCCAAGAGATGCTTTTTTTTTTTTTCTTTTTGCCATTTGAAATTATTTTCTGTAGAATTTTTGTTTTGGGATTCTTCTCCAAAAATGTTTCTGGAAGGAGTTTGGGGAGCATTCCAAACATTTTCAGCCACACAGATAGTATCTTTCACAATTGTATTGGTTTTTACTTTTGGTTTTGCAAGTGCTAGCCACTGATGTCGCAGAAAATATGAGATTACTTTTTTTCCCCCACACCGGTCTATCTAGCTTCTATTTCCTGTATTAATTTATAGCCTTTGCTTCCCCTTCTTAGGTTTTTGTATTATCATTAGGAACCTCAGTTATAACACTTTCTGTGCTTTTCATATGACCTAAATTCAGAGTTTTACTCCTTAAGACAACAAGCTGTTTATATACGTTTTTGCCAACCAAATCTTGTTTTGAATTTTCTTTCCAATCCATCATGGCTTGTTCATTTAAATAAACATTAATAGCAGTTTTTGAATCAGAGTGGTCTCTTTATACAGAAGCTAGTTAGTCCTAGATGAGATTTTATTAAAATAATAGTAAAAAGACCACTTAAGTTTGTAGAAAACCTAGCTTATAGGTTATGTAGCCAGGAGCTATTTATAAAATCATACAGATTTGTTCAGTGAAGAATTTTCTGCCAACACACCTGGGGAGAGCTATTGTGGCTCTCCCTTTGGCATGATCATCTACTCCCAAGTACACAGTGAGTTCTGCCTGTGAAACTGATGGTGGATAGAAACACCATGGCCACCTATGGCATAAATGGATCTGCACTGTCCTGTGGTTCAGTTTCTCAGGTGAGCTATATGATTGAGGAGCCTAAGCTAGATGAAATTTCTTAGAATAACAAATAAATTCACAGTCTCACATTCTTAGTTTCTTAGTGGAAGATAATTATTGATAAATAAGTTAGGGATTTTTTTTTTAGTACCTGAAAAATATTCATTTGTTGACAGCAAGGAAAAATAGAGAACTCCACTGTTAAAACTCAACTTGACTCTTCATATACTATTTCTACAAGAAACCTGACTTCTGTCTTTGTATTTATTTTAGTTAGAATGGCTTTGAAAAAACTTTGTATATACCTATATATTTTTCTGTCTCTATGTGTTTGTGTATGTATGTATGTATGGATATATGGATATATACACATGTGTATATATACATATGTCACGCTTTCAGAAAAATAATTTCTCCTCTCTTCTCTATAAATACAGATGTGCTATTATTCATATCTTCATTTGTTAGCACCATAAGAATAGAAAAATATATAAAATGCCATAGTTGTGATGTATAATGAAATTATCAAATATGAAAGGAGATGTAGTTCTAAAACTTCTGCAAATATATTCATTTTAAAGTATAAAATGGATACTTTCATAATCAACTTTTCCCTGTAATTTTATCCTAAACAAGATCTCTTCTGTTTTCTATTTGAAAAAAATCTAATCTTTTTAGATGTGAAAAATAAGTACATTTCAAAACATGTCATAAATGTAGGCAGTTTGGGCACAAATAAAATGAGTAAGCATTTGGTTTGCTTGTGGTTGTGATTATTTAGTACATATTTGATTTCACAGCAATAGTTTCCATGGTTACTCTTTATTGACGTTTTGGTTAATCATGTTCGCTGGGACAGAAAAAGTGAGCCCTATTGCCCTGACTTCATGAATCCTCCTCATTCTGCCAATTCAGAACAGGAAGCAAGTGGCTCATCAGAGTAGCATCCTCCACACTTTTATCTTGAACTCATTACTGTGGCATACTATTTCCTTCTTTCATATTATGTGATCTCACTGGATGTAAATTTTATCTAACAAACAATCCTTAGAATAAAATCCAATGAAGAAGAGTGGAAAAATTAATAAAGAACTTAAGACAGCTACTTTACAAAAATAGAATGCTTTTATTTTTACTAGTATATATTAAATTGTACATAGTATAGGTTTCATTATGACATTTGCATTCATGCACATGATGTACCTATGTAACATATTCACTCTACTCTCATGCCCCTCTACCCTACTTCTATTTCTTTTCTCTTTTACTTCCCTAGAGGTCTCTCTTTTGCCTTTATGACCTCAATTTTATCATCTCCTTCTCTCCCAACTCTCCTTGTTAGTGTCTATAGATGAATGCAATACTTGCTTTGGCACACCCATTCATTTCACTTAGCATTATGATCTCCAGTTCCATCCACTTTCCTATAAATGACATATTTTATTCTTCTTAATGGCCAAGTAAACCTTTATTGCATGAATATGCCATAGTATCTTTACCCATTCATCCTATGATGGACACCTAAGTTCATCCCATAATTTGCTTATAGTGAATGTTTCCCAAATAAACACGTGTATACAAGCTTTTTATTATAGATGAAGAAATACTTGTCCTCAGTAAGTGAAACAAGTAGACAAATGAGAGTTGAGAGCTTATAAGATTTGGCTATTCAAGATTGTACGTGCATCCCACTGTGAAGTACATGCTTTTTCACCACATAAAAGGGAACCTGCATCATCAAAAAATTTACTAGTGGTAAAATCCATGCATGCTGACAATCTTCACTAGACACAATGTGGGGTGTGTGTGTGTGTGTGTGTGTGTGTGTGTGTGTGTGTGTGTGTTATGTAGGAATATGTTAGTAAAATACCACATTGTAAATCATATTGTTAGATAATGAGTATTTTTACCCATATTGTATCTCCTAGTTATAATTATGTTTTTGTGTTATGTAACTCTAAGGAGATCTTGGAGTGATAGATTACACTGTTAAAAATATTTGCAATATAGAATGATTCATCTGCAAATGATATTGCAGATTATTAGAGCTTTCCTCTACATCTATAACTCAAGAGAAAACATTTTCTGCTTCAGCAATTAAATAAGATATGCAACTCACTTTATAACAAACAATACACTTAGTATTCTAGATACATACGTGTGCTTAAATTTATGTACATGTAAATTTATAAGTGAGGATATATTGCATCATTGCAAATCATATAAATTTAAGCATAATTTATATAAAAAAATTTCTGCCTTGAGTACTCATTTAAATTCTAAACAGGATTAGCAACTTAATATCTTCTCTTACTTATTGAATCTAGAAACTTCTGTGCTTCACTAACAAGACACATATTATTAGCATTCATGTTTACCCCACAACTCAGGTGTATGTTTCCTGTGAATATTAGAGGCATCCTTCAGCCATAAAAATGAGAAGGCATATTTATTTTTAGTACACATCAACCTGAATGCAGGCATCTCACACATTCTTAAATATTCATGTGTGGACAAAATCATGCCACCAGGAAGAAGCAAAGAGACAGAAAGAACATCAAGAAGAAAGGATTTCAGGAAGTAACTCTGAAGAAAATAGTTTTATAATGTTAGTACTTCCTAGCAAAATGAATAATGCATTTGGTGACCACTACCAGGACAGAATTGTGAGAATGATGTTTGAGGTAGACAGTATTTCTCATCCCACATGAAGATCATGTAAAAAGCTTATGTTTTCTAAAGTTGTTTCTTACCTACCCCATTACTTCCACAAATGCTCATGTAAAACGTTCTGCCTAAAGTTCTCAAAATCAAATAGCAGAAAGGAAAAAAACTATATACTTATGAAAATGTATCAAAAAGTTGTACATTGGAAGCCTTACAGGAGGGCCATGTCCTTTGTCTTCTTTTAGTCAATTTACTCCTCCCTTCTTTCCTTCTGACATGATCAACTGAAGCCATGAAACAAAATAAATCCTCCCTCATTAAAAGATGGAGAAGGAGGAGAAAGTAGAGGAGAAAGGGAAAGGAAGAGAAGGAGGAAGAAGTGTACAGGTGTGTGGGTGGAGAGATACTTTTTCTTTCTTCAGAATTTCTTTTAATTATCCCTTAATTTTTTCCCAAATAATTTTGATTTACCTTTCTCATTTTTCCTCTTCCATGTTCTTTTCATCCCATTATGACATATTTTACTTTTAATGTTTATTTGAATATTCTAATGTGAGAGAATGGAAGCTGTTGTCAGTGTTTGACACATTATTGTTTTTGTCCTGACTACAGGCAGAATGCTATTTGAACCAGAAATCCACAGCAGCTGTGCCACAGATTAGCTCCTGCATGCGAAGGAGATAGGACAGTGTAAAGAAGAGAAGACTGTAATTGAGTACCAATCCACAACTCTCCCCCAGTGCTTCCTTGGCAGATTTAAGGACAGAGGTGGTCATATTCCTGGCCCACAGTAGAAGTGGCTTTTACTAGTTTTACTAACAAATTGCATATTGATTAAGAGTCTAGAAAGTGTTTCCTCATGCATTTTATCAGAGAATAAACATAGATTCTAAAGTGTAATTTGCTAGAATCTATTGGTAGTAGAAAATAATGAGATAAAAGAGTATTTTTAAGCTCTTTTATATGCTCTCTATCTACACAACTATTAATCCTGAGACAGTTTTTTAAATGTGCATCTCTAATGGGCATAAAAAAGCATCTATTTTCCAAGAGTTTGAAATTTGAAAGAGGCATTGCGGAAGCTCTACCATTCTGGCCATAGCTTCAGTTGTTTCAGGAAGAGAATAAAGGGGTCTAGGTAATATGCAACATACAGAAGAGATTTTCTGACTCACTTAATGAAGTGAGATAGCTAGGCAGTATCTCCAGTACTGTCAATCAGCCTGTCAGTTAAATAAACCATGGACAGTTTACCTTTTCTTCAGATTAATTAGCTACTGTGTAGTACAAAGAAAATTAATTAGGGCAATACTAGGCAAGTTAATGCATAATGTTATCACTGAGAACTGCAGAGACTCACACATGTTAAAGCAACAATGCAAAACCTTTTCAGAATTATCCTGTGTCTTTGCTTTGGAGTTATTTGCCAAAGGCTTTACGTTGAAGAGGCCAATTCAGTTTTGATCTCTGATTTCTTAAGAATAGTTATTATGCCTTCTAAAACTGTCCCCAGCAAATTTACAATATGTATCATGGTTTTCTTTTAAAAAATAATCATTTTTGATGTTTTTAGGCAACTTATTAAAAATAAGAAAACATATTATCAACCCCTTATTTTTTTTTAAAAGTGCTTAATGCCAATAAAAAATAGGATTTGGGTTATAGTCACTAAATAACATTCTCTTTCCACATTCATTTTCTATGAAAAACTATAATAATGTTTGAGACATCATATCATGATTTTTCTCTTTATCAATCTGCTACTTTTATAATGAAGAGTGCAAAGAAGGTATATTTGGTTTGTAATTATTCATTTCAATACCTGAAAATTATATCTGGAAATCTCAATTAGATCTAAAGCACTCTCTTAATTCTGTTTGAACACAGTTCAGTATAACAGTTTCTATTAAGTTTGCAGAGATAATTATGGTTCCTAAAATATAACAACTCAACAGGCAGTAAAATCCTTGTTGTAAGGGATACCACAGCTCTGAGCCTGGTCCCCAGGAATAGTGTTTGAAAGAAGCCTCCAGTGTTATTTTCCATAATAAGGCCCACTGCCTGTCAGAACCCCTGGAAGCTACACAAACAGCAACACATCTGTTCCCTGGGAGGCACATGCTGAGTTTCAACTGAGATGTTTATTCCCTTTACCAGTGACATGATGAAGCAGAGAGATCTAGAGTAGGGCTAGAGGACATTTTCCTCTGAATACTTTAAGATGACTTTTCTTCTCAAAATGGCAAAATCAAAGTGTACTCTGTATGATGACAAACAAATAATTTGGCTGCACAAGAGAAAAACAAGCTCCTTCAGGAATGCCATTGTCCTATTTACAAATACCACTTCTAGTGTGGAAATATTCACATTTTTTTGTTGATGATTTCACCAATATTCAATTTCTAATGATATCTTGAATATTTTCCCATGTTTTGAAAAGTCATCTGGTTAAGTCCTCAAATTTTTCCTTCTCAGCTCCACAGTACTTTTTTCCCCACCATTTTTCCTCAGGCCTGTGTTTTCTTTGTTGTTCTTATTTTTACCTACATTTATTCATTTTTGTGGTACTGGAAACTAAACTGAAGGACCCTCCCCCCTTTAAGCACTCACTCATTGAACTACATTTTTTAAAGTACATACTACTTTTACAATGATGTTAGTTTCTTGGTGATCTAACAAGAAACATCTCTGTTATATGTATCTAATCAACTCTGTTCTTCTGCATTAATACCTGCATGTTCTAAAGCTTCATATTCTGAATTTTACATTATATAAATTTAATACGGTTGTTTTTCCATGCAGCGTCTCTCCTAGGAATGGGTTATGAATGAGACAGGTTGCTGGCTTCCTATTCAAAGATTTTTCTACTTAACACACAAAGCAATCTTTAACTTGTCATCAACTTTTAAGCCCTACAAAGAATCAAGAAACCATCATGGACTGTTAAAAATTGAAAGTGGAAAAATTATTTCCATCACCTCATAGGTGTGAGAGACTGCACTGCACACCAGAATACAATGTAAACTGAATGAAGAGACTCCTCTCATTAGAAAGCCTTTAGTAGGCTGAAAGCTGGCCCATGTTTATACATTTGCTTCACTCATTTCTACTTAGTTAATTGAAAAAGTGGATGACTTTATGTGTCTCAATTTGTCTCATTTACAAAATGACAAAGGGAGGGAGGGAATTTACCTAATAAAGCTAATATAATGATTCAAAGAGAAAAAATATATCTTTATGTAATATTCATTTCTGGGATATTTATTTTGAGGTTTTTATTTTTTTAATGAAGGTAGCACAACTTCTTTCCAGTGTCTCCTAGGCCTACTCTTCATAATTCTGTATAGACATTTCCCTGAATAGAACCAAAACTTGCCATGCATGGATTTATACAATCACATTAATCTATTGATACACAAATTATTCAACTTTAAAGGATTATGCCAATTGTCTCCAGGAAGTTTCCATGATACCATCTACTTTTCCTTTGATTTGGAAATTTCCATTCAACATGTGCTCCTTCTTATTGTCATAGATTATTTATCATAGACAAGTATTATTATTCCTCATACTCATTGCACAATAATCACTACTGGTTTCTTGAAGTCTCATTTTGACCTAAGATTTAGGCGTATTGAATCTCCAAACAGAAGATTCTGTTATTCTCATTTTATAAATAATAAAACTGAAATTTGAGGTGGGTACTAATAGTACAAACATTAACAAGGACCTAGCTAATATGGAAAGCCACATCAAGTCTACACCACCTTCCCCCAAACCTCTATAATGGTAAGCTCTATGTTACGAATCTTACCATAGGCTCCTACCCCATCATGAGTTTTTCTTAGCCAGCCTATTATCAGCTCTTACTGCTATGTAAGACATGATTTCTGATTTGTTAATCTCTGTAACAGCCCCTGTGCACTAGATAGAGTGCTGAGTACATACTTGCTGAATACATGAATGTCTGAATGAAGGTATTAAGTTAAGCCTGTAGAATAGAAAAGCCAAAGGGATGGGAAGGGAAGGGACTTATCAGGTTTTTTTTTTTTTTTCCTGTGTGCATCATCCTCTTAAGCAGCAAAAGTGAAATGAAGGGAAAAAAGGACTGCAGATCATGCTGAAGATGATTAAAGAGACTACAGAGCAGCTGTCAAAGCAAATATCAAGCAACATTAATAACTTTATAGCTCACCATGAAGCTGTCTAAAATATTTCCAAGAAAACAGGATCCTTGCTGTTGTACAGAGTAAGTGAGACTAATAATCAAGTGCAGATTTAAAGATTTTTTTTTTGCTGCTGCGTACCTTCAGCTACAGAAGTAATAATAATAATAATAATAATAATAATAATAATAATAATGAAAGTGAAAAGCCTTCTAATGGAAAAATACACTACTCAAAGAAAAATATTGTTGCATTCTTGGTATTTTAATTTGGGGCAGAGTTGATAAGAAACAAGATCTTCAATGTTCACCTCTATTATCTAGGTTGTTTGAACAGACAATATTTCCAAATACCTGATACCTATCCAAAAATAACTGTGTTGTGATACTTATCCACACAAGCCTTCAGCATTCCTAGGAATTGATTTTTATAAGCTTTTCAGCCTATACACACATAAAACCAAAAATATGAGATCAGATACTAATTTCTATTCTAAATATAATCTTTAATTTTCAGTGTTTCTATTCATAAGGCTCTTGTGCATTGATAAAAAATCACTGTATAATTTCATTATTATACTGGCTAAAAAATCTGTGTGTTTTTTTTCTCATTTACACATTTATTTACTGAGCAGAAGCTATTGTGGGTTTTGGTTTGTGACATATGCCTGTCTCTGTATGCACATAATGAGCACCACAAAGGAAACACTAGTTCTGGTTTCTAGTCTCATTAAACTGACATTTACAGTAGTGAATATTAGGAATAAAACACATACAGTTTTCAAATTTTACCGAAAATTAAATGTGAAATAGCAAATATGATCATTCTTCTCAATATTCTACCCTTTTGTTCAGTGCGGAAAGATAAGATAATGGCTGAGGGAAAAAAGTTAAGAGAAATAATTAATGGAAAATAAGACTAAACTAAATATAAGAAGGTGTAAAGGTGAGGTTGAATAATGGCTTCTGAGATGCTAAAGAAGCATTGGCTTACACAGTATGCACTTTCCATCTTTACTTTCAGTTTTCTTAATTGTCTGAGCCTTCTGACCATATGAAACTGTAACCTAAACATTGCCTTCTGAAGGAAACTGGCCCAAACTAAACTTTCCTTTAAAAAACATAGAAAAAAAAGAAAGAAAGAAAGAAAGAAAGAAAGAAAGAAAGAAAGAAAGAAAGAAGATAGTTGAACAAAGCACTTGCCATTTAACAAAATGGTTTAAATAAATTAAATAGATTATGGTCAGCGTTTTCAACATTCTCACCCATCCCTCCCTTACTCAACCCTTCCCTCACTCATCTTAATTTCTTAGTATACACATTAAGTTCTTGTCTGCATGTCCTCCATTTTCCCCTCTTCATTCCTCTATCTCTTTGTTTCTTTTTGTTTGTTTGTTCATAGAAAGTATACTCCTATCACTAAAAATAAGTGATTCTTGGGTTATTTTATTATATCTCTAAATAAGAGAGCTGTACATCAGTTCTGCATCTGTTACTCTATTCTAATACAACTTTGAACATAGTGTATGAGATTCTTTGAATTTTCAGATGTCAAATTTATAAAGAAAACAAAATGTTTATAGAAGGCTCACTAACAAGTTGTCAAGATAAAAGAAACTAACTTAGATAAAAGGATAATATTCTACAATTCAACTCTCAGTTAAAATAGTATTGAAATCAATAATTATTTCAATAAGCATGGAAGCATTTAGACAGATAGATAGATAGATAGATAGATAGATATGCTATTACTGGGAGGGTTTCTGGTTTCGTCAGTCTGAAGGGTCTAAACATTCCTTAGGAAAAAAAAAAATGAAGCACTCAAGGGATTTTATCTAGTTGTCCAGACCAAAAAATTCAAGGAAAACTTGGCTGATTTTGATTTGTCTGATCTTTAAGAATACATATCTAAATCATATTGCTTTCATTTAGTAAACATAACCTTTAGCATGGATATTGGTTATTTGTAAATAATATAACAGTTTAGTTTAACTTAACACGAATTCACTTCTCTGAACTAGATCGATGATGAAATATTAAGTCACTAACCCCTGAATTCTAAATTTTGCACAATCAGAGTCAAACTAGTGACAGATGTTTATCTTTTTGTCATATTCTTTGTCAAAATTGAATAATTTATATTTAAAATGTCTAACTATAGCTTTTAAGAAAATAATAAAGTAAAAATACTATTTTCCATAAAAAATAAATTTATGTTTTGCCAATTAGTTCACTAATTGCTCTTCAAACTTTGGGGATAGAAGAAGGTTATCACATATCTATTGGTTTGGTCTGATAACTAAACTATACATGTCAAAAATGCATCATTTACTTGTTTATATCATCCATGAGTACATTGCTAATCCATCTAATATGTTTATAGTACACACTAACCAGAGTAGTTTCAAGGAGCAAAGAAGGTGAAAGAATGTCTAACAGCTTTTAGATGTAGTAAAGTTATATTTTATGTTTCCAATAAAGAAAGTAATGTCAGTTCAAAAGGCTCTGAACTATGTGAGCATCTGTTAGGACTATCCTAGACATATATTAATTATTACCAATTACGGAAACCATAGAGTCTATTTTTCTTTGAGTCTGGCTCACTTTACTTGGTATAATTTTTTTCCAAGTCTATCTATTTCCATAGGAATGGGGCAATGTCATTCTTTCTGATAGAAGCATAGAATTGCACTGTGTATGTGTATCACATTTTCTTGATCCATTCATCTATTGAGGGGCATCTGTAAAGCCTAGGATACTTGTATCAGATGATCACAATAGCTCAATAACTACATAAATAGCTACATCACATAAGATGATAAACTAAATGAACTCCAAAATTATGGAAATAAGTGGTTTATCGTTGTTATTATTTGCAACGTACCATGTGAAATGATGTCTTTTTCTTTAGTCTATCTTCCCTATGATTTCACCCCTGTTGTCACTGTATTCAATTTTGGCACCCTGGGTATTGTATATATGTTTATCTGAACCAGGGAAGGGAAGGGGAACATCAAAATGGTGAGACAAAGGGTAAAAGGCAAACCAATGCAACAGCTTACAATACTTACAAGACAATATGTTGTAAACCAACTGTACCACTGGGGGGAGGGGGTTGAAAAGGAGGGAAGGTGGGAGGAAAATGAGAGACCAGGTAACAAATTTGACAAGAAATGTACTTGATGCATTACGTATTTAACTGTAATCCCTTTGTGCATCACCTTGACAATAAATATATATATGAATATATACATATATATGGCTCTGAATAACTTTCTTTGGTCCAGAAATAAAATAATTGTACAAATGTTAAGCTGGTATTGAAAAAATTACCAGGAGACAAAATTCACAAAAAACAAACAACCCACACCCCTCACAACCTCCAACAAGAACGTTCCTACTATTGTCATTAGGGACTATAGGGATATTGATGATCCCTTTCTTTTCTCCAAAAATAACAAAATACTATAGCATTAAACTTTGTGACTCATATTTGATTTACTTCTTTCCAGATACCAAAATATTTTAGATTTATTTTTAAGCCAATTAGAAGCATATGCAAATCCAATCCCTTGTATCATGAAGTAAATGATGCCTAAAGCTATAGGATACAGGAATTATTAGATATGCTTTTTCTAAGGAGGAAATAGTAAAACAACATAGCCCGCCTGAAGTTACAGTTTATAGATGGAAAGGCACAGACAATTAAAATATGGATCTACTTAGGGCAAATTACTTGCAATCAAGCTGCCGCTAAATGAGCTTCATGATGAGGAAGGGAAATTTATGTTGTTTCAAACCAGAGAGAAACATTAAAGAAGTTGAAAGGTGAGTAAAATGTTAGTATAAATGGCTCCAGATAGGGTGATACAGAAAGCTATAATATCAATTTAAATGATGAACATGCATACCTACACAGCTATACATTAAACACCTCAACTTAGAAGACATGGAAAAATCCTCATTTACATTGTATGAGTATGCCCACCTATTTTCTTACCAAGTACTTTACCTACAGAAGCTCAATCACAGAACATGATCATTTTCCCCCTCAACCTGCCTTTTACTATAGACATTCAAAAATGAAATATAGTTTTAATCCTATACAAGTGTTTCCATTCCTCCACCTCCACCCCTCCTCTTCCTGGGAGCAATTCTTAGAGTTGGTTTTGAAAAGATCTAATTGTTCATGAATTCAGAACTTACACAAAGCAGGAAAGCCATGGGGAAGCTTACATTGTGAAACATCACATTTCTTTCTTTGTTGGTCAATGTAAATTTTTGCATGCTGAGTTGTGTGCATCAATTTCACTAAAAGCTGGGTATTGTCTCCATTTATCTATCGGAATCAAATGACATTAGGTACTTTGTAATTTTGAAAAGGCATCAAGCTAGGCTATCCTTCATCCCATTTCGGTTGCATTGGAATGTTAGACATAACAAGGCAGACAAAAGAAAGGAATAATGCAGATCTTATTGGCAGTCAGCAAGTACAGGTACATGAATAGATCATTTCCTCTGCTGACATTTTTCCTTAACTTGATTCCCTTACCTTTACATGCATTATATTTCTGCATGAACAGAATCTTAAAAAATAACCTTGTCTCCAATAGACAAAAAAATTCTTTCTCTTCAAATGATTCTTTGAGGAAGAAAAACCTTTCTAATTTCAAGAACTGAAAGGAAAATAAATGTCAATTTTTAGAACAAATAAAGACCATGAATCTGTGGCTTATCTGAATTCTTAGAGTTAAAACTGTGACAGTATTAACACTTCCCTAAACAAGTCTGTTGCTAAAAAAAAAAAAAAAAAAAAAAAAACAGGCTAGAGAAATTCTCTCTATCCATAGTAGTAGTTTCAAGGGTGCCTTCTTAAGCTGATTTGTTTTTTCTGGCTACACCTTCCATTTAGCAGAAATTAAATGGAAAATACTTTCTTGTACATTGTGAAAAATGCTAAGCTTTGAACCAGGTATTGAGAATATCTTTTTTTCCTTTCAGTGATTTATAAAATTTTACTTTTCTGTTAAAGGAAAATGGATGTCATTAAGTAAACTGTTGGCAAAGCAATTTACAGCAGCTGATGTTATCTGACCTGAAGTGGATAGGATTTCCAAATTCTCCCTAACTCAGCCCTGTGAGGAGAACTGGAGGGAAACAGAAACATACAGATGGAAGACAGAGTTCATTGTTAACCCTCTTATTAAATGTTAGCTACCTGCCCAATTTGGGCATAAGAATAACATTTGTCTTAATGATAGTTGCACATGAAGTCTTAATATCTGTCTGTTTCAGAGACTGGTGAGGAGCTTGGTGTGGTGGCTCACTACTGTAATCTTAGCTACTAAGGAGGCTGAGATCTGAGGGCTGAATTTGTAAGTCAACCCTGAGCAGAAATGTCTGTGATACTGTTTCCAACCTGCCAACAAAATGCTGGACTCGAGGTAAGGCACAAGTGGTAGAGCTCCAGCCATGAGTAGAAGAAGACAAATGAGAATAGTAGCACAGAAAAATGTAGAAGATGATGAAAAAAGGAGGAAGAAGCAGAGGAGGAGAAGGAAGACGAAGAAGCATAGCAAGAGATTAGTAAAAAAGACCTCAGTGAAATGCTCCTTAGGTAGGAGGCAGCTAACTGCAGCGAAAGCCAGTCCTTCTTGAAAGTACAGAACCAGAATTCAAGTGATCTGGATTTCACTTGGAATGTTAGCATCATGTAACATGAAAAGCCATGGAGAGTAGTCTATACATCTGAAAGCTGGTTCTCATCTATAAAATGCAAGGGCTGAACTAAGAGATCATATAGATGCTAGAACTATGGGGCTATAAAATCACTACAATATTAAAATACTATACTGTTTTTGTCCCATTAAATTTTCTCTTTAGTTAGACAAAACAACTTCTGGACAGTAAAGAGCTTGGACTCTTGCACAGGGCAGATTATATCTACTCTACTCATAGCTGCTGGCCTGGTAACCAGCCTGTTAGGCCCCCCAGTTAAAGACTATAGACAGGAGAGTCTCCTACCACTTAGATAAATTGCTTCTATCTTCTATAATATTAAAGCCCTTAGAAGTTATGGTAAGCTACTTATTTCAACTAGGTTTGTATTACATTATGTCAAAATATATCTATCCTTCTCTCCTGCTGGGATGCTGTAATACACTTCTTTGGGGAAATAACTAGGCCATTTAACTTGAATCTTTCTCATAGTACTCAATAAGAATCCCTATCAACAAAAATGCCCTTTACCTTGAAAATCCTTCCTCATTCTTCAGAGTTCAAACCTCTCAGATCACCCCAAATAAAGTCTCAAATAAAGTCTTAGTATGTCTTAATTTTTTAGGTGATCATAATCACTTTCCCATTGCTGTATATAATTTTTATCACAGATTCAATGTCTTCAGACAAATAACAAGATACATTATTATTCGCACTGGATAGATTAGCCAATTATTTCCTCTACTAGCCTTTCTTAGGTACCATTTACTAGAAGGGTGAAAATGGCCTTATTTACATGTCTGCAAGTTGGTCTGAAGCTGGAGCCTCTTATTCTCTGGTACATTAGACAGACTTTCTCACATGATGTCAATCTTGGAACAGAATTGCAATTGGCAAGAGTAGAAACTGTGAGGCATCTAAGACCCAGGATTCCAAATTCACCCACTAACTGCCTATCTCATTCTATTAGTCAAAGCAAATTACAAAGCCATTTCAAACTCAGGCAGGGAGACAGACTGTACATTTGTTGAAAGGACCAGAAACATTAAATTGCTTAGGGACATAGACACAATGAGGTGTGATTCATTAGAGGACACATTACTGCTGTCTACTACCTTATATACTTTAAATTTTTAGTTTCTGTCTTCTTAATCAAGCATCAGTGTGTATGTGCCAGGAAGAGGTGTTTCTAAATTCATGCCATTCTGCCAAATATCTTTACACACTCTTGGCATCGGTAAACATTTGTTGAATGAATAATTAAATGGATAATTAAGGAATGAGTGAATTAATTAATCAGAAGTTAACAAAAAGATTTTGTAACTCCTACCTATCAGGATGAAGTTTCAGACAGGAAAAAGAAAGTTATCAGGGGAGCTTTCACACAAAGAAGAATCCTAGGGAAGCACAGAAGAAAAGCTTCTAGTGTAATGGGTGGAGAGACCTCTTAGCCAGCCAATCTCTTTGTGATATTAGACTTGTAGCCTCTAGAACTGTGGAAATATAAATTCTATTTCTTAAGTGCTTTGTTTTGTGATACTTTCTAATAGAGTATCCCTTAACTACTTCATAGGCAAGTGAACCTTAAATAACCATGGAAAGTGAGCATCCTATTTATTAGATGATAGAAAGACATTTTGAACACATTTAACTTGACCGTATATATAAGTAGCTGGTAATGTTCCTTTGGGTAATTTGTGGGAAGAGATCAATTTGTGAAGGATTGCTATTGAATATATAAAGTTTGGGAAACTCATGAGATGCTTACTTGTAACTATTCATAAGTAGCCTAGATTAGTGGGGAACTGGTTTGGGGCTGGACCTCAAAATATTTAAAGATTACTGGTATGCATAAGGAATTCAGAGCCATCAGAACTAACACAATTATCTAAATTGTAAGTAAAGATAAAGGGATGAAGTTTAATGAAAAATTTCCAGGGAATTGTTTTTCCTTCCTATTTTTAAAATGGAAAGAAGAGCAGAAAAGAATAAGATGGAGAATTCAGGAAGTGGTGACATATTAGAAAAATGTAAAGTCTTGGAAGCAAAGGAAAGGAAAGCAGGAAGCTACTGACAATTGGATCAAATTGTACTTAGGGACTGAGTGATTGGAAACTGTTCTTAGACAATATTTCATACATTTCAATTACTTTCTGATAATGGATTTACTACAGGGGGAATGGTATAGTAATTTGTTATAATAAGACATTTATGGCATGACAATACAGGCTAAGAATGTGAGAAATGCATTTAACATTTCATTACAAAAAAGCTGGTGTCCTTTAGAACAAGTAGGTAGAAGCTAAATGCTGTATCTATCATACTCTTGTATTTATTTGATACTGAACAGTCTTGAAAAAAAAACACGAAGTATTTTTTCTGAGCTTTTACTCTAAGATTTTCATTGATTTCCTAAGTGAAATTTTATGCTACTTTCATTTAGTCTAAGTTGTTATGTTTGGGAAAAGAGAGAGAACTTTAAAACCTATTAATTACATTCAGTAAGATACCTTAGACATGAACAATGTTTCATAATCTATAATCATTAAATATTTCCAGTAAGCATATTTGTATTTTAACTAAAAGATATAAATTCACTTCAAGCCCTTCTTGCAACTCGCTGAATTTAGATATTTATAGAAAGATCTAATTTATTACAGTTATTATGTTAAAAGTAGATCGAAGATGGTTTTCTCTGACTCTTAAAAAGTAGACCAAACAACTCATCATTTTATTGGTGAGTGATATTATTCAGTCTAAAATTTCTCTTGCATTTTATTATTTGTGTCAGTTTTACTTGAAGCAGATACCTGCTTGTTACAAAATAAAACAAACCTAATAAAGTCTAATTCTAGTGTGCTAAATATAAAATCAACATATTATTATAACTTTACTATTATATTTGGTGTTCTTTCATATCAAATACATGGAAGAAAGACAAAGTTTCTTATATACCACTAATCACATTTATTTTGTGAGTAATCTTGAAAGAGGTGCCTAACAGGGGATACAAAACAAAAACTGTTTCCTCAATGCAAACATGGAAACACCAACATCTGAAGGCTACCATTTTAGTGATTAAAAAGAAGAAGAAATAGCCAAAATATGTCATATCTATTATTATACCATACCATGACAGAAAGAATTAAAATTTATTCCTCAAATATGAACTAACAAAATTCTCAAAGTCTCAAAATTCTGACTCAAAGCCTGTGTGCTAAATTGGAGGCTGCCAGCAGGTGGCAATGTGAATTATAAAGACGTTTAGAGAGTGTAAGTCATTTGAAAGAAAACATGACTACAATGTATTTTTTGGTGGGAGGACCAAGACAAAACTGTACTTTGTTTTTTCTATTTTTTTTAAAAAAACAAATTTCCTAAACAATTTTCTATTGCATTCTGCAATTGTTTAATTGGATAAAATGAACAAAATTGTGAATAAAGAACTATATATTATACACATCTGTCAACTCTGATATCTAATGAATCTTATCCATTAAAACAAATAAGTTATCTTCATTTTCATAATTCAATCAGAATTCAACTGGTCTGTGAACAGAATTAAAGAAGAGCATTATATCATTCTTAATTATATTGATATTAATTTCTTACCTGATTATTAATTTTGGTCTGATTTATCAAATAGCAGTGTCAGGAAGAGAAAACATAAACCTAAGTGGAAAGTAAATGCATCTCAGTAGCTAAAATACATAGGTGCTAAAAGTAAAAAAAAAAGAAAAGAAAAAGAAAAGAAAAAAGAAAATACAAATGCACTGAATGACTCACTGCTCCATTTCCCAACATACATGTACCTGTACTCTCACAAACTTTGAATTTCAACCAATTTAGTTTCTTAACTTTAAGAACATTAAAATAAACAAAAGAAAAATATCAAACAAATTACTGACTGAATGCATTGTTAATTATGGTCATGGTAACTAACTATGAACTGGCATTTCTTACGATAGTAATAATTATTATGCAGGTTTGCAGCATATTATTTTAGGAAAATGCATGCATTAGTTATGAATTTAAAACAATAGTTTGAATTTAGAATGACTAAAGTTGAATTTTGAAATGTAATTTGGAAAAGAACTATTATTCCTACTGAGAATGCTAAGAGAAGGTCAGTATTTAATTTGATCAGTGAAATAAACATACTTGTTTTTGTATTGTTTTTTCACCCAGTACTGTGGCTTGCATTCAGGGCCTGGCCTTTTTTCTTGGATTTCACTCAGAGCTTGTGCTCTACCCTTTGAGCCACATTCCTACTTTTACTGCTTAAATGTATATAATAATCTCAAGGATTTGTGTGCTTGAGCTAGCATTGAGCTAAAGTTCTTAGATCTAGTTTCCTGAATAACGAGGATTGAGCATGAGCAACTGATAGCTCTCATATATTATAATAATTTTGTTGTTGTTGTTGTTTGTTGTTACCTGGGGCTTGAACTCAGAGCCAAGGCCCTTACCCAAATCTTCTTTTGCTCAAGACTAACACTCTACCACTTGAGACACAGCTCCACTTTCAGCTTTTTCTGAGTAGGTTACTGGAGATAGTCTTATGGATTTTCCTGCCCAGGCTGGCTTCAATCCTCAGTCCTCAGATCTCAACCTCCTAAGTACTTAGGATTATGGGTGTGAAACACCTGTGCCCCTGGCTACCACAACATTTTTAATCTCTGAGTTTTTAAAAATAATTAATTTACCTTACAGTTATTAGAGAGTTGATGTACAAAGAGATTACAATTACAGGAGTCCGATAATGAGTACATTTCTTTTCTGTTCCCTAGTTCTCTCCCAGTCCCTCCCTCTCTGCTTTGAGGGTGAATAATACAGGTTTGTAGAATTTAAGAAAAGGTCATTAATGTTAGCACTATTATTCAAAGGACATATCTGGGGCTCATAGCCAGAGATAGTTTTAGAAATAGTGTCTGTATCACTGGTCCATGTTACTGACAGGAGTATTGGCTTAACAAGAATGTAACAAGCTGTAGAATGAAATACTACTGCAATCTGTCAGGTGGACATTTGTCTTTAGCTTAAGAAAAAGTATTTAAAAAGACAAGCAGAAAGCTCTATTGCTTATCTAAATGATATGCTGCATTTTTTTTCAAAGGAGATCTGGAAGGTTTCCATGTCTGTATTAGGTAATATGGAAGTTCATTTGCTCTAAATGTCCATTTCCATTTATTTACCGAATTTATTCATTTGGCTTTAATTTTCATATTGTTTTTAGTGTTATTTTCTTCTATTGACCCATGGTGACTACCTCTATCAACCTCTTTTTTTTCCTTACCTGAAATCTAACTTTAGTAGACAAAACCAAAATGCAATGTATGTTCAGAGATTTATATTCTAAGGAAATGAAGAAAACCAACCTGTTTTGCTTTCTTTATTGCTTAGTTACATTCCAAATGACTATTTATGTAACTAGAAATTTCAGATATAGAAGAAAGATAAACTAAATAAATTGGAAAAAAAAAACCCTCACTCTGATCTCTAACTTAGAGATGCTAGAATCAACATTTAAGTAGGTTTCATTTTTTTTCCCTGATCTTCATCTTTTCTCAGCCCCATTCAATTCCCAGGCATAACAGATACTACAAGAAATTTACAGTGCTTTAGATGGATGAGAGGCCTATTTGTACATGAATCTCTATTAGTAAAGATTTTCATAAAGGGAAATATAATTCTTTTTACTTAAATGGTACTTTCATTGAGAACTGTATTATGTACATTATCACTAAAAATGACAGACTATCAAAAAACAATAGATGTGGAAAGAACTGAAGAACTTCAATGGAAATGACCCTGGAAACAATTTAAAAAGATAAACATTGCACATCAAAGTGTGGTAATAAGAAAAATAATCCACCCCCCCAAAAAACTATTATCAATGACAAAAGAGTACCATTGAAGGAAATACTATCAAAGAGTAAGAAGGAATTAACATTGAAAAAGGGAAGAACACAGTACAAAAGGTAAATGCAGGGAGCATCAAGACTTGGAGCAGGTCCAAAAGCCACTGGAAAGGAGAAAGTAATAAGGGCCAATATATTAAGTCATAATTTGCATGAAAATAAAGTCACTCATTAGAACCAGAGAGAGTTTTTACAAAGAAAAGATATAGCCCAAGCCAAACAAAAAGAACTACCTCAAAAGAAACTGACAAGCTGACACAGGGTACAGATGATGTGTCCCACAAACAAAGGGACTCTGCACAAAACATGAAAGGGAAGGGTCATTCTACAAACAATGATATTAAGGACCTCACTGGGCACAGAGAAACATAGGACAAGGAAGAAAGGAGGAAGACTGGATTTATCACGAATATAGAGAAAAATCTCTCTCTGTCTCTACATCCCTTGCTCTTTTTCTCCTGCCCAACACAGATACACACACACACACACACACACACACACACACACACACACACTCTGCCAATTAAAATATTTTGAATTCTAAAATCATTTATCACCTAGCCAATGCAGACAGATACCCCATCTTCTCATTATAATCAATTCAAATTTCATTACAGTTTTAAACCTGAAGGATGTTTCCAACAACAGAATCAAATTTTGTTCTATAAAATGAAAGCAATACATTCATTGATTACTAGAACAAAGCTAAAATTGCTACTGTTTATTATCATCAAATTTTAAACACTGTGTTTAGAAAAAAGGGTGATAGAGCTTTTTTTCCCCTTCATTTTTCTCTGTCTTTTTGTTTTCTTTCTACCTTCCTTTCTTTGTGTCTCAGTTTCTTTCTTTTGTGGACATTATCTAACTGAGGCTGGTTTTGTACTTGTGAT
Organism: Perognathus longimembris pacificus; assembly: GCF_023159225.1. Classification (NCBI taxonomy): domain Eukaryota; kingdom Metazoa; phylum Chordata; class Mammalia; order Rodentia; family Heteromyidae; genus Perognathus; species Perognathus longimembris. The sequence continues at coordinate 34,614,466 of NC_063165.1, forward strand.
CCTCCTACCTCACCTTCCAAATTCTTGGATTACAGGCCTGCAGCACTGCACCTGGCTGGAGCTTTACTCACTGAGATTTTTCACTATGAAATGGGCATGCTTCTGTTAATTACTCTGTGCTAAGTGGAATAGAAAAATCTACATAGCAAACATTTAATACTTAAGTCTTACTATTAGGGCACATGTTGGTATCAACAAGTAAAATTATATAGTATATTACCTATGATCATTATTGTCAAGAATATGGGGGAAAGAGGCATGTAACACACGATTGATAGAAAAGTAATTGATATAAATATTCCAGAGAACAGTTTAACAGTATGAATCAAATCCTTTTTAAATCTTCAAGTCACATCAAAGCATTCACACATCAAGAATTTGTGCATAAAATAATCAGTTAAGTATTAGAATTTTTTATTACAGGGCAGCTTATATTAATAGTATAGTGAAAATACTGTAAATGCCAATCAAATAGGGACAAGTTAAATGAAAAATGACACATTTGCAAATGAGTAGTATATAACTTTACAAATTGATGGAATTGAAGCAAGTTAGTTGGAATAGATTTGTAGCTATGATAACCACATTTGTTATCATTTTGGAAAAGTAAACCATGAAATATTTTGTAAACATATCTTATTTTGTGACAAAAGAGTTATTTTTATGTATATGTAAAGAAAAAAACTAGAAAATTCTGCTCATAATGACAATGTCGATTTTAAATATTTTCTGATGTTTCAATACTTATTGTTCCTTACTTTCTCAAACAGGAAACAAAGCTGTTTCTTGTAAGCATTTTATCAGACGCAAAAATGTCATTGTTGTGGTTAATCTTATCAATTTGATTGTATTGACTAGGACATTGGAAAGACTATCTCTGCATGGGTCTTTAAAAATATAAAACACACTTATTCAGATGAAAAGGTAGTGAGGCCTTTAATCCATTGACGCACTGAAAGTTCCAATTGATAATTGGCAGGTAGTGAGTGGGGGGTGGTGGTGGTGGTGGTGAAGCTTGATTGTAGAAAGCAGGTCACATGGCATGCCTTTCTCATTGTTTTTCTCTGCTTCCTGGCTCTCATGAGTAACTCTGGCACATTGCATGGCTTACATCAAGATGTTCTCATCTCAAGTCCAAAGCAATGGAACCAGTTTACTATGGACTGATACCATGAGCCAGACAAAATCCTCCGTGGAACTGCCTCTCTTGATGTTGGTGATAGCAGCAAAGTAAAGTAAGTAATTTGAAGACAGTACAGAATTCTTTGCAACAATCTTGAGAGAATGTAAGTGTAATTCATTTTTGCCTTTGTAATAAAGTACATACAGCATTGTCAGATATAGTAGAACACATCTAAAAGTAACAGTGAGACTGTATCCTAGTGGCTTCCTTAAAGCCATGTCTTATAGAATGTAGCCATGATGAACTAGGTTACATGGATTCGATTTTAACTTTGTTTCAGTAAGTGCTGAGAAATAACACCAGGAAAACTGTCCAGTTCTATTAGTGGTTTCACTGATGCCAATGTTGAAAACCTATTCCAGATGTCAGTATAAGTTGAATATATTAGCAGATTTTTTTTACCTAAATTGTTGTTTTGGTTTCAAGTGTCCATCATCCTAAATTATCCTCTGTCCTAACTGCTATTATGTTTATTACATTTTCAAGTGACTATAAAATTAACATTTTAAATTTAATAATTACAGCGATGGTATGCATCATAATGTAACTCCCATTTGGCAAAAGTTGGAATTTTAAATGATCTCTAAAATCTTGATTTTACTCTCTCTGAGCCAGACTTTAAAGACCTCACTTACTTGAGATTGCAGGCAAAGTAAAGTAAGGTTCCTAGAGTACTTAAAAAGGACTACTTTAAATTTTACCAAGAGAATTTTTCCAAATTATGACATGATTTCCCCATTCATTCAAGAGTCTCTTATAAGTTTTTATTTCAATTTTAAACATGGGGACTATTGCCACCAATTATATAAACAGAAGGGTACAGATTGTTTATTATGAAAGCATGAGTGAACAGTACAGTAGTACATGATGAAAGCTATTTATGGCTTTCCAGCTTTTAAAAACAGGACACAGTTTTAATGGACATAAGTAGAAGAAACATTTAGGTTTTTTTTTTCTTCTTCTAAGTGGATCAAAACAAATATTAAATTCTATCAGTAAAAATAATCCATCTCAGACTGCACTGTCTTCTGAAAAAGGAGTCCACAGGAAATTGAAAATATTAGAAATTATATAACAGCTGACAGTAAAGTTCAATAAGTTAGAATTACAGCAAAAAGGTAGATCATTAAGAAAAATTAGGAGGGAGATTTGAAGAATAAGACATAACAGCATGAGACATCATAAATCTGTTGGAACTGAATTATATGAGCATTGAAGGGACCTCATGAATGCTTTGAGCATGGGAACAAATGATCCCTGACTTAATTTTTTATTCCTTTTTATCTATCAAACAAGACTAACATGTATAAACAAGAATTTTTATTTTTGATCATTTTTCTCCACATTATTTTTACTTATGTGGAAGATCCACATAGTATTGATCTCCATTTGATCTTAAAGAAGATAAAGAACACAAACTATATTCTTGATGCTAAAATATGAGGTAGTCATAGCTCTATTTATCAAGTTTTCCAGGTGCTCCTGAGGGCACTGGACATGAGGAGAAGCTGAACATTCAAATGCAAAAGTTAAAAGGAACCTTAAAATCAAAATATAAATTAAGTGATATTTTTCCATGTATATGGATGTGTGTGTTCATACAGATACACACAAATTTACGTCGACACACAGGCATGCTGGTGTGTGGTGTTCTATGATTTGAGTTGCCACAGTGGAAAAGATGAACTACAAGGCTTTGACAAGGAAAGCATTAGAACATATCCAAAAAAAAAAAAAAAAACCACACAGGATTTTTTTCCTTTATGACTATTTCTGTCACTTACAATGGTTCCATTTGTTTGAATTAAGATTATTACCAGCATTGATCTATATTGATATCATAAATTAATAAAAAACAAATTTACATATAATTAGATTGTCAATGCTTTTTCTCCAAGGACCCAAAATGTGCTGATTCAACAATAGGATAGGTAAAATTGATTAAATTCCACTTACAGTGTATAACTAAGGAAAATTTTAGCAACTTTTTGAGTGTGTTTTCAGAACAATGGGATTACAAAAGATTACCTTATTTGGAATAAGTAACACCCATAATATGAGACAGAATAAGATGATGGTAATATTTCATAATTCTCAACCATTAACCAATCAGAATTTAGGCCATCTACAAATTACAGGACACATGGTCTAGACTTCTTAATACAACTCAAATCTCTATAATAAGGACCTAAGGATCAGAAGCCATACAAAGTCATTATTTCAAGCTATTCTTTTTCTTCTACAGTTGTTGCACCTTCAGTCTTGAGATCATATGAGGTTAGTATGTTGTCCAGACAATGATAAAGTTGTGCTTATTAAGATAAACAGAAAGCCCACAGACTGGGAGAAGATCTTTACCAGACATTCAACAGACAAAGGCCTCATCTCTAAAATATATGCAGAACTAAAAAAACTACCTTCTTCCAAAACAAAACCTCAAAGAACCAATAGCCCCCTCATCAAGTGGGCTAAAGACCTACAAAGAGACGTCTTTGATGATGAAATGAGAATGGCCAAGAGACATATGAAAAAATGCTCTACATCACTGGCCATAAAGGAAATGCAAATCAAAACAACATTGAGATTCCATCTCACCCCAGCAAGAATGTCATATATCAAGAAAACTAATAATAACAATTGTTGGAGGGGATGTGGCCAAAAGGGAACCCTACTTCATTGTTGGTGGGAATGTAAACTGGTTCAGCCACTCTGGCAAGCAGTATGGAGATTCCTCAGAAGGAAAAATATAGAACTCCTCTATGACCCAGCAGCCCCACTTTTGGGTATCTATCCAAAAGACCACAAACAAAATCACAGTAAAGCCACCAGCACAACAATGTTCATCGCAGCACAATTTGTCATAGCAAGAATCTGGAACCAACCCAGATGCCCCTCCGTAGACCAATGGATCAGGAAAATGTGGTACATATACACAATGGAATTTTATGCCTCTATCAGAAAGAATGACATTGCCCCATTTGTAAGGAAATGGAAGGACTTGGAAAAAATTATACTAAGTGAAGTGAGCCAGACCCAAAGAAACATGGACTCTATGGTCTCCCTTATTGGGAATAATTAGTACAGGTATAGGCAATTCATAACAGAGCATCACAAGGCCCAATAGCTATACCCTTATGAACACGTAAGATGATGCTAAGGGAAATGAACTCCATGTTGTGGAAACAATTGTTATATCACAGTTGTAACTACTTTCAACGTCCTATGTTTATCTGTAGCTTCTATTACTGATGATGTTCTTCTATCACCTTCCTGTGGTTGTACCTACACTATCGCTGTAATCTTATCTGAGTATATTGGAAACAGTGTTTATGGGTATTGGAAGTAGGAAATTCAAAGGGAATACCAAATTTGAGAGACACAGGGTAAAAAAAGAGAAACAACTACAAAAGCAATACTTGCAAAACTGTTTGGTGTAAGTGAACTGAACACCTCCGGGGGCGGGGGGGGAGGGGAAGGGAAAGGGGGGGAAGGAGGGGGGTATGAGGGACAAGGTAATAAACAGTACAATAAATGTAAAAAAAATAAATAAACATAAATTTGGGATGTTAGATGCAAAAAAAAAAAAGTTGTGCTTATTTAAGAGTCTCCCTGCTTTCTGAACCTCTCTACTTCATCACGACAGCTTGACTGTCTCAACCAAAGCAATGTCACTCTTGTCACCCAGCAGATGGAGTTAGGACATCTCCTCTCCACCAAGAACATAAAAAATGCAAGGAGCTATCCTGACCTGGGCATGGAGGAATGTTAATACTGCAGCAAATTTTAAGTCAATCTTTCACCAATGTAAAACATAATCTCTCTTGTTAGCACTGGAATACTTTTCAGACTCTTCAACTCAGTCTTTATCTGTCTTACCTATCAGAGTAAAGAACACAATATATGAAGGGAGTTTTGTTGTCTGTACTAAATTCTAAGTCCATCCTTTTCTCCTCTAGATCTATTATGTATCTGAATAAAAATAATGTCAATGTAGATATCAGGTAATATGAGTATAAATGTAGTCATAATAGCTCATAATACCAAATCAAACCCAAAAGGAGAATATATTTTTCTTAGTAATCAATACTTATCTTGCATATTGAGTGCAAAGCACTCATGAAGTTTTATTACAAATAAACTCAAGTACTTTTTTTTTTGGCCAGTCCTGGGCCTTGGACTCAGGGCCTGAGCACTGTCCCTGGCTTCTTTTTGCTCAAGGCTAGCACTCTGCCACTTGAGCCACAGCGCCACTTCTGGCCATTTTCTGTATATGTGGTGCTGGGGAATTGAACCCAGGGCCTCCTGTATACGAGGCGAGCTCTCTTGCCACTAGGCCATATCCCCAGCCCCTCAAGTACTTTTTATTAAGACACATAATATGGGCTAGAGTGTATGTGTGCACATGGTGATATTGGTGGGTATAGTATAATGTGTAATGACAGAAGTATCTGGAAGACCCTATGTTCATTCGACACTAAATATAATATATATAATTTGCTAGTGATTATAGGTCTAATTCTATACAGAGTTTATGGATAAGAGCAGCACTTCCCAAATTTTTTTCTTTGGAAACAAATCATAGAAATGTATTTGTTACAATCTACTTGTACATTGATTTAATAATAGTTTTTAAAAAGAAAGAACAAGAGAAGTACTATATCTAGGCAAGAGAGCCCATATCTCTGCACTAGGATCTTGTGAAGGAGGATTGAAAGTTCAAAGCCAGCTTGAGATTTTAACATCCAAGAAAGAAAGAAAATAATGAAAGAAGAAAGGAAGTAAAGAAGGATGGAAAGGAGAAAAGAAGGAAATAAGGAAGAAAGAAGAAAGGAAGTAAAGAAGTATGGAAGGGAGAAAAGAAGGAAATAAGGAAGGGAGGGAGGTGGGAAGGGAGGAAGGAAGGAAGGAAGGAAGGAAGGAAAGAAGGAAGGAAGGAAGGAAGCAAAGAGAGAGAGAAAAAGAAAGAAAGAAAGAAAGAAAGAAAGAAAGAAAGAAAGAAAGAAAGAAAGAAAGAAAGAAAGAAAGAAAAAGAAAGAAAGTATTGAGGAAAAAGGAAATGAGAGGAGAGAATGTGAGAGGTGAATACTAGTACAATTTCAGGTTACAACATTATTCTGCACATTTCTTCTGCCATTGATAGTGTGCTATTTTATTGTTGTTTAAGAATATAGTGTATAAAATACACACAAAAGGCCTAAATAAATCACCTGGTGTAGATCTTTTGGGAAAAAGTAGTAAGAAAAAGTATCTAAGTATATATGATGTATAATCTTGGTTTTAATGCCTCTAGCTACTTTTTTCACAGTACTTGATACTTAGCAACAGTTCCTTCTCATTTTCCAGTAGGGAAGAAGGAGATAAAGTTAACATATCATCCTCTTATTGGGCACATTAGTTATGCCCATTCATTCTGAAGTTTTATTGATCAGGTATATTATAAAAACAATTATTATATGCCTGTATATATAAAGTAGAGAAAAATGACCAGGAATTTCACTTAATGAAAGTAGAAAGAAAATGTTTATGAAACCTTTCCATTCAACAAAAAATTATAATTTTTTTTATCATGGTGCTTGAACTCAGGGCCTGGGTTCTGTCCCTGAGCTCTTTTACCCAAGGCTAGCATTCTACAACTTTGAGCCACAGCTCCATTTCCAGGTGTTTGAGGGATTAATTAGAGATAAGAGTCTTTTGGGGACTTTTCTACGATCCTCAGATTTCAGCCTCCTGAGCAGCTAAGATCACAGGCATGAGCCACCAGCGCCCACAAAAATGTATAATTTTAATCCAGTGAAACTTGGCACATTCTTTATCCAGTGCAGGACTTCAGTACTTGGAGCTTCATTGTCTTAATTCACTTTGTGCTCAAATAACAAAATATCACACACTGAGCAATTAATAAACAACAGGAATTTATTTGCTTCAACCGAGAAGTCAAATACCTAAGGATGCATCTATGCATCTCTCATAGCAGGAAAAGGAGGAAGAGAAAGAGGAAGAGATATACAGAGAAAGAGAAATAGAGAAAGAGGGAGAGGGAGAGAAATATAATTAATATGATGTATACAACAAGCCAGCTCTTACCATAATGATACTATTTCACTAAGGAAGACAAAGGTCTCACCACCTAGCCATCTGTTAATGTGCTCACCCCTCAACATTCTTGCCTTGGAGAATTCACTTACCAACACATGAACTTAGGGAAACATGCCATCCATAGCTTGCAAATTTACTACTACCAGTACTGTCTCCGTTTAACAAAATTCAGTCTATGTGGGGAAAAGATGGGAAAACAGAGATTGTGTTTTGCACAGTTTTGTGTGTTGTGATAGAGGGTTGGATTTTCTGTCAACAGGTGTGGTCACCTTGGTCTGCCTGTGCAAGAATACCTGGCTTCTGTCCAGGTTACTCATAAGCTGCACCTGTCAGACACCAAAGCCTCCATCTACCCTTGAGAGGGAGGCAGCATGTTTTGATTCTTTTATTCTTTTATGAGTTTCATTTTCAAATGTTTGTTTTATCCACACAGAGACCCAGACTTCTCCCAGGGAATAAACTCATTACCAGTATCAGAAACTTGCATAACCTGTTGTCAGACCTGGTACACACATAAGCTTACCTGTTAGCTTCCACCCCCTCCATTCACCCACCTACTTCCAACTCTTTTACAACACTCAACTTTCTCATAGCGATTTGGAAAGGACTGACTTTATAAATTGCTATAGTTCAAACAGAGCAGAACAGCAAACAAAGAGTCTTTTTTTCCCCCCAACCTATCATTGCCAGTGAGAAAAGCCATTTCCCTACTGAATATGCCCTAAAACTATAGGTAAAGGAGGTGGAATAAGGAGAACAAATGACTAGCACTCTGGGCTGTTTCCTTCTATTGCTGAGTAGGTTCTTTATTTACTGTTGCTTTTGCTTTGTTAGAAGGTTTCCCCATGGCATCCCAAAGAAACACTTGATCAGATACTACAAAAGAGGTATGGTGAGATATGAAGAAAAACAGATCATTCTGCATTGAACACATGATTTCAAAGAAACTGTGCTTTTGGAGAACAGATTCCCAATGTATCATGTAGCTTCTTTTCCAAATCCAAAGAGATCCTTGCAAGTGAGACTTATTCTTACAGCCTCTGGACAGATGTATTGGTACATTTTTTTTTTCTCAGATTCATTTCTTACACTGGTGATACCATCTTCTAAAAATGTTCCCGTTTTTGACAAGTGTCAACTGGATAGCAGCTTCAGGAAAATTCAACTGTCATAGAAGTTGAAAGATTGTTTGGAGTCATGTGTTCAGAAAAAAAAAATCAGGATCTAGGGTGAGGGCACCAGGTGAAATTTGCCTTTTGCCTTCAAGTCTTTACCTTTGATCCTACTCTAGTTTGAACAACTTAGTGACTGAGCCACACTCAGAAAAGCTTTTCTTGTTGTGAACAAATCAAGGCATGCAATTATTGCTGCACAGACAGCCTATATAATAACAATCAAGTTCTCTATAGGATTTAAACATCAGTTTTTACCTTAAAAAAAGAAAGTATGAAGAACTTTCCACCTTTTTTGGAGAATGGAGATCTATAATTATTCTTTTTGCTTGTTATGAAATTATCTGTGTTACCCAGCATCTACAAATGACATTTATTCCGGAGATTTAGATATTATCTATGCTTTACATTAGAGACAATACTTTAATTAATTTCCCTGCACAGAAAGATTTTTGTCCATTGTTTGGACATTTCACATCTAGGAACTAATTTTAGATAACAGTGAATCTTTTGAATGGAATGCATTTGCCAGAGCTAAGTAACACAATTAAAATAAAAGCAAAGTTGACTATCCATATCTTTGAAAATGTGACTGAAAACCTAGTTGCTCCTTATTACTAATCAACTTAGAAGTTAAGGGATCAAATCAGACCACTATGAAACACTCAAGAATAAATATTTACCCAGTTACTTAGAGTGCTTCTGTGCCTATTGAGTATGTGGAAAATTTACATTGAATGTACTTCAGAATAAAAATTTAAAAATTTGTATGAAGAAATGTGACAATATATAAAGACAGCTCTACAGATGAAAATACTTGTTGGGAGACATAGGTTAAGAAAGACACAAATATATCCAGATGCAGGACCCTTTAATATATGATAGTCTATGTATAAAAAAAATAGAAGGAAACTACACTTTTCTGTGCTTTTGGTGCAGTTCTTTAGAAATACTTCAATTCTAATGACATACCCTCGACAAACATAGGTCTCTACTTTTCACTAACATCATTATATCCCACCTGCATAATGATTCTATTCCATGTAAAATGATGAAATCTACAAAATGGAAATGTTAACAGTCTGAAGTATTAATTGGAGTTAGCAAACAAATTTTGTCTACTTTTCCACATATATGAAACTATTACACTAGACAACAAGAAAATTCTCAAGACTATAGATTGTGCCTATAATTGCAATTCTTATCACTTTTCCTTTCATTTCAGAGCTTGACAGTTGCTCATTTGTGTGGCTAAATTACTATGCATAGCCTCTTGCCATCTAACATTCTTGTCCAATTCACAGAGCTCTCTCCCTCTCTAGTGGCTCACTAAAATCTTACTTGTTTCATCTCATGAATAGTTTCCAAGCCAAAGTCCTCAATCTAAAAAAAACAAGAAAAAGGGAGGGAGGGAGGGAGGGAGAGAGAGAGAGAGAGAGAGAGAGAGAGAGAGAGAGAGAGAGAGAGAGAGAGAGAGAGAGATTAATTTTCTCCCTGAGTTCTGAATGGCTCAGTAAAATATTCTCTAGGAAAGGAAAACAAAAGGAAACATATGTCCCTTGCTCATGTTTTTGGTGTACTCTCAATCACAGGCAGTTAACTTTAAGACTAGGAACATCATCATGGTTAGTTTGAAGTGATGGTTAGAATTTTCCCTCTTACTATTGAATATTGTAATAATGATTTGGAGCTCAATGTAGTAAAGTCAATGGGACCATTAATAATATTTTGTATCGAAAATTACTTATAAAATCTATTAAAAGTTTCTATGTGAATAATATTTCAACTTATAAATACATAGTACATCTTCACAGTTTTTCTTTTTTTCTTCATTGTACGATATTTATCTTACCATATTACAAAGGAAAAAAGAAGGTAGAGAAATGTCACAGGATGTTCCTCTGAACTAATTTTAATTCTTTTTTATTCCAAATCTGTCATTTATAAAATCATATGCCATGACACATTTCTACTGGTAGACTACTGAGATAAATGCACTATGGGTGTGTGCTCTTTTTACCTCCTAGTTGTATTTGATTTAGCTAAAACTATATCCCTTTTCTGTTCGGTTCACAGTTGATGATTTGGGATGTGTTATACAGAATGACATCACTATGACTGAGGAGGCCAGATAAGAAAACTGAGAAGACAACACCCACTTCTCTCTCCAAGAAGGTGAAAGAAAGGAATAGGACTGAACCTGCAATAACCTCTTTGGCTCATCAGTTTATTCTGTACATTTTTTAAAATTCTTAGTATGGAGCAGATTAGAAATTTCTAGAGGAAAGAGAAATAAAAATTCTCTGCTTCACGGGCTGGGATTGTGGCTTAGTGGTAGAGTGCTCACCTTTTAATCATGTAGCCCTGGGTTCCACTCCTCAGCACCACATACAAAGAAGAAGCAGAAGTGGCCCTGTGGCTCAAGTAATAGAGTGCTAGCCTTGAGCAAAAAGGAGCCAGGGACAGTGCTCAGGCCCTGAGTCCAAGCTCCAGGACTGGCAAAAAAAAAAAAATACTCTGCTTCTAAAGAAATATGACTATCACCACATAATTCTCTTCTATATAAGTATAATTTATATATATTTATAAGTATGTATTTTTGTAATAGATAAAATACATTATATATAAAATATACTTAAATATTTGATATATATGTAAAGTAAAAATATTTTATATCCAGAAGTTATACACACAGTGTGTACAAACATACATACACAGTGTGTACATTCATGCATGTGTGCGTGTGTGTTTATGTGTGTGTTTGTGTGTGTGTGTGTGTGTGTGTTGGTGTTTACACCTCCTTTTTAAGCACTTTAAGTCATTTCAACGAATGATACCTTTTTGACCTTTAGGAAAACTTAATTATATTCATGGCTATGAAAATGTTTCTGCAGGCTTTCAGATCATAGTAGAGCAGAAGATATTTCAATTTTTATATCAAAGTCTATTGTTTTTATTTTCTGAAACAAACCATTCTTCCCTTTAATAAGTTTGGCAAAGTTCTCAGTGTATAAGCACTGTGCAGAAATTCTCTTACTGAAACTTTAGGTAATGTACAGCTTTTAAATTTCTTCTGTCTTTTCATTCTTTTGCACCTCAAACCCTCATTTACTTATTCCTACTGCTGCATTCCTCAACATGAGATCCACACTTCGTTAGCAGATTTCATGTTCACTTCGCTACTTAACCCATCTTTAGCCTATTCTAAAAAGAACTTGTTAAAGCTTTAAAAAATTCTATACTTAAATGTTAAGAATTTGGAGTCAAGTATCTATTTCCTCATCTGTAGAAATAGTTGAAATTAACAAAATAGTGTACTTCAGAAGGCTACAAATAACTTATTTTATAATTCCATCTGCCAAGTTAGATTTTTTTTAAACTGAAGAACTGGAAGAAATAAAGAATGAGCAATTGAAAATAAGAATCAGGAAACTAAAAAAACAGAAGTAATAAGGAATACATATTAAACACTAATTTTTTTTTCACTTTTTTCTTTCTGTTGTGATGTTTTAGTAGGTGTGTGTTTGGTTAGTGATGAGCAAACAGATTAAGGTCAACTGTATTTGAGTAGTTGAATTAATTGGCCACCTTTTGAGATGAGTGCTCGCTCTTCTCCTGTGCAAGTCTGTAAGTTGCTCAGCAAGATTTGGAAGAAATACTGGCAGGATCTAGAAGACCATAATCTGATTATGAAGTTTAAAGCCAAATGGTCAGAGAAAGGACATAGCTTGGAGCAGCAGGCATAGAGCTGACCCCTATGTAGGCAAAGCAGAATATCAAAGCGTGTATAAAGGCTGCCCCGACACATGGAGCCACAGCAGTTTCGAACCAGTTAAACCAAACACAATAACAAAATTTGGAAGAATCTCAGATTCTCAGTAAAATCTATGCAAACTTGTTCTTATTTTGTCTGTGTGCTTTTCACATCTTTTAGGCAGTACATTATTTAAACCTTTATATAAGTAAAAAGAATCTAAAAGTACAGACATGCTGCTTGCTGTAGATCGTTTGCCCATTCATTGTGTAGTGACCATTTAACTTAGATCTCAGAACTGAACTTTGAGTTTCGTTAGAAAGTATATGGACTTTTATGTCAGGCATGCAGTTTTGAAGCTTGCTTTTCCACATGCTGTGAATTTCTGGGCAGTTTAGATAACCTTTTGAACCTGTAGTTTCTTCATTTGGAATATAGAAATAGAACAATGGCACCTGCTTCACAAGATTATTATAACAAAGATATCTAATAACCAATAATTCTTGTATTCACAATTATTTATCAAATGCCAACATTATCCAAGACATTGTTCTAATCCCAGTGATCTTCTCAGCAGTCATGCTTTTTTTAAGATGAAAGAGAAAATAGTAATAAAAATGTTGAAATCAAAATATCAAATGTGATAGTCATGATAGACAAAAGTTTCAAAGCAGATAGTCCATTTAAAAAAAATCAGAAAAAATCCTTGAGCAAGTAAAAAAGTAAGATTTTGGTACGAAGAGACCAATAAGCACCCCTCCAGTCCTTTTTGGCTCTTGTTATTTTCAAGAGAGTATATTTCCTTCTGCCTGAGCCAGATGGGACTGTGATCTTCCTATTTTAAGTTTCTAGTCATAGCTGGGATGATAGACCACAACCAACTTTTTCCTGTTAAGATGGCGGTTCTCTAAACTTGTTCCTGAGCTGGAAATGAATTGTGACCCTTCCCTTTGTAGTTACTATTAAAGGAGTGGATCCTGGCTGAAGATAATTTTACATATTTTTTTTTCTTTTTACTGAGCCTGTGTTTTCACTAAAACCCTTTACATAAGGTTAAGTGAAAAGGCACTGAAACAATGAAACAAAAACTTCAGAAAAATAAGTTACTATACTTTTTTCTTAAAAAGTTGAGCAAAATACTGGATCATTGGCTTTGTTGTCACCTCCAAGAAATACTTAATAATCTTGGGTAGTTTCAGAGGAGTGCTAATAAAATCCGGATTGGGATAGTTCCAAGAGCAAAATAGAGTTTTGATGACTGGAGAACTATTTCTTCAATTTTGTTGCAAATAAAAACAAAGAGATAAAGAAAAAGATGAGTGATTGAGGGAGTTTGTGTTGTTATGTTTGTTCATTAAAGAGATTACTTCATGTATTTATAATAAAAGACATGATAGAATATGGAAACAATAATTGGTGTTTAATCAGGATAGTAATTAATTATTGGAGCAAGTCGTTGAAAAGTAGAGGGAATCTGGGGCCCAAGTGGAAAAATTAGATTAGAAGTTGGACTGCCAAGGAAGCTAGTCGATCTAAAGGCAGATGTAAATGAAATTTTACTTCTGTTTTCATTCATTTCTCATTAATATATGAAGCAGTTATGAGAGGTTATGATGAGAAGCAGTTTTGAATGAGGTTATGAAGTTTGTGTCAAAAAGCTGATGCTTGAAGAGATAGAAAACAGAGAATGACAGAAGAATGTATTCAGGAAGTAGAATGGGTTTATTATCAATCATAATGAGGGGTCAAGCCTATTATCTCATGAATTTCAGAGACTCAATGTTTGTGAGTACTTTTATAATTACATATACCTAAATCCTTTTGTATGACACTTCTGGTATATACCTCCCATTTCTATTAGCCATCATGGTAACCACATGCTGTGTATATTTGCCTATACATTTCTTCAAAGCCAAAAATCTCATTTTCCTTTTTTATCTACCTACTGAATATTTGCACCTTCTTCAGGTTAGAATATTAACTCCCTCCATAATGAAACATCTCCCTTCCCTCTAAGGGCCAATTAATAGTCATTTGTTTCTTATTCTTTACTTCAGGCAAATATTAAACTCATGAAAATCCATTTTTTTTTCACATTATGGCTTGGTTAAAAAATCCTCCTAAACTTCCTCATTGAAATAAAATAGACTTTACATATATATTCCTGTCTTGAAAGTCCCATTTAACACTATTCTGTTGTTCCTTCTGCCATGTTCTCCACCCGGATACTTTTATGTCATATAAACAGGCTGTAGTTGTTCCTGCCTCCAGAACTTTGGAGTTAATAATCCCTCTACTTGGTACATATTCTCCCCAAGTCTTTACATACTTAATAAAATCTCATTATTCAAGTTCAGCTTAAAAGTCTGCTGTAACTTCTTTTTCTCCAGAGGTATTTTTGTCACATTACCCTATCAAAAGTTGCCTTGTTATATGATAGTTTCTTTCATGTTATTACAGTGATCGCCATACAATCTCTCTACAGCACACGAATACAAATTTCAAAATGACAGCACTCGTGTCTATCTTGTTTTCTGCCACACACCAGTTGGACAGAAATAATGGCCTAAAATAAATTGAATTCTCAATAAATGTTTATTTTACAAATCACTGGGCATGCATCTTCCATCAATTTGCTTTTGTGTCTGTGTACTACCAGCAAGTTTTGACTAGCAAGAAGGAGTACTAAGAAGAATATAAACCTTTCCTTCTCTATAGTAAGTGAGCAATAACACAGACCAGCAGGGTCACTCATTATGAAAAATACAAAAGCCTTTAACATCTCAGCAACTCAAATTCTTCCATATAAACACACCCTAAGGTGGAAAAAATCCTCCAGGGATTCTAGGTACCTGAACAGGCTGTTTATTGTTCTGAATCCAGAAACTTGAAGCATCTTCTGGCAATTTCCATTCATCATTTTCCAGGATAAATGCCCACACTTTTCTCTTAGGTATTGCTAGCACCAAATCTGAAAATTGCTCCTGGTTTAGTTACCTTTCATGGATGCTGTCAATGCAATAATCTTAATGGGTATAAACACACCTGGAAGCCCCACAGAGCTGCTTCCAAGTCCCTTCTTCCTCCTCGCATGCCCAAAGAGCTCCTATTGGTAACCTCAAATTTAGTGTGTCTCTTGATTTCAACTTTTATTTATTTATCTGAAAGAGGTCTGTTTATCTCCAAACAGTCTTTGTTTTTACAACTTCAGTGCTTGGCACACTTGTGTGGCTGTTGCAAAACCCATACTATAAGTTACCAGAGGGTATTTGTCTATATGTTAAGTTCATCTGTTTTCTCACACATTTATTCAGGATCTGCTTTGTGTTAAAGACTGCTACAAACAGTTTTGCAGAGATTGATGGCATGACAATCCTGTCTTTAGAAGTATGGTTAAAAGAGAAATATGGACAGGGCTGAATAAGATATTTTTTATGAAAGTGAAATCACTAACAGATTATGGTAGTACCACTTCTATCTGAAAAAAAAAAGTTGCATTTGAGCTGTGTGCAAGCCTGACCTGTTTCTGACTTGCTAACTAAGCTGATTTTTTGCAGGACTTATGGAGATGATTTTAAGGATCCTCACAATTTACATCTCAGACCAACCTTTTTACCTAGGATCTAAAAACATGATTGTAACATTTCTTTGTGAGGAAGTTGGTAGAAATTTGCATTCCATTGATAGAACTCATTGAACAAAAGATCAAAAATTTGAAGGGATACTATCAAATGAAAAAAAAATCAGTACACAGCCAATGCCAGTGGTTATTCTTATAATCTTAACTATTCAGAACTTTTAGATCTGAAAATCATGGTTCATAGCTACCAGGCAGAAAAGTAAGACAGATCGTTATCCACAACTAAGGAGAAAAATCCCAGAGTGGAAACATGGTTCAGCTGGTAGACTGTCAACTATGAAAAAACAGCTCAGCAAAAGTAAAAGGCTCTGAGTTCAAACCCTGCTACTTCTAAATACACAGAAAAAACAGTAAAGCTCTATGACTAAAACAAGGTCCAATAAAAAAGTATAAATTCAACAGGAACCATTATTATTGTTATTATTAATAATAATATAATCTATGTGATTTTATAGAATTCCAGGATGAAATATTTTTGTCAACAGAATGAAAATATGTAGTTTTGCTTTTTTGTTTGTATTTTACTTTTTAAGACAGCCTCTTCAACAAACTGTGGTGGCAAATTGGTTAAACACCTGTAGAATACTAAAGTTAGATCCTTATGCATCACCTTGCAACAGAATCAATTCCAAATATATCAAAGACCTCATGGTAAAAACAGATACCCTGAAAATATCACAGGAAGGACTACGAAAAACACTAGGGCTCCTTGTCTCAGGTTGAAATTTTCTTAATAAAGACTCAGAAACACAACAAATCAAAGGAAGGTTGGACAAATAGGATTGCATCAAACTGCAGAGCTTCTGCATGACAAATGACATAGCTTGCAAGAGAAATAGAAATCCCACAGATCTGGATAAGATCTTCACTAGCTATACAATAGACAAGGACCTCGTTTCTAAAATATGTTTCAAACTAAAAAATAAATAAATCCTCCAAAAACAAATCCTGAGAGAAACAAATGCCACATTAATAAGTGAGCTAAAAGCTTAAAGAGAGACTTCTCTGAAGAGGAAAGAAGAATGGCCAATAGACACATGAAGAAATGCTCAACATCTCTGGACATAAAAGAAATGCAAATCAAAACAACATTGAGATTCCACCTCACCCCAGTTAGAATGGTCATTATCAAGAAATCTAATAACAACATATGCAGGGGAATGCAGCCAAAAGGGAATGCTAGTATACTGTTGGTGGAAGGGTAAACTTATTCAACAACTTTGGAAAGTATTAAGGAGGTTCCTCAAAAGAGTAAACATAGAGCTTCCCTATGACCCAGCAACCCAATTTCTGGATATTTACCCAAATGACCACAAACATGGCCATACTAAAGCTACCAATACAACCATGTTCTCTGCAGCATTATTTACCATAGCTAAGATATGAAACCAATTCAGATGTCCCTCAGTAGATTAATGGATCAAGAAAATATGGTATATATACACAATAGAAATCTATGCTTTCACCAGAAAAAAATGACATTGCCCTATTCATAAGGAAATGGAAAGACTTGACAAAAATCATATTCAGGTGGGAGAAAAATGAGGGAAGAGGTAAAAAGTTTGTCAAGAAATGTACTCACTATCTTATGTATGTAAATGTTACCCCTCTATATGACACCATGACAATAAAATTAAAAATTTAAAATCAACAAAAATCTTTAACCTTAAGAGTTTTTCAGTTCTTCAGGTAATTCAGAAAAAAAGGCCAAAATATTTTTTTTTTCATTATTTGATAACTTCATTGTGTGATTGGCACATGATAATAGCTCAATATACCACTATTGTAAATAACAAATAATCCCACAATATTTATGT
Source organism: Perognathus longimembris pacificus (assembly GCF_023159225.1). Lineage (NCBI taxonomy): Eukaryota > Metazoa > Chordata > Mammalia > Rodentia > Heteromyidae > Perognathus > Perognathus longimembris. The sequence goes on from NC_063165.1 coordinate 34,632,128, forward strand.
ACCATTTCATGTTAGTAAAATAATTTTGTTCTTTATTTCTTATTTCATATAATTTTCTTTGTATGCTGCCTTACATTAAGATTCCTAACATCTATTTTTTTCTTTTACTCTTTCTTTCTTCCTTCCTTCCTTTCTTTCTTTCTTTCTTTCTCTCTCTTTTCTTTCTTTCTTCCTTTCCTTCTTTTCTCTTTCTTTCTTCTTCCTTTCCTCCTTCCTTCCTCCCTCCCTCCCTCCCTCCCTTCCTTCCTTCCTTCCTTCCTTCTTTCCTTCCTTCCTTTCTCTCTCTTTCTCTCTCTCTCTCTCTCTCTCTTTCTTTCTTTTTTTCTTTGTCCTTTGAGCTAGTTCTGGGGTTTGGACACTGTACCCATTTTTTTTTTCTCAAAGCTAACACTCTAGCACTTGAGTCATAGCTCTACTTTTTCTTTCATGTGGTTAATTGGAGATAAGACCCTCATGAAATTTCCTAGGCTGGCTTTGAGCTTCAATACTAAGAATTCAGCCTCTCTAGTAGCTAGGATTACAGGCATGAGCCATGGGTGCCTGGATATAAAATCTCTTTTATTAGCTCACAATATGAACATTATTTAATACTACTACTACTAGCATCTTAAATGCATCTTAATATTTTAAAAATATTTTGTGGTCCTTATTGCATCCTTACAATCACCCTACAAATTTCTATTATTCTTATTTGACCACAAATGATTATGATTTTTAATAAGTGTTAACATTCAAATCAAGTCATTGTAGCTAGTGGGTGGCTGACATAAATAAAAGTTTCAAATATCAAATTATCTCATAAATTTGAATATAGTCAAAGTTATGACCTATTTTTAGAGACTAGGACAAAAATTAGTTTAAAAGGGTGGCAACCCCTGTCTCTCCTGGGACTTAATAGGTTGAGGTAGGAGGTTGTGAGTTCAATTTCATCCTGGCCTACATAACAATATTCTGACTAAAAAAAAAAATCCTGAAAAAAAACAAAAACCAATAAAGCAGAAAAATAGAAAGTTCATCTAAAGCAGAATAGAGATCATTTGGCCTCCAAAGAGGCTGATCCAGGTTAGTGCTTTACAACATGGAAGTTGGAGTGAGTTTATACACTTTGAAGGGAAATTTTTCACAATGTTGAGATCATGTTCTCACTCTACTCAGTTTAAAATCCCTGGATTTTTGCATCTCTAGAAAGTGCCAATGATCAGACCTCTTACAGAATCCCTGTACTTGGTACTACCTTTGATGATCCAATTTATATAATTCTTTTAAGTATTTCCCTATCTCATCGATGGCTGATTTACTTAAAGGACATCAGAACCCTTTATAACTTCTGTTTTTCTCTATATTTTGAATTCTACAGTATATGAGCTAAATCAGAAGTCATCTTACCTATTCTAGGTGAAAAGGAAGTATTGCTCAATCCCTTGGATATGGGCTGCAAAATGCAGCCAGGTGCTAGAAAGTATAAAATGGAAACAAATCATGGTACATTAATCTAAGTAATTAAATGTGAGTCAATTGCCCAGCAACCAGACCTGGTTTCACATCAACAAAGCAGTTCTCCACTGTTCTAATAAGGGAATAGTGAAACATGTGCTTTGTAGAGACAGTAGAGACAAGTTATTTGTCCTGACCAAAACCTGAGTCAAGCCTTCTGATTTGGACCTTATCAGACTGTTGTGCCTCCAACTACCCTGTATGAACTCTTAGGAGAGCCAGATTTACAGCACCAAGCAGCTGCAGCTGGATCCGCAGATTGATCAAATATTTCACAGGTGGTCAGTATGTTTGGCAAAGATTGAAAGTTACCTAGAAGCCAAACACAAAAGCTGGCTCTGAGACAGCTGCATTTTTTTTTTTTTTTTTTTTTGTGGCTTCAACACCTGGATACTTATTCCAGCGTTTAAGGGAGTAAGAGCTCACCCAACTTCTATTTCAAGTAAAGGATCTGTTCCAATGGTAGATAAAAAAAAAAAAATTAAACTTGACTTCTACTCAAAGTTCATCCTCTCACCAAGGAATCTATTGGCTACAGCAATATCATTAGCAATAAATGCTGGTCATTAACAGGATCTATATGTAACATTTACTATAGTATTGTCTAGATAACCCAGTCTGGGAAAGGGGAGCAAATATATTATGAAGGAATCTGACTGGGGTTAAATAGAAAGCAATGGATCTCATCGATGTTCTCAATGTTAACAATTTGGGCGGAACTGATACAATAATGAATTATTATTGCTAGTATTGTGAATTGTATGCAAACATTCATGTCTTTCATACCCTACTAATTTTGGTGCAAGGTAGAGTACAGGTTCATTTCCCCAGAGTTTGAGTCTGTAGATGTGGCTTAAAGCCTGAGAATCTACAATCTTGGTCAGTTCCTAGGTGATGGTAAGGCTACATAAATCAAGTTCTGAGAGTTAGTATTTCAGGGAAGTAGATTTAAACCTTGGATAATTAGAAGATTTACTGGATGTATTTTATAATTCCTTATCCAAAGTTACACTCCAGATCAACTAAATAAAATTTTCAGAATACAAAATTATTAAACCCAAGAACCCATAATTTTTAAACTTTCTTATATATTTTTTTAAGATTCTAATTTTTTTCTTTATTGTCAAAGTGTGATACAGAGGGGCTACAGATTCATATGAAAGACAGTGAGTACATTTCTTGTTCTACTTGTTACCTCCTCCCTCATCTCTCCTTCCCCTCCCCCTTCTCATCTCCCCCCAAAAGTTGTGAAATTGATTTACACCAAATCCTTTAAAGTGTTGCTTTTTGAATGGTTTGTCTTTTTGTTATTTGTCTCTCGATTTTGGAATTCCCTCTCCTTTCCCCAGGTCTAATACCCCTACCCTCCAGGGTACTCAGATATGATACAGTGGTAGCAAGGATACAGTCAAAGGAAGGGAGTACAAGAGAAACAAAACTGAACAAACCAATCAACAAACAGACAAGAGAAAAGAGAGAAAAAAAGTATGAGTTCACATAGCATGTTGAAAATAATTACAACAGTGGTATAAATCTTTTTTCCATAACAAGTTCATTTCACTTGGCATCTTCTTATGTGATCATATGGGTGTAGCTACTGGGGTATTTTGATCTTCTACCATGACTAGCCTATTAATGTACTAGCTATTCCCTATGAGGGACACCATAGGGTTTATGTTTCTTTGGGTCTGGCTCACTTCACTTAGTATGATTTTTCCAAGTCCTTCCATTTCCGTACGACTGGGGTAGTGTCATTCCTTCTGATGGAGGCATAGAATTCCACTGTGTATATGTACCACATTTCCCTGATCCACTCATCTACTGAGGGGCATCTCGGTTGGTTCCATGTTTTAGCAATGACGAGTTATGCTGTGATGAACATAGTTGTGCTGGTGGCTTTAGTGTGGTCTTGCTTGTAGTCTTTTGGGTAGAAGCCCAAAAGTGGGGCTGCTTGGTCATAGGGGGGCTCTTTGTTTAGCCTTGTTAGGAACCTCCACAATGCTTTCCAGAGGGGTTGAACAAGTTTGCATTCCTGCCAACAATGTAGTAGGCTTCCCTTTTAGCTGCATCCCCTCCAGCATTTGTTATTATTGGATTTCCTGATAATAGACATTCTTACTGGCATGAGGTGGAATCTCAATGTTGTTTAGATTTGTATTTCTTTTATGGACAGTGATGAAGAGCACTTATAAACTTTCATATTTTATTCCAATGGCAGTCATGTTTTGACAATCATGAAGATGTAGGGCGGAGAATGTCAAATCAGACAGGAGGAAAATAAAATCCAAATACCATTTCATTATTTAGCTTATATATTTGTCATTTTCACTATATAAGGAAATGTTTTCTTTAATTCATTAGCTACAAATTTGAATCCTTGCATCTCCCCATCCACTCACCCATATGCTCATTAGTTCTTCCTTCTACCTCTTCTCTTTTCCCTTTCACCTCCCTCTCCCCCTCCTATCTCCATCTATTTTCCTCTTTCTCTGTCACACTTTCTCTCTTTCTCTCACTGACATAAGCTAATTGAAAAGACACTAACATAATCTTATTAAAAAGACACAGCAACTGAATATTAACAAAGTTACACAATTATAAAATTATTCAATTTTGGAGACAAATATTAAGTAAATATCAAAGGAGATAGATATGTTAAACGTATGCCAATGAATGTGTCCTACCTATAAAAGTATGTGTCCTACCTTTATAACTGTTGTGTATTTTAGAACTAGATAGGTCACATAGTAATTTTTCAAGTAATATTTGTGATGGAAATGAATGGATAAATGTAGATAAGTTCTATTAGATCAAAAGTAAATATTTCCAGTCTTTTATATGGTACAATTTTAGAAGCAAGGATTTTTTGGCTGTGTGCTCTTCTCCTCTAAACTTAAGACATCAGAAATGCTGGAAATGGTACCTTTGTTCCATTTCCTTTGAGACATCTACTTGCTTCCATGGAACAAAAAAATACCAAAAGTGTCTCATGTTTCTATTTCCTCTTTTTTTTTTTCCCCATCCTCAGAAGCCATTCTTTGCTTTACTTTTTAGACCACTATCTGTGAAAGCAAATAAAGATTCATCATCTGCCATCCAACTCAAAGTCATGGAACCTAAACTGGTGAAAGGGCCTCTTTATATTACTTCTCTTTTTCTTTTACAATGAAAACAATCCCACTGAAAACCTTAAGCATAATGCTAACCCAGAATGGATATTTGAAAACTAAATGGATAGACTACAATAGAGCTACAAACTTTTTCCATCAGGTTCTTTCTTCAGTTAGGAATGCACAATTACAAAATTCTCTGATAGCAGTTATAGGCTTTCTCCACAATTTCCAAAAACTGTGCTTTTCTTTTGGCATTTGCTGCCTATTTGGTAATTTCACCAATGCCTCACATTGCCATTAATGTAAAAGATTTGTCAGATTTTCCATTGTGCACTTCATTGTGTTCAGTGCTTAGACATTTCTAATTGTGTCAGCCTAAAATTCTTCCCTGCAAGTTTCTACCTGGAATGCATTTTTCAGCATATCAGAATTGGGCAAATCAGTGGTCTATATGCCTCTGAATTATAAGCAACAATCATAACATACAAATGGGACAATTTTCGGATTGCCTATCCACCTATGCACACAAATAGATGCTTTTATATATTGTAAATACATGTATTTAACCTAAATACCAGAGAAAGGAAATGAGTAAGAATTATTCCTGAGAGAAAAAGATTGCTTAAATCTTTCTAAGAGCTTAGCCATCACCCTGACCATGAGAACTATGAAAAAATTTGCTTAGTTACCATGTTTTTACTGAGGAGAACAGAAGTTATGAAAACAAGACCAAGAAACTCTGTTGCTTCAAATAGGGAGTCACATTTTGTTCTCTAATACATTTTTCAGTTGTGTAGTGTTCCATCTTGTATGAAATCTAACAGATCATTTCTCCTTTACAGTAAATGCAATCTTTTCTTAAACATTCTTAGACATTCCAAATGCTAACCTGTATCTGACCACACTACATTTAGGATAGGGTTCATACTAATTTACTATGTAAATATTAGGTTTATCTAAAATACAACGTAATGGTATAATATGACACCATGATATAAATAAGTCAGAGGAGAAATAAAAATATGTTTAATTGAGGTTGCTTATGTTTGGAAATCTTAACCTACAGTAAAAGAAATGAACTTGAAGAACCCTTTATATACTTGCCTAAATGTATATGATAAATTCTTGTATTCATGTGCAAGAATTAAATTAACTCTGTTTCTCTTCTCTTAACTTTTAACAAGTTATGAAAATCATTAGTTTTTGTTCTAATATTATGATATTTAGGGCTTCATGATTCTAGGAGAATGCCCTCATAGAGCTAACAAATTCCCAGAAAAAAAACTCAAAAAAACCAAATGACTTAGCTTCTCAAGTGTACTTTTCAGATGTTACTGGCAGTCTGTGTCCTAACTACCCTTTAATACTTTTCCAGTTGTATTGGGAATGAACTCTGAGACTTCCAGTTGTAGGCAGATGCTCTACAAGGAGCCACAGTTTTAGTCCTATCTGTTCTTTCTTTGTATTTGCACAAGCTAATCTGGACTTTGATCCTCCTATTTGTACTTGCCAAATAGCAGGGATGACAAACATAAAGCACCATTCCCCACATTTGTTTCTGTTGAGACACAGGATTCACTGATGTGTTACCCAGGCTGGCCACAAATTGCAATCTGTCATATTTCTCCAATTAGCTAGGATCCCAGTAATGAGCCCCTGCACATACTGCATTCCATTGTGATACATAGTGACTAATGTAGGTGCTAATATAGGGTCACTATCTCCTTGCACAAATCACACAAGTACCAGACTAAACAACTTCAGGGAATTTCCAAACCCCCAATCTACCCAAAAGTATACAGCCTACCCCAACCCCAATCTTGTCCTCTCTGCCTTGTTTTTTCATCCCACAAATTTCCCCTGGCCTCTTCTACCTCCTGAGTGACATTGCTCAATCTCCATTGCCTCTTTTTCTTAGAAGCTAAGTTTTTGGATATTTTACATTCAAATACTGTATACAATGCTATAATTCAACAATTAACATGTAGTGTGACAGAGAGAGTCGAGAGAGTTAGAATTCCATAGCATAGCACTTACAGTGAGCATCAATAGTAAAGGCAGGCTTTGTACCTCTGAGCCCTGACTCTTGCACCCAAATTGCCCCTTTTAGAAATTGACATCTGAAAGTGGTGCTGTGGTTTAAGTGGTAGAGCAATAGCCTTGAGATGAAGAGCTTAGGGACAGTGACCAAGCCTAGAGTTCAAGCCCCATGACAAACAAAATTATAAAGAAGTTAGGAAGGAAGGAAGGAAGGAAGGAAGGAAGGAAGGAAGGAAGGAAGGAAGGAAGGAAGGGAAAAGAAAGAAAGACATTTTGGGGAATTAGGCACCAACAATATTCTCTATATGCCTCCTTTTTAGAAATAGTCCCTTAACATCAGGTAATAATCCCCAAACATCAACTTCCTAATTTGTAACATGGTGTTAAAAGTAATCTTTGTAGGACTATTATAGAGAATGATAAGCTAGTAGAATAAAAATGCCTGGAATCTGAATGAACTATACAGCTGCACACACCAAGCATGTATATTTTTCTTACTGAACTTTTATCATTCTTCACCTCCTTGTAATTTTTTCATTAAACACCAATCTAGCTGATATAAAACCAGCTTCCCCTGTGCTTTTCAATTCAATTTGGCTGATGCTATGGCTTTAGACTGGATACCCTTGGGTGGGAGAACATGTGTTTAGTATTCTTTTAGCAGTCTGCCAAATCAATTCAATTGCATGTTTTTGGAACACTAGACATCTATTTACCTAAAGTAAAACAGATCAGCAAATCATCTCTAATCAAGTTGATATGTGTAGAGCAAATACATTTAGAAACTTAACTAGATGACCAATGTGACAACCAACATTTATGATCAAACTCTACCATTAGGAAAATGAATAGGTAACATATTTAACTCATGAAGAATACTCCTGAATTCTAAGAACAAACATTTTACAAGAAATCCAAGGAGCACAAATCTTAGGAGCACAAATGTTCTAGAAAAGGGGCGAATTTTAGGAATTATATTCCAATTGTATTCAAGGTAAGATTCTTTAAGGATAATATCAATGCAATAATTCACAATTCTTTAAACAAAACTGTTATACAGGTAAATTTTTGTCAGTACAATTACTATGAATGATTCATCGAGCTATTAAAATGTGTACAATGAGTTTGGCATTGGTGACTCACACCCATAATTGTAATAACTTAGAAGACTGAGAACTGCAGATCATGGGTCAAAGTTAGCCCAGGCAAAAACATCCCTAAGACTCTTATCTCCAATTAACCACTCCCCAAAAGCCAGAAATGGAACTGTTGTTCAAGTGGTAAAATGTTAGCAATCAGCAAAAAGAGCTCAAGAACAGTGCCCAAACCCTAAATTCAACTCTCTCTCTCACTCTTTCACACACACACACACACACACACACACACACACACACACACACACACAAATGCATGCATTGAATGTTGGATGTCAAGGTTTTTGTCATGCTTTGGTGACAAGGGTGAGAAAAGTTAAAATTTCAGTGCATTTGATGGAGCCTAACATGCAGTAGGAAATACTACCATGGGCATGTGTGAAATTGTCATTGTTATGAGAATTGTTAATGACATCTAATAAAAGATATCTATTAAAACTTCTTTGTATAGGGGCTGGGGATATAGCCTAGTGGCAAGAGTGCCTGCCTCCGATACACGAGGCCCTAGGTTTGATTCCCCAGCACCACATATACAGAAAACGGCCAGAAGCGGCGCTGTGGCTCAAGTGGCAGAGTGCTAGCCTTGAGCGGGAAGAAGCCAGGGACAGTGCTCAGGCCCTGAGTCCAAGGCCCAGGACTGGCCAAAAAAAAAACAAAAAAAAACAAAAAAAAACAAACTTCTTTATATAGGACATTTGAATGGAAAGATTAAGAATTACTGCAAGTAACTAGAGAATAGTAGAAATGATTCCTTTCTTTTGTTTGCACACTTTGCTTTTATTTTGAAGGAATTTTTAAATTTCTGTTTGTAGAGTTACTATTGAAAAATCTGTAGCAAAAAATGTGGGGTTTTTTGGTTTGTTTGTTGTTTTTAACTTTTTTATTGTCATAGTAATGTACAGAGGAGTTACAGTTATATACATACGTGGTGAGTTCCTCCTTCGTCTTTCTCCCACCTTTCCCCCTTCCCGGTTCCCTCCCCACCTTCCCCTGAGATGTACAGTTGGTTTACAGCATATTGTCTTGTAAGTATTGCTGTTGCATTGGTTCACCTTTTACCCTTTGTCTCTCCATTTTGGTGTTCCCCTCCCCTCATTCCAATAAACGTACATACAATACTCAGTTGTTTTTTAGTTAACAAACACCCACATTGCCAACAACTGTAGGAAACATATTCCTTTTTACATGTACCAAAATATAATACTCAACAATGAGTTCTGGATAGCAAGACAGAATTTACTGTTTGACCTGTCTGTAAGAAAAGTGGTATTCTTCACATGGAAAGGACACAGCAGAAAAGCAGGTGGTATGGTAAGGGATATGGTGGCTGGAGTAGATTAAACGAGCATTGTGAGATGAAGATAGAGGCATAGAACAAAACTATCAGCAGTTTATAAAGCTTACTGAATTTTTTTTCTAATCCATAAAGGGAAAGTATGGAACAGGATTAAGTGAGGGTATGATATAATCAGATTTACAATTTTTAATAGATCTCCCTTGCCTCTGTACATACATTAATCTCAGTTCAGGAACTAGACTAGTTGTCTGCTGGTCAGAATTTACATGGTGACAGGCTGAGCTATGGGGATAATGAGAAATTAAGTGGCAATTATACTACTTGCTTTGGGCAATCTTATGTTTGAAGGGAGACCATTATGAATTAGGTTTGAATATGTTGATTGGTTGTGGCTTGGGTCATGCCAGTTAAGCTGTTTAGTAAGCATTTAGATCTGCCATTCAGAGTAGGTATCTGATCTGGAAAGAGAAACTTGTGAGTCATATGAGCCTAAGAGGCAACTGAAAGAAGTATACAAGTCAATAAACTATCCAGTTGTAGAAAAGAGTTAGCACTAGTCCAAAATGAGGAGAATTTTAAGGTTGGTGACTAGTTAGTAGAAGTTTATATGGGGAAAAATGGAGAAGGAGATGCTAAGTATGAAGGAAATCAGTAGGGCAACACCACTTAGAAACCAATGGATGGGGCTGGGAATATGGCCTAGTGGTAGAGTGCTTGCTGCACATATATGAAGGCTTGGGTTTGATTCCTCAGAAACACATATATAGAAAAGTCCAGAAGTGGTGCTGTGGCTCAAGTGGCAAAATGCTAACCTTGAGCAAAAAGAAGCCACGGAAAGTTCTCAGGCCCTGAGTTCAAGCCCCAGGACCAGAAAACAAAAAGCAAAACAAAACAAACAAAGACAGAAACTAGTAGATGAAATGTTATTTCTTTCTACAAGAAAATGCTCATGCTGTGGAAAGCTGCTGAGTGAGTTAATCGCACTGACTCAGGGATAAATGCTGTGAAGCTTATGACTCCTAAGCCCTAGGTGACTTCATCCGTCTATACAGACCTGGTGAATTTAGGAGATATGGGGAAAATAATACAGTGTTCTAGTTGAGAAGATCATCCAGAGGAAAATGTCAGAATGTATTTTAATAGGCTTTATTTTTAGAGCAGTACATGGCAAAATTAAGTGGAGAGTGCAAAGATTTCTCATATATCTTTGCCCTCAACAGGTGGTTTTTTTCTTATGTAAGTATGTTGGCAAATATCCTGAAAAATTCCCAGAAGGAGACAAGAATCAGAATTTCCAAAGGCTCAGCAATTTGTTGAGTTTTTGTTTCTCATTCTAAGTAAATAATCATGATTTTAACTAATGGATTTTTATACATATTTACTTTGCATTCTTGTTCCTTTAAAGGACCTCCCTTAGTTTCATGCAAAAACCTAATTCTCCCCCTACTTCAACCCTTTCAAATCTTTTGAATTTGCCTTTTGATACAGCTATTCAACCTCTTCTTGGATTGTCACATTAAAAATGGCAACTTTCTTCTGGGAGTAAATGAGTCTCTGGAAAGAGCCCTTTCACTCCTTGGTGACTCAATCCTACCCTAGAGGCTGTGTTCAGAATATGGACACATAGATAGATATACCACAGGAGAATTAAGTGTGAAGGCTTTGTATATCATAATAACACCAACCAGAAGTTTCCATATGGAAGAGAGATCGAAGAAGTAAGCGAGAATACAAAATGTTCTGGTAAGTTGGTTAGGCTTTAGGAACTAAAGTGATACAAGTGTCACATTGTGATTCTATGACAGTGCAACAGCAAATACTCTCACTTAGCAAGGCCAAAAAAAACATGGCCAATTTTGAACATCCAAACCCAACACGACAGATGCCAACCATATAGACTACTTTTTGAAAACATCAAATGGCTGCTTGGTGACAAGTTGGCCATAGGAGATCACTTTAATCTTGTTGAGCTGTCCAGTGGCTTATTGTCTGTCATACGGGGACTTACTTTGAGTATGTGTGGTGTTGCTTTATTCCAGATCTCTAGGACTTACAGAATTCCTAATCAATCCACACTAAAGGCCAGACAAAATAGAATCAGATCACAAGATACACTTGCTAGCAAGAGTTACAGGATGAAGTTCCCTACCCAAATATAATTCACTGTATATCCTATAGTGTACCATCTAATAGCAACTGACCTTGAGAATTGTGGAGTAGCTTTCATCCCTGGTCACATTGTAATTATGAATAGACTTGCCCCAAACCACAAAGGGAGGACAATATAGCAATCAAGGGCTCTGTTCTTTGATATGATAGGTTGGATCACCAGACATGATTGATTAGATGCTTGCTCAGATTCCAGGAATTCAGAATAAATAACAGAGGTATAATGTAAATGCATCACCTGCCAAGACTGGGCTGAAATTTGTTTTACAAGGTTCCCTCAGATGAAGCATTCTGAAAAAAGAGTGCAATCTTCCAGGATATGATCCATTAAATTAGGGACGTTTGACTGTTGTTATACTCCCCAAAGGAAACCCATGTGGGTCTAGGAGCTGAAGTATAGAAGCAAAAATTATGCTAATTTCCATACCCCTTGACTCACGAGCATGTTTTGTGATTTTTCTCTTTGTAACTCTGGCTTCTAAGAATTAAACTTCTTTTTCCTCCCTGAAAGAATGAATTTAATGATCCAGACTTCCAGGGAATGGTAACTTGAAGTACTTTATGTTGAAAGGCATGATGATATCATTGCAGTATCATAAGTCATTGACGCTTAACTATGGTCTAGGAGGTTGCTTTTCCATAATGAGAAGAGGGAAGAATAGTTGTGCAATGCAGGAAAAATACTTGGATATTTTCTGCTACTCCCTTGTCACATCTTAATTGTGAATAGATTTGACTCAAAGCCACAAACTGAGGAAGATGTGACAAGGAAGTGTTCTGTTCCTTTATATGACAGTTTGGATGACAAGACATGATTGATTGAACAATTGATGATATTTCAGGAATCTAGAAGAAATAACTATGTGATGTGAATGCAATGGTCAGAAACCACCTCCCAAGACTGGAGCTGAGATTAATCTTACAAGGTTCCTTCAGAATTTCCTCTTATAAAGTTAAGTCCACAGAAATTATGCAAAGTAGCTACAAAAATCTGCATGAGAAAATAGAGCAGAAGAAATAAAACAGAAGTCCTAAGAAAGATCACAAGGTTGTAATGTGAATTTGATACTGATCAAAGGAGAAAGTTCAAAAAGCTTAAATGGAATTTCCCGGGTTTGTCTGGCTGTAATGTAAATGTAAGAAGATACAGCAAAGTTTTGGAGAGTCCTTGAGGAAAACAAAGTTGGGTATGATTCATATCCCTAGAATGGGTCCACATTAGTATTCTTGATGCATCAGATTAACTGATAATTGCTTCTGGGAGATTTTGTCTCATAAGACATAAATTTCTAATCAAAGACTTATTTTTGCTTCCTGTGGTTGGAGGTTTAAAAGCAAACTTTCATAGTTATCATGATATTATTTATTTCAATTGTATTTGAATTTACTTCAATTGCATTTGACTTCAGTAATCAAATACAATGGCATTTAAATGAACCACAATTGAATAGTCATTCTAAGTACAAAATCTACCTGGCTACAGAGTAACCAGTAAAATATGTGAAGCTTGTATGTAAAGATCAACATCAAAATGTGCCATACTAGCCACCCACTAATATTCTTAATATTTTCCCCCATTATTTTCTAGATTCATTTAAATACAAATTCTGACTGTGAGCAACAAAGTGATCATGATTTCCTTTCTTTTTCTTACTGTGTTTTAGTAGAACTTAGAAAGATACTTTACAGTCACCTTCATTGAATTTATTTGGAAAACATCATTAGATTAGTCTCCAACATATTAATATGACCATTCTCAGATACTTAGTCCCATAATCATGTCTATTATAGCAGGCCAATTCCTTACAGTTTCTCTTATTGAGGCATCGAGATATTTTCCAGTATTCTATAGATAATTTTCACTAATACTCCAAATTTTTAAATGTCTAAAATTTCTACTATGAGCTTCAAGTAAACAGAAGAGGAGAGGCTAAATGTTCAAGTTTTCAAGTGTTTAGGCCTATTTCTTTTTTTGACAATTTCTTAGATATGTCTATATGTTCCATCTATTTGCTTAGAGGTAACGTGTACCAAACCCAATCAATCTGACTGTTCACTAATTCACTAGATGTTTCACTTAACCAACCTCCCAGATCACCTGTAAAATTTATTTGTATATTTAAAATAAGGAACCAGTTTTACTCATCCATAATAACCAGTCATGAGCACAATATCAACCACACAGAGATGCTGAATGCATGGTCTCCAAATAAATATGCAAGCAGGATGGCATCGTTTAGACAAATCAATCTTAGCTACAACATTTACAGATTGGTTTTGGGGGTCTCAAGACCAAAACAAAATTATAAAGAAACCATTTACATATAAATGCAATTTTCACAGAATTTGATGAGCGAGGCAGAGATCCGAGTCAGTCTGGAATTTACACAGAGCTGAAGGAAAGGTGTTCAACAACAAAGTACATGGAATACTGAAAGAGCAGCAGAAGGAGCAGGGTGGTGCTTAATAAAATAAATAAAAGTCATGACCCATATGGCAGCCTGAGACATCTATGGACCACGTGTCAAAACAACAAATGACACAATCCTTATTTTCTGCCCAGTGATTCCTTTGCAGAATGCTGGCCTTGCATCATGGTGATTCACCACTGTTTTCTTTTATCTTCTCCACTTGGGGAAGGAGAGGAGCATGGCAATTAAGGCTAGGATTTGGGTCACCTCAGATGTTTTATGGTGGTTTCCCAAGAAACAGAAACTGGGATTGATTCTTTCTCAGACATACAGGAAAATATGAGAGAGGTCTGGAGCTAGATAAATTAAAAAGAGTATGGTCTCAATCAGAGATTACCTGCCATATAATCCCATAGGAGAGTCCTCCAGTACAAACACCATCAAAGAATTAGTCCAGACTTGAAGCAAGTCTGCAGTGTGTATCAGGCTGTCTTGATCACTGCGGGCTGCCCTTTGCATGACCATAGGGTAACACCACTTCCTAGTCTGTCTCTTACCACAGAAAGCAATGCTCTGCAAAAAGGCTATGCAGATGAGACGACAAGTTGTTCTGATAGAAAACACATGGTGTTGGAGTGATGGTCGGTTTGTAGGGTGCAGGCTTTCATTAGCATGTCTATCCGGTCACCTAAAAAGAATATACTACTCATTACCCCTTTTCAGGTCTCCCAAACCCTTTACCCAAAGGTAACAATAGTTTACTCCGCTAATAGATTCTGTATGCTTAATTTCCTCCTCTCAATTGTTTTCATAGTAATTTTTACAACCCTTGCATACCCTAATTTCTTCTGTAGTTCTCTTTCAGAGGGAATGCTACTGGCAGAATAATTCTTTTAAGATACAATGGATATTCTGATTCCAGTAATAACTATTCCCCATATATTCCAGGATACTATATTTTTAATACAGGTACTCCTTTAAGCATCATTTCTTATGTGTTCCACTTTCAGTGTTACTTCACCTGGGACTTTACATTCCAACAATATCCAATGGCATTTGACAAGTCTGAGCATGGCTTCTGCTCTACTGTTTTTTGGATTTTCCTGGAATTCTCTCTGCCTATCTATTATCTCCGATGTGTGATCTTTCATACCCAAATTCAATAACCTGTATAATCTTTAATGATAGCCTTAGGAAAATTTAGCAGCTTATTATTATTGTTCTATTCTTTATAGTATTTGACACAAAACATTATAATTTTGTTGACACATCTTTTTTTTTTCCTAATGGACTCTAAACATCTCAGTATCCGGGATGGACTCCTTCACTTAGATGAACAACAGCAAACAGAGTCCTGTCTCAAAAGTTCCATAAAATGTGTTTAAAGAGTAAGCCAATAAAGATAAAATATATTTATGTTCAGCCTTTCTCTTGTCTTTCATTTTTCTGATTCTGCCAACAATTTATTAATGACATTAGTAGCATATTTTGAAAGTTCTTTTCTGTATGATGAACTTGCAAAAGGAGCACATTCCCACAGCCAAAGAAGCCAGCTCTGAAAGATAATGGTGACTCTGATGAAGATATTCTAAATAAAGTTTCTCTCAAGTTATTCTAAAATACAGACTGTTCTTTTCTTTCCTTCATGTGTCTCTCTTAGGCGAAGGCAGACAGATGAAATAATGCTCCCAAGGTATTGTTGCAGCTCATTGTAGAATGTATAATATTCTTAGACCACTAGGGGGCTACAAGAATTCACTCACGCTTTAGGACTTCATTTTCTGAGCTGTTGCTGTGCATACTGAAAAGGTAAGAGGAGTTGCTCAGATGTGCAGGAAGAAGTTTGAAAAATCAAACAGCCCTTGTTCTCTTCTGGATAACCTGATAAATATCACATTGTCACTTGAAATTAGAAGCCAATAAACTTTTTGCCTTAATGTGATCAATGATAATGAATGTTTTAGAGTAAGGGTAATCTGAATTTCAGACCTACCTGCACAACTTTATGAATGAAATATTATCTTCTGTACTTCAGATTAATTATTTGTAACTCAAGATCATTTTTGAGATTAAGTGAGAAATAGGTAGAAAGTGTCCAGTATAAAAGAAGTACCAGGTGTGTGTAATATATAGAACACATACTCAGTAAATACTGTCAATTATTATTACTGTTTTACCCTAAAAATTTAGAGGTCAGTCAAGAGACTGAAAGTAAGATTGTTTTTATCATTACGAGTGGTTTATGTTCTTCATATATGTTGTTTTATTTTCCTCATCATCACAGTCCCAAGTGATTAAAAGGAGAAGGACTTGTGTTTATTTTATACAGAAAAAAATGGAAGACCCAATAGTCTGTTATTTCATAAGTGATGACCTGAAGACAGAAATTATAAGAGATCAAGAAGATATTAACTGTCTCTGGAGAGTGGGTTGATTTGTGTCCTGCTACAAGGGGACAGAAAATATTGTAGGAAGTTTTCAATTATTTTAAGTATCAAGCTACTGAGGGAAGTTGATTCATAACTTGCTTTCATGATAAATCCTGGACAAATTCTTGGAAACACAGTCACAGAATGGTTAATAACTTAACTATGTCCCTTATTCACTTATACCTACATTCAATTAAAAGATAGTAATGAACCCATTCTCCTTTATTTTCTTTTTGCCATATAGCTCTCTATAACAACAATCATACCTTATCTTCTTTATTTTATTAATTAAATTTTGTTGACAAGGTGTTGTGCAAAAGGGGTACAGTTACATGATAAGGCAGTGAATACATTTCTTGTGATATCTTTTTTTAAATTATTATTTATTTTTTTTGGCCAGTCCTGGGCCTTGGACTCAGGGCCTGAGCACTGTCCCCGGCTTCTTTTTGCTCAAGGCTAGCACTCTGCCACTTGAGCCACAGTGCCACTTCTGGCCATTTTCTGTATATGTGGTGCTGGGGAATTGAACCCAGGGCCTCATGTATACGAAGCAAGCACTCTTGCCACTAGGCCATATCCCCAGCCCTCTTGTGATATCTTATACCCTCATTTTTCTTTCCCTTCCCTAGATCAGGTAGGCATATATACAATATACAGTGTACCAAAATCATATACAGTAACCACGTAGGCTACGCCAACGGAAATTCACCTAGAACTTTAAATGTAATGTCAAAAACAGAATCCTCCTATGTCCATATCTTATCTTTTTAATAAACATTTTTATTCATTTGTTACAGTAAGACATGTTCCAAAATCAAGAACTATGTTAAATGCTGAAGATAAACTATTAGCAAAGAAAAAATGGTACCCATATATATGGAAACTTAAACTTTTGTATAGACAACACTAAACAGAGGAACTTTTAGTACCAGTTGTTTATGGAAAGTCGAGTCCTGAAAATGGGCCCTTGCTGCAGGCACATGCAGTACCCTTTATAATTTTGCTACATGCTAACAATTGTCAACTGTGACAAAAGGGTCTGATTTTACTCTTGGTCTAAAATTCACAAAGTATTACTGTAATCAACTCAGGAAAGAGTCTCTATTCCGATAATACTTGTCACTGATATATTCTTTTGACAGCTCTCAATAACTAGTATTTCCTGGTTTGGGGACAAAGTAAGACAAGTGTGTTAGGAATTGTTCCACCAGACAGGAGTGATCTGTTCACTTGAAAGAGTTCCCATGTGTGCATGTATAGGGAGGAAGCGCAGTCTACATGGCCAGCTCACTGTGATGCTTAGTCTCTCCAACAAAACCATCTCTGAGCAGAATGGTAACAAGGATCTATCTTTCTTAAGATCAATGGCTCCTAAAGAGATGATTTCCGAAATTACAGTTGGTGGAATCCTGGGCAAGTCACTTTGCCTTTCTGTGCCTAATCTCATGTACATCATTTTGTGAGCACAATTGATATAGTAACACAACCAAATGGCTGAAGTTGTTGTGAGAGTTAGTGAGATCACACATTCCTTCCTTTAAAAACAAAACAAAACTGTAAGTAGTATTAAGAATGCTCACAGTTATATTTTGGTGTATAAAAACATTGCAAAAGGCAGGAAATTCTTCAAACTTTATCTGCCTCTTTCCCATATAAAATATACAAAACAAAGGCCTCTAAGTTCCAGGATACAATTATAAATGGTGAATGAACATAGAAAAGAGATGTAAAAGGATTAGTCATCAACTATTACATATGAAACACTTTAGCAAAAAGAAAAGGAAAATTGTTTCCATGTTGCTCTTATTTTTTTTGTGGTAGCTATGGCTCTATCCAAACCTTAACAACCTTAGTCTACCTCTATTATCTCCATCATCAAGTACTCTTGTTGAAAAATGAAGTAGATGGAACACTTTTGTGTATATAAGAATGGCTCAACTCTCTGATTTGTATTAGTACTCTTTGTCTATCATATGCTAAAGATTAAAGAATAGATCAAGCATTGAAAGACTGCATTTCTGTTCTTTTTCCCCAAAGCAAATTAATGACACGCAATTTTAGTAACACACTCCTTCCATAGTACAGCTCTGATTTATAACGTTTTACATTTTGACAAATTATTTCTTTGTATCCATACATTTTCACATGGCTCTGTGAGATGGACAGCTATATTTAATGTTTTCATTTTACCAATTACAAACCTGGCTAGATTACTTTCCCCAAATTAAGAGAAAATCAGTGAGTTGTTTCATCATAAGTGAAATTCAGACCTCTTTATTCCAGAACATTTTCTTTACATCATCTGTCATCTTCTCTCATTTCAATCACTAGTGTATTTTATCTTTTGTAATTGAGCTGCACATTTAGCCTTGCTAATATTACTCAGAGAAGATGAAAAACTAAGATTAAGAAAAAACATCCTATAAATCATGTAATAACAACTTCGACTATAATCTCATTCCACATCAACCAGTACCTTAGTTTGAGCCCCAATATACAGAAAGAATGAAAACTATTCTGAATTAACTAGTATTTTACAACACTGTGTATTTCCATAAGGTATCTTTTCTTTGCTTATTGTCTAAACATCTGTGGATTTCTGCTTATATTGAAGGAATTAAAGATACTAGTTTCCTAATTTTTACTCAAGGATATGTACTTTGATCATTCATACAGAATTGAAGGTTTTATCTCTATTTCATTTGTACCAGGACATAAGATTCTGTTTGTTTTATATTAAGATATCAGGTTGAAATTAAGAGAATAAATAGCTTCCTTCTTTTCTGTGTAAAATAATGTCTGTTTAGATCTATACAGAATCTTCCACCCTACAGAGACCCAATACACCTTCTCCAAAGTAGACCATGTCATAGCCAACACAAAGAACCTCAGCAAATACAAAAATATTGACGTCATCCCATGTAGTATATCTGACCACAATGGATTAAAGGTAACCCTCAATAACAATGGTTACCACAGAGGCTATACACATTCTAGGAGGCTAAACCCCACACTGTTTTCTAACACTTGGGCCACAGACCAAATTAAAGATGAAATCAACGAATTCATAAGCCACAATGACAATGAAAATACATCACAAAGAAACCTATGGGATATAGCTAAGGCAGTACTGAGGGGCAAGATCGTTGCCCTCAGCACTCACATTAAAATAATGGAAGCAGAGCAGGTGAGTAACCTGACGACGAAACTAAAACAACTGGAGAAAAAAGAAATGATCGAACATAAAATGACTAGGAGGAGAGAGATCACAAAGATTAAAGAAGAGATAAATCTGATTGAAAATAGAAAGACCATTCAACAAATAAATTAGACTAAAAGCTGGTTCTTTGAGAAAATAAATAAAATTGACATGGGTCTGGGGATATGGCCTAGTGGCAAGAGCGCTTGCCTCGTATACATGAAGCCCTCGGTTCGATTCCCCAGCACCACATATAGAGAAAATGGCCAGAAGTGGCGCTGCGGCTCAAGTGGCAGAGTGCTAGCTTTGAGCAAAAAGAAGCCAGGGACAGTGCTCAGGCCCTGAGTCCAAGGCCCAGGACTGGCCAAAAAAAAAAAAAAAAAAAAAATGACAGACCCCTCGCAAGACTTACAAAGAAAAGAAGAGAAGAGACTCATATACGTAAAATCAGGGACTCCACAGGAAAAATTACAAGTACACATGATACTCAATCATAAGGAACTATTTCCAGAACCTCTACTCACTAAAAAACAATAATTTTACAGAAATGGATCAATTCTTAGAGAAGTATAAACTGCCCAAACTGAACCAAGAAGAAATAAATCAACTAAATATACCAATAACTTACAGCAAGATACAGGGGGTAATCAGGAACCTCCCAATAAAGAAAAGCCCAGGCCCAGATGGATTCACCAACGAATTCTATAAAACCTTTAGTGAGGAGCTAATACCAATACTCCTCAAACTCTTCCATGAAATAGAAACAGAGGGAGAAATCCCAAACTCATTCTATGAAGCTAATATCATACTCATTCCCAAACCAGGTAAAGACCCAACAAAAAAAGAGAACTACAGACCATTATCACTAATGAACACAGATGCAATGCTCCTCAATAAAATATTAGCTAACAGGATCCAGAAACTGATCAAGAGAATTATATATCATGACAAGTAGGCTTCATCCCACAGTTACAAGGATGGTTAAACATCCATAAATCAATCAATGTAATTCACCACATAAACAGAACTAAAATCAAGAATCACATTGTTATCTCAGTCGATGCCCAAAAAGCCTTTGACAAAATACAACATCCATACTTATTAAAAGCTTTGGAGAGAACAGGAATAGATGGAACATTCCTCAAAACAATAAAAGCCATATACAACAGACCAACTGCTAACATCGTATTAAATGGAGAAAAACTAAAATAATTCCCCCTAAACTCAGGAACAAGACAAGGATGCCCACTCTCCCTATTTCTTTTCTACATAGTGCTGGAATCCCTAGACATAGCAATAAGGCAAGAGGAGGACATCAAAGGGATCCACATCGGCAAAGAAGAAATCAAGCTATCCCTATTTGCAGACGACATGATCTTATATCTGAAGGACCCAAAAAACTCAGTCCCCAAATTCCTACACCTAATAAACCATTTTGGCAAAGTAGCAGGATACAAAATCAATCCACAAAAGTCAGCAGCTTTTCTGTACACCAGCAATGTACAAGCAGAAAAGGAAATTATGGAAACAATTCCATTTACAGTAGCCAAAAATAATTAATAAAGTACCAAGCGATCAACCTAACCAAGGACGTGATGGACCTATTTAATGAGAGCTATACAAATCTAATAAGGGACATCAAAGAAGACATAAGGAGATGGAAAGACCTCCCATGTTCATGGGTAGGCAGAATTAATATAGTGAAAATGCCCATATTGCCCAAATTGTTATACAAATTCAAGGCAATCCCTATCAAAATCCCAGTTACCTTCTTCATTGAAATAGAGAAAGCAATCCATAAATTCATATGGAACAGCAAAAGACCTAGAATAGCCAAAGCAATTCTAGGCAAAAAAAAAGCAGTGCAAGAGGTATCACAATACCAGACTTCAAGCTCTACTATAGAGCCATCATAACAAAAACAGCCTGGTATTGGTATAAAAACAGAATGGAAGACCAATGGATTAGAATTGAAGATCCAGAAATAAAACCACATTCGTACAGTCAGCTGATATTCGACAAAGGAGCTAAAGACATACAATGGAGTAAACATAGCCTCTTCAACTACTGGTGCTGGGAGAACTGGGCAGCCATATGCAGAAAATAAAAAGTAGACCCAAGCTTATCACCATGCACCAAGACAACTCAAAATGGATCAAGGACCTCAATATCAGACCTGAATCCTTGAAACTACTGAAGGACAGAGTAGGAAAGACACTAGAACTTATAGGCACAGGAAGGAACTTCCTGAATATAGTCCCAGGGGCACAACAAATAGGGGAAAGACTCAACAAATGGCACTACCACAAATTAAAAAGTTTCTGCACAGTTAAGGATATAGCCACCAAAACAGAAAGACAGCCAATCATATGGGAAAGGATATTTACCAGCACAGCAACAGACAAAGGCCTAATATCTGTCATCTACAGAGAACTCAAAAAACTAAGTCCCTCCAAGCCCAGTAAGCTAATTAGGAAATGGGCAAAGAAGCTAAAGAGAGACTTCACAAGTGAAGAGATAAAAATGGCAAAGAAACATATGAGGAAATGTTCAACATCCCTGGTAGCAAAGGAAATGCAAATAAAAACAACCCTGAGATACCACCTCACTCCAGTTAGAATGGCCTATACTCTGAACTCAGGCAACAACAAATGCTGGAGAGGGTGCGGAGAAAGAGGAACCCTTCTCCATTGTTGGTGGGAGTGCAAAGTAGTACAACCACTTTGGAGAACAGTATGGAGGTTTCTCAAAAAGCTCAATATAGACCTACCCCATGACCCAGCCATACCACTTCTAGGCATCTATCCTGAACAGCAGGTCCCAAGATATCAAAAAGACATTTGCACTTCCATGTTTATCGCTGCACAATTCACAATAGCCAAAATATGGAATCAATCCAGATGCCCCTCCACAGATGAATGGATCCAAAAAATATGGTACCTATACACAATAGAATACTACATAGTGATTAGGAATGGTGAAATATTGTTATTCGCAGGGAAATTGTCAGAACTTGAACAGATAATGTTGAGCGAGACAAGCCTAGAACACAGAAAACAAAGGGGCATGATCTCCCTGATATATAACTGTTAAGATGGGGTGACGGGGAGACAGTAGAGACCAGGTCTGTGAAATCAAAAACTTCTTGTCAAATGGTATTTCCTAGAGGATTGGGTAAAAGACCCAACATTATGTAACTAAAACCAAACAACTCCTCAACATATAAAGGTCAAAAATTGACCTCTCAGTGGAATACAATAGCTCAAGCTATGTATGTATGTTCATATAAGACTATTGTCGACATATTGTCTAATGTCGACATTACATTTAAAGCCCTAGGCGAATTTTCTTGGGCGTAGGCCATGTGGCTACTGTATATGTTCTTGGTACATTGTGTATTGTTTATATGTCTACCTGACCTAGGGAAGGGAAAGAAAAACAGGGTGTAAGATATCACAAGAAATGTACACACTGCCCTACTATGTAATGGTACCCTTTTTGCACAACACCTTGTCAAAAAAATTGTTTAATAAATAAATAAATTACAAAAAAATAATGTCTGTTTAATGGGCTCATAAGCACTGTAGGCAACAGGCAAGTAGCTTTGAGGCTGAAATTATCTCTGAAGTGGTTCCCTGATTGCACACTGCCTCTTAATATTGATGCTATTGGCTAGGAGTCTTAGATTCTTTCTCTACATCAAATAAAAAAACAAAAACTATGAAGTAGGAGAAATGGAAGCAGAAGCAAAGTTTATTTGTAAGTGAGGTAAGGCACCAGAAAAGATAAATATTGCCTCTTAGCTATTGATGGGTTGACTTCAATACAACCAGATTCAACTGGAAGGACCACATTATGGGAGAGGAAGAGGAGAAGGAGGATGGGAAGGGGAAGTGATGGAAGAGGAGGATAAAAAGGAAGAGAAGCATAGACTTCTCCTTGAAGAGAGTGAGAAGTGGTGTCTGGAAATTGGTAGCCGCTTTGCAGTATTCATGGGGTACCACATTTATATCCCTTTGAATGAGGCACAGCTGCCAAGCTATTTGCTTAGTCCACTATCCACTTTGCCCTTAAGGTGCCTGACCCATGCAAGCGTCAGTGATTTAGCTTCTGTGGACTTTGCTTGTGTTAGAGCCATGGTCTTGGCTCTCCAGACTCACTAGGAAGAGAGGAGGCTTTGTCTTTAGCAGGCATTGACTGTCTTTTGTTTCCTAGGGACTTTGGGAAAAGGAGACCTTCTCTCCATCAGCCACTGTCTCTGCTTGCCCAGCTGCTTAGTTTTCCCTTTTTTGTTTCTCTCACAGATTATATATTCTTGAGAGTCACAGTCTGCCTTTTCTGCACTTACCATGTGGCTAGTACTGAAGTATGTGGTTGTAAAGAAGCATGCACATTGCTTTGTGACACATGGCAAGCAATCAATGGCATGTGGAAACTTCACTTCCAGAAGGAAGTCAATTTTCTCTGATCCTATTGGTCGCTCTTTTTCCCCCAAGGGACACAAGGGTATTTTTTACTCTATCTTGAAGTCACAGAACTTTCCCTTATCCATGGTCTCTTATAATTTATCTTTCTGATAAGTTTTAAACTTTTCAAATGTTGTTTCCCTGTCTTAAGCAAACAAGCTGTGCACCAGGAAGTGAATAAAGACCACCCAGAGCATTTTAGCATATCTGGCCCCAAAGTGAGCAGGTGTTGATAACTGTCAATCTCCACTTGTCTGGTCTCAGGGAAACTTGGTCTTGAAAATGCACTATGAGGTTGTTGTTTTGTTTTGTTTTGTTTTGGTTAATTTCCCCAGTGAGTGAGCTCCTCATCCCTTCTCCCCTGTCTCCTGATCAAAGAACTGGATAATATCAAGATGTGAAGAAGACATGCTGTTCCCAAATTTACGTTTTCCTTTCTTCTTGATTCAAGAGCAAATTTGTGAACATGAGGTATTGTGTCACAGGAGAAAATGAATTAAATTAACAAAGAACCGGGAACACAATATTATGTTCACAGTTAGACCACTTTCATGTAGGCTGAATTGTACATAACAATTCTACTGTGATTGAACTGAGAGGATCATAGCACAAAGGGTAAATCTGTATAATCCTTTTTGTTCTTGTTACAGCAGTTACTTTGTATACTTGAGCATTGTCTTTTCACTGACTTGCTTGCTTTGAATTTATTTATCCTCAATGAGATTTTCTACTCCTTGAAAGACCTTTTGGCACTATAAGTCTTAGCTTTAGGAAAAATTTAAAGTAATCAGCACAGTAAACAAATTATAAGACAGGTTAATCACAGGTGGGAGAAAAACTGAATTAAAATAAATCAATGTTTTTAATATATTTGCACTAGAATCGGATCAACTTTGTGGGTACTCCATTCAGTTTCTGAAGAGGAACTAATTTGGACAAAGGCCAGTATATGCTAAAAGCAAAACAGTATGGTGCTGACCAGCCCTTTTCTGGACTTTTTTTTAACCGATTGTTTTCAGGCTTCCTTTTTGAACGGTTGCATTGGAACAGTGATCTCTAGGAGAAAAACTGATCTGATCCAGTGGTCAAGCTATTCAATAATAAATTGAAAGGATATTGCTAGTCTTATTCACCCACATGATGAAGAATTCCTTCTCTTCTGATACTACATTACCATTGTATACAGCTCAGAGGTCTCGTGTAATATATGGATACTTATAATCACATTCTCTCTGAAACTTCTAAACAAACTTGTTTTTTTATATATATAATAATCAACCTTAGGTATTTTTCAGCAATACAAAGCAAACTAAGACAACTATTGTATTGCGAGAAAGAAGAGCAAGTAATAAAGATATGTAAAAATACATTTCCTTCAGCCAATGGCTTCATTTTGATATATTTCTTCTCTTTTCTTATATATTTGCTGTTTGTGAGACAGTGTCTAACTCAGAATACTCCTTCCTCAACTTCCCCAATGTGGGGATTACTTGATAGCCTCATTGGCTTGGATGCTAAGCAAATGTTTTCCCTCTTGGACCATGCCCCACCTTCTTTGTTTATGTTGTATTTTTCAGAGAGTGTCATATTAAGATTGTCTCAGTTTGTCTCAGTTTTTCTATCCTTGAGCCTCTACCTCCTTAATTATTGGAATTACAGGTATGTGCCACCAGGCACAGACAGCATATTATTTCATCTACCTCTGTTGCTACTCAAGTAGTTGAAATCTGGAGCTATCAGTTCAAAGACAGCGTGAGCAGATAGACTCTTGTGTTTGATGTATATCTATAATTAACCAGGTATGAAGGAGGTATGGAATGAGGCTGAAAAGGTAGAGAGCCAACCTTGAAGAACAAAATATGGCGATACACAAAGAAGGCAATTTCATACTACTTTATGGTGTTTGGTTGACACATTCATTCTCAGATGAAGAAAATTATAATTGGTGAAGCTAAGAGACTTGTACATAGCTAATTAATGGCTGACTCAGAACAAACCTGGAAAACATATTTGGAACCGGAGATAAATGGACTGACCTGATTTTCCTTTTTAAATGTAAAATTTTGCAAAAAAAGAGAAAATTTGAACTCTCCATTTAGAACAATGACCTATAATTTTAACAGAAATGCCTTAGAACTTTGAAACCTGGTTTGCTTTTCCCCCATGTGAGTAAGCATGCACACTTATTGATGGCAGTAAACATACATTTGGTGACCACTTGACCTTTTGACTTGTATCTTCCTCCAGTTGAGATAAGGTTTCTTTATAATTTCTGTCCAGGTCACAGGACTTGTCTTTTTTTCCCCACTCTCAGTTAATTGACAGTTTAAACTAGATTATATTTAAATACTACACATACTGCTTACCATTAAGTTATAATTGCAGTGAAATTTAAGCTAGAATCAATATTAAGTGTTCACTCAAGCAATCGTTCTCAATGTGATTAATGATTGCAATTGATTGATGTGAATTAAGAATGGCAGAGCATTTAAAAGCATTACAATGATCAGTTACATTTAATTTTCACAGCAATATCCACTTAGAATACTTCTTATGTAAAATGGTCCTAGAGTTCAGAATTTTCTACAAGGACTTCAAAACAGCAATCAGATACTAAGAGCTATAATATTCTCCATGTTGTTTAAAATATCCAATATAAGAAATCTTTGTTCTCTAGTTAACAAAGGATGCTTCTGTTTTAAATGAATCCAACAAATATTTTCTGCTATTCCCAAATTCTCCCCTGAAGATGGATGGTGATAAATGCTTGATGAGAATATATATCTGAAAGGATTAGATATATTTAAATATTTAAAATATATTTAAGCAGGCTTCATATTTTACCTAATTTATTCACAAACAACATCAAAGATGATAATTTAGAGTCATGCTTTCAAATCAGGCTGCACTTAACTTTTCTAATAAGTAAAGGTCAAGGATGACCATACTGCGCTTTGAGATTAGGTATCACAGGTGACATAAAGCTCCCTATCCATGTGACATTTGAAATTACATTTGGTCTTTCTTAAATGCCAATGGAATGATTGGTTCATTAGTAAGGACAAATTAAATTAAATCTTTTATTTCCAGTAAAATGCAACTGCTTCTCACATCAAAAATATAATTCAATTTCTTTCTTAAAATTAGATTGAAGGATCAATTCAATGGATATACGATCAAAATTTTCTCTGTGGTATTATTTCTTCCTACTTTTACAGACCTCAAAATAACTCTGCTTTCTTCAGTAACTCTGTTTTGACTTCTATCACATTAAAAATGAAAAATAGCCAGTCATAGGGGAAAAAATGTTGATAGCTTTGTAAGGTACAGGAATGTAGTCTAAAGTTTAGCTATGCATAGAGTCAGCCTTTTTCTTGCCAAAATGAATAAACCTCTCAGCGAACCTCTGAAGGTCATGGTGGAGTTACCAGAACATTCAAGACAAAGTAGGGTGAGCAGAGTAGAATTAAACAGATTTCTTCGAATTACCAGATGCAAGGGAACGTTATTAATTCCAACCCCCATGAAACGAGACATTGTAATGTCAAGTTAAATGTTCTGGAGACTGTGTTATCTTTGCTAGTTTAAAATAGAGCCTGGTTATTTAAGAATATTTACATAACACATATTTGGCTTAGATTACTGAGGAAATCAAGCTATCTCTAATGTTTAACAGCCTTGTGCATTTGAGAAATTAATTCTGTATCATTATTTTTATGATTTTTATTTTTCTATGGATGGCATTATCAAAGGTATACTTTGCACTATATGTATACATATATAATGCAAAAGGGATACAAATTTTGTAAATACCTAGATTTCTATCTTACCTTTAAGCACCTTTTTCAAAAATATCTGAAATTTAAGAATGCTTAACTCAATAAGTATCATAAAACTCTGCTTTGAAGCAGTAGCTTTTTTGCTTTTAGCAAGTTTATTTTTAAAAGCTTAAATTTACCCTACCATAACTACTTAAATGTGAAATGTAATTTATCTATAGCAAATGTGCTATAGTAACTCAGTAATTCCATTATCCTGTCATTCCATTGAGCATTTATAGTTTTAAGCTATAGATCAGAAAGACTGTAATTAATAATTTGGTATTTCACTATTTAAAAATAAAACTGAATAAGGAAAACATAAACATGAAAACGATTTTCCATAGACTATGCAAAAAAAGCAATTAATATGGAAACTCATTAATTGTTTTAGAAATTATGTATTCATATGAGCAGATGTTGTTCTTACTTTGAAAGTTTTAAAATAGATGCTATGAAGTATATGCTTAATAAAATATTGTGAATAAAAAAGTCACATACCATTAAATCTGTATTTAATATAACACACCAGAAAACTTGTTAGGAAATAAAATAATTCAATAAAAGAGAAAAATCCAAAGACTAATACATTTATACTTTACATTTGTTTTTGCTATTTATTTATGTGTTGGCTTTAGTAATTGAACAAAAGTATTTCAATCTTACAGGTCAGTTGCTGAGAATAATACATCTTGATCAGTACAACCACTTCCATCTATCCCAAACCCACTCATATCCTCTTTATATGATTCCATTTCCACATATGCTTATTGAATGTTATAACTACATTCTCCCACCCCTCTTCTTTCCATTCGTCTAACTCACCCTCCCCTCAACAAAATATGTTGCAGCTTCTTGGTCACCATTCTTTTTGCCAATCACATTAGTATTATCCATTTGCCATCTGCAAAAAAAAAAAAAAAAAAAAAAAAAAAAGATGTAACTTACTTTTTGTTTTTGTTTCCAGACCATCAATAAAGACATCTAGATATAAATATACTGTGGAAGGCAACATGGCCAAAGCACAATACTTTACCATTATGTTTGTAAAGTAACTTAACAGAGGACCCATGCACTGTGCACTACACTTGGTGTTCTTTAAAGTCTGAAGGTGGTATAGCAGCAGTGAGCTCCAGTAGCTGCTTCAGAGCCCTGTGTGCTCATCAACTGGTGCTGACAGACACCATGCAGAAAATGTACAGCATCAGCAGATCTCAGTGCAAGTTCACCATAGAGAGCCAAACACTAGGTGCTTTAAAAGCATTATCTTTCATATATATGTCAAAATCAGTTTTCTAAAATACACATTTACAATTTCTAAAGTATTCACATACATATTAAAATTGTTTTATTCAATAATAGTCAATTTAAAGATACCTGAATATACTATACTATACTAATAATTAAGAACAAAACAATGTTTCCAATTGGTGAACAAGCTTATCTACTTTCCTTAAACCTTGGAGAATTATATGCATAATAATCTATTCTCCAAATTCACTGCAAGTATTTTAGGATTTGTTTCCCATGATCTGGGATACTCCAACTCAAATGAGATTAAAACTTTATGCTTTGCACTTGCACATAATCATGTGACATGTTTTAGCTGCAAAGAATAAATATCTATAGGCTATTTAATTAAAATTCTTGGAAAATATATTTTTCTGATACTGATTGAATTGGTAAGGCATTTTTCATGAATGGCAAAGGATTTTATACTTTTTATTGATATTGTTTGTAGTGATGTTATAATAGAATAATGGAAAGTAAGCAAGGCATAGTTTGAGACTGTAAATCTGTTTAGAAGAAAAGGAAAAGTCATATTTACTATTTAATGGAGGAAATATAATGTTAAAAGGAAAAGAAAGCTGGGCATTGGTGGCTCACACCTGTAATACTAGGTACCCAGGAGGCTGAGATCTGAAGGTCATGGTTTGAAGCCAGCCCATGAAGAAAAGTCTGTGAGACTCTTATGTCCAAAAATTACTCTAAAAACAAAAACAAACAAACAAAATAACATAAGTGGTCTTGTGGCTCAAATAGTAATGCACTTTCCTTGAGCAAAAGAAGCTCAGGTACAATGTCCAGACCCAGAGCCAAGACTCAGGACCATTAAAAAAAATTTTAAAGGAAGGGAGAAAAATATAAAGCTATGTAACAAATTTTACTTCTGCATTTTTTCCCCATTTACAAAACTAGAAAAGGAAGAATAAACCAGTTGGAGTTAAAAGTCAGGTAATAAATGTTGAAGAATACAAGTAATTGTTTAAATGAGATTAAGATACTAAACTCAGACAACACATATTACAATGTCAAACAAATTCATAGGTGTAATTTCAGACCCCTGTCAGTAATCCTAACAAAATCATAATAAAGGAAAAATATGCCATAAAACTAATAGTAGATATGTGCTTTCAAGATGAAGTGAAAGTATAAGCCAGAAATAATATAGTCTGAGAAACTTTAGAATAGATGCTATGTTTATGAATGTTTCATTAGCATAACTTTAGATTTGTGGCTTCAGAGGAAGAAAAAATATGAGTGATACTCAAGATTCAATAGAATACCATTAAAATGAAAATAGAATTTTGCCTAAAGCTAAAGAATGTAAATTCCACTGAGAAATCAACACACTTTTCAAAACCTGAATGCATGTGAAGATTTTTATCTAATGATTTCAAATTAGCAAAGCCAGTTAAAGCAAGTGCAAACACAAAGACTCCATTGTCTCTAAAACTGAAGTACTCACAAAGTGAAAGAGTTGTAGAAAGAACCTCAAGGTAGATGAATACTATCACTAGTTTCCCTAGAGAAGAATGCTGTCTAAAGACTCAGATAAGAGGGGAGTGAATTTTATCACTTGCCAATTACTATCCAAATAGCCCTAGCCTTTGCTTGAATTGATGACAGTTCTTCCAGTTAGCAAATTATCTCAAGCCCATAATATCTTTAAATTAAACAAATAAAACGAGGCAAAAATATATCAAGAAAAAAACCCAAAACAAAACAAAAGAGTGCACAGTTGGAGATTTGTAATGAGTAGGATTAATTATATTAAGTCATCTAATAGTTTGATTTGAATTAAAATATGTAACTGCAGATTTGTGATTATGTCACCTGATAATAAGGAGATATTTATTGAAGTACTCCCATGAATGTGGAATGCTTAAGAATTAGAGTAGACAACATGTACTCATTTAATTTATGAGTTTTGCATGAGCTACTTAAACCTTTAGAGTATTTTACTTGTTAGGACAGTAAATTATCCAGATCTAGAACTTCAGGTTGCTATCACAAAATTAGTTACATCATGCTTTGTTGCATTAAAATATTTATGTATGCTTAATGAATTAAATAGATTGATTCTTTATAAAAAGAATTTGCTTTTTCACACAAAAGTTGGATTAATATAAATTTGAAATAGTAAAGGTAGTTCTTATTTTGCTATGCTTAAACAAAATAATGAAGTATACCATTTGAACCTAAAAGTTAATTTAGATTGAAATTTATATATTTAATAAATTAATGCAAACTCATAATGTAAGTGGCTATTAATGTCACTCCTTCCACAAAAAAATCACTCTTTTAGATACTGAGATATTGACACCAAAATTGACTTCAAAATTTAGATGTTATATCAATTAATAAGTTGTGTGAGCAGTGGAAAATAAGAGGGAAGCATGAAAATATTTTTTATGATTTTGTGTATGTGTGTGAGTTTGCAGGTCCTAAGGCTTGAACCCAGGGTCTAGGCACTATCCCTAAAGTTTTTTTTGTTTGTTTTTTTTTTTTTTCCCCTCAAAGCTAGCTCTTCCACTCTACCATGTGAGGCATTATTCCTCTTCTTGTTTTGGGGAGTTGACTGGAGATAAAGTCTCCTGGACTTTCCTGTCCATGTTGGATCTAGACTACGATCCTCAGATCTCAGTCTCCTGAAGAGCTAGGATTATAGGTTTGAGTCACCACACCCAGCAATTTATCCACATTTGAAATCTATTTAAAGAATTAAAGGACTGCTGAAATAAAAGCTAATGTAATGGATGTTATTAATTATAAAAGAATGCTACAAAAGGTAAGTATGGAGAAATGACTGTATATTAGGTCCCTAATCCCAAGTCTTATAAGAAAATAAAGACAAGATGTACGGTGTAAATTCCAGAACAATTATCAAAAAATTAATGAAGCCTAGTTAATAATCCATTAATAAATATGAAATGAAATCATAATACATTTTGTTAATCATAAAGATGCAGAGATTTGGGGAGAATGAAGTGACAATGCCTATAAATTGGATACTTATAATTAATCATGAGATTATATATACCCTCTACCAGAAACTTAATGTAGCCCCATGTTCAGAACCAATCTTTATTTTTCATTATTTTTTAATTTAATGTTATTGTCAATGCGATGTCCCCTCTAGTTCCCACCCTCCTCCTCCTTCTTTTCCCCTCACAATTGTAAAGAGTTTATTTAGTAAAGAGAAAGTAAAGGCCACTCAGGAGAGTGAGCAATAAGACCCGGAAATCAGTTATCCACTGCACTAGCAGAGACTGGCTATTTTGTATTGTTCTTCCCTAGTTTTTTCTCCCTCCCTTTTGGCAGTTTGTCAACTGGTGGTTTGATTGAAACAAGCAAGACCCTCCAGCTTGGGGAAAGCCACAGCAGGGTGGCTTGTGGGAGGATTGGATTTAGTTATTATGGCAGGATACCAGACTCTCCTTTAGGTGGTGGCTCCTAGAAGGGCCAGCCTGATCCATTTGGACAGACCCAAGAGACTCTGCTGTGCTGTCTCCACAGGTTGGGGAGTGAGGGGTTAGTAAGCAAGCTGGCCTGAACCTATTGGCTTATATTTTCCTCCAATTCCCCTCTAAGTTTTTTCTAACTGCTGTTGGGACAATGTGGGCATCGGACTCTGTTCTATTTCTTGCTGAGTGGGAGCAATGAAGGGGCCCCTGACCACTGCCAGAGGAGACTCGGGAAACAGGGATTTTTAAGCAGTTGTCCTGTTGCTGGTTGCTTTTTTGTTTGTATTTTTTTTTTTTTTTGCTGTTGTTTTTTGGTTCCCTGACTAGAAATCCAGAGGTGGTTAGTTTTCATATCCATGATTGTTTGTTAGTTTGCATTGATCTAGATGACAGAGCACAAACTTTGTTAATTTAAACACACAATCTTGCACAGATTCTTTGAACAGAGATGTGGAATAAGTATCTAGAAGGTTAATGAGTGGGTTCTCTTTCTGCCATATATTTAATGTGCAGTAACATAATGTTCAAACATTTTACCAATGACTTTGAGTACTTAAAAAAATCATCTTAGAAAGTATGCTGAAAGCCAGGTTCTAGGGGCTCATGCCTGTAATCCTACTTGCCCAAGAGACTGCTATCTGAGGATCACAGTTCAAAGTTAACCAGAGCAGGGAAGTCAATGAGACTCTACTCTCAAGTCACCACCCAAAAGCCAAAATGGTCGCTGTGGCTCCAATGTTTGAATACTACCCTTTAGAAAGAAGATAGATGGATGGATGGATGGATGGGTGGGTGGATGGAAAAAAATGTCAAGTTTCTTAGTTAATTCCTTATACGAGATATTAAGTTTCTTAGCTAATGCCACATATGATGGAATAAAAACCAAAAGCTAATGTTATCTATAATAAAAAATGAATTTAGGGGCTGGGAATATGGCCTAGTTGCAAGAGCACTTGCCTCGTATACATGAAGCCCTGGGTTCAATTCCCCAGCACCACATATATAGAAAATGGCCAGAAGTGGTGCTGTGGCTCAAGTGGCAGAGTGCTGGCCTTGAGCAAAAGGAAACCAAGGACAGTGCTCAGGCCTTGAGTCCAAGCCCCAGGAAAGGCCAAACAAAACAAAACAAAAAAACAAAACAAAACAAAAAATGAATTTATACTCTATGTTTCTAAATGCCTCACACTGAAATCTAGAATATAATAATGTATTATTGGAAAGTGCTTACATCCCCACAAAGCTTGTGGTTTGGTTAATAGATTCATTTCAGTGTTAATTCCTTAATTTGGTAAGTGCACAGTGATTACACAAAATGTCAGCCTTAGAAGAAAGAAGGTATGGCATGTGGCAGCTTTCATATCATATTTACAAATATTTTATTATTTCTGAAATTATTTCCAAATAAAAAATAAAATTTAGGAAGTTACAATAAAGTCCAAAGCCATGTAAAACATTTAAAATAGGTACTTTACAGTTTAGAAATTAATTCTTCTTGGTAAAATAAAGGGAGAAATAGGTAATAAATTAGTACTTACTATATTATATACTATATTATATACATGTATATCTGTACATAAATAAATACATTTTTATATATGGCTCATATCTTAGTATACCATATATATATATATGTTCCTGTATGCAACTATAACAATATATATAGCATATTTGAATTTATGTTTTGTGTAAATATTCAGTGGTATGAAGTATATCAAAGATTTAGAAACTACAGATGGACAGCAGGGTCACCCGTAGGTGACCAGTAGCAATAGAAATTACTAAAGTATTTTGCTGTTTCCATGAAGACTGAGAAATTATCTTGTGTACTAATTCTAACAATTATTTCATTCAGTTCCATTATATATCTACTGAATGGTCACTGGAAATAATGCTAAGCATTGTACAATATTTGATAGTAAAACTAAGGTCTAACATAACTAAAAGTATGGGGGTGAAAACATGCAATTAAAATTAGCAAAACATTTATTATTTATTTTATGCCAATTATTATACTTGAAGCCTTTTATGTATTTACAGATTTCCTTTTACTAAGCTCAAAATCAAGTAGGAAGTCTAGAAAAGAAAAACACACACACACACACATAAATCTGCTGAAACAATTCCACCTCATTGCTCTATTTCAATTCTATTTTGCTTTTGGCAGAAACTCATACTATGCTTCATTGATTGAGCTAAAATGGGTACAAAATGCAAATATTTCCCTAGGAAAACCACAGAGAAACTACAGGGAAGCAAGACTGTTTAATTCATTTAACACTGAGTTATTTTCAATAACTCATTCCTTTAGCTTAAGAATCAAATCTCTTATATGATAAGCAAGTTTCTAAGTCTTCATCAGTTACTGACCTTTTGGTCTAGATGAAGGCTCTGAGACCAGATTTTTGGTCAAGAAATCTGGGGAAAAAGTTGATATTTCTTGATGGTTGCATTGGAATGTAAAATATGACTCCATGTATGGAAATGATGCATATGGGAGAGAAGAAAAAGGAAAAGAAACACATTTAAATTACCTTTATATTGGTCTTGTGGTTCCCTGTTTTGTTTGTTTTGTTGGCCTGGTTGTCCTGCTGAGAGTTTTAATATAACATCAGTCTCTATAATGAGGTTATATCTTTCTTCCCTTTATTTGAAGGCCTTAGGACAAAAAAATGGCATAAGTTTCTAGAAGATAAAAGAATCTTACTGTCAACAGGCTTTTGAATATGAGATTTTAATCATAATTCTTTTCCGGGTCTCCAATCTGTTTACCCTGTCCCATAGATGGCAGACTAATCATCCCATCCTGAAATTATATTCATCAACTCCTTGAATAGCACCCTCCACTCTCTTCACATACATGTGCACTCCTGTGTATATATTCATACTGTTTCTATGTCATTAGTGAAGTCAAATGTCCTATGCTTTACAAAACAGCTCATTGGTGTGGCTATTTCAGTCCAACATAGAACTCCAAAGTATCTGAAATATCCTCTGAGTAATCATAGGCCATAATCCCTAACTGAGTCTTACTCTTCAAGTGACAAACACACCATTATGTTTTACTCTTTTGGAAATGTTTTCTTTACTATTTTGGATGATATAATGTTTATGAGTTTTGAGTCCGTAATTTTTACCCCATATTACTATAGTCTAAGAGACTAAGTTCATCCTCAGGCCAATCTTCTTAGATGAATCATTTTAAAATATAATCTTAGGCTTGATCTTAGAATAAATACACCAAAAGAACTTCAAGAGTTGTTCTCAAATAAGAAGAAATAAAAGCAAATACACCCAAGTCCCATCTATTTATAAAATATACACTTGGTATAGAAATTAATAATACTTGCCTCCAACTGAGTGTTATATATAACTGGGGAATTTTAGAGGTCTGTATCATTTTAAGTAACTTATTTGCAAAATAATAAAAATAATATATAATTAAAAAGACACCCTACATTAAAATCAAATCTAAAATTGACCTTACCATTCAAACCATTTTCTCGGCAACATTCAACACCCATTAGTCCATTAGAAAATGTTAGTATTGCAACCTAACAACAACAAAAATGCATTCACCCCACACACAATATACAAACCAGTATTTGGATGAATCATTTTTAAACTGATAGTAATATACTAAATGTATAGACTTTTGTATTTTTTATTTAGAAATTAATAAAATCCACATTGGCAAAATCCTTCCAACAGCACAATGAAGTCAGTACATATTCGTTTCATAGGAAAGTTGTAGAAATTAATGTATTTAATAAAAAGACATGGCATACCTTGCCTTAGATCGTTCAGTTAGAGTATGTGTGAATCCATGTGCTAAAGAACCTACGTGTGTGTTTGTGCGTGTGTGGGTCTGCACACATGCACAGACACACGTATGTGCACACAATGACAGGAGTGGAGCTTCTTTTCAGGACCTCACACTCGTCCCCAGCTTTTTCACTCACAGCTGGAGATACACTACTTTAGACACAGCTCTACTTCCTCAAGAACTTGCATTCTTATATATAGAGTTCCTTCTCTTACTCCTTATTATAACATCATAGGGATCGCTCCCTATCAGGAAAAAAAAATGTAGGGTTACAATATTAAGTTTCAAGACCATATGTTTTCAGAGATAATTTTTAAATCAATTATTCTTTTCAGAAGCTATTCAGTGAGTAATTCACTTTGTTGCCAACATCTGTAGGGTTCAGCAGTAGAGAGGAGACCCCCAACAGAGTAGAAACCTTTATCAAGTTAAACTTTCGAACTTAGTTAAAATCTTCTAATTCATTTGAGTTTAACTTAGTGAAATCTAACTTTGTTTCATCCAACTTTTTTTTTTTTTTTTTTGCCAGTCCTGGGACTGCAACTCAGGGCCTGAGCACTGTCTCTAGTTTCTTTTTGCTCAAGGCTAGCAGTCTACCACTTGAGCCAGCACTAACTACTGGCCTTTTCTATGTATGTGGTGCTGAGGAATCTAACCTAAGGCTTCATGTATGCAAGTCAAGCACTGTACCACTAGGCCATATTCCCAGCCCCAGTTTCATCTAAATTCTTAAGTAGTTAAATCAGTTAATGATAGACGTTATCCCTACATACATACCAATGTTGCACAAGTGTGTACAGAGGTAATAAAACAAATTCTAAACCTCTCAAGGGTATGCTTAGAAGAGTGGGTGAAGGGTACACACAATTGACTACTATTTTATTTTTGTGGTTGATACAGTCATTATCACAGTTGCCTTTTCAATTAAACATGAAAAAGCCATTTAGATTAGTCCTCAGCCAACTGTCCTTTACTCCTAGATGAGGCTCTCAGACTGAAATCGTGGAGGTACAATAAGATGCTGTGGATACAGTTCTCTTGAACATCAGGAAGTTTCTCTACCTGAAGGCCTTTAGAAAACAACACATGATGTGCATCCGCTTTTTTCATGGCCTCACACTCTTAGTTTTCTTTTTCCTTGCAGGTACTTTATCACTTGAGCCATATGCCTCCAGGAAAACATTTTGCTGTTTAATTGGCGAAGGAATCTCCAGGTCTTAGCCTCCTGAGCAGCTAGG
Organism: Perognathus longimembris pacificus; assembly: GCF_023159225.1. Classification (NCBI taxonomy): domain Eukaryota; kingdom Metazoa; phylum Chordata; class Mammalia; order Rodentia; family Heteromyidae; genus Perognathus; species Perognathus longimembris. The sequence goes on from NC_063165.1 coordinate 34,669,527, forward strand.
ATTATAGGTGTGAGCCACTGGTACCAGTCCCTTTTGTAAAACAAACAAACAAAAAAACTTTAAAAAATGAGCCCCAAATTGTCCCCATTCATCTCTAAAAATATCTGTTATAACGGTTACCTTTGTTCAGATAAGAGGAAAATAGTATTAATTCCATTTCTTTGCAAACTCATGAGAAAGAAGCAAAAAGTGCCTTAAATTTTACCCACAGTATAGAAAATAAACCTTTATGCAAAATATCATGGGCATAATAATGCAAATTACTAGGGCTACCACAGTTCTACAAAGCCAAAGGATTCTCTAGCTCATCATCTCCCGTGTGGAGCTTTGAAACACAGTACTGTGCCAATTACTACTTTTCCGTGTTACATTTAATTTCTTATTACCAGATTTAATAAGGGAAAGTAAGTTATTCTTCAAACTAAAATTTCAAAAACAGTAATTATGTCTCACTTTAAAATCCTTTATAAGTTGAATAGTAAATGTATTATCCTCTTTTCACTACTCTCCAGCTTTTCTTTCCTTGATCACATAGGGTTTTCTAATTAGAAAACAGCATTGGCTCACAGATATTTTAAAATCATATTTGAAGTGGTTATATATATTTTGTGTTGTGTGCCAGTCTGAGACTTGAACTCAGACTGGGAACTGTTTCTAAGCTTTTTGGCTTAAGGCTAGTGCTTACCTACTTGAGCCACTGCTCCACTTCCAGCTTAGTTTGGCTGGTAAATCAGAGATAGGGGTCTCATGGACTTTCCTGCATGAGCTTGATTTGATTGCAATCCTCAGGTCTCAGCTTCCTGAGTAGCTAAAATTACATGCATGAGCCACCAGTGCCTAACAACCACAGATATGTGTTGATTTTTGTATCAAATTTACTTCCCATATTTTACAGTGTATCTCAAGGAGAAAACGTGTATTTTTTCTTTTAAAATGTTCAGATACAAAAGGGTACGGCTGTGGAAAATATTTTGCTGTTGCTCCTGCTTTGACTGTAGGAGCATAAAAACTTCCCTACTTATGTTACATTATGATAGAGGAAGGGGATAATGCTGGTTAAATTTTTTCTTACAGCTTAAGAAAATCTTTTATCAGATTCTTATGTCTGTTCGCAATCTTTCTGTATCCTAAACATTTCTGTGAACAGATGAAGTCGATATTGATATCATACTTTCTCCTTCAAAAGACTATGTCTAAACAGTGAATATAAATCTCTCAAAGAAATGACATTTTGCCAAAAGGGTTGATCTTTTGTGACATGCCGGGCAATACTCATAGTGGGTGTAATTTACCAAATTGGTTTGATGGCATTTCAAGAAAGCACAGGATCCATGGGGTGGTCTGCATTACTGATAGATTTTTCTGTGTACTTGATAGTCCATTAGGAGAATATTTCATCTGAAAGCAAGCAGGCTGATATTCACACAGTGCTTCAAACACACAACCAATTTGGGAAGCAACCAAACAGCTGTTACCTACTTCAGGTCTGCCTGCGACCACATAAGTAATGCCTCGGATTTGCACTTCTAACGGGATTATATTTGCCACTTTTAAAATTGCTATATTCTCTTGAAGAGGTAAATGTCACCTACCCTATTATTAGAAGACAGCTAAGGAATATCCAATTTAATGAAAAGAGGTACGAAGTGAGGGACAAAAAAAGAACTTGGATAAAAACAGGAATATTGTCTGCAAAGGCTGAGGTGATAATGTTATATATCTTAAATCACAGCAATTTAAAACACCCATGCCTTCCTTTTCTGGTCATCTGTACTCCGTTTCCCAAGAGTGCCTGCATACATTCTCTAATGATCACTTCTGTGGTGTACCATCATCAGACAAGTTGGTCATTGAATTCTGCTAATACGCTTAAGCTAATTTGCTTCTTAATTTGTGTTAATGCTGAAACATGTGTGTGCTCAATGGTGAATAAATCTAGAAGAAACAATGTGGATCCTCTCAAATTTCAGTTTAACATTTGGATTATATTTTTCCAAAAGATTTTATAATTATCCCCTTTGACTTTAACAATTAACCCCTTTTCTTCTCAGGATAATAATCCTTTCTCTGTATTTTGTGAATCATGTACTAAAACTATATTTAGACCCACTTTGTGAAGTTCTTCCTGAACTAATTAAAAATGGCTACCATTGTCTTGGCCATATTCCAGAGCCACATGCAGATGGTACGTTATGGGAGTGGTACCCCTTGGATGTGCCCAAGACCTAGGGCTTCATACCACCAACCCTTTGCCTCAGGCAATTATACCCTGCAGTCGTAGAGGTAATGCATCCATCATTTTTATTCTCTGGTGTTTGCTTCTATGGTCTATATTGTACCAGTGTGTCACTCCCAACTTTCTCATTATCTAATGAGATGAAACCCTTTTCATAGAAGGTAAACCATCAATACCTGATTTAAAGGTTGCCAATTGGTTACACCCATTTCATGAAGCTTTTACATCCTCCTCTGTGATCTGTGGCTATTTGTTGTTACTGGAAATTTCCCTCTAATCTTGCATGTGTGTGTACCTCTGTGTGTAGCCTCATGTGTGTTCTTCAGTGTGTAGCCTCATGGGTGTGTAGTCTTTCTTGTAGAATAATGACATACAGGTGTTCCTTGAGCTATGACGTGGGTTAAATCCTAATAAACCCACCAGAAATTGGAAATAGGTTGAAAATGAATTTAACATATCTAGTCTACCAAACTGTGTAACGAATTAGCACAGTTGTTTGCCCTCACCATTAAGGGATAAAAGAGAACTAATTCTCCTGAATAATTTGGGGGAATCAGAATATTTAGGACTGTGCCAAGGGGGGGGGGGGGAATTCAGTCTTCAACATTCCTTTTTATACTAAATCTGCATGACTTTCATATCATCATCACCTTGAAAAATCAATAAGTTATTTTTCTGCCCAGATTGTCTGAATTTCAGGACAGGAATCCTGACACTTATTAATCTCTGAACAACTATGTTACAGGAGATATTGTTTGCCAAACTGATTTCAATACAGTGAGAATTCTCATAGGACATTTAAAAGTACTTCAAAAATCCATTAGACTTTAATATTGAAAACAAATACTGAAAAAAATCCCCTGCCCAGAATATTAACTCATTCTGACTTTGGAAAAAATCAAGTTCTGCCCTGCACTATCACTGTATCTTATCTGAGTACATTGGAAACTATGTATACTGGTATTAGAACTAGGAAACTGAAAGGGAATACCAAAATCGAGAGACACAGGATAAAAAGACAAATGACTACAAAAGCAATACTTGCAAAATGGTTTGGTGTAAACCATCTGAACCACTCATGGTGGGAGAAGGAAAGGAGGAAGGGGGAGGGGGAATGAGGGAGGAGGTAAGAAACAGTACAAGAAATGTATCCAATGCCTAATGTATGAAACTGTAACCTCTCTGTACATCAGTTTGACAATAAAAAATAAAAATAAAAAAATAAATATGAAAAGGAAAATATCAAGTTCTGTTTCATGTGTTATTGAGGTAACTGCACAATATCAAATTCAGCATTGCTAGAGTCACCAATAGCTTTCCTGCAGAAATTCCTTCCTCTCTCCCCACTCAATTATTTGTCCAGTGGTCACAACAATGCAAAAACAAACTCACACAAACTCCTAAAGATTAGCCCAACCCTTGGAAATGCAAAAGTGAATATCTACTTGTACTTTAGTTAGCAATGCATTACAGTGGATGCAATTACTACTATACTAAAACACATCCAATTATTAAAAATGGTTTTAATGTGTTAAAATGTATGCAAATACATATTCTTTAATTATTAGGTATCAAAGAACATTAAAAAGCCACAGAAATCCTTTCAGGTAGGTAGTAACAAAAACTTGGTAAAATGCACACTTGGGAAAAATGCACACAAATACACACACACAAAAACACAAACAGAAGGAAAGAAAAGTAAATTCTGAGACAGTGCTAAGAATTTGTGATTTATGAATGATATATAGAAAATCTGGTATGTGTTGACCTGTATTAATAGAATTGAGGTTAAAAAAAATAAAAGGGATAAAATGTTACCTTCATGGAGCTTCCATCAAGTAGAAACAAACATTATCAAGGAAAATTAGGCTGAGGCTTAATTATGAGATGAATTCACAGTATAGGTAATTTTGATCCTCTTATGCCCAAAACTATTGTGTGTGTGTGTGTGTGTGTGTGTGTGTGTGTGTGTGTGTCTGTGTGTGTGTGTGTTTACCAGAAGTTGGCATTGGCCTTGCTCTCCTTGGCATTTACTTTCAAGACGTTGACATCCAGGAACAGGTAAGGAACCCATGTATTCTGGCCCAGCAAAGCTGCATTTGGCCCTGTAGTTCTAACTCCACCTTTCCCTTATGCCTCACAGTGGGACAGCGTGAGATGGATGGGAGAGCAGACCCAGGTAGTTCATGTGCACTGAAAAAGCTAGCTCTAACAGTGAGAAGCACATCTGGTACAGATGCTTCCCAACAGATCCTTCAAACATTTGAATATGCAGTTTTCTAGAAGCCTGTACTTTTCACACAAGGAACACAAGCTTTCTTTCAAATGCTGGTGTTAAATAATCAGCATCACTCTCCAGTCAGCACGAACTCACACCACAGAACATGCCAGTGTGTCCCCTAATGCTGTCTACCTGCCAAACTGCAGGAAGCAGGGGGTTATCAGAATCTGTTCCATTGCCCTTGTGCTGTATAAACACCAAAAGGATGGAAGAAACAAAAAGTTTGGCTTCGAGATTTCCAGAAATTAACACAAATGGACAGAAAATACATGAGTTATAATTTTACTTAAAAAAAGGCTCCAGTGTCTCACACCTGTAATCCTAGACACTTAAGAAGCTGAGATTGAGGGATTATGATTCGAAGCCAGCCCTGGCAGAAAAGTCCCCATGAGACTCTTATCTCTAGTTAACCACTCAAACAACCAAAGGTGGAGCTGTGGCTCAAAGTGGTACAGCTCTAATCTTCAGGAAAAAGAACTCAGAGACAGCACCCAGGCATGGAGCTCAAGCTCACAATAGACAAAAAAAAATATAGTAACTTCCCTTATTAACAGATGAAATTTCTTCACTTTCTGATTCTGCATAGATAACAACAAAAGTGATCATTTGTTTCTCAAGACACTGTGAGGTAAACTAATGTCAATTATTCTAAGTGCTTGAAAGATTTGTTGATATAACCACCAAGCACACAAAAGTGCTGTGTACCGTTAATAACAGGATACTGTACTTTTCAAAAGAGCTAAAAGGGATGATTTATAATTTTCACAGTACAAAGTAATGGCAGATATTTGAGATAATGGATATGCTAATTATTGAACTGATCCTTCCAAAAGAAATACATGTATCACTTTGTTCTTCACAAAAATGAGTGATTGTTATTTTATAAACATAAATTTAAATAAATTTAATAGGATGAGTACAATTTATTTAAATAATAATTTAAAGATTGTGGAGTTTCCTGGAATTTGCATAAGTGGAAAATTTGTTTTATCTCAGAATTCTTTCCTATCAATTTTGTGAACATTGGTAGGACGAGAGGTAAAACTATTTTGCTCTACCTGGATTTCTATCCTTTGCATTAAATTTTAATCTCTTAGTAATTCTGTCTTCCAGAAATCAAAATGAAGATAAAATATATATGTTAATGTTACAGTAGCTATACTTTTTGAAAGAAAAATGAAAATTAATTTAAATATACATTTTAAAAAGTCGTAACTAAAATACTATCACTTCAATAATATCTATCATAAAAATAACTGAAAATATATTTTTTCTTTATGTTTTATATTGTAGAATATTTTCAAGTTCAGATGCTTATTTTATACTAATTTAAATCTAAACTCAGATTATATACTTTCATATTATATATTGCATACATAAATATGTATTTATAGATATAAATATAACATATTATATACATATTTTTCACATGAAGTTTGGGGAAGTACTAAGGTTTGAATTATCTACCTCTTGAGTTTTGCCACTAGCCCCTTCTTTCTCAGTCATTTTTGAGATAGCATTCCATATTTTTGGCCATGTCAGATTTGGAGAATGATCCTTCTATCTGTGTTTCTGTTGACTCTTGGATTGCAGGTATGAGCCATCATTCTAGGCTTTGTTTTTAAATAGCATCTTGCTAACATTTTGCCAAGGCTGACTTCAAATTGTAACTCTCTTATTTCTACCTCCCAAACATCTGAGACTATGGGCATAAGGCACCATGCTATGCCTTCATTAGCCATGTTTCAATTTGTCAGTAGCCACATGTGAGTAGAAGGCACTGTATTTCACATATATAATCCTATGGGAGTGCAACTATTATTTGTGTCACTGATTGGGACCATGCACAGAAACTATTTCTGTATACATATCAAAACATAAGAATAAAGTTGAGTGTTAAAGAATGTATAATTTAGAACTATGCTTATGAATTTTCTAAGTAAATCTTTCAATATTTTCTGTGTGTGCTCAATACCAATTCTTAATTAATAATATGTGGCTAGTTTTGTCAAAACTAATGCTTGTTTTTATATTCTTATGTGCTTAACTGAAAATCAAGTTATTATCAATTGTTTATTATTTGATATGTTTTAGAAAATACACTCATGTTTTACATGTATATTTCAATTTGTTTTGCCTAAAAGTATTAAAGATGAAAATAATTATGTTTTATTAATAGAATAAATACAGAGAACAAAAGCAGAGCAAGCTAAGTAACCATTAAAGGAGTCTTCTCATAGCATGTAGCCCAGCTATTAAATCCAGATTTGTTCCCTCCCAAAATCCTTATCTTGTCACATTCTATAACTAACACAAGAGAAAAATCTCAACATGTGCTATCAAATCTTGTAGTACATAATGATATTGTTGAGAACAATCATAGAGCTCCTTCAGTTCTATTAGTTAAATATTAGATGTGATGAATCTTTGTAAAAATACATATGGACATAAAATTATTGTACTGTCTTATCTGATTCTAGGAAAACTTTAGTAATGTACATGGAGTATTTACTACTTTACTACTTGTGACATGTAAGAAAGAATACTTGTTTATGAGATGTTTTCTATTTACAATTAGATAATTTGGAGGCTTTTTTTTTCCAGTCCTGGGACTTGAACTCACAGACTGGGCACTGTCAATGAGCTTCAATTTGCTCAAGGCTAGCAGTCTACACTTGAGCAACAACATCACTTCTGGCTTCTTTTGTTTATATGGTACCTAGAAATTAAACCCAGGGCTTCATGCATGCTGGACAAGCACTTTAGCACTATGTCACCTTCCCATCCCCTATATTTTTACTATAATTTTTTATTTATAATAAAAGACTTATGTGATTGTCTCTAAAATAATGAAAATTCCAAATAGGAAAAAATATCTTCAATGATAAGGAAAAATAATTCGTTATATATAATAAATATATCTAGAGAAAAATCCCTACTAGGTTTAATTTAATAACATTGATCAAGTACATTTTTCCCTATATTTGCAAAGACTTTAGAACTGTCACATACTTGATTTGCTGTTCAATATACAGGATATATGCAGAAACAATCAATGATTCTGCCATCAGCTTCACTGGGAATGTATTTGGGTTTTGCTAATGTGATTTGTCATCTGTAACACTGAAGCTACTTTGCTTTGCTAGAACATATTAAATACATTAAATATTGCTTAAACTATACGTGGCTGGTTAGAGTTCTAATTTGGTAAATTCCAGAGAATACAATTTATCCTTTGGAGGAGATGTTTGACAGGTAATAAAACAAATCCGACAAAGTTTGTTCAAAAGGTCACTAAAGCCAGAAGCCTAAACATTAGACTTTTCCCGATAGAAAATGCTTAGTATACTGAACACTGGGAGTTTGATACGATTGGCATCAACTCTGTCTGGAATGAAATGACTCGATGAGCTTCAATAATTGTTTGGCACAAGCTGGTTGTTTCTTCCCATCTGCACAGCAAACCAATATTATACATCACTAATTCAAATTATGTATACACCCAGGCCTGGGGCATAAATGAGGAAGGAACTGGGCCAGGTACTGGCCAAAGAAGGCAACTAAGTCTGCTGCAACCTACAACATGCTGTGCTTGATAGCAACTGTTACCACCCAGTTCAAGGGGATTTTAACCATCAAAAACATTATTCTAATGTCCTCACAATTTGTTAATCTTTATGAAAAGTTGCTAATATTAAATTGTATATAAAAGGTAAAGGTTTGACACTGTTATGCTTCATGCATACATCTTCATAGATTATATAATATGTGTATGTTTATGAATATACTGTATTTTCCATATGTCAATATTTTTTTGTTGCTGGTACTGGGGCTGGAACTCAAGGCCTGAATGCTGTCTCTTAGCTTTTTTTCTCAAGGCTGGTACTCTATCATATGAGCCAAAAATCCACTTCTGGGTTTTGGATGGTGAATTGGAGATAAAAGTTTCATAGAGTTTTCTCACCAGACTGGCTTTAAACCAGGAACCTCAGATTCAACCTCTTTAAGTTGCTAGGATTAAAGACATGGACCTTTGGTGCCTGGCTTGTAAGTTAATATTTGAAATATACATTACCACAGAAGTAGAGAAATTAGAATGAAGGAGGAAAAAATCATGTTCTTTATGGAAAGAGATTCCAATGTTGTTGTTTTTTATTGAATAATTGACAAGGAAACATTGACAAGGAAATTAAAGGACTAAATTGTTGAATAAGAATGGAAGAAAAAGATGGAAGTCTTGTGGTTATATTTTTGTATATTTACCATCCTTCATACATCTATGGCCAACTGACTCAAGGGCATTTTACTTCAATTTCACATCTCAATTTCTTTACTTGTAAAAGTGAATAATTCCTATAATTCCACAGAGTTTGTTACTGAAGTATTATTAATGTAATTAGATGAAGTATTATTAATACCCTAAAATAATGACAAGAATGTAAGGTAAAAATGATAGAGTTTATGATTGCTGGTATATTTTCTCTTTATTTTCTGGTATGTTATATGTGACTTGATTTTGAAGCCATGGGACACTTAAATCAATAATTGAGATTGCTCATAAAAGGACCAAGAGTTTAGAAGATACAGCAAGATAATGTTCACATATATAAAGATTTTCTCCTAAATAATATTTAAAATAAAAAATACTCAAGTGAAAAATCTATACAATGTAGTGAGCATTGTCTGGTCATTAAGAACAATAAAAATGAGAATTACTAATAAAAATAGAATAACAATATGGATTTTTGCCTATCTCAGAAATTTATTTCAGGCTTATAGTTTTGTTTTTATTACTATTAAGCACATTTTAATTTTGAGTAAATGAAAAAAAAATTAGATATCAATTTTCAATGATATTGGCAGGGAAAAGCATGCCAGAACATACAATGAATTGTGTTCTAGGAGAAGAAGTCTGCATTTAGAGAGCTCACATCATATATAGTAAATCTTCCTGATCTTTGCCCTTAAATGAGGCTTTACGTTAATAACATTGCACAATAAGCATTTGATATACAGAGAAATACTATTGCCATTTTCAAAGTCCAAGAGGATAAGTCAAAACACAAGTAGTCCATTTCTCATAAGATATAAAGAGATATAGTAGAAATCATACACCAACTCATAGGCAAAGTATGTTGAATACCAGATATCATTTTCTCTAATTATTATAAGTATTATAAGATAATCATACCTTATTTCTTTAACGTTTTTAGTCCTCTGGACTTATTAATACAAAATGAAAACCATAGGATTTTACCCCCTCCCCCCCTCCCCCCCATAGGAAGTAAAGAGATTGGCATGCTTGTAGATCAACTGTAATGAAGAAGATATAAATACAGTTCCTGCCATAGAGAGGAAATTCTAAATTTTGTTTCAGTGGTTGACTTCTAAATGGAACTTTATTGACAATTACAAATTCTTAGTTTCTTGAAGTCAAGGTGAACTTCAAACTGAATGTTAAAGGAAAACACTATTTTATGAGTAGAGATAGAGGAATGAGCTACAGGTATGCATATCAAGGCATTAGGGAAGTCATGCAGCAAGAAACCCCATGGTTTACAGTGTGTTTCCGAAGCACAGGATATATTGAAAATGAGGGGGAAAATGATCCTGGGAAAGTATTCAGGGTACATCAAAAGTGACATTTATTCCATTTTAAGTTATTTGGACTTAGCCCTAGGATAGAAAGAAGCAATAAAGATTTTCAGGAATCATATTCATTTGATGTTATACTCCTACTTTCTGATCCAGGGAGACTAATGTTGATACTTAATTTTGTGTATGAATGGCCCCTTGCCCAGACACAGCCCTTTAATAAAAAGTAGAAGCAATATTTTCTTAGTCTGTTTGAAATCTAGTCTAGACAAGTGGCAGGGAATTTTAACATCAAGGAGAACTTAAGAATTTTGCTGACAGTTATTCACAAGGCTGGTTGGCTCACACATGTCCATTATGGTACAATACTTAGAAATTTTCAAGAGCTATGGCAGCACCATTGATTTCGGTTAATAGTAGGAGCAATATTCCAGAGTCCAGTTGTCTCAATGCTCTTCTGCATCTAAGATTAGCTGACTCTAATTTTGTTGTTTTCAAAACAAAAGACCAATTAGAAATAGGTTCCTTACCAGTATTAGAGAGATTAAATATTAAGTTCATTTAAGTAGTCTACTTAATTCAAGCAAATTTCATGAGAAATCTTTCTTTTTCACACACAATTGCACATCCACACATCCACACATACTTCATATACCATGTACTTTAAATGCTTCATCAATTATACTTCCTTAAGTTGACCAGTCTACATTTAAATATATAGGAGAGTTTGTGTATATATATATATATATATATATATATATTCAAAAATGCAAGTTTTAAAATGATCACAATTCATCCACGGTGGAAATATTTCTATTATATTATAGGCATTCATCCAACATAAAGCATGTAGATGAGAATAAAACTTTAGGTATGTATTATTCTATATCAATGGGTACAGGGGCAACATGCTTCCAAACTGCTTTGATAAAAAAGCAAATAACGACAAAGTAATGATAGTACACTCAACATTTGTAGGCCATTATTTTCATTCATTATTGCTTGCCCACAAATTTATCTGGCTAACTCATCCAATATCGTTAGGTATAGATAGATGATGGATTCGCATTAGTGTATTTAAAATACCTTTCCTTATAATCAGATGCAGTTATTTGCAAGAATGCTAGCCAAAATAAAGAATCTATTGGCACTATAAAACACAAATCCCATCAGAGGAGATGTTGGTAAATAAGCACAAACATAAAGAGAGAGTATTTAATATAATTTGTCTTTTCCATTCAGTCTGCTTTTCCTATAAAATGTTTTTCATTTTCTAAAATACATAAATCTCTTCATTTTCTTCAGAATTGACAGGAATATATATTTTTGAATATGCCTCAGTTACCACATAATTGCAGTGTTAATGCAAATAAAGTACATAATATTTGAAGGACAATACTCTATGTTTTTTGCTCAGCTAGAATATGATCTCATTATACAGGAACAAACATCAGAGTTCTAGTAAATAATATTTTATTAACTGTCCCGTATGCTGGTCAGAATTTCAGATTCCTTCAAGACCAAACACGAAAGTAATAAATTGCATCAAGTCCTACCTAAGAGTTGAATGAGTTTTCTTTAGAATAATCCCATCGTTTTATGCATCCACATACTGGTAAACATTCATTCTCTATGATCATTTTTGTGCTTACTTTTCACATCTGTTATCTGAGCCCTGACTGGTTGATTTACTCGGAAGTATGGTATGTATTCAGTAAACAATTAGGATATCAGACAAAGCATAAAGATTTTCTCTCTCGTTTAATCGCCCCCAGTGTGAATATACAACTATTGTAACATATTAAATAAAGATGATTGTACAAATACATTCACATTTTATGGAAATATTTCTGGCTGAAATTTCAATTATATTACCCAACCTGACTTGAAGATTAGCAATAACCAGAAATTCTTCCAGAATAAATTTTTCTTTCTTTCTTTTTGTTGTTAATGGATTTAGGCACGGGCCTTCTGTTTCTTTGATTGGTTTTGATAAAATTATTTAATGCTGCTCTCTGAATAAAATATTTGAGAATTTATCTATTAAAGAAAAGTAGTAGAGTTCTATATTATTTTTCTTCATGAAGGGATTAAAATATATTGTCGTGGGTTTTGATTTGTCTGGTTTTTGTTTTTTCTTTCTTTTATTTTTCTCTATTGATTAGAGACATTGGAAAGAGAATAAAAATTACTTAATGTTATTGAGGATGTGGGAAATGACTTCTTCTAAATACCTTAGTGTCATCTCTCATAATACAATTTCACATTGACCTAAGACAAGTAAGAATGTTTCTTCTTTGTTCCAAAGAGTAAACAGATCTCTTAAATTTATATTATTTTAGGCATATGATAGTCATATGCTTCAGAATAAATCACTGAAAATAAGAAACTTAAAGAATTATACTAGTCTATGTTATATATCAGTTAATTCATTTGTAACCACTTGCATACCACCCAGTGTGTTAACTTGTAGATTTGTAAGTACAGTCTATCCACCAAAAATAAGAGATATCATGCAACCTTTGTTTCTCTGGGTCTGGCTTATTTCATTTAATATAATTTTTTACAAGTTTTTCCACATCCTTATGAATGGTACACTATCATTCTTTCTAATGGGTGATGAAAATTCCATTGTGTATACATACCACATTTTAACTGGCCAAAAATTCAATATATATATATATATATATATATATATATATATATATATCTTACAAGATTAATAAAAGCTAGGGAATGGGTGGGGAAGGTTGACCAAGAATGTTGAAAGGAGTCCATTGATCAAGATGTACTTTATTGTTTAATTGCCTTGTTGAATGGCAGCTCCTTTGTACAAATACTTAAAGAACAACGATATTTTTAAAGCATAAATTAAAATAAATCCAGAGCAATAAATAAAACTGCAAATACCAGTTTCTTCATCTTACAGGGTCCCGCTAATGATCTGAAAAATCAAGGTAATTGCCTAAACAAACACATAGTAAAGTCAATTTATTCCACCTCCAGCCTCATTATATAGCTTGGCTTTTGAGAGCTGATGATGATCAGCTAATTAAGTTGCTTTGAGAGATCCATAAGAAAACTGCTTCTACCACATTTACTCACCACTTTCCAGCAAGAGTAATCTTCATGATTTAATTATCAACATCATTGACCTAGTGAAATATCTGTTAAAATTCCTAGAAAGTTCTCCACTAAAAGCTCATTTCTATAGCAGGGTTGTCTTTTTTGTTTGTTTGTTGTTTGGCTTGATGTAAGGATAGCAGTTATTTTTTTCAGGCAAAAGAGGTGATCCTTTGCCAACAGGTGAGGGTGTATAGAAGAAAATGATATATTGTATTTTAAAGTCCAATTTTAATCTGCTTGGTAGAAGATAGTAAAATAGAGTTCAAATTTTTCTGTTAGTGAACAGTCTGAGTTCTTAATGAGAACCTGAAAATTGAAGATGGTTTTCATTTTTTAATTAGTGTATATTAATAATATGAAAGAGTTTTATTTAATATTCCAATGCTATGTATGTAATATGTGTGTATATATAAAGAGAAAAGTCACATACGTAGTTTGATCAAATTTACATTCTCCTATTTATTCTTTCTTATTGTTCCTCCTCTATTTTTCAATATATGTCTTCTAATTATAGCAAAACATATGTTATAAACTAAAATTCTTAACTGTATTTGTAGTTTTTTGTGCTGCCACCAAATCCTAAGCCACATCATGTGAAAATGTTCTATCACTGAAAAAATCCTTAACCCTCTTCTCCTACCCACCTTTTCCTTCACTATTCTTAATTTTGTAGGATGAACAGTGAATTTCTGACTGCATTCCTCCCTCCTCTCTTCTTCATTTGTTATTTTTATCATTGTAATTATAATCAGAACTCCAAAAATGCATTTATCATTCATCATTTAGTAAACTATATAAGCAATTGAAATGTACCACCTGACTGAGGTATCAAGTTATAAATTTAATTATTTAGAAACCTAGAGAAATTGAGACTTATGCACCTAAAATCTAAGGTAGGATTTTGAACTCAACATTTTCCAGGATTCTTCTATCAATTTTTTTTTTTTTTTTTTTTTTTTTTTTTTGGCCAGTCCTGAGCCCTGGACCCAGGGCCCGAGCACTGTCCCTGGCTTCTTCCCGCTCAAGGCCAGCACTCTGCCACTTGAGCCACAGCGCCGCTTCTGGCCGTTTTCTGTATATGTGGTGCTGGGGAATCGAACCTAGGGCCTCGTGTATCCGAGGCAGGCACTCTTGCCACTAGGCTATATCCCCAGCCCCTTCTATCAATTTTTTAATAAAATAAATTAAATGGCACTCCTTTTGTGTAATAACAATAGGGAAAAGTAAATTAAAGAAATACAATTTCTCTTCAGTGTAGTCCTTATCAGGAAAGAATCCAAAATAATACAAATGCATCCTAATCTGACCCTTTGCCTCTTTAATCATCTACTGTCTGTCAATTGTTGTCCAGTCCTAAAGGAAAGTTAATGTAATCCGGAGTAATGCATTACAGTTACATTTCTGTTACTCCAGAAAACAAAAGTCTTTAATACATTCTGCTAGTACAAAGTGTGTCCATATGTTATTTTTTAAAGATTGAATTTTATTTTTAATATATAACTAAAACACATAATGAGACACATAATCAATGACACATTAGTTCACATACAGCGGAAAACAATATTGAGCATTTCTCTCATACAACTAGTTGTGAAGAAGGAGAATGAAGATTTCAAGAAGCTAAAGGAATTCTCAGACTTTAGGCACCTTTGAAAACACTTCATCAGTAGGTTTCTTGAAACCAAGAGGGATTTACTTTCTTGTCTTTCCTTTTCAGTAGAAAAATCTGATGATCTTATAGATTTATTTTCCGTTTTGTTTTGAGAAATGGCATAATGATATATATCACATAACAAGTAACATTTTCAGTACTTTCAGAGTTCCAGATAATTCTGTGGACTCTTGCGTTTATTTAGAAAGTAAAAGTTTTTCTAATGCTCAGAAAATTGTAAACAACATATAATGTACATATTCAAAATTAACATCTGTGATAAATATTTTAACTTTGTCAATAAATGTTTAGTAGTAGTGGTGATAAGTGAATTTTCATCAACTGTTTTCAATAGCTACAGCAAAACTGACCTGTCTATAAAGTAAAACATCAGTGGATAATAGTGTATACTACACTTTATATCCACATACCTCAAAACATATTTAAAATAATAAAACTACCTTGGAAAGAAAAAAAAACACAAAAAGTTTAAGTGGCAAAAATCCTTGTTTCGTACTATAGGTTATTCTAAAGAATCTTTAAAGTATAAAAAAGAAGTGTTGTAGAAAATTGATATAAGGATTCCCAGACACAGTGCTCATGCTTACTGAGGTATATTTCTACATTTTAGCTAAGTGCTAACCGTTCTACAAATATTTCTCTTAAAGATGTGTGTGTGTGTGTGTGTGTGTGTGTGTGTGATTAATGCTCAATCTGGATCACACAATGTGGTCTGTACCTAGAAAATATAAAATTGACTTCAATAGAACAAGACTACACAAAAACTACACTGATGGTTTCCCTGAATGCAGTGAGGTACCTGGAAGAGACAGAGGAGAGAGAAAGCCGGGTTGAGAGAATCTGGGAAGCTCTGATCATTGGAAAACTGTATGTTTTCTGGTGTAGAATGGAATTAATTCTCAATAATAACTACAAATCTATTGGAAATGTGTAAATCTAAAATAAGAACTGCTGTGACTATCAAAGGTCACCTGCATTACTTAATCAAACTTTTTTCAACATTCAATAATACAAGTTCAATGGAGTATTTTATAATTGAATGAACTCTAAAAATATGGGATAACTTAATAATGTCTAGAATTGAAAATGCATCCTCTAGAAAAAGAAGAAATTCCAAACAAAACCATTTCCAAACAAATAAAGCTCCACTTGTAATGTTGTGCAATCTCCTCATTATGTGTATATACATTCACATTCAGACATGCATAAGTACATGCTCATATATGAAGATGCATATATATTTTACATTTTTCACATTAATTCCTAAAAACTTATAATGTTGGATAACTACACTACCAGCCACTAACAAGTCAGAACTATGTTTGCACAGTTCACAGTATACACTAGTCTCTGATGTCATATTAGCTATGATTGTTTCCCCTTTTATTGGTTTTACGTACTGCATCCTTGGGAAAGGTAAAAATATTCATTCTTTTCTCTAATATTGCTATTATGTTTAAAGTAAATTACTAAGGCACTATGTTTTAGATAGATTTATGGTTAAAATTTAGAAATTGATGCATACTCTTTTTTTTTGGCCAGTCCTGGAGGTTTGAATTCAGGGCCTGGGCCCTGTTCCTGAGATTCTTTTGCTCAAGGCTAGCACTCCACCACTTTAACATCACCCACCACCTCTGGCTTTTTCTGTTTATGTGATATTGAGGAATCGAGCCCAGGGCTTCATGCATACTAGACAAACACTCTGCTACCAAGCTACATTCCCAGCACTGATGAATAATCTTGATCATTAGTGTATGATAGCTTTGTTTTCAACCTTTATTAGTTATTAGGCTTTCTTATATACCAAACAAGATGTTCAATTATACAGATCTCAAAGAAAAGTCAAAGTTAGCTCAAGCAGGAAAGTCCTTGAGACTCTTATCTCCAATAAAATAATCAGAAAAAGCTGGAAGTGGCTCTGTGGCTCAAATGGTAAAGCATTAGCATTTAGCAGAGATATGCACAGGGACAGAGCCCAGGCCCTGAGTTCAAGCCCCAGAAACAATATATAGACATATATATATATATAGACATATATATGTCAATCTATTTATCATCTATCTATCTATCTATCTATCTATCTATCTATCTATCTATCTACTATCTATCTATCTATCTATCTATCTATAGCTTAATTATACACTTATAACAAGAAACATTGAGCCAAATGTTAGTGCTTCCCGATTTAATCAGGAGTTTGAGAACTGGTTGTAGTTTGAGGCCTGTATGGACAGAAAAGTCTATGAGACAGCAGGTCCAAAATAACTAGTACAAGGGTTTGAACTCTTCTTGTTTGGTTTATTTGCTCTATTTAATGATCTACTAATTGTACTTCTGCTTTTTTTTTTTCTGGGCATTTTGCAAATGAATTCTCATGGACTTTTCTGCCCTAGGTTGGCTTTGAGCCATAATCCTTTGGATCTCACCCTCCTGAGTTACTAGGATTACAGTGCTGGGCTGACCACACTCGCCAATTATTTATCATTTTAAATATGACCCAGATAAACGGAAATTGGCCACTTCTCCAAAATACTGAACTTCTCACATACAACTCTGAACTATTTAGCAAAGCAATGATTATACTAATAATGTTTGACTTTTACCTATGTATATGACAGAACTTAGTAAACATTAAAATGTTTTCTTTCATATAAAAGGATGTTTCTTCTTTATAAAGGAATTAATGGATCAACTTGTTGAGAGTCACCCTGACTTTGACAATGGATCATTCATTGACTTGACCCTCAAGACTCCCATTCATTTGTTCATTGACCTACAATTTCTTTGGCTGTGTCTATGGCAACCAAAGCTATAAGGCAGCATTGTGAACAGGAGTCCATTGAGGAAAAAATGCTTCTCACACAGAAAAACACATCTCACTTATGGAATGTTTTAATAGAAGAGAATTCAAATACTACCCAAAAATTTCCTGCTCTGAGAAAAATGTAACAAATTCTTAAATTATGTTTACTAAAGGCAATGCGGCCACTTAGGCCAACATATGAAAAGTTTACACAGTTTGATAAGTGTGTCTAGGGCCTTATAAAATACATCTCCATAAGAAGATGTTTCCATTTTATCCCTTTCAAAAGACAAGATGAAACTGTAATGATGGAAGTTGAAAGGAGCTAATATATTCAAATAAGAACATGTAATCTTTGCATGAAAGTACCATAAATACATCAAATACCTACATTAAGTTCATTGAAAATCATTAAAAATACATTTCCTCAGATTTTCAATTAAGAAAAATGATAAAATTAGTAAACATTTCACATCTAAAAATAAGAAAAGCAAGATTATGTTACCTAAGAGTAGTGTATGTAAATTCTCATTATGTTATAATGAGAGATTTTACTATATTTAATTACACTAAACTATAGCAAATTGTGTGTTATAAAAATTCAGATATAACAGCAAATTTAAATATATAAAACAACAGTAACATTTATCCAGTGTTTTTCTTTCAGTTCTAAGTTCTAACCTAGTTTTGTACATTTTGGGTAAATACACTCCCTGCCTCTGAACTAGATCCTCAGAATCAGTGTTGTATTTCGGTGTTATTGTGAACCACGTGAAGACAACTCAGTCAACAGATGACTATATGCTACTTGAATTACAATCTAAAAGGTAGAATTTAAGTTGAGAATGTATGTTAAAAATCAATTTTTACCTTGTAACAGTTACTTATCTCAAGGTTGACAGACATACACTATGGTGCTTTGTTCTAAGCTAATGTGTTGCAAATTTCTTATCCTTTTGTCTGCTACAATAGGAAGTCAAGTTGAATATACATATATAATTTAGTAAGCATTTAAGCTTTTGTACAATTAGCATGTGGAAAAATGAGAGGAAGAATGGTAAACTCTAGATTAGTAGGTATAAATCACACCTGCTATTTTTCAAGAGTAATGGTCGAAACCAACCTGACTTTCTAAGACAAATAAGTGTGGAAATTGGAATGTTGCTCTGTCTGAGAGTACTTATTTGTAGTTAAAAATTGTCCTCACCTGGTGAACATTTTTATCCACTTTCAGACTAGGTGTGCATTTTGAGTAAGAAAGCACATATAAAAAGAAGACTTTTTTTCACTGCTAGGACAGAGGATAGAATTCTTTATGATATGAAACTTATTCCTTTATACAAGAAATCAGAATATGATTGGGTACATCACATAAATGCTGATTTCACTGCATTCACCACAGAAATAATGTTGGTAGGCATGGATTACATTTCCTAGCTCTATTTCATGTTAAGAAATTTAGAGTAAATATTAATTCTCCTTGGGAATACACATATGCATCTACAAACAAGGAAGCTAAGTAAATTTAAGTATTCAAGGGTCTTGCTGCTACCATGATAAAGCTTCTGCATAGAAGAAAAGTATGTGCTATACTTCTCCACCAAGTAAGCCAGTTTAGTGTGCTATAACCTGAGATTCTTATTTTTTCTTATCTTGCAATTTCATAAGCAAAATACTGTGCACCTAGTATTTAAGTCATCTATATGTTAAAGCAAACATGTAACACTGAACTCTTCATATTCCACTCAAACTTACTGCTACATCCTTTCTTTGTTTTATTAATGATTATTTCATCTTTCTAGATGTCCAGGAAAAGAACAACCAATGAAGAGTCATGATGCATAACTTTCTCTTACACCTTTCTTGTTATCACTGGCAATGTTCTTGTATTTACATCCAAATTATGTGCAGAATTGGGATAATTCTCAGTCCTTCTTCCTGTCCCATAGCTAAGTACACTCTCATGTGAACAGTGAAACAGTTTCCTCTCAGGTCTCCCTGCCTCAGCCTCACTCACTTTGTCTTTTCGTCTATCCATGATCCTTTAAGATATTAAAATCTCTAATTCTCAAACCATTCTCTCATCACTTGCTTCTTTTATCTAGTCTGAATGCAAATCTTTAAAAACAAACCATATGCTCTTTATGAACCTTACTGCTTGATGCTAGACTTCATTTTTCACTAAATTCACAAAACAAATCTTTCCTTCCTCAATGTCTTTGATTTTACCATTTACTCATGTGACCGGTGTGATTCAGTCAAGTCATAAATGAGATTGTGTTGCAATCCTTCTTAAACTCATGAAAACAGCTTTATAGTTCCCTGAAAATAATAACTGAGCTTATCTGGGTAATAGAGGTCTTGAATTACCTTGTCCTGACTACTGTTCTGACCTCATCCCTGACCACATTAGGATTTTTGTATTAAATTTACCAAACCTCCAGAATAAAAGTAGCCTATTCAATTCTTATGAAATGTATTTTCCCAGATAATTAGATAGCCACTTTCTTCTCCATATATTAGCTCACAACATTCTTGCCAACTTCGAAAGGATTTTTTTATGACATAATGTATAATTCTCCTTCATTTTCTCTTATACCCCTCTTTCTTTTAATATTGCTTACATTTTTATTTCTTTACTTTAAGGATTATGTGCACTCTTGATTTGCTGCTAGTCCCAACACCTAGAGAAATGCCTAGCACACGAAAATAGAGCTAAAATCAAAGGCCACACAGATGATAAGTATATGTGAACTATATTTTGAATTCCTTTATTCTTGATCTATATGTTTTAGTCTCTCCTAATTAAAGTTTTTTGAGTATTTATTTTATTCTTTATGTTTATAAGTATTTTTGTTCTCCAGTTTGTCTCCTACAATTATAGTAATGCATTAACAGAATAAAAAGAAACCCCATTAAAAGATATAGATGTTTGATTTTAATCATGCCTTAGATTAGAGCAGTAAACCCTTAGGCCAGAAAAAGCCGTTATAAATTTATTGTTTCTGCTTATCAACTTTTGTTGAAAGTATCCCAATGTCTTGGTGAGAAAGAAATTTCTATTAGGGTGGTTTATTATTACAGAATTAGCCCTTACTTTTGTTCTTCATTTTATGTTTAGAGTAACAGATTTCATTAATACTGGATGATACTACATAGGCATATTCCCAACAGTGCATGTTTTATTCCAGAAGCAAAGGGGAACATATTTGTAATTAATTATGATGTTATCCTTACAATTACAGAATATGCTGTAATTGATAATATACTGCTTGGAGGATGACATTGTGCAGAACATGGTTGGCCTGGGCACCAGTTCCCCCTAGGGTGAATGATATGATTCTTCTGTCTACATTCTGCAGCCAAGCTCCTCCCTTCACATCACTTTTACAAGGTTTTGACTGAGTAACCCTCACATTAGTATTTCTATTTCATCAGTTCACAATTATCAAGGCAAGATTCTCTTGTAAATAAGATCCCTCTATAGCTCCTGTCATAGCTTGATTCAGAAGATCTTACTTATAATACCTGGCAAGTATCAGCTTACATAGCAATCCTAAAAGGCCAGTAAGTCTTAACCTTTACAAAATTTATAGAAAGTTTAATGTTCTCTGTGATGATAAGTAGATAGATAATAAATAGATAAATGACAAATGGATATATAAATGATTGATACATGATAGATTGGTAAGTAGATAATAGGAAAAGGAGAAAGAAAGAAGAAAAGGATGTAAGAAGGAGAGAAAAACAAAAAAAGACAAAGAAAGTAGAGAGAGGAAGGGAAGGAAAGAATAAAGGGGGAGAGAGATAAAGGAAGCGGAAGGAAAGAGAAAAGGAGGAAGGGAAGAAAGAAGGAAGGAAGGAAGAATGGAAGGAAGCAAAGGAGGAAGAACTTACAAATAAATTCAGCAAAAGTTATGAGAAGAGTACTTAACAGCAATTTCTATTCTTGTACATTTTCAATAATAAAATTCTTATGTTCTATAGCTCTTTTCTGATCCTGTACTTGTAATAATGATATTCTGGAGCAGAGGCAGCGAAAGACATAAAAATTTCACAATATGTTTACATATGTAAAGAGATAACTGTTTTAGGCTATAGTACTTAGTTTTTATTATTCAATAATAACATCAAAGAAAGCCCTGTAAATGAGGCACTGAATTTGCACAATTGAGTAAAACCCACATAATGTCACTTCAGTACTATCTACTGAATTCATAGTCTGTTAACTCAGGCTCAGTATTGTATACAGCAGTAGATGTGTTATTATAATTGCAATAGTTATCCTCCTTTAATTAAGGACTTTATTCTTTATGCTGGTATAAATTTATGAGTTATTCAGAATGCAGAAGTACAGCTTTCTTATTCATATACAACTTGTGCCATTTTGTGTTGAAACTCTGTTTAAGAATTATATTCTGCGAGACTTCCAGTAAGACGGGGGAGAAGCAGCAGAGCCCTAGCTGAGCTCCCTCTGACATTGCAGTTTTACCACTCCAGAGAAACTTTTACTCCTAGAAAGACAGCCAGAGTAAGTTCTAACAGTACAGGAATTCTGGACAGGAAGGAAAAATTGAGTTTGCTGGCCTGAGAACACAGATTTGAGCTCCAGGAAGAGTCCTGCTGCCACACCAGTGCCAGCACCAGCACAGCACCCCGCACTCCATGCACCTAAAGCACACAGTGGCAACCAGGGAGAAATCCTCCAGATGGTGGCAGACAGAAGTGGATCACAGGCTGAGCATGGACAGGCTGAAATCGCAGAGAAAGCATAAGTTCCACACAAAACACATTCTCACTCGAGCCCGCAGAGCCGCATCTGGAAGGTAGCCATTCCCCCACTGTCAGAGCAAAGCACCATCTTTGACACTGGCATAGGGTCAGACCAGATTGGAACTAAAGCCGACCTTGGGAAAGCGAGGACAAAGGGGCCATCTTTGAAAAGAGCAAGAGGGACCTACCAGTGAGAACCAGCTCCATGCAGAACGACCCCTGCCCAGGCAGGAGGCTCGTCCTGGGCCCGGGCTCACACACTCAGGTGAACTCAGCCAGAGGTGCCCCGCCCAGCACACCGGAATTTCTAAATTAAAACCAAAAGCAGTGAGCAGTTTCCAGCAGCACAGAACAACCAGACAGTAGAACAAATAGTTCCTGAGACAGATAAACTCTTCAATGAAATTGAAAGAGAGCATTCACTACCAGACACATTCTATGAAGCCAGTATAACCCTCATCCCCAAACCTGGCAGGGACTCATCATGGAAGAGAACTATAGACCAATTTCCCTGTTGAAAATTAACACAAAAATTCTCAACAAAATTCTGGCCAATCAAATTCAACAGGTCATTAAAAAAATCATACACCACGATCAAACTGGATTCATCCCAGGGATGCAAAATTGGTTCAATATACGCAAATCAATTAATGTAATCCACTACATCAACTGGAGCAAGGTAAAGAACCACATGGTTATATCTCTGGTTGTAGAAAAAAGGCATTCAATAAAATCCAGCACCCATTTATGCTAAAAGTCCTGGAAAAACTGGGATTCCAGGGAACACTCCTGTATATAATCAAGGCAGTTTATGACAAACCAACAGCAAGCATAATTCTAAATGGTGAAAAACTTAAGCCATTCCTTCTAAAATCAGGAGCAAGACAGGGTTGTCTGCTCTCTCCCCTTCTCTTCAACATAGTACTAGAAGTCCTAGCCAGAGCAATTAGGCAAGAAGAAAATATAAAGGGGATCCAAATAGGAAAAGATGAAGTTAAACTTTATCTCTTCACAGATGACATGATCCTATACCTAAAGAACCCCATTGACTCTACTCCCAAGTTACTAGAGCTGATCCAAAACTTTGGCAAAGTTTCAGAATATAAAATGAACCCTCAAAAATCAATGGCCTTTCTGTATGCTAAGGACCCGAACACCAAGGCTGAAATCAAGAAAACAACTCCTTTTGTAATAGCCTCGAAAAACATAAAATACCTAGGAATAATCTTAACCAAAGAAGTGAAAACCTCTATGATAAGAACTTTAAAACCATGAAAAAAAAAATTAAGGCAGAACTAAGGAAATGGAAAAACCTCCCCTGGATTGGGAGGATTAATATAACCAAAATGGCAATATTGCCAAAGGCCATCGACAAATTCAATGCAATACCCATTAATATCCCAACATCATTTTTTAATGAAATGGAGGAAGCAATCCAGGAATTCATATGGAACAATTAAAGACCCAGAATAGCAAAAACAATCCTAAGCAGAAAGAACAGTGCTGGAGGAATTACAATACCCAACTTCAAGCTGTTATAAAGCTATAGTAATAAAAACAGCTTGATATTGGCACCGGAACAGGCCTGAAGACCAATGGAACAGAATTGAAGACCCAGAAATGAACCCACAGAACTATGCCTGCTTAATCTTTGATAAAGGAGCTAAAAAAATAGGATGGAAGAAAGATAGCCTCTTTAACAAATGCTACTGGAAAAATTGGTTCAACACATGCAACAAACTAAAACTAGTTCCTTATATATCACCCTGCACCAAAATCAATTCCAAATGGATCAAAGACCTCGAAATTAAAACAGATACCCTGAAAACACTATAGGAAGGAGTAGGAGAAACACTTGGGCTCATTGGCACAGTATGGAACTTCCTTAACAAAGACCCAGAAATGCTACAAGTCAAAGAAAAGATGGACAAATGGGACTGCATCAAACTGCAGAGCTTCTGCAGGGCAAAGGACATAGCTTGCAAGATAAAAAGAAAGCCCACAGATTGGGAAAAGATCTTTACCAGCCCTACAATGGACAAAGGCCTCATATCTAAAATATATGCAGAACTAAAAAAATTACATTTCTCCAAAACAAAACTGCAAAGAACCAATATCCCCCTTAACTTCTCTGATGAGGAAATGAGAATGGCCAAGAAAAAGTGCTTTACATCACTGGCCATAAAAGAAATGCAAATCAAAACAACATTGAGATTCCATCTTACCCCAGTAAGAATGCCATATATCAAGAAAACTAACAATAAAAAATGTTAGAGGGGATGTGGCTAAAAGGGAATCCTACTTCATTGTTAGTGGGAATGTAAGCTGGTTCAGCCACTCTGGCAAGTGGTATGGAGATTCCTCAGAAGGCTAAACAGAGAGTTCCCCTATGACCCAGCAGCCCCACTTTTGGGCATCTACCCAAAGACCACATAGTAGAACACACTAAAGCCATCAGCACAACAATGTTCATCGCAGCACAATTTGTCATAGCTAAAATATGGAACCAACCCAGATGCCTCTCAGTAGACAAATGAATCAGGAAAATGTGGTACATATACACAATGGAATTTAATGCCACTATCAGAAAGAATGACATTGCCCCATTCGCAAGGAAATGGGACTTGGAAAAAATTATACTAAGTGAAGTGAACCAGACCCAAAGAAACATGGACTCTATGGTCTCCCTCATAGGGAATAATTAGTACAGGTCTAGGCAAGTCATAGCAGAGGATCACAAGAACCCAATTATCTATACCCTTATGAACATATAAGATGATGCTGAGTGAAATGAACTCCAGGTTATGGAAACCATTGTTATATCACTGTTGTAACTACTTTCAATGTGCTATGTGTAACCGTAGCTTCTATTATTGATGATCTTCTTATATCCCCTTCCTGTGGTTGTACCTGCACCTATCTCTGTATCTATCTGAGTACATTGGAAACTGTGTATACTGATATTAGAACCAGGAAACTGAAAGGGGATACTAAAACACAGGATAAAAAACACAAAAGACTACAAAAACAATACATGCAAAACTCTTTGGTGTAAATCAACTGAACAACTCTGCGGGGGGGGGGGGGGGAGGGAAAGGAGGAGGTGGGCGGGGGGAATGAGGGAAGAGGTAACAAACAGCAAAAGAAATATATCCAATGTCTAATGTATGAAACTGTAACTTCTCTGTACATCAGTTTGAAAATAATAAAAAAAATTATATTCTGTGATATCTATGTGGTGTGTGTGTGTGTGTGTGTGTGTGTTTGTGTGACTTCTGCATATGCTTGTCTTTCTTGGTGATTTGTTTTATATATGCATCATTTAAAACCAATTAAAAATTAACACAGGTACTTATTTTTGGTTGTTGTGCTTTTTTAGCATTCACTGAAAAGTAAGCTATCTTCTTACAGCGCTAAAAGAATTTTTATATTTGATCATCTCCTTTCCTGAGGATCCAGAATGAAGAAGATATACTTTATGAACTTTTGTTATTCAACTTAACATCACAGCAAACAAACAATACAGGAAAACAAGTCTCAAACTAAAGTAACTATCAATTTTTTGTCCTCTTCATATGGAAGCAAATGCTTGACTAACTGTACAGAAACATACCATTATTGTGATTTTACTTTATTTATTTTGCTTGTGATTATTTTCTTTGTATCAACTTTAACACTTGAGATCTCCATAAAGACATTTTAATAATTAAAATTAATTTTTGTTTTTTATAAAAACTACACATTTTCCATATTAAATTATTTCATAAGTGTGCTAATAAAGGCCATAAAGGTTGAATTTGGAACATACAGTTTGTAAATGTCTCTTGAAATGACCCTTAGTGTAGAATGTATCAGCACTAAAATTCTTAGACTTTCTGGAACCACAGATTCTGGCAAGAGTAACTAAGTTTCTTAATTTTCTAAGCGATAAGGTACATTCCTTAAAGTTCAGCCTATTTGAGTCTCTTGGGGAAAAAATAAATCTGAGTTAACAACCTGCTTAATGAAGAATTCCCCATAGGATTTCTTAATAGGTGACATGAAGAAAATTCTAAAGCTCATTAAACTCCATAATTCAAAACTTTCTTCAGTATGTACAATGTACAGGAATGAATGTATTACACCAACAACTGTCAACAAATTAATTCTAGATTTTTACTGTGTTGACTTCAGTTATGTCTTTTCACTATTATTTTATTTTATTAGTTTCCAGTTGTGGGGCTTAAAATCAGGGCTTGGGTACTGTCCTTAAGCTCACTTGGCTCAAGGCTCTACCACTTTAAACCACAACACCACTTGCAGTTTTTCTTTTCTTTTCTTTTTTTCCTTCCTTCCTTCCTTCCTTCCTTCCTTCCTTCCTTCCTTCCTTCCTTCCTTCCTTCCTTCCTTCCTTCCTTCCTTCCTTCCTTTTTCTTTTTCTTTCTTTCTTCCTTTCTTTTCTTTTTCTTTTTTTTTTAACCCTAGTCCTGGGCTTGAACGCAGTGTCTGAGCACTGTCACTGGCTTGCTTTTGCTCGAGGCTAGCATTCTACCCATTGAGCCACAGTACCACTTCTGGCTTTTTCTGTAGTGTTGAGGAATTGAACCCAGGGCTTCATGTATGCTAGGCAAACACTCTTCCCAGAGGCCACATTGAACCCAGGGCTTCATGTATGCTAGGCAAACACTCTTCCCAGAGGCCACATTCCCAGCCCCCACTTCCAGTTTTTCAGTGGTTAATTGGAGGTTAGAGTCTCAAGGGAACTTTTCTGTCTGGGCTGGTTTTGCAAGATCCTCAGGTCTCACTCCTTTAGCAGCTAGAATTACCGGTGTGAGCCACCAGTGCCTGGTTTTACTGTTGTTTTAAAGGCAAAATACGGCATAGGCATATGTGTCTTTAGTCTCACAACCCTTTCAGCCCTACTAATATTACTGCTCCTTATTTCCAAATACGGTCTTAATATTTTTTTTTTTTTTTTTTTTTTTTTTTTTTTTTTTGGCCAGTCCTGGGCCTTGGACTCAGGGCCTGAGCACTGTCCCTGGCTTCCTCCCGCTCAAGGCTAGCACTCTGCCACTTGAGCCACAGCGCCGCTTCTGGCCGTTTTCTGTATATGTGGTGCTGGGGAATCGAACCTAGGGCCTCGTGTATCCAAGGCAGGCACTCTTGCCACTAGGCTATATCCTCAGCCCCAAGGTCTTAATATTTTAATTCACGTTGTAACCTCTTATGAACAAAAGCAAAAACAATTTTGTTACTTCCTTTTAATATTCATGAATGCTTGTTTGTACAACTTTAGTTCTACAAGTTAGTGCCAATAATAGAATTTTCCAACTTTTTTTTTTTTTTAACACAAGGGTATATGTTTGAAGTGCATTCACATTAACACTTGTATCTCTTTGTAATTTAGGTTCTACAATATAATTTAGATTCTGGGATGTGTGGTACATTTTAAATTATTTTGGTAATCATACAGGCTATTTTATTTTATTTCATTATTTAAGACTTTACTTCAGTCTCCACCTTAGTCATTACATTACATTTTTTCTTCCTACCTGCTTGTTATATAGAGATCTTATTTGATATATGGTGAAGATCATTTTATTCCTCATGGCTCTCTTGTTATTATATTTTTTAATGTTTTACTCACGGTCTCTCCATTCACAGTGGAATGAATTTATCTATTAAATCCATTTATTTGCATTATAGCATATGTAGTCACAGAATGCATACTATTTATAGTTATCTATAAATATCTATATTAGTAAAATTTACTTCTATATATTATATAGAGACATATATGCATGTTAATCTAATGACATATATATTTATTTTTACATTTTCTTCAAGTGGGCTTCAAATTTCATATTTTAATTAATTATCCATATATATGTATATATACACATACACACACGGTCACACACATGCGCCATCCCCCATATATACGTACATATATATATATGTTTGTTTTGTGATGGTCCTGGGGCTTGAATTCAGGACCTTGGAGCTATGAGCTTTTGTGCTCAAATCTAGTGCTCTACCACTTGAGCCAGACTTCCACTTTCAGCTTTTTCTCCTTTCTTTCTTTCTTCCTTCCTTCCTTCCTTCCTTCCTTCCTTCCTTCCTTCCTTCCTTCCTTCCTTCCTTCCTTCCTCTCTTTCTCTTTCTTTCTTTCTTTTTCTTTCTTTCTTTCTTTCTTTCTTTCTTTCTTTCTTTCTTCCTTTCCTTTCCTTTCTTTTCCTTTTTTTTCTTTTGGTATTTAATTGGAGCTATGAGTCTCATGGATTTTCTAGGTTGGATTTAAACAGTGATTAAAAAGTGATCTTCAGCTCTCAGACTCCTGAGTAGATAGAATTACAGGCATGATACTGGTGTCCTGCTTTATCACTATATTTTTAAAAAGCAGTTTACACATTTTTAAAAATATTTCACCTGAAATTATTATCTAGTGTTTTCCTTTTTAACATATAATTATAAATAGAATGAATGAAATAATATTAATTAATGAGGGTAATCATTTTTTACTGAGCATCTCCCTCAGGCTTGGAATCATTCAGAGTTTGACACTTATTCTTTTTAGTTATTATAATATATTGATGTGATATCTCTTCTCACTAAATTTTATACATAAAGGAAATAAAGCTAAGGAGGCTATGTAGTTTCATAAATAACACTGTTCCTTCAATGCGTATATTCTTAAGCTATATGCTGTAGCTTCTCTAATTAAGTTATATATGCACAATATATTAATTAATTTAATTGTCCTTCCTGGATTCCTTAGGCTTTAATCATTAACCAAGACATTATCCATAGCATAATACATTAATATTTGTAAGATAATATTTTAAGCATATTACATATACTATAATATAGTTACATATACTATATATAATTGTTAAGTTCCATCCACTAGGCTTTTAGTTTGTTAAAATCAGAGGAAACACATTCTTCTGCAACTAGGAAATCCAATTCTGTAATATTTTTATTTATTTTACTTTGTGTGAACATATGTAGACATTATAGATTGTAATTTGCTTTACATTCATAATGAAAATATTCATTCATCTATTGTTGTTTCTTGATTACAAACCAAAATGTTAAGGATGGCATAACACAATTAACTATCAACCACAGATAATGAATTGCCTTTGGTACATAGTAATTTCTACTAATGGTAGCTTTGGGCAAAATTTTGATTATAAAATATTCTCATCATTCATAGTAGTTAACCAACAAAATCTATGTTAGATTCAGTGAGTATCTCTATCTAACTTTAAGGGCATTTGTTAATAATATACTCTATTTTCTACAAGTAAATACCAGGTAAGAAGAAAAACTAGTAAAATATTGTTTTATCTAAGATGTAACTAGGAAGATGTTCTTGGCTGTCTGAAATACAAAGGTTCATTCTTGAATAAACCATGGTTAAGAATTTTAAGAACATTTAAAAACAATAAGAATATGTAAACTTTCAGACATTTTGTTCATCACAAATAAAAAAGGAACGGAATGTGACTCTTATGCTTCTCTTTTCCTTACTAAGTAAAAATCCTTGGCTGAGCCTATCTTATAACTAGAAAATAAAATTACTCCAAAGAAGTTTCCTGGCTAATAGGTATCATTAGAAGATTTCATGGTTTAACTGTTCTCAAAGAGGCATCTGTAAAGTTAATGCACGTTAAAGCCTATGTTAGAAAAGAACAGCACATATTAGTTAATAATTAATTAGCTCTTATTTAAGAACAGCCTATCTCCTTACATGTGAATTGAATAATCCATAATAGTTAAAGTATTTTGATTGGATCTAAAGTTACCCACATTTCAAAACAAATTTAACATTATTTTCCTAAAGACTAAACAGTCAATATTTGAGACATTGTTATTTGCAGGTTTTTCTTCACAACTTCATTATGTGCTTTTGCAAAAGGGAAATAGGCATAGACATCCAGAACAATACATGTACATGAGGACTATTCAACAGTGTTTATATGAAAATGAATGCTCAGTGGTTTTACTAAGCATTGATCTAGAACATATTAAATGTTATGATTTAAAAATATTGCTGTATAATAAAGGATTCATTCTCAACATTGTAAGGGTCATCAAAAGGTGATAGATTTTCTTAGTAAATATAAGTTTTTTTATTGTTCTATTAAAATGATTGATGGGTAGCTGGCATATTAAGACTCCTCATGCTTCTCTTTCCTGAAGCTGATATATCTTCATTGTGCTTAGTGGAACAAGAAAAAGGAGAAAAACATTCATACCTTCTTTGGGGTCCGAAGGAGAGGAACAATTTTCATTGACACCATCAAATTTAGAAAGTGCATCTTGGTATTGCTGTTTTGCCACAAGCATTTTATGGCTCCTTCTCCCATTATAAAAATGGCAAAGTGCTCTGAAAATGAACATTTTTCCTCAGGGACAAATTCATATAGATTTATTATCTTGCCTCAAAGAGATAGGATTGAGCCATTTTATTACAGCCAAAAGTACTTTTATTTTCTGCATAGAAAGTATTTGTCCGTGGTCTTGCAATGTCTAAAAGATAACTCTGTTGAGGAGTTTTCCCACCAACATAGCCAGAAGGTCACCAACACTGATATTAGCTCAATACTTACTGGCATTTCCTTTTCCATCAAAACTGTGCGTTTGAAATATGCTGAAGCATTTAAATTAGTGCTATAGGTCTCACATTCATTCTAGTGGAGAGTCTTACATACTGTTTTCAGTAAACACTAGACTATGGGTTCCAGAGATTACCTGTGTGTTTTGAAGGGTCTTTCCAGTGGTTCTCACCCAAGCCAGCCTTGAGAACTGTTGTTTAAAAGAAGTGATTTTCCTGATAACCTGCAAGTTTTGAAAGTCAGTTTCTAAACAATGGTTATTTCTTAGCTCACAGAGAAGTGTGAATGTCTCGAAAATATGAAAAAGTACATATTTCAAAAGCATTGACCAGATTAGGGAAGATGGTGTCTGAAGCTGATGTAATTGATCCAGTCAAGACTTCTCTGAGGTCTTTTGGGAGTCACTTTCTCTAACTCTGTCTACCAGTGCTGATTCAGCCTGTTCTGAAACACAAGTATCATCCCATCTTGTGTTTGTACTCTTAAGTCTGCTAGACGAAAGGAGAATTGAGCAATTCCAACAAGCACCAACACAGAAATACACAATATCCAGAGTTAAAAAAAATAACTTTCCAGCTGCCTATGCTATATTCATTATCATTGGAACAATTTTAATATAAATAAAATATGTTCAGGAAGGGCTATCCATCAAATGACTCTTTTAAGCTCAAGGGATCCCATATAGAAAACTCCTGTCTAGGCCCTTGGTTAGAACTGGATATAAACTTCATCAGAGGATGTATTATAGATTCATCAGTCACATGTAATTTAATGCTTTTACTATATATAGGTTTATCATCTCTCTTATTTTAGAAATACTACCGTTGTACTATACCAACCATGAACAGGCAAGATTCCAAGGCTTAACTAGTTGCTTATATCCCTGACTATGACTGGCAGCTGCTGGATAATTGAACTTGTGTTCCTATAACAAAATATCTGGCTATTTAATTGATAAATAGTAGAGTTTTGCTTCCCAAAGTTCTAGAGGTTATAAAGTCCAAGTTCAAAATACTGGCTGATTTGTTTAGTGAGGGCTTCTTTCAGCTTCTAATATGATGTCTTATTGGTATACTCCAGAGTAGATGAACTCTGTTCTCATATACTGGTAGAAAAGGAAAGACTCTACCCCTCATAGCCTTTAAGAATGGCTCTTTAAGAATGGTCACTACCTAATTACTTTCTAACAATCCCTTCTCTTATTATTGTTCCTTCAGGGATTGCATTTCAGTTTGTTTGTTTTTTTTTTGGCCAGTCCTAGGCCGTGAACTCAGGGCCTGAGCACTGTCCCTGGCTTCTTTTTGCTCAAGGCTAGCACTCTGCCACTTGAGCCACAGCGCCACTTCTGGCCGTTTTCTGTATATGTGGTGCTGGGGAATTGAACCCAGGGCCTCATGTATACAAGGCAAGCACTCTTGCCACTAGGCCATATCCCCAGCCCCAGGGATTGCATTTCAGTAAGAATATTTGGAAGATTAATAACATTCAAATGATTGCAGTTAGCAATTGAAATTGAAGCGAAAAAGAAAAATATAGACTCAATGAAACTGTGCACTTTATTTAGGAAATGTTAAGTTTATCATCAAGAAAGGTGTGGTGGTACATAGCTCTAATCTCTCAGCAATTGAAAGGATGAAGTTGAGAACTGTAAGTCTGAAGCCAGCCTTAGCTATGTAGAGATAATTGTCTCAAAGCAAAACACATAAAACAAGACACAGTGGAAGATCTCACTACTAAGTCTATTGAATATTGATCCGTTACTATTTCATTGACTTTGTTCTGCAACATCAGACATTGCAGAGAGAAATATTGTGTCAAGTTCTGCCTTTCAGCTTTTATCATCCATAGAACTAAGTATTCTTGATTTTCTGTCATATCCCCTTTTCTGTAATAAGAAAGGCAAACCCACTCAAGATTGTTCTAAAAAAAAAGTTGGCATAAAAGAGTAGTAGGCTATGGATATGATCAAAGTACATTCTGTGCATGCATGGAAATATCACAACAAACCTTTTTGGGAAAGATAAATAAATGGAATTATAACTAACAAGAAAGGCACAATTCTCTTCTCATTATTTACTTACTACCATCTCAATCCATTCTTTCGCATGTTTTCAGTCATCTGCAAATGAAATATATGCTGATCATTTCCAAGCTATTACAAAAACTGTGTTCAAACTAGTATGGCCAACTTTTATCTTCACTGACGCGTCAGAAATATATAATAAAAGCACTGATATTTTCCCCACAACTACTTCTGCTCCAGCATGTAGAGCTAAATAAATCCCTAGTGATATTTTAAATTTTAGACTATCAATGGACTAAACATTCTCAAATTATTAATTATACTTTAAAAAAAAATATCCTCACTTGGTTCCTGGCTTCCTCTGAAGCATTAAGCCATCTTGTGCTCTTGTAACTGGCCCAGATCTAGCTGCCTTATTTTTGCTACTCAACAATCTTCAACTTTTATTTATTTTTTTGTATGCATGCATGTATTCAGTTAGTTGTCGGTCATGGGGCTTGAACTCAAGACATTGTCCTTGAATTCTTCACTCAAAGCTAACACTATACACTTTAAACCATAGCACCACTTCTGGTTTTCCAGTGATTCATTTGCAAACTTTCTCACCAGTTTGACTCCAAATCAGGATCCTCAGATCTCAGCCTCCTGAGTGGCTAAGATGACACTCATAAGCCACAGGACCCCTGCACATTTTATTCTTATCTTTTAAGTAGTTGTACAAATAATTTGCCATTTAACCAGATAGTATATGAATACAATGAATCTTGATCAGTTTCTCCCCTTTCACCATTTTCACCTATCCTCAAATCCTTACTCCGTCCCACAATTCTCTTAATTTTGTAGAATATATACTGAATTTTATACTTGCATTCCCTCTCTCCTCTTTTTTAATGTCTTGTCTATTGAGCATAAGCTCTATTTTCCTTAAACAGACAATTTCTTCCATGCTCCCCTTCAAAGGCCTTTTTCTGGTCCTAAGTTTAGAGCTTCAACTCCACTTTCTTTAGAGAAACATTCCTATATTCCCAGACAAGCAGAGACATTTCTGGACTGTTCTTCCAGAGTACCACTCATTTCACTTTCTGTTATACCACGTGTAATTCATTTGCTCTGTCCCAAAGTTATGATAGCTCTGAGCTTTCAGACAATGGATAGTATATTTGCCTTTTTCTTTGCATTATTCCAGGGCCTAGCATCGTCTGTATCCTAAGTTAATAGCTTTGCTTTAGATAAATGAGTGAATAATGATTTACCCACTCTAATGAGTAAATATTTCAGAGGCATGGGTACATGTTCACCAGACAAGTATTTATGGGTTTTAGCTCATCATTGTTAGGAAGAGTGAAAGACTCATGTGTTCTCTCTATCTGTGACTGTAATCAGACATCACTGTTCATCATTTTTTTTATCAGTTAACAGCACATATGATTTATGCATTTAAGAATATGGTGAAAAAGGAGAGTTTGGGAAAGAAATAACCTGCTATATAGTCATTATTAAATGCCAGTTTCTTTATACAAATTTCCAGACTTGTGTTTCAGAATATACTTTCCATGTATGTGCATAAGTCTGTTAAGTATCCATCTGACATAAAAATATGGAGAAATCAATGATTAACTCTAGAGCTGAAATCAAATGTATGCTTTTCTCAACTTATTTTATGAGAGAACCAGACAAGATACCTTTACAACGTACAGGAATGAATGCATAATAACCGTAAATAAATTAATGTTAATTTTTTTTACTGTGTTGTCTTCAGTTAGGTCTTTTCACTATTGTTTTGTTTTATTTTATTTACTTTTCATTTTTTCCCATCATGGGGCTTGAACTCAGGGCTTGGGCTCTGTCCCTGAGTTCTTTTTGCTCAGGGCTAACACTCTGCTTTCAGGTACAGCAACACTTCTGTTTTTGAGTGGTTAATTGGAGATAAGAATCTCAGGGGCACTTTTCTACCAGGGCTGGCTTTCAACAATAACCCTCAGATATCAGCCTCCTGAGTAGTTAGGATTACAGGTATGAGCCATTGGTGCCTGGCTTCACTCTTATGAAGCTACTAAAATACACTACTGTGTATTTTAAAGTCAGATGCTGGGTATGTGTCTTAAGCCTCATATCCATTTCAGCCCTACTAAAGTCAGGATTCTTTATTTCCAAATATAGTCTTAATCTTTTAATTGAAATTTATAACTTATTATGAATAAAGACATGAACAATTTTCTATTACTTCCTTTTAATATTTATATTCAACTCAATATTGTTTGTAAAATTTTAACTACATGAAGGTGTTAATAATAGAATTTTCCAACATTTTTTTCTTAACAGTATGTGTTTGAAGTGTGTTTACATTGACACTTGTATCTCTATGTTATTTGTGTTCTGTAACATGTTCTGGGTTGTGCTGGTAGGGTTATCCATCAGACAATTTTTAAGGCCAGGGGATGTAATATAGAAAACTTCTATCTAGGGCTTGGGATGGAACCTGATAAAATTTCTCAGAGGATATATTATGGATTCATCCAACACATGTACTTTATTAATTTTACTATAAATTTATCATGTTTCTTATTTTAGAAATACTGTTTTTGTACTGTATGAAGTATGAACAGGCAAGAGCTCATAACTTAACCAATGGTTTGTAGCCCTGACTATGACTGACAGGTGCTAGATAATTGAATTTGTGCTTGTATAACAAACTACCTCAGACTATTTTATTGATAAATAATAGAATTTTACAACCTATAGTTCTAGAAATTATGAAGTCCAAGTTCAAAATATAGGCTGATTTGTTTCATGAGGACATCCTTCAGCTTCTAATATGATGTCTAAATGCTATACTCCAGAGTGGGTGAACTCTGTTCTCATATGTTCTGAAAGGTAGAAATCTCAGGGCCCAGTGACTGGCAGAATTGTCTCAAGATCGGTCTTTCTGATCCCATGATAGCACCTTGTTGCTTCAGTCTCTGGAAGGATGTATATCATATGCTCATAAGACAGAAGGAAGGAACTAAAAAAATGAGCTCACTGAAGTCTTTCCTAAGGGCACTCATTTATTATGTGGTGGATCTTCAGAATTTGATCATTTTTTTTCTTTTCCACATGTTCTTATCTCTTAAACACTGTTACATTGGAGATGAAATAAATTTTCCAAGAGGATACTTTCATTCAAAGTATAATACAAACAATATAGACTAGGAGTATTACAATATTGCACATAAGTAAATAGATAGTGAACAGTGTGTAGTCTGCTAAATATTATTGATCTCCACCTATGTTCATCCATGACAATCATTGAATTTATTCTTATTTCTGCCCATAGATTACAGATACAGTGATATGGCATTGATAAATGAAGATTATATTTTGCCCAAGGAAACTCTTTTTGAGATAAGTGGCTGGTACTATATGCTGGAGTTTCTTGTCTCAAAAATGACACTGTTCCTCTATCAGAACTTTGCTGTGGAAGCCTTATGTGTATCACCATTTGGGGGAATAATAAGTGATTGGAAGTTTTGAGGGGGATTCAGGTAATTACTTCATCATACGACTATCTGGTTAAACTATCTTATTTGTGGTGCAGAACCATAAAGAAGAGATTTCTAAAGAAAGTCTACTAAGTTGATTGTGCTTCTAGATGATTATTTGCATAGAGAAAAATGAGAGGGAGGCAGAGATACAGACAGACACAGAGTGAGGGGGGATTAACATCTGCCTCTGATGAAGGTGTTACCTAACTTTCTTGCACTAGGGTGTTCTCCTAAACTTCCCATCACCCCCAAATAGTGACGTCATCTAGGGAATTAGCCTTTAACACTTGGCCTTTGGAGGACTTTTAATATTCAAACCATAACAATGCCCTGGCATTTATCTTTCCCGAAGGAGGAGAGAAATGTCAAAACACACAGAGTAAAATCATGCAAGTTTGTATTGAAAATATTATTGAGCCACACATGACATTTTCAGACACTCAAACATTATCATCCACTTGTACGCAATTCAAGAAGTAGAAGGCATTTATTTGAAATAGACTATTCCCAAAGAAAAGAACAAGTGGGCACCAGTACAGTGAGGTTGGGATTATCTTTGTTGTTAAATCCTATCACATATACAGGATGCCTGTGGAAACATAAGCAGTGATATTAATAATCCTTCCTTGCCCAGGGTCCATTGATGTCAGCATTGGCATCACAATGCTACATTGGTATGCGTTGCTTCACAGATCTTCTCATGCAGACTTTGCTTTCATTTCCTCTCTTAGTTCTGCATTTTAAAATCATTCAATATGCATCACGCAACCTTTCTCTCACTAAAGTAACGTCATGAAGGGAAGAGAACCAACTGTCGTTCTACAGGAAATACCCATACCTTTCTCTTCCTTTACAATTATACAACCTTATAATCTCGTTGGAACAAAACTCTCAAGGTTTACAAGCTTAAAGATTTCAGATATTCAGAATGGAATATGAAGCATGCAAATGCAGTTGTTTATGTTTCAGAGCTATTACTTCAATAAAATAGGCCATTTCTGTCTATTTCATGCACAATACATTAATACATGATCAAAGAATTAGGAGTTTGAGATCTTAATATTTAAGTTTACCTCCTTATAACAGCATGCCTCCTATATCTATTGAAAAAAAGAAAATATTAAGTTGCTAATATAATACAAGGTGTTTTTAATTTAAATACCTTTTGATATCTGTGATTTTTACAATTTTATCTGTATCTGAAAGAAAATTTTAATAGACTGAAGATATGAGACATACAAAAAGAGCTTTATCAGATATTCTTCTTATTTTCTTGAGAATTCTGTTATGCTCAGAGGGAAATACTTCGTAGATATAAATCTTCAAGGTGCTCTGTTCACATAACAATTTCTACATACTAAAATAAAGATGAAGCAGTTTTGAAGTATAAATTGCAATTTGGATAATGGTTCAATACTGTTTTATAAAAATTAAATAAGAGATAGTTTATATTTCTAAGCTCTAAGAAGTGCATAACAACACATCACCATTATTTCTCTTGAACACCTATTAATAAGAAGAGATTAAGATGTCCTCTTACCTCTTGTGATCCGAAAGATAGTTATCTATTGTGAGAACTGAATATGAGGGAATGCAAGCATAAGAACTAATTATTTCAAATAATTTATTCCTCTTTATTGTCAAGGTGAAGTACAAACAGGTTACAGTTTCATATGTAAGGCAGTGAGTACATTTCTTATCCAACTTGTTACCTCCTCCCTCACTTCCTCCCTCCTGCCTTCACCAACCTCCCCCTGCATGAGTTGTTCAGTTGGTTTATAACAAATAGTTTTGTAAGTATTGCTTTTGGAATGGTTTATCTTTTTATCATGTGTCTCTCAATTTTGGTATTCCCTTTCCCTTCCCTAGTTTCAATGCATGTGTATAGAGTATCCAGGGTACTATGATCAGATACAGTGATAGCAGGGATAAAATTATGGGAAGGGAATATGAGAGAAACGAAAGGGTACAGTTTCACATGGCATGTTGAAATAGTTACAGCAATGATATGCCACTTGTTTCCCTAACTTGGGGTTCATTTTGCTTAGCATCATCTTATATTTTCATATGGGATAACTATTGGGCTATTATCATCTTCTGCTATGACTATCCTAAACATATACTAATTATTCCCTATGAGGAAAACCATAGAGTCCATGTTTTCTTGGGTCTGGCTCACTTCACTTAGCATCATTTTTTTTCTAAGTCCTTCCATTTCCTTACAAATGTGGCAATGCCATTCTTTCTGATTGGGGCATAGAATTCCATTGTGTATATGTACCACATTTACTTGATCCACTCATCTATTGAGGGGCATCTGGGTTGGTTCCATATTTTAGCAAAGTCAAATTGTGCTGCGATGAACATAGTTGTGCTGGTGGCTTTAAGTGTGATCTTGCTTGTAATCTTTTGGGTAGATGCCCAAAAGTGGGACTTCTGGGTTGTAGGGAAGCTCTATGTTTAGCCTTCTGAGGAACCTTCATACTGCTTTCCTGAGTGGTTGAACAAGTTTACATTCTCACCAACAATGTAGTAGGGTTCCTTGTGGCCACATCCCCTCCCGCTTTTGTTATTATTAGTTTTCCTGATAATAGACATTCTTACTGGGGTGAGATGGAATCTCAGTGTTGTTATGATTTGCATTTCTTTTATGGCCAGTAATGTAGAGTACTTCACCATGTGTCTCTTGGCCTTCTCATTTCCTCTTCAAAGAAGGTACTTTTTCAATATTTAGCCCATCAAATTATTTTTGAGATTACAGAATAAGTGAAAGATTATTTATTTGTATCTTAACAGAAAGAAAAAAAAGTAAAATTTTTTCTAAAATTTTTTTAAAGAACTTTGGTGGA
The DNA here is from genome assembly GCF_023159225.1 of Perognathus longimembris pacificus. Taxonomy (NCBI): domain Eukaryota; kingdom Metazoa; phylum Chordata; class Mammalia; order Rodentia; family Heteromyidae; genus Perognathus; species Perognathus longimembris. The sequence goes on from NC_063165.1 coordinate 34,709,012, forward strand.
AGATTCCCATTACTTAACTTAGTATTATGATATAACAATGAATATGTGAAGACAATGTGAAAAGAAATCCCAAGTGGACAATTGAATCAGGTAAATATTGGTGTATCTATTACAAAAGGAGGGGTGATATGGGTAGGATTGAGTACAAGAGTCTTCTCAAGAAGTATTATTCGATAAGTCTTCCAAGAGGGATTATTCTGGGAAAGATAAGATAGTAAAGGTAAGACTGATGAATGGGCCTGATTAACTCACCATGAATGGAAAACCACAGTAGATCCACTAACATGCACAATAAATGATAATAGTATAAAGAAAAATAGTCTTCCAAAATGAAGTGTTCCTTTCCTTCAGTAATTGTTTTGCAGGTATCATTTGATATAACTAATTGATTCAGAGAACTCTTTATATCCGGGGCTGATTATGTATCCATTACTAGTCATATATCATGCACTAGCTCTTAAAATATAAAAAAGAAATGCTAGGACTGTGGACATATGTAATCATCACAAGATTTATTTCATTTTGTATATATTTTTATTATCTTTGTTACTTCAATAAAAAGAGAAAATGAAGATAAAGTAAGTACAGTTTTTTAATACATTAAAATTTAGTTTTGGCTTAACATAAAAGTATTCATTTACAAATCATGAAACTAGTCATCACCAAATATACCCTGATATTGATGTTGGATTTCTCGGACTCTTTAATGGTCAAAAAATCAGTGGGTTTAAACTGTTTATCATGTTTATTTTTATAATATTTTTAGTAGTTTGAATAGTGACATAAGAGAATTATTCACTGAGTCAGTGTAAGAACATATTGTGTCTTGATCAATGCTACTTCTTTCATCATTCCAGTAGTATTTCTTTCTTCTTTTTTTTTTTTTTTCCTGCCAGTCCTGGGGCTTGGACTCAGGGCTTGAGCACTGACCCTGGCTTCTTTTTGCTCAAGGGTAGCACTCTCCCTCATGAGCCACAGCTTCACTTCTGGCCTTTTCTGTGTATGTGTTGCTGAGGACTTGAACCCAAGGATTCATGCATGTGAGGCAAGCACTCTTCTGCTAAGCCACATTCCCAACCCTCTCAGAAGTAGTTCTTCATATGGTTACACAATCTAGGAAATACTACAACTACCTTAGAGCAAAGATAAATACGCTAAACTCATACATACTTCAAAACCATCTTACAATTCTCCAGGATTCCCTGAAAAGCATATTCATAAGGCAATAATATCAGATCATTCCCAAATGCTGAGCCAATCAATGGGAGCTGAAATTGGGGAGGACAGTATTGAAGAAAATACCTATATATATTTGCAAACTTAGTATTCAACTAAGACCTCAAGTGTTCTGTTATTGCATAAAAAGTAGTGAATAGTATTCACTCCTTTGATATTGCCTTTTTATGAACTAAGGTATATATTTTAGGTATGAAGTCATTGAGCTTTTAACATTGCTTGTCATGTAGCAACTTGCTGATTAGGACTCATGGATTTTTAAAGTTTGGCTGCTGGGAATGTAGCTTAGAGGTAGAGTGCTTGCTTAGCATGCATGGAGCCAAGGGATCAATTCCTCAGCACCACATTAACAGAAAAGGCCAGAAGTGGTGCTGTGGCTCAAGTGGTAGAGTGCTCAGTCCCTATGTTCAAGCCCCAGGACTGGCAAAATTAAAAAACCAAAACCTCCAAAATTAAAAAAAGTAAAACCATTATTAGGGAACATCAAAATGGAGAGATAAAGGGTAAAAGGCAAACCAATGCAACAGCAATACTTACAAACTATATGCTGTAAACCAACTGTACAACTCAGGGTGGGGGAAAGGAGTTGGGGATGAGAGAAGGTGTGAGGAAAATGGAGGAGGTAACAAGTTTGATAAGAAATGTACTCACTGCCTCACTGCCTATGTATGAACCCGTACATCATTATCCTCCAGATTATCCTCCAGAATTTCAAGAAAAAAGTTTTCCCAGTGAAGTTGCCATTAATAGTATATAATCATTTTCCCGAGTTTTTAGATCTACATAAATTATACACATAATCTGATTAGCATTTTTAACTTCAATACAAAAGAAATTCTGAGTAACTATAGAGGAAAATAGACATAAAATAACACAGAAAAATATCAATCTAATATAAATCTGCTGATGATTCTTATGAATCATGTGTGGGAGAGAGAGGAACAGAGAGAGAGAGAAACAGAGACAGATAAAGGGTTGGAGAGAAAGAGATAGAAGGCAAAGAAATCCATAGCAAAGTTATTTGATAGACCTGGAGGTAGTGGACCCACAAGTTAAACTACAGTAATAAAAAGAGAGAGAAAAAATGAGTTAAAAATATACAGCAAGCAAAACCAAAGTCAAAATGATCAAATATTATGGCTGCAGAAATATGATATCAACTCACAAGATTATTATACCACCAACTCAGGCCAGGAATACAAAAGAAGAAATTAGTTAAATAAGTCAATTTCCATGGATCAAAAACACTTCTTTTGAAAATTACTAATAGAAAGCTTAAACTACCCTTGAATTCTTTTATCATGCTATATGCACATACAGGATTTTATTTATCTTGAATAAACATTTTTAAAACATTTAACACGAATGTGGCATTATTTGATCATGTAAAACTAAAATGCAAATTTGTAAATAGCATTTCATGCAGTTATTTTGAAGTGATTATAAGCTCATTGAATTTTTCTTTCCTGCCAGATGCTCCATCATTTGAATAGCTCATATAACTCATGAGAAAATTTTCAAATTTGCAATTTTGTAGATTATAACACTTCCAGAATTTAACTTCAAGATCTCAATTTTTGAAGTTATCCTGTGTGCCTTATTTCTAACCATTTCTTATTATTTGTATGTCTTCCATGTTTATTTGAATTGAAACTAAACTCCATCATATTAAACTTTAATACAAAACAAATTCAAGGTAACCATAACACTATCATGTTAAACTACCCACATATTCAGTCAAAAGATGGAGTTATATAAACTCTTAATAACAGAGAGTACATTTTATTTGCTTTTCTATAAAATCAAGGTGACTTTTAAAAACTTATTTATTGTCAAAGTGATGTACAGAGGGGTTACAGTTTCATATGTAAGGCAGTGAGTAATTTTTTTTTTCAAATTTGTTACTTTCTCCCTCATTTTTCTCCCACCTTTTCCCCCTCCCAGTTCCATCCACTTGACCCCCAGTTGTACAATTGGTTCATAGCATATTGTCTTTTAAGTACTGCTGTTGCAGTGGTTCACCTTTTACTCTTTATCTCTCCAGTTTGTTGTTTCCCTTCACTTCCCTCTGTTTCAAGGTAACTTTTGCACACTAATTTTAATCACAGTAAGAAAAAATTGAGTATGAAACACATTACTCCTGGTTTGTCAACCAAATTTATCAATAATTTTTAGTATGGAAAGCACCTATAAAACAGTAGCAAAATGTATTTCTTTCTCCTCAAAATAGACATAGCATGGAACGTTCCAGTTACCAAAACCTCAATTTTAACCTTATATGTCTTATAGAATTCTTCTTTGTACTAAGACCTGTTAAATACAGAACAAAAGCAAACTCCTACGAATTTCCATACATGGCATCAAGCACAATCTTTTGTTCTCCCAAGAAAAAAGAAATTAATTTAGGGTCACTGTGACCCATACTGAAACAGAATAAAGATAAAAGATAAACTCTTTTTAAAAGAAAACACTTTATTGCAACGTTTAAATAGAAAGACCAGTAGGCAAAAACATCCAGTGAGCAAATATTAATTTTCTACTTTAAAATTGACTTAGAATAAGCTTCATCTTGCTATCTTTACAACATCATTAGATCAGAAGTCACTGCACCTACAGTCTTCCATGCAAAACTTGAATATTTTAATATATGCACAAGGCCATATTTATTTGGGGAGTAGCATGAATGGATTTTAGACCTATAAAAGATTCGTATAGCTCCACTGCTCATTTTCCCATAGAGGACAGAACTCACATACAAAAAGATAAAATGTAAAGACAATGTCTATAAGCCAGTAAGTGAACTGTCCCTAGATGCTAAATCTGACTGTGCCTCGACTTTGGAATTTTGTGCCTCGACTTTGGAATTTCGTGCCCTGTGCACTGTGAGAAATAAATACCTATTATTTTGAAGCTCCTGAAACCTAGTTTTAGACCCCCAGCCGAAACTCCAGGAGCTCCATATTAGGTCTTGTTATGCTTTCCCATACGCCAAATAAAGTGACGTGGAAAGAACAGGGACAGGAGATTTATTAAATGGCAGCTTTGAAAAGAAAAGCATTTCAGTGTATTTTCAGCTCGCTTTACATTTAAAACTTAAATTATAGGGAATCACAAGGCAGGTAGCGAGGAAGGAATGAATAGTTAAAACAGTCCAATTCACAGGTGAGGTTTGGTTGGTCTCTGTCTCAATCTTTGTATCTGGGGACCTGCCCAGTGGTTACTAAGCTTTTGACTATTCTCTTCGTTGGAGGCAATTTCTGTTATGTCACATGATATTTCTTGGTGAATTCTATCTTTGTTTGAACCCCAGATGATTGTAAAGTGACTGCAGGAGGGAATGGCTGAGATCAAAGGACACAGGTGAAAAATGAAAAGACTAGGTACCAGCATTAATTTCCAAAGACTTGGCAAATGTGGCTTCTAAGTTGTTTCTTACACAACCAGCCTATGATCTTATTTTATAGCAGCCAGAATAGATTGAGACAAAATGTGGTACTGAGTAGCAGAAAGGTTGCTGTAAGAAATACCTGAAAATATAGAAGTGACTTTAGAACTGGGTAGGTAGTTGAGGGTCATAGAGTTTTGAGATTTATGCTAGCAAAATCTACAGTGCTGTGAACAGACTTCTGGTGAAAGTTCAAAAATAAAAGGAAGGGAGCAAGGAATAAATCCTCACTCTTAAAGCATAAGGAAGTGTCTTCAACAAAATATTAGCCAAAACATTGTTTAGTGCATATCAAACCCATTCTTATGAGACTACAGATGGAAATAAAAGTCATTATTGAACAATGAAGAAAAGACCTTCTTAGTATAAAGAAACAAAGAGGATGTGGAACGTGGTTCAAAAGACAATCATGAGGCTCTGAGTTCATCTTCAGGGAGAAGGACAAGGAAGAAGGGGAAGGGGGAGGAGGAAGAGGAAATAGGTAGGAGGAAGAGGTGGTAAAGAAGGAGTAGGAGGGGGATAGGAAGCAGGGGAGAAGGAGAAGGTAGGAAAAATGGGAGGAGGATAGGGAGGAAGAAGAGAGGGATATGAAGAGGAAGGAGGAAAGAAAGGGGAAGGAAAAAGGAGACGATAGGGGGAAGAGAGGAGAAGGAAGAAGAGAAGGAGGAGGGGAGGAGGATGAGGGAGATAGAGGGGAGGAGGGGGAGGAGGGGAGGAGGAGGAGGAGGAGGAGGAGGAGGAGGAGGAGGAGGAGGAGGAACTACATGATGGAGGAGAGGAGGAGGAGGAGGAGGAGGAGGAGGAGGAGGAGGAGGAGGAGGAGGAGGAGGAGGAGGAGGAGGAGGAGGAGGAACTACATGATGGAGGAGGAGGAGGAGGAGGAGGAGGAGGAGGAGGAGGAGGAGGAGGAGGAGGAGGAGGAGGAGGAGGAGGAGGAGGAACTACATGATTCCACTCAGAAAACTGCAAGAATAGGACCCCACACAGGGAAATCCACAGTGCTCAGGCAGAGATCTCCATTAGGGCTGCCTCACTGAACTCTAGTGGAGATGTGTAAACTGGAATGAATCTAAACAGAGAGCAAACTTCCTTTTAGAGAGTATTATTCACAAACACGCATCACTAATGGCATTTGCCCCATTAAGTTTAAGATATGCTAAGTCCTTTTCTAATCTTCACCAATATAAAATCTTATCCCTGTCTCATGACATGAGTTGCTGCACAGAAACCAATTTTGTGATTCCACATTCAGGTCTCCCTGCTCCTAAAGTGGAGGTCATTCGTTCTGACACTTTCCTCAGAATGGTTTTGCTCTGGCACAGCTGATTAGTTTTAGTTTCTAGTTCTCCAGTGTATGCATTTGCTCTCATTTTTCTGACGTTGACTTTGACATCTGGAAATTCTCTTTATCTGTCTTGTCTTTTCATGCTCTGCTCCATTCTACATTCAGTCTGGGCATTGCTACTTGTTCTTCACATTTAGGTTTCGAACTGTAACATTTGTTAGTCCAGGCAGTAAATATACTCTCTTGAAGCTGTTTGGAACAGATGCTTTCTTAGTTTGCAACTTCTTAATATTTATTCAAAGGACAGGACATTATGAGTTACACAGTAATGTTTGTCAACCTCATGTTCAATAATAGGAAGATCTCCTTCGGAAATAATGTTGCCTATGACTCAACCTGTTTAATATACACATTTTTATGTGCCTGCTGATTAGCTTGACTTCAGCTGTTTCACATCAGTAATCTTCCCTCTGGTCAGCTTGTCATTAGTATATACTTTATTTTTGGATTCTGCTTATCAAACCATGACTTTTTGATGTTTGCTTGTATCATGCCTTCCTCTCTCTCTTCATGCTTTCTGTCATCATTCTGCTTTAGCTTCTACTGTCCTGCTGAGTAATCAAACAAATCTCTAGACACTGTGGTCTTACTGCTCATCTCAGTAAAAGAAAAAAAAAAAAAGCAAATAACAGCTGCTGAAATTGTGAACCTTCTTTCCTGGCTGTCAAATTTAGTGAAAACAGATGCTTCAAGGAGTCGTCTGTAATTCAAGCAGGCTTAGAGCAGAAAAAGAAACCCGTTATTTGCTGAAACAAGAGAAGCTTTGCCAGGTCGCCTTAGCTTCCACTTTATATCCAAGCTAAAAGAAGCAGTGCATTCTTACAGTGGTCCAGGAGCCAATACTACATTTCTAAAGTCAAATCATCACTGACACTAACAATACCTAAGTGGATGCTCATGAAACATCTGGGCTGTAGAAAAAATGTGATGAAAAATAGTTATATAGAAATTAAGTAATGTTTTCAAATGTTAAGTATCCCTGCAAAAAGGTAAAATATTTTCATTTCTATAGGTCTGGACTATATCTAGAACACTTAAACCAGTAGACAGAGTTATGAGCCGGCTGTAGGTCAAGTCTTGTAAAGTAACCTACCACAAGCCAGTTAGAGCTGTGACTCTTATTTTCCCTTAATGGTGAAATAGGTGACAATAAATCTGATAACATCTAAAGTTCCTTACTATACTACAGTTCTTGTGCAATGAACAGAAGTCATTTCCACTTTTGATGTTTTGTTTGCAAATGATTGCCAAAATAATGTACTTGCCCTGATGGTGCATGACAATATCTGTTAACCAAAAAAAGGTATAGGTTTTGCAGAAATGTCTCTTGTATCCACTCATTTAGTGTGAGATCTTCAGCATAAATTCTGTTATGTCTGTAGATACACTACACTGCATTAGCCAACTGGATCAATAAATCCATCCTTCTGTAGGAAAAACACTTTTGCCATGTACCTTAGGTAGCCACTCCCAAATGTCTTTTAGGAATAAAAATAATAATTCCAGTGCACACTAGTCCACACAGAATTAAACCACTGTAGGAAAACTAATTGGGACCCTAGCATCTGAGGATTTGGGAAGAACAGAAGGGCTTGGTTATGAGTTTGTCAAGATTTAAGGAAGAAAAAAAATGTGTTGGAAAGTGAAGCAATTTGAAACTGGGAGAAGGTTAAGAGATTTTTGGAAGCATGGTGGCAGGATAAAAGCATTGAAATTATATAAAGTGATAGGACAGTAGCTGAGAAAAGAATAAACGGCTGACCTATAAGTACTCCTTATTTCGTACAACTTTCTCCATTCACACACCTGTGTTTGATGCTGGGAAAAGATAAAGTCCCCCCAGGACTACCCATCTTCCTCAACTTCCATTATTAAACCTACTATGGCTGGATAAGAAGTGGTTTACCAAAATGCTCATACACAGCCTGTGGTGATATTGGGAGTTGATTAGGCCCTGAGTGTGTTAACTTCCTCAAGACATAAACTTTATCAATGAGTTACTACATTGATGAGTTCATAGCAAAATGGTCTATGAGGTGTGGGGGGCCTACTTAAAGTACATAATATAGATTTGGGGTTGGGGACCACAGAAGATAGATATTGTTCCTGCCCCCTTTCTGTCTCTCTCTGTGCTTCCCTTCCTGGCTATCATGAGTGAGCAGCTTATCTCTACCATGCCTTTCTGCCATGATGTTTCTACCTTCCCATTTCTCTAAAAGAATAGATATAACTGATACTGGGGCTCTAAAACCTTTGCATGAAAATCTGTTGCCATAATGGAAAGATGAATAACTCAGGACTCAGAAGTTCTAAATCTGACACAGGTTGTCATAACTAAGACTATATACTTAGCCATGTTGATAGATAATGAAGCTCAAATGTGATTCTATCAAAGTATCATGGTTTTATAGAGAATTGTTCTCACACTTTTTTTTGGAACCAATCTGATTTGAAATTTGAAGTGTGTGTGTGTGTGTGTGTGTGTGTGTGTGTGTGTGGTGTGTGTAGTGTTTTATGTAGTTTAATAGGATCATGAGTTTCCATTTTTTCTAGAAGAAATACCATCACCCTCCCCTTCTTTTTAAAACTAAAAGGAAAAAAAATAAAAATTGATTCAAATCTAAGTGATAACTAAGAAAAAGATATTCTTTTGGAATGTTAAGCCTTTGGGAGATACTCAATTTTTCCATCAATTTTCCTTTTATACTCTGGGTATTATATGCTTTGCTACTGCTGTATGCTTAATCAAATACAAAATGGTAAAAAAAATGGGGCCACTTCACTTATGTTTGTGTGAAATTTTATTTAACTGTTAAATATTGCCTTACTCCTCTAAGAACCCTCCCTAAATCACTAACAGATGGGATAAAGTAAAAAAAAAAAAAAAAAAAAGAAAAAAAATTTTATTTTTCCTCAGGTGAATGACAGCTAAATGTCATCCCTTCATAACTAATGGCTTACAAGGATAAAAACAAATATGTCTACTTCAATTTGTTCCATTTCTTCAAACTAAGGAGGCCAACCCAATGTTTTAAAAAGTATAATCCCAATGCAATCCAACATTATCTTCATTTAAAATGCCATAATAAGATATCATTAATGATCACTTACTTGGTCTATTAGTCCATTCTTTACTCCTGTAACAAGATTTTAGTTGTTTTTCCATTACATTTTTTTTGTTTCTACTTTAAAAGAAATATTGTCAAAGTGATGTACAGAGAGGTTGCCGTTTCATATTAGGCCTTGGGTACATTTCTTGTACTGTTTGTTACCTCCTCTCTCATTCCTCCTCCCCCCTCAGCCTTTCCCTCTCCCCCCATGAGTTGTTCAGTTGGTTTACACCAAATGGTTTTGCAAGTATTGCTTTTGTAGTCATTTGTCTTTTTATCCTTTGTCTCTCGCTTTTGATATTCCCTTTCACTTCCCTAGTTCTAATACCAGTATATACATTTTCCAATGTACTCAGATAAGATACAGTGATAGTGCAGGTCCAACCACAGGAAGGAGATACAAGAGGATCATCAACAATAGAAGCTACAGTTTCACATGGCATGTTGAAAGTAATTACAACAGTGATATAACAGTCGTTTCCATAACATGGAGTTCATTTCACTTAGCATCATCCTATGCATTCATAAGGGCATAGCTATTAGGCTCTTGTGATCCTCTGCTGTGACTGGCCTAAACCTGTGCTAATTATTCCCTATGAGGGAGACTATAGAGTCCATGTTTCTTTGGGTTTTAATTCACTAATGTCCCTGTTTGTTACTTTCAAGGTCATTGTCCCATCAGTCATTCCTTAATGTTTTTGCTCTGTTCAAATACACCACTTGTGATAATGTCTAAAACTTAAATATCCAAATTTATGTCTCCATCCTAGAAGACCACTCATTATCCTAAAATCCTAACTTACTCAACATCTTCATTGCATACTTAATAATCTGAATCCCATTTTTATCTCATATTTAATATATCCAAAACTAAATTTCTGATCTCAATTCTCAAATCTTTTTTACCTGTAATCTTTCATGTCTCACTTAAAATCAATTCCATCTTTCACACTGCTTAGGCCAATACCCCAAGTCACCACTTATTCATCTCATTCACTTACATACAATATCCAATCTGTCAAAAAAAAACCTGTGAGTTTTACATGGAATATAGATTTGTATTCGGATCAATTGTTAGCATTTCACTATTACCATTTTATGTCAAGCCACACCATCTTTCCTGGATTATGGCAGTCATTTTTTAAATAATCTCCCACTTTCTGTCCATTCCGTCATCTGGAATCTATTCTCAACATAACAGTAATATCTTCAAAGCAATGATCATGTTTGGCTATCTTCTGCTTCTTTATGTCTTCCAATGGTTTTTCCCTAAAACAGAAAAATGATGAAGTCATTACAATACCTGCCAAGGTAATACTCTGTTTTCTTTCCTAATGTTTCTTGGCGCATACGTCTTTGTACTTATTTTCATAATTTCTCTCTTTTTTCATTCTAGTTATTTACATGAATTTTTCTTCTGTAAATTGCATGTTTCACACTGTCATCCACATTAAAACTTACCTTTTGATAAATAAACATGACCTTGTCTATCTCATTTACATTTGCAACCTTCAGGAACACCTACTTTATTCTTCTCTACAAGCTAAATCATCTTCAAGTATACATCAAGTATACATTTTATTGTGTTTATTGCCTGAAATGTATTATGATGACAGGATTATTGTTCAATTTTGTTTAAGAATGCAATGCCTAATACCAAGTAGGTATTTAAAACAGCATGCAGAATAAGTGAATAAATAAAACAGGTGAAATATTCATAGAGAGACAGATGAAATACCTTATATAACCATGTTGACCTCAGCAAGGGACATATTACAATTTCAAGTAGAGTGGCTAATGAAAACTTTTATTTATGCCATTAAACTCAACAAGTAGTGGCATTATGATGAACTTTTTTTTCCTTATTTTTTTTTACTGGATGTTGTCTACTCACCGTCATTTATACTCTGATTCTATGTTTCATTAAATTCCTTGGTATAGGTTTAGGTATAGGTTTACGTATATACTTGCCTGATACCTCTGCCCTCTGTATTTCAATTCTTTGAATCCTGCTATCCTGTCTGGCTTATTTCAGAGGCTTCATTTTGGCCCTCACATTTGTTTACATCTCTCCACTTGAAGCTGAGGAGGCCTTCTTAATTCTGTGACTTCGGTATGTCTGCACTTCAAAACCCCAGTGTGGTATGAGGAAGCTTTGGAACAGAGAAGAGTAATGTGCAGTGGCAAGAGGAGCACACGCCTGTTTTGAAGTTCCATATCCACTATGGGTTGGATAATCACCCTCATGACTTCCCAAATAAACAAAAAGAGATCCAGTAGTTAATTGGCTTTCCTAGCTCCACTAAGCTTGTGTATGTCATTTTGTTGCTAAGTACACACTACCTAACAGGGATAAGTTATAAAGAAAATTTATTTATTTTGGCTTGTGGGTCTAAAGATGTAAAGACTAGAGAGTGTATCACCTGATGCCTTCATGACTAGCAGAGTCCTGGAAAGCAGTAGGCATCACATGACAAGACAAGGATGCAGTCTATAGCTGGACCGCTTCTTGTCTTTTCCTCTTCATATAAAACTGACAGGATTCAATTATAGGTAATAGTTCCAAATTAATTTAATTTAATCACCTAATCCTAATCACCTCCCAATGTACCCACGTCTAAATGCTCTAGTCAACTTAAGTCTCCGCCCTCTTACTACCTTGCAATGAAATGTAGAGTTCAATGCATAAAGCTTTGTGATATGCAACCAAACCAAAATCGAATCATAGCAGATTGTATGTAGTGTGTGCTTCCTTCAACGCCAGGTATGTGTACTTTTAGTATCATTGTGCTTCATACATTACTCTTTTGACATCCCAACACTCAATACTGTTCTTTCTGTGTTAAGTATGAATTATCCCTCATGTTTTAGGGGTATACAGTTTGCTGCCTCTCTACCTTTAGGCATTTTATCATCATTTATTTCTCACACTTCACTTCAAATTCTATTTTATATACATATATACAATGTTTCATTATGCATGCTGAATTTTCAGCAAAAGTGGAAAACATCCAACTATATGCCCATAAAGTCATGTGAGTATTTGCTAGGATTAGAAGTGGCCACTGTTCCTAGGGCACACTTTATTTTCTTTTTCATTAAAGTTCCTGAACATGCAAACATGATTCCCCTCATAGCCTCAAATTCTTTTTCTACCTACTTTTTGTAATTCTTTTCTCAGTAAAATGCACAATCCAGCCAGCAGTAAATTTTAAAACAAACTTACATCATGATCTCTAAGTTTTGGAAGTTTTCTTCCCTTAAATAAGAAGAAAATACTTTCTGTGACCTCAAAAGAAGCACAAAATACTCAAAATATTCACATTGTTATTACAGAATGTGGAATTGTCTCACAACATGGGCAAAACAATATTGTCTTTTCAGCTAATATAGAGGAAAGGCTTTCTGAATGCCCTTAAACTTGTCTCCAGAACAGGGGAACATAGATGTTTATCACTTAGACGTGTTTCAAAGACTACCTGGCTCCGTTATTGGAGCTTCTGACTCTATATGTAGGTAAAGTTAAGAATGGATGAGAGTTAAATCTTCTCTACCCATTATCCCCACTCCACTTCCACATGATAAATCTTAGTTTAAGTTAGTTTATATGATAATGTTAGCCCCATCAAGAATTTGGAAGACTCTAGCTGAAAATGGATTCAAGTGGTAACAGAACATGACTAGCAAACTTGAGAACCATGGAGAGGTGACATTGACAACCAATGCAACAGCAATACAATATCTTGTAAATTAACAATACAATTTAGAGGGGGAGGGGGATTGAGGAGGAGGGAAGAAAAGTGGGAGAAAAATGAGGAAGGAGGTAACAAGTTTGACAAGAAATGTTCTCCCTACCTCACATATGTAACTATAACCCCTCTGTACATCACCTTGACAATAAAATAAAAATTAAATTAATTCATTGTATTCATTAACTGATATGTTGAACTTGAAATCCTTTTGTACACTACTTAAAGATAATTTTTTAGAGTTAAAAAAATATTAGTACTGGGGCTGGGAATATAGCCTAGTGGCAAGAGTGCCTGCCTCGGATACACGAGGCCCTAGGTTCGATTCCCCAGCACCACATATACAGAAAACGGCCAGAAGTGGTGCTGTGGCTCAAGTGGCAGAGTGCTAGCCTTGAGCTGGAAGAAGCCAGGGACGGTGCTCGGGCCCTGAGTCCAAGGCCCAGGACTGGCCAAAAAAAAAAATCTTAGTACTACTGAAATGAATACAGAACTAACAGAAGCTAAGATTTCTTCCCAAGTCAAAACCCTTCTTCAACACTTGATTTCACAATTAGGTATCCTATTCAAATTCTTCACATGGCAGCTTTATATAATGAACACGCTGATTTTTCTTAAGAAATTCATCAAAATTTTACTCTGGTACCATTTTTAGCGTTCTTGACTCTGGGGAAAACTAAATACATAAGCTCTATTCACAAACAAATGCAATTAACATAGATCAAGGGGACAGAGTAGTTAGAGGTGATTCCATTACATAAATAGACATCATTAGAGAAATGAGGAAAGGTTATATTAGGAAGGGAAAATGCTAAAACAGCTTGCAACAAAAATAAGATACATTATTTTGTTGTTTTAATCAAATTTTTAACAAAACATTTGAGGAAGATGAAATTAGTAATGAACTTGATAATGTGCAATTCACTGAACCAGAAAGAATTGTTAAATAAAAATTAACAACAAAAATTCAAAAATTGGCTTTTGGGCATAGGGACTGAAATTTAATAAAATAAATTCTAGAGGAAGGGAATAGAACTTAGGAAGGAATATAGGAATACCTATAAATCATGGAAATAAAACTTTACTCAAAAAGATCTTAAGAACACAATTAAAAATGGGGTAAAGTATGACTGGGAGGTTGGTGTAGATGTGAAGAGATGTGAGGCATGATATACAGAGGCACATGTAGCAAAGAGTAAGAATTACAGCAGACATTGAACCTTCAATAAAAAATAGTTCTGGAAATTGGGTATGATATTAGCCTTTGCTTTGAAACTTCTGTTTGAGGCTAAGAACACCATCCATGTACTACAGGCTAACAATACACAACCTCAGATCAAATATCCAGTGAAACTGGAGTTCACATTCGAAGGGAAAACCAGATCTTTCCATACCAAAGAGGATCTAAAGGAGTATGTGAATAAAAAACAAGCCCTACAGCGAATTCTCAGAGGGGAAACCCACCTAACAGAGATCGTACAAGAGACACAGACAGAAACAGAAAGAAACTACAATAGCCAAAGCCCAACCGAAAGAACAGCCTACTAAAGACAAGGAAAAACAAAAAAAAGGAAAAACAGCCCAACAAGAAAATGGAAGGAGAAAAAACACTCTTATCCTTGATCTCTTTGAATATAAATGGTTTAAACTCTCCAATAAAGAGGAGCAGACTGGCAGAATGGATTCGCAAACAATAAGTTGACATCTGTTGTCTACAAGAGACACACCTTACAGCAAGGGACAAAAACAGGCTCCAAATGAAAGGATGGAGCAAGATCTTCCAAGCAAACGCACTTATCAAAATGGCAGGTGTAGCCATCCTGATCTCAGACAAGCTGGACTTTTCATTAAAATCAACTAAAAAAGACAAAGAAGGACACTACATTTTAATACAAGGAAAAATCCAGAATCAAGACATCACGGTGATAAATGTATACTCACCGAACAAAAGATGCCCTACATATGTCAAGCAAATTCTCACAGAATTACAGAACAAGATAGAGGCAAACACAATTATAGTGGGTGACTTTAATACCCCACTCTCTCCAAAAGACAGATCCAACACCCAGAGGATCAGCAAGGGAGCTGAGGACCTAAGTAATACCATATCCCAAATGGATCTGACAGACCTATACAGAATCTTCCACCCTACAGAGACCCAATACACCTTCCTCTCAGCAGCCCATGGATCATATTCCAAAATAGACCATGTCATAGCCCACACAAAGAACCTCAGCAAATACAAAAGTATCGACGTCATCCCATGTATTATATCACATCACAGTGGATTAAAGGTAGCCCTCAATAACAATGGTTACCACAGAGGCTATACACATTCTAGGAGGCTAAACCCCACACTGTTATCCAACACTTGGGCCACAGACCAAATTAAAGATGAAATCAATGAATTCATAAGCCACAATGACAATGAAAATACATCACAAAGAAACCTATGGGACACAGCTAAGGCAGTACTGAGGGGCAAGATCATTGCCCTCAGCACCCACATTAAAAGAATGGAAGCAGAGCAGGTGAAAAACCTCACGAGGAAACTAAAACAACTGGAGAAACAAGAAATGACCAAATCTAAATTGACTAGGAGGAGAGAGATCACAAAGATTAAAGAAGAGATAAATCTGATTGAAAATAGAAAGACCATTCAACAAATAAATAAGACTAAAAGCTGGTTCTTTGAGAAAATAAATAAAATTGACAGACCCCTTGCAAGACTCACAAAAAAAAGAAGAGACTCTTATTCGTAAAATCAGGGACTCCACCGGAAAAATTACAACAAGTATACACGATATTCAAACAATCATAAGGAGCTATTTCCAGAACCTCTACTCACTAAAAAACAATAATTTTACAGAAATGGATCAACTCTTAGAGAAGTATAAACGGCCCAAACTGAACCAAGAAGAAATAAATCAACTAAATAAACCAATAACTTACAGTGAGAGACAGGAGATAATCAAGAACCTCACAAGAAAGAAAAGCCCAGGCCCAGATGGATTCACCAACGAATTCCACAAAACCTTTAGTGAGGAGCTAATACCAATACTCCTCAAACTCTTCCGCGAAATAGAAACAGAGGGAGAAATCCCAAACTCATTCTATGAAACTAATATCATACTCATTCCCAAAGCAGGCAAAGACCCAACAAAAATAGAGAACTGCAGACCAATATCACTAATGAACACAGACATAAAACTCCTCAATAAAATATTAGCTAACAGGATCCAGAAACTGATCAAGAAAATCATACATCATGACCAAGTAGGCTTCATCCCACAGTCACAAGGATAGTTCAACATCCGTAAATCAATCAACATAATTCACCACATAAACAGAACTAAAATCAAGAATCACATTGTTATCTCAGTTGACGCCCAAAAAGCCTTTGACAAAATACAACATCCATACTTATTAAAAGCTTTGGAGAGAACAGGAATAGATGGAACATTCCTCAAAACAATAGAAGCCATATACAACAGACCAACTGCTAATATCATATTAAATGGAGAGAAACTTAAATAATTCCCCCTAAACTCAGGAACAAGACAAGGATGCCCACTCTCCCCACTTCTTTTCAACATAGTGCTGGAATCCCTAGCCACAGCAATAAGGCAAGAGGAGGACATCAAAGGGATCCACATCGGCAAGGAAGAAATCAAATTATCCCTATTCGCAGACGACATGATCTTATATCTCAAGGACCCAAAAAACTCAGTCCCCAAACTCCTACACCTAATAAACCATTTTGGCAAACTAGCAGGATACAAAATCAATCCACAAAAGTCAGCAGCTTTTCTCTACACCAGCAATATACAAACAGAAAAGGAAATTATGGAAACAATTCTATTTACAGTAGCCAAAAAAAGAATAAAGTACCTAGGGATCAACTTAACCAAGGACGTGACGGACCTGTTTAATGAAAACTATACAAATCTAATAAGGGAAATCAAAGAAGACACCAGGAAATGGAAAGACCTGCCATGCTCATGGGTAGGCAGAAGCAATATAGTGAAAATGCCCATATTGCCCAAATTGTTATACAAATTCAATGCAATCCCTATCAAAATCCCAGCCACATTCTTCACTGAAATAGAGAAAGCAATCCATAAATTCATATGGAACAGCAAAAAACCTAGAATAGCCAAAGCAATTCTAGGCAAAAAAAGCAGTGCAGGAGGTATCAGAATACAAGACTTAAAGCTCTACTACAGGGCCATCATCACAAAAATAGCCTGGTATTGGTATAAAAACAGAACGGAAGACCAATGGATTAGAATTGAAGATCCAGAAATAAAACCACATTCTTACAGTCAGCTGATATTTGACAAAGGAGCTAAAGACATACAATGGAATAAACATAGCCTCTTCAACTACTGGTGCTGGGAGAACTGGGCAGCCACATGCAGAAAATTCAAAATAGACCCAAGCCTATCTCCATGCACCAAGATCAACTCAAAATGGATCAAGGACATCAATATCAGACCTGAAACCCTGAAACTACTGAAGGACAGAGTAGGAAAGACGCTAGAACTTATAGGCACAGGAAGGAACTTCCTGAATATAGTCCCAGGGGCACAACAAATAGGGGAAAGACGACAAATGACACTACCACAAATTAAAAAGTTTCTGCACAGCTAAGGACATAGCCACCAAAACAGAAAGACAGCCAACGATATGAGAAA
The DNA here is from genome assembly GCF_023159225.1 of Perognathus longimembris pacificus. NCBI lineage: Eukaryota > Metazoa > Chordata > Mammalia > Rodentia > Heteromyidae > Perognathus > Perognathus longimembris. Next base: position 34,726,594 of record NC_063165.1, read on the forward strand.
GGATCTTTACCAGCACAGCAACAGACAAAGGCCTAATATCTGTCATCTACAAAGAACTAAAAAATCTAAGCCCCTCCAAGCCCAATCAACCAACTAGGAAATGGGCAAAGGAGCTAAAGAGAGACTTCACAAGAGAAGAAATTTCCCACAGGATTGGGGCAGCGACCCAACAGTATGTAACTAAAACCAAACAATTACTCAACACATTAAGGTCAAAAATTGACCTCTCAGTGGAATACAATAGCTCAAAATCTATGTATGTACATTCATATAAGACTACTGTCAACATATTGTCTAATATCGACATTACATTTAAAGCCCTAGGCGAGTTTTCTTGGGTGTGGCCACGTGGCTACTGTATATGTTCTTGATACATTGTAGATTGTATGTATGTCTACCTGACCTAGAGAAGGAAAAGAAAAACAGGGCGTAAGATATCACAAGAAATGTACGCACTCCCCTACTATGTAACTGTACCCTTTTTGCACAACACCTTGTCCTAAAAATTTGTGTTCAATCAATCAATAAACTAAATAAAAAATGAAATTGATAAGGTCCAATTCACTGAACTAGAAAGAATTGTTAAATAAAAAGTTACAACAAAAATTCAAAATTGAGTTTTTTGAATAGGTACTAAAACTTAATAAAATAAGATCTATAGGAGGGAACATAACTTAATAAGGAATATAAGAAATAAATATAAATCACTGAAATAAACTTTTACTTCTTTTGTGTCCAATGTAAAAATTAAATTGTATTATTGATACATATATAAAGATAAGCATACACACACATGCACACACACACACACACACACACACACACACACCACTAGGTATTATCCACAATTTCAGGCACCTACTTAGGTTCCTGGAACATATCACCTATGAAATGTAGGGATTTCTACCTGACTATTGTCATGAAATACAAAGTATTCTAAGCCATATAGCACATGAAATTCATCAAAATATCAACAGGATAACATCTCAAATGAAATATTTTTATTTTAGAAATAACAATTTGGAAAAAAGAAAATTATAAGACCAATATTAGTTTGGACCAATACCAGTGCTTAGAATATTAACTCCAAATCTTAAATTGACCCTCGATTTTCTTTTTTTTCTTTTTTCAATTTTTTATTATCAAACTGATGTACAGAGAGGTTACAGTTTCATACATTAGGCATTGGATACATTACTTGTACTGTTTGTTACCTTGTCCCTCATACCCCCCTCCCCCCACCCCCTTTCCCTTTCCCCCCATGAGGTGTTCCATTCACTCAGAACAAACAGTTTTGCAAGTATTGCTTTTGTAGTTTTTTCTCTTTTTTTACCCTGAGTCTCTCAATTTTGGTATTCCCTTTCAATTTCCTAGTTCTAATACCAGTATACATGGTTTCCAATATACTCAGATAATGTTACAGAGATAGTGTAGGTACAACCACAGGAAGGTGATACAAGAACATCATCTATAATAGATGCTACAGATAGGCATGGTACGTTGAAAGTAATTACAACTGTGACATAACAATCGTTTCCATAACATGGAGTTCATTTCACTTTGCATCATCTTATGTGTTCATAAGGATATAGCTAATGGGCTCTTGTGATTCTCTGCTGTAACTTGCCTAAACCTGTACTGAACATCTTTACCAGCCATTCAATGGACAAAAGCCTCATATCTAAAATATATGCAGAACTAAAAAAATTACCTTCTTCCAAAACAAAACCGCAAAGAACCAACAGCCCCCTCATCAAGTGGGCTAAAGACTTCTCTAATGAGGAAATGAGAATGGCCAAGAGACATATGAAAAATTGCACTACATCAGTGGCCATAAAAGAAGTGCAAATCAAAACAACATTGAGATTCCATCTTACCCCAGTAAGAATGTCATATATCAAGAAAACTAACAATAACAATTGTTGGAGGGGATGTGGCCAAATGGGAACCCTACTTCATTGTTGGTTGGAATGTAAACTGGTCCAGCCACTCTGGCAAGTGATAAGGAGATTCCTCAGAAGGTTAAATATAGAACTCCCCTATGACCCAGCAGCCTCACTTTTGGGTATCTATCCAAAAGACCACAAACAAATTCACAGTAAAGCCACCAGCACAACGATGTTCATTGCAGAGCAATTTGTCATAGCTAGAATCTGGAACCAACCCAGATGCCCTTCAGTAGATGAATGGATCAGGAAAATATACACAATGGGATTTTATGCCTCTATCAGAAAGAATGACATTGCCCCATTTGTAAGGAAATGGAAGAACTTGGAAAAAATTATACTAAGTGAAGTGTGCGAGACCCAAAGAAACATGACCCTCGATTTTCTATAACCAATTTTATAAGAATGTGCACAAAACTTGTAAGTAGGATGATATACTTGACAAGGAACAACAAAGCACCTGACCCAAACATAGTGCAGTTAATTGGGTGGGCCTTACTAAATTAAATGAAGACTTTAAATCTGAGTTTAGGAATGAGAGACAAGGAAAATAGAGAATCTAATACAAGGATTTGACAAGGTGGCTCCAAAATTATTGAAGTGACATGCCAAACATTGTGCAACATAGGAGCTGAGATTTGCTCCCCATTAATAACTAGTAAAGAACTGGTTACTGACAATGACAGGAATATTTGCAGTAAAAATTTCCTGAACGACCAGGAGAATATTCAATCTAGCCAACACCTGACCAAAAATAAAACCTAGCCTCATGGGACATAGAAAACAAACAACTAAGAAAATGCATAACAAAATATACATAGTAGCTACTAGCCCACCTTAACAGCATGAATACATGATTGTTATGCAGTCATACAAAAATTTTATGATAAAAAATAACACTATGTATGCATTTCAGAACAACCAGTTTATCTCTTTTTTAAATTCTTCTGACACATTTCTCCCCCTTTTAGACCTGTTTGCTGTTTGGTGTACATCCTCTCTGAAGCTTTTAAAGAGAATCCATGCATGTGTAGAATAATCAATAAGATCTTATGAATACACAACTACTTATCTCATCTTTCAATTTTAATAATTTATCTAGAAATAAAATTTTAATTTTCAAGTTATATTTATATTCAAGTTTTATTTTCAAGTTATACTTATTGGAGTGAATATTAAACCGTTATTTTTCCATACTCAGAAATAGTGGTGAGTTGGGTGCTAGTGACTCAGGCTAGAAATCCTAGCTATTGAGGAGGATAAGATCTGAGGATCCTGGTTTGAAGCCAGCCATGGCAGAAAATTCCCAGTGAGACTCTTAGCTCCAATTATGAACTCAAAAACCAGAAGTAGTGCTGTGGGTCAAGTGGCAGAGCAAACACTACCCTTGAGCACAAAGAGGCTCAGGGACAGCGCCTAGGCCCTGAGATCAAGCCCACAATCAACCAAAAACAAACAAAAAGAAAGTGGTTAAAAGAAATAGTGTTTAAAACAGAATGTTGTTATTGCTGTTGTTACACTTTAGTAACAGATATAAGACAAACATACTAACACAGTAAGTAGATTTTTTAAAATTTAATTTTATTGTCAATGTGATATACAGAAGGGTTAGAGTTACATACATAAGGTAGTGAGTACATTTCTTATCAAACTTGCTCAACCCTCTCCCTAATTTTTCTCCCACTCCCCCCATGTTGTGCAGTTAATTTCCAACATATTATCTTTTAAAAGAAATATTATTTATTGCCAAAGTGCTGTACAGAGAGGTTACAATTTCATATGTTAGGCAGTAGGTATATTTCTTGTACTATTTGTTACCTCCTCCTTCATTCCCCTTGCCCCCTCCCTGTTTCCCTTTCCCTCCATGAGTTCTTCAGTTGGTTTACACCAAATGATTTTGCAAGTATTGCTTTTGGAGTCATTTGTCTTTTTATCCTTTGACTCTTGATTTTAATATTCTCTTTCACTTCCCTAGTTCTAATACCACTACATGCAGTATCCAGGGTACTCAGATGAGATACAGTAATAGTGTGGGTACAACCATAGGCAGGGGATACAAGAGGATCATCAACAAAAGAAGCTATGGTTTCACATGGCATGTTGAAGGTAATCACAACAGTGATATAACACTCATTTCCTTAACATGGAGTTCATTTCACTTAGCATTATCTTCTGTGTTTATAAGGGCATAGCTACTGGTCTCTTGTGATCCTCTGCTGTGACTAGCCTAAACCTGTGCTAATTATTCCCTATAAGGGAAACCATAAAGTTCATGTTTCTTTGGGTCTGGCTCATTTGACTCAGTACAATTTTTTCCAAGTTCTTCCATTTCCTTATGAATTGGGCAATGTCATTCTTTCTGATAGAGGCATAAAATTCCATTTTGTGTATGTACCACATTTTCCTGATCCATTCGTCTACTGAGGGGCATCTGGGTTGGTTCCATATTTTAGCAATGACAAATTGTGCTGTGATAAATATTGTTGTGCTCGTGGCTTTAGTGTGTTCTTGTTTGTAGTCTTTTTGGTAGATGCCCAAAAGTGGTGCTCCTGGGTCATAGGGGAGCTCTATGTTTAGTCTTCTGAGGAATCTCCATACCGCTTTCCAGAGTGGCTGAATGAGTTTACATTTCCACTAACAATGAAGTAGGGTTCCCTTTTGGCCACATCCCCTCCAACATTTGTTATTGTTAGTTTCCTTGAAGATCTTTACCGGTCATCCAATGGACAAAGGTCTCATATCTAAATTATATGCAGAACTAAAAATATTAAATTTCTCCTAAAAAAAACCTCAAAGAACCAAAACCCACCAACAAGTGGGGTAAAGACTTAAAAGAGACCTCTCTGATGAGAAAATGAGAATGGCCAAGAGACATATGAAAAAGTGCTCTACATCACTGGCCATAAAAGAAATGCAAATCAAAACAACATTGATATTCCACTTCACCCCAGTAAGTGGATTTTAAAATTATTTATTTGATGTTTTGGTCATATGATGCTTTTGCTATAGTGTGTCTGTGAATGACATATTACCTACACATCCTGCATGTCATTCTTTGAATCTCTGTAATCTAGATTCTTAAATTTTACTTGTTAAAAGTGTTGACTATGATTCATTTATTATTTTGAAGGATTGTTTAGCATTAGTCATTTTCAATTTTCCAGATTACTTTCTGTACTTGTATTTAGTTTCACACACATCCATCTTTAGTTTGTTCATCTTTCTTTCTCCCTTCTTTTTTCCTTCCTTCCTTCCTTCTTTCCTTCCTTCCTTCTTTCTTTCTTTCTTTCTTTCTTCCTTCCTTCCTTCCTTCTTCCTTCCTTCCTTTCTTTCTTTCTTTCTTTCTCTCTTTCTTTCTCTCTTTCTCTCTCTCTTTCTCTTTCTCTTTCTCTCTCTCTCTTTCTCTCTCTCTCTCTTTCTCTCTCTCTTTCTCTCTCTCTTTCTTTCTTTCTTTCTCTCTTTCTTTCTCTCTTTCTTTCTCTTTCTTTCTTTCTTTCTTTCTTTCTTTCTTTCTTTCTTTCTTTCTTTCTTTCTTTCTTTCTTTCTTTCTTTCTTTCTTTCTTTCTTTCTTTTGCCAATACTGGAGCTTGAACTCAAAGCCTGAGCACTGACCCTAGCTTCTTTTTGCTCAAGGCTAGCACTCTACCACTTGAGCCACAGCACCAATTCTGGCTTTTTCTGTATATGTGGTTCTGAGCAATTAAATCCGGGGCTTCCTGTATGCTAGGCAAGCACTTTACCACTAGGCCATATTCCCAGCCCTGATTCTTTTACTTTTATCAGTGCAGCTTTTCTTCACATTTCATTTTCTTTTCATCTGCATCCTTTTGAGTTACTATCAATGTTTCTACTCCATGTTCTTTAACATTTACTATGTCCTATCTATTCCATTTTAATATTCTAAATCCAGGTTTTTAACTTCAATATTTTCTATATTTTATCATGTTTTCTATTTGGCTCATGCAATGCGTTTTTTATTTCCACAATTATATTTTATGTCATTATTTTTACTTAATTTTTTCAGTACTTTTAACAGGAAGAGGCAGTAGGAATTTCTGTTATGACAAGCGCTTTACCACTACGCCATATTCCCAGTCCCAGAAATTGTTATTATATAAAGAAAAAAAGAACAAAAGTTTTACTATATTCCTTCCTCTTCTGAAATTAAAAGCCTGATGAATATAAGTCATTATTCATTGCTTTAGACAAAGTATAAGAGAAAAGTAAAAACCAATATTTATACCATAATATCAGTTATTTAAATTTTTATATGTTTATATATGTGCATTTATATGCATTCAAGAAATGTAGGATAAACCATCCAAATACTTAACAAAAAGTGTCTTGGCAAGAACAGTATTAAAGCATAAGTGTGAGCATATGACTTTATATATTTTTTGTTTTCTTGTTTGGTTTAATATGTGGGTAGATAGATAGATAGATAGATGATAGAGAGAAAGATAGAGAGAGAGATAAATATCACTTAAATTACATAAAACTTTTGGGGCTGGGGATATAGCCTAGTGGCAAGAGTGCCTGCCTCGGATACACGAGGCCCTAGGTTCGATTCCCCAGCACCACATATGCAGAAAACGGCCAGAAGCGGCGCTGTGGCTCAAGTGGCAGAATGCTAGCCTTGAGCGGGAAGAAGCCAGGGACAGTGCTCAGGCCCTGAGTCCAAGGCCTAGGACTGGCCAAAAAAAAAAAAAAATTACATAAAACTTTCAAGTTATTTCAAGTTACATAAAGTGAAAAGACAAAGACAGCACCCTGCCATGCTGAGTTACTGATGATAGTGCATGCCTACCTCTTCTAGCCCCTATTTGTTATCGAGAAGCACAAAACTATGCCAGGCAGCTTTTAAGAAGGGAATAGTTGTTTTACTTAAACAGTACAAATCATCACACCTACATTGCTTTGTTGCTAATGTAATGGGGGAAGCTCCTGTATTTTCTTTTTCCAAGGATTAGGATCTTCACTATATTTGGAAGTGTTTTAGCATGAGAATAGGAGAAAGGGGGAAAAGGTGCCAGTTTGGCTTTGTTTCTTCTGCTAAAAAAAGAGAGAAAAGCTCACAAGTTAGGAACTACAGGGAATCCTGCTCTTGCTTGTTTCCCAGGCTCAGCTCCCTCTGGGAAAATGGCTCTTTGGGAGAAACCCTACATGGCAGCTGCCCAAGCACACTGCTCTGTAGACTAAAGGCATGGGCAATTTGCCCTAGTAGAGCTACCCAGAGCAAAAAGGCATTTTATAGAAGAAATTCTCCCTCCTCCATTCAGCTGAAGCACAAGCCCTCAGGGAAATAATCTTTGCAGACCAAATGCCAAGAGGAAAGAACCAGAAACCCCTGCTTAAGATTCCAATAAAAGTAATGTCCCATTCAGATAGGTTGGAATGTAAGAAAAAAAAATACACTGAAAAGGAGTTGAATGGAATGTGAAGGAAAGGGAAGAAAAAGATTGAGGCAGGTATATACATAGAATGACAGACAAGATCTGTTAAGACAAGGTTTGTAAAAACTCAGCTATGACTAATAGTATGGTAAGGAGCTACAGGCAATGAGAGAATTGTAATTCCTTAGAGACAGGAAAAAAAATAAAAGAGAAGAATCTTATTCTGTGCTAGTGGTGGTATTTCCTGTATGTCTGCAAGCTTTATCCTTCACTCACATTCTAGTTGGAGATTTCTTTTTCTCTTCAATTTGCTTTTCATGTAGAGTTGGCTCTATTTGGATACAATCTACACTTTGATACATGATTTATTGATGTGATAGGACCTTGAAACACTTCTTTTTATGGATGCATTTCAGTATTCTGAAAGAATCTAAACGTGGGTAATAGGAATAATGACACAAGTATTTTATATATTCTATGCATTCCCTTAGCACTCTTATATCATACTTTACACCTAGACAAGCCCCAGCTCTTGAAGAGAAAAAAGATACTATTGTAAAAGTGTATACCCTAGCATTGGCCCAGAGATGGGAAATTTAATGGAGAAATTCTCTTGAAATGAATCTGAAGCTTCATTTCTTTAAGATGGGTAAATTTTTTTTTAAGTTCCCTTTCTGGTCTAATGATGTCTAGTTCTTTTTCAGCTATTTTTTTTTATCACTCTATTGCAAAGCATCTGAATAGCAAAAGAGGGAGGTAAGTAAGAGAGATGAAGTTATACTGAATGGATAACTGGTGATGGGAGAGTGTATATCATCAAGAAAAATCTTCCTGTCTTTTAAAAGATAATGGAAAGCATATATTGAACTTGAATTCTCTTAAGTCTGAGTGGGTTACATTCTCTGACATCAAAGAGATAGTTCACTCCTTTTATCTGGTCCCACATGAAGTTTCTGAGACATATAAGATGTAATTCTCTGGGGAAAAGGTAATTTCCCAAAGTGTTTACCACATAAAACATATAAGAATAAATTGCACCTGTCTGTATGTGGTGGTGGGGAGGTAGATTTAGGTGATGGTAATGTTTTTTTCTCAGAATCTCAGATATTTTCCTATAATTTTAATATTCTGGTCCTAGTCTACCAAGTATAAGGGAAAAGAATAAATTAAAACTGTATATAAATGAAGAATGGATGGTAGAGATAGCCTATGATCCAGAAAGTGTTAGGCACTGGATCATTGCACAAATCTAAACTCTACCATTTATTATTATACTCTAGTGACTACCTACACATCTGCAGATGGCAGTGAGAAAAGTTCTACGGTTACACTGGGTACATATTGTCTTATTTATTTTTAATTACTTTATGTACTGTGATTTCAGCTTTGTGCTCTGATGGCTTCTGCTCAACTGAGAAAAAAAATAAATTGGCAGATTCCCTTGAGATTTACAACAAAGTGAAAAACAATACACCAAGACATGGGTATAACAATAGGAAGGATAATAATTCAGTAGGGTAATTATAATTAGCAATGAGGTAATGATATTTGGAAATGAAAATGGAAAACAAAAGAGGATCATGGGAACATGGTGTATACTGTGGCTGAATATAATAATCACTGCAACAATAATCACTGAAAACTATAGTTCTAGAACTTTGCTTCTGGGAATCAAGTCAGTTACAACTATGTAAAGCTAACTCACTGGAAAATGACACTTGCAGGTCACAAAGACAGTTGTGTATAAAGGATGCCAGGAAAGAAAGGTGCGTGATGGGGCACTAGAATTCCAAAACTACTCCTTTTACACAACTCTTGTTCATCACTGACCATAAGTCCAGTTACAGCCTTGAAGTAGAATTAGCATGAAAAGTACTATAGTTTTATAGATGATGTTTAGAAGGAGATGGGAATCTTGACAAGGAATCATCTTGTTTTGGAAAATCTAAACCAACAAATTAAGAATTATTAAGAATGCCAATATTTTTTAAAAAGCATTTTAAAAGTACTATTAAATCTTCCATATGTCATTACTGAATTAAGAAAATGAGCATATAACTTACAGACCAGTTATAAAATGTTTACTTCAATGGAACAGTTGGGCATTTTTAGGATCAATATAGAGTCTTTACTTTTTAAATTAGCTTCAAGTACTTTTACAAAGGATTTCTCTCTGTGTCTTTGTATATCTATTTATATGGTACTCTTGGACACTTTTTATGACTCCACTGAATAAAGAAAGAAATTTTCTAACTATCCATATTAAAATTTAAAATTATTAAATTTTGAAATAAGTCAAGAATGTCACACAATTTTGTTGATTTTAAGCCAGCTATTTACATTATTATTGGGTTTGATGCTTCAATTGCATGCAAAAAATCTCTCTTACAGATAAAAAATCATATGAAAATCTTTTAATTAAGTCAAGAAAACATTTCCTCTTAAACTGAGTTTTTCTGGTAAATAATATGTGGGCTAGTCTTCTAGACTTAGACACGTAGGAAACCATTTCAACTGAAATAAGTGCCTGCTTTTTCATATTTCTGAAAAATTTTCCATTGGAAATAAGTCCAGATTTGAAAGGAAAAATCTATAAGTTATCATTGAAAGAATGGCCAGAAAAGATATCCAAGTAAATAAAGGAAATAATGTTCAATCTTGAAGTCATTATGCAGAAAGTGTATAGCTAGTCCATCAACAGGTCAGAAATAAAGAAAGGGCATCCATCATTGTCATATTTTTACATATATAATTTTCTAATAGTTTATATTATATACCATATGATGGAATACAATTTATTATGTAATACTATAATACTCTACATCCATAACCTATATAATATACTATATATAATATATGATATTATATTGATATAATATGTTATATTATATATAATACAAGTTAGTGTATAATTCACTTTCACTATAGACAATATCACAGGCAGTAAAACACCTACACAGAGTCTCTACAAGTGCAAATAGGTCCCAAGAGAGGAAGAAAGATAAGAGTGGTGAAGATACCAAAATAGAAACCTGATGGGCTAGATTTACCTCCCCTGGTGTGGGGATGCTAAGGTTACTCCTTTATCAGTGCTCCCCTTTTCACCCTCTCCCCTGGGCACCTGACCAGCAGGTGGCCAAAGTGGAGCGAAGGGACACGGGCTAGCCTAAGGTGCACGTGGCCAAATGACATCCCCTTTTCCACCCTCCTTACCCACCAAGGAAGCCAGGCGCAGACGGATCTCAGAGACGCTTCGGAGAGCAATCCAATTTAATCAGGAGGGACTCACAGTAATATAGTAGTGATGACGAGGATTGAGCATGAGCAGGCCATAGGCTGGCGAGCTTGTCCATCCAAGAGCAGCTCCCAAGGACCTCCCTCATGGGCTAACATCACTTCCCATAGTACCGCCCTGTGGGGAAAGCCCGCGCGAAAAGGGAGCATACATGCTCGCTGGCGCAAGGTGGGGGATGGTCTCAAAGCTACCCCTTCTGGTTCAGGACCCAGAAGGAGATAGGTGTGGCTCACTTCCACACTGCCCCAGGGCTGGGGGAAGGGCGGAGTCTGGGGAGTGCTCTCCTCGCCCTTCTCCCCTTAGGCCAAGATGAATCCCCAACAGAAACCTTCTTAAAAACCTATGAAACTAAAAAGTTTCAGTAACAGTTAGGACTTAGGAAGTCCTGCAAAGATGAACTGACTTATGAGAAGGAACAACCAAATAAAGAACCCTATTTCTCTTTCCCCAAATAGAAATAGAGACTCACCTAATGGATTCAGGTAAAGTACAGATGAGGGAAATTTAGGTATAGGTTTTCTTGCCCTGCCTCTTTCTTTTAGAGTAAGGAAAATGAAGCATTAGAGCCCAAATCATAACAAAAGTATAATGCATTTTGATAGTAGAGCTCAGAAAGGAAGCAAGATTCTGAGTCCCACTCTAGGATTCTTCTTATCAAATAATGCTACCTTTGGCCCATGTATATGAAGGTATTAGCACTTCTAGAAAATTGTCCTATATCCTAACATTACATTTTTAAGAATTAAATATATACCAATGTTGTCTGTCTCTCTCAGGATTACAGAGCTTTCTACTACTGTTTGTTGTTGCTGCTGCTGCTGTTGTTGTTGTTTTGCAAGGAAAGGTTTAAATGAAAATATGGAAAAGGCTTATACTATGCTGAGAAATAGTGAATACATATATGTGAGATCAAACTTATTCATATCTCTGTTTTACTCATGGCTCAAACTGAAGTAATAAAGTTATTACAAATCTTCTTTATTAAATATAAGTAATACTTGTTGAAAAAAAAAAAAGAATGACCTCCTCTGCTCACTGTCAAATCAGATGGAGTGTACATAAGCAGATATTTCAATGGAAGCATTTTCATTCTGTACTGGCATGAATATAGTAGCTGTGGAAGCCATATGAAATTTGGGGGGTTCCCAGAAACAAGATGAATACTGTTTGTCTTGGGAAAAAAAGAATGGCAGCTATCTTTGTGATCTTTCTTTAATTTATCTTGTGATTTTTATGAGGAAATCTTGAAGAACCAGGTCCTTACATACCACAACTAGTTGCTGGCAATCATATAAAGTAAGTGTTTTGTTAGCAAAGAGACACACAAAAATTGCAGGATGTACATATTTTAAGTGTTCTATCTTTTTCCCCCAAGGGAGAGAAAACTTGGCAATTTAATGTTTACTGATGTCCTGAGAACATAGCTGGAATTTGAAATGAAAGTCAAGTACCCCTCCCCCCAGCAAATTAACTCAGATAAGAATGTCACATAAACAGACTTTGAGATCAGAACTAAAAAATAATAACATATGGAGATACATTAAAGTATATTATTGGAAAGAAAGTACAAGTTCCCAAGATAAGGTTTAAATTTGTGGCTTGATCATAGACATTTTGTTGGTTTTTAATGCGTTTGATGAATAAGCTAAATAAATTTACTACAACAGTTGACAATATATGTAGATAGACAACTTGGTCAATAGCTTCACACATTAAAATTATCATTGAGTGGTTATTCTGTTCAACTTACTATTGAATGTTTTAATTATATTATCCAAACTTCACCAAATAATGACTGTTAAAACAAAGAAGTAAACCCAGCACTCTCAATTTTGGACACCAAATTGTAACAACTAAATTCTATGACTCTCTCTAATTCGTTCTCAGGAAATCAATTTTTCTGCTTAGAATCATCAAAAATAAACATTTCTTTAGAATTTGTATTTTAATAGAAATACCAAAACTGGTCCTTTGCTTTCACAGCACATCTTCCAGGTATACCACATTCAAATTCACCAAGGATAAGCAATAATCTACTAGAACAAATACCATGCATAGTCAAGCTAGTTTGTCGTTTCATAATTACACAAAATGGCACAATTCATTATAGCTGACTATTTTATCATTAGACATATAAGAAAGATAAATTGTACAAGTTAAGTGTCGCCTCCAGGGTATGTTGTCTCTTGTTCAGTCTCAAGCTAACATACCCATAGTGCATCAAATTATTCATAAAATGACTTTTAGAGAAGCTGAATATAACAAATAGGAAATAGGTTTCACATATTAAACTAATTAGCTTTTTCAAGTACCCTTTTCATAGTAGAAGAGCAACTGTTGTGCAGGTCCCTTCAATGCCTTCCCCATCCTGTAGTTTTATCATCTGGTTTTCCAGGAATCATGTCCCCATGGGGGCAATCTGCTCTTCAGTTACCTATATCACCAGGAGTTATCTACTCTTTTACTGTAGCCTAAATTTAGACCTAGTTGTTCTTCCAGTTCCTTATTCCATTGTTGATAAAATTCAAAGACAAAATGTGAAGCAAATATCAGTGTCTATACAGAAACAAGTATCAGTTCTATAAGAAAACTTCTAAAGCTTCTTTACTCTACTTCTGGGAATTAGTTTTTAAACCAGTCATAAAAATGTCATTCAAGAGTTATTGATTTTCAGCTATATGCAAAGTGCTGAACTGGACTCTAGAATTGTAGAAATGAAAGTTACTATATTGTTAAACATAAAAAAGGTAAGCTACACAAAAACCTAGAAAAAATATTTTTAAATTGTCTATCATCTTGTACCTCAAAGCTAATCATAGACATTAGTACATTGTCTTTTCCTAGACATCTTTAATGTATTCATGTTTGTGTGTACTCTGTGTGTGTGTGTGTGTGTGGTTGTGTTTATACCTAAACTGAAAAAATGCTTTACCTTGTTATTACTTAGAGCATGTTTTCTTCACTCACCTATTTAACAACATTGTCTTATGATTGCATTAATTATCTACTCCTACATATTAAATTACCCTGAGAATTTAGCAACTTAGGGCAGCCTCCCAATCTCGACATCTATGTGGATCAGGAATCCAGGTATGGAAATTTGTCTTCTCTAAATCAAGTTGCCACTCAGTGATACAATGATGTTTCATTGATGACTCTGGTCATCTCAGGGTTCAGTTGAGGGTAGGATTTGATTATAAGCTATCTTAGTGATTTAACTCTTCTTGAGTTGCTAACTAAAAGAGTGAGTTTCTGGCTGGCTGTTAATTCAGAACTACCTTTAGATCTCTTCCATTGGAGTTTCTGCATAGGACAACTCAAATATGCACTTACTTTCTATCTCAGTCAAATAGTGGGAAAAGCCAGGAAAAAGCATGAGAGGAGAAGAAAGCTACTGTTTCCCAGAACTGAATTTCAGCAAAATCAGTGTTTTAGTTTAATTCTATTATTGTAAGAGGTATATAAAGTGATATATTTACACACACACATATATATGTAGTATATAGCTGAAAATTGGAATAGGTTGATAGTGATTTTAAATGTTGGACATAATAAATATTCTTTCACATAAATCCTGTTTTGTATGGTGGTTCAGTTTTGGTGGTTTCATTTTGTGCTGGCATCAGGGCTTGAACTCAAGCTTCATTGTCTCATTTGGTTTTTGCTTTTTTGTTCATGATTGTTATCTACCTCTCCAGCGCAGAATTTTAATTAATTGATTAATTGGAGATGTAACCTCTCAGGTTGCATAGAACCACAATGCTGCAGGTCTCAGGGTCCTGAGTAGTTATAATTATAAGAGTGAGCTGTCAGGACTCACATATAGTCTCTTAGGGACTTACTAGTATTTTCTTCAAATCTTTTACAAGAGAATTACTTGTGAAGGTGCACATATTTTTCCTTAAAAATCTGTTGAATCATTCTTCCAAACATCCTTCCCAATAATCAAAAATTACCTTGCTAATATATAATCCTATTAGCAACATGGGAGAGGAAAACCCATTTCCTCAAACCATTTCTAAGAGTTTCATAATTTTAAATCACTTTAATAGTATGATGAAAAGCAAAGATTTATGTATAATTTTTATTCACTTGTAATTTATAAAGTTAAAAGCTTTTTTTGTATACTTATGAGTCATGTGTTTTCATTGAGTTACATTAGATTTTTTTGTTGGGTAGCTGCTGATTGATTTTTAACCATTAATTAAATATGTATCAAGGATGATAAAACTTTACAAATCATATGTATAGTTAATATGTGTTCTATGCATTTTTACTCACCTTTTAGTAAATATATTAAACTATCTCATCATTGAACTAAAATAATTATATACTACTTATGGGAAAGTAAATTAGTGTATGCATGGAAGAAATTTTTATGGAAATGGTCAAAAAGATTTTGAGATGGAATTGTCTTATTACCTTCCAATTTTATTCCCAGTATATACTCAAATGATTCAAAATCATCACATAATTGAGAAACTTATGTTCATTGCAGTACTAGCACAATAATCAAGTCATAAGATCAATCTAGATATCCACCAGAATTAACTCAGCTACTATTTACAGTGGTATGCTATCCAGCCATTTAATAAGAACAAAATCATGTTATTGGTTTTGTTTTTTTTTAAAAGAAATTTGGATAAGCCAGACTCAAAGACAAAACTCACATTTTTACCTTGGTACTTGGATTCTTCACGGGGTGGAGATCATTGGAGAATAAATAGGAGACAGGGATGGGGGATAGTGAGAGTTGGGTAGGGGATATAACTGTAAGAGGGAGGTAAATGCAATCAAAGTCACTTACGTTCATGTGAGATTATGATATAATGAAAATTACTATGTGTACAATTTAAACAATCCTACAAAGAAAGAATAACCGCAATATATACTAAGAATACATGTATCAACCTACAGAGGGACTAGCTAGAACAGCTCCTGTCTTCCCTATATCATCATTTTGCCCACCGGACATAGAATCCAGGGCAGACCACTTTCTGGTGTCCATTAGATGTAGTACAGGAGAGGCAATTAGTCTAAGAATCTTTCCTGTGATGAAAGGGACCGGTTCTGCATAAAACCTACATTTCTGTTGTCACTGATGTTTTCCTGTAATGACGAATTTGTGTGTATTTGTTTTCAGTTTCACTAGATTCACACATTACCAAGCAGCCCACAGTGAAACTGCCTTACATTTGTAACTCCTCTGTAACATTAAGTTGTGGAAACCAAGTAAGCAGCAGTAGTATTAATCCTATAATTATCAGTCTAAATAAATTTTATTCTACCATTATATATATTATTTTACAAAGATTTCAAAGTGAAATTTGTGTATCATTAAGTACAACTCTATATTAAGAACAGCTATCAGATTTTTTTCAGATTATAGAATTTAAATCAGAGCATCAATTTGCTGTCATATGTTGTAAATATTGACACAATTATACTAGACAATATTGAAGGATACTATTTATTCTTATAATTAAGGCTCTAATTAGCCAATTTGATTTATGAATTAAATTTCATTAATGGAGTATATTAACAATTAGGCAAGCTGATCAACTCCTTCTGGTAAGTGAATGAGTGTGTGCCACTGTCTTATTATTGTCTCTACTTGAGAAGAAACTCTTCCCATTTTACTTGTTAAGGAAGACAATATTTCAGTTTTATCACATTAAAGCTATTGTCACTATTCTTATATTCCTAGATCAGAACAGTCTCTTTATTTTTCCATACTCACTAATTCACTTAGGTTTATTGTTGGGTTTGTTTTAATTGTATATAAAATTATTTTTAGAAATTAAGCCATGTGTTCAAACCTAGTCATATCACAGAGCTGTAATGTAGCCTAAGCCATAGGGAATTTCCAGGTAAAGATGGTGGACTAAGTACACATTTTTGTCTTAATCCTCTTATGATATGGTTTGTGACATGAAGACACAATATAGAGCTAAACAGCTGACCAATGGAAGCAAATTATTTTTATACATTTCCATGAGTAATAGCAGGCATATATTAAATGAAAGATGGAAACAGGAAGACTAAAAAATAAGACATGAGGTAGGAAGGAATATAAATCAGAATATATTTATTTTATTTTTTAAAAACAATAGTCAAGTAACACAAACAAAAATGACTAGCAAAGCCAATGTGAAACAAGCCATGATGGACACATAAATTAAATGCTCATTTTCTTACCCATAGATGTGAGTTTGGAAAGTATTAATGACATTTTGTCTTTAAGGACCTGTTAAATTTAATGTTATTTTTCAGTTTAATGATCACTATATAATGTTAAACTTAAAGAAAAAGCTTAAAGTCATGGCAAAATGAAACTGAATAATAAATAGGTGATCTAATGATACTGAGATTTCGCCGTAATTAATATGCAACATAATTGCTTAACATAATAGGAACTATCCAAACAATCTAATGTAAAATAAATTAACACTCTCTTAAAATGTTTCAAGGTTCATATTATGTAATAAACAGCCTTCTAAGGCACACAAAAGCATGTTATATTGAATCTGTGTATATATACGTATGAGACAAATATATATATTTGAAACATACATATACATCAATAACCCGATAAATGTCCAATAAATGTTGATCTACAGAAAAAATAAATAATAAAACTGAGGAATTTGAAGAAGCACATAAAACTACATAATTATATTAATAATAGAAAACATGATCTTCAGTTTAAAATAGTTTCAAGGAGCTACCTTTTTAATCAAGTAACATTTTAGTACATTATAGGTTACATTGGGAGGATCAATAAAAATTTACAATGAATGAGCTGATTCTTAGTATAGATAAGGACATTAATAAATCTTCAGACCTTATATTTAGCAGCTGGTGCATATGCCACAAGGATCCATTTAACCTATTCTAGCATAAACACAAGTATTTTTAATGTTACTTATGAATGACTCCCTCGCAAAAGTAAAGACACAGACCAATAGATGAAATATGAGAGCTGTTGAAAACAATGGTTTCCACAATACAATCACAGAACCATGGTATTTCTATACCAGTGTTCAGTTCTTAGCATGGCTTGTTTTGCTCCGAGGCATTTAGCAAATTTGCACTCAAGAATGATTGCCCCTGGCTTCCTGTCAGTGCAGACATTGTTTCTCACAATGCGTAGGAAAATCCCTCCTAATAAATAGTATTTAGTATAAAAAATACCAGTGGTATTGAAGTTGAGAAACATTGATGTAGTAATATGAATTCTTAATGAAGGATAATAATAAACAACAAAAAGCATCAAGGATCTTAAAAACAATGTTAGTTTCTAAGTGTCCATTGAGTACCAACTCCAAATTTTTGATGTTTAATTGAATATAAGCTAAGAGAACTACTACCAGGTCTGACTCTTCAAGTCTTCACTTTATTTTCTGTATGTTGTTAAGGAAAAGAAAAACTTATTTTCAGTTGTCTGGCAGATTCAGGAAATAATGTGAAGGAATCTAGAAGTATTCAGCAAACCTGAGAATACCATTGTCAACTGTCACACCGGCCCCAAGTAGTCAGACATACATTGGGCGTGAAAGACACCATTGACATATGAACATCGTGAAAATGCAGATGAATAGCACATATGATTCATATGGGAAAAGCCTATATATCAGAGAGCTGGGAAGAATTCCAAGATTGAAAACTGTTAAAAAAAAAAAAAAGATGGCAAAGCACCCTATCCCAACAGAAGAGTCAGTGCAGTAATTCTCTAGGTACAAAAAGGTATATGTATGTATGTGTAATATACTTATATGCATAAGTGTCTACACAATATGGGTGTATATATATATATATATGTGTGTGTGTGTATGTATTTAATATATATATATATATATATTTGAAGATGAAGGTGACATAATGGAATCTACTAACCACTAAAAATGGGAGGGGAGTGAGGAGTCATGATATAATAAATAGAGGGATAAATTTGACAAATTATTGTGTGTGGTTCAATTTTGTTTTATTGTTTAAATTTATTTTTATTGTAAAGGTGGTGGTGTACAGAGGTGTTATTTATATAGGTCAGGTAGTAAGTATATTTCTTTTTGAACAATGTCAACTCTCTGCTCATTTTCTCCCAGTTTTTTCACTCATGACTCACCCCTCCGACAAGTTGTATAGTTCATTTTCAACGTCATGATTAGTGGATACCACTGCTGAAAAGTACTTTGTATGGACAAAGTATGGAAATTTCAAAAAGAAATCCTCTGGTAAATTTAACTTATGCTAACAAAATTTTAAATGAAGTAACATTTAATAAGGATATTTTTGTCTTTGGCAAAATTTTTCTCACAAGAAACAGTTACTAAGGTAATAAGTGTTTCCCTGGTTAATTTATGCTTACATATTCTGTTTTACACTGCATTTTCTCAGAAGCACCTTGGGCTAAGAACCCTATCACACAGGCACAGGATCAGTCTACACGTTTTGTTCCATGGTAGTTAAGGTAATTTCCAGTAAACTATATCTCCAAAACTAATGGCTCAAGACAGACAATTTACCTACAACCAATAAAATCATTAAAGGAATAAGCTGACAAGGTCAATTCTAGTTTGAACATAAGAAGCTTAGTCTGTATTTAAACAAGACGTCTTAATACACTCCCCAAAAGTGTTGTTTTAGGTGAGAAGGACAACTCCCTCACCAGTTTATTTATACTGAAATTAAAGAATACCCTTCAAATGTAGAAATGAATAAGGACATTTGTGCTGAATGTGACAATGTGATAAATAAAGAGACAAAATATTTAATAGATGATGTTACATTTTGCATAACAAAATGAGAGCCATTTCAAGTTATAACATCTTCATGCCACAAACACAGGTATGGAAAGTCTGCAAGCATCTAATTTTTGCAATAGACCTACTGGAGGCAAATCAAAGTATGATGTGTTTTGTGATTTACTGAGTTAAGGAAGTGGTTAAATATACATATCTGTCACTCACTGAAGTGCACAGAAAAAAAAAGTCTCTTATTTAATGATTGCAAGCTAAAAAAGTTAAGAGTCTGAGTTTTATGTCCTTACCCTGAGATTGAACTCAGCCTGATATGCTAATTGAAAATTATTGCATCATTAAGAGCCCAATATTGTAATAGTAAGATGAAGTCAGATTTGGTCACAGAGGTGCGGGCACATTCTTATTGATTACCTATGACATGTTCTGATATATGATGAGCATTCTATATAACTTCTGACTATTGATTAATTTCCAACAAATTTCAAATGTCAACAAAGCCAAAATGCTGAAACAAGGAAGCTAGCAATTCTTTGCTCCATAACCAGGAACTAGTAATTTAGAGAACAAGAATTCTAGCAAGGTCACTGAATGTGTCTCTACAAAAACAAGAGCTCAGCCTGTTAAAAGTGTAGTTCTATCCGTTGAAAAATAAGAGAAAATATAGTCATGAGTAGAAAAGCAGTGTTGATGACTAATATCCTGATAGTGTTACCAATTCCTTTCATCACATTTAAGGGATTTAAAGTTCATCTAAATCATTTTCTCAAGTGCTGGTTCAATGGAAGGCTCTTGTGACAAATGTCCAGGTCCCTTACAGATATCTAAGGAGAATGGTCCAGGCACAGACAGACACCCTGGAACACATATGGCACAAGAGTGCCAGTCACTATTGCAATTTGGAAGTAGGAAGTAGGGAAAAGCTCTCATCTACACGGAATCAGGATTAAGGGATGAAGGCTTCAAGCTCCTAAGCCTGGGAAACTAAATTTCCACAGGTCTCTGGGATACCACAAACCAGTTTTTTATTTAGGGTTATTCCACACTAGGTTAAATCACCCAGATGAAATAAAACCACATTCCAGACTTCTAATGGTATTTTTGTTTGTTCTTTCTTCTCTAAAGCTTGATATAATTTTTCTCCTTCTGTACTGTTATTACTCTATAGCTCACTTTTTTTCTTTGCTGGTCCTAGGGCTTGAACTCAGGGCCTAGGCCCTTTCCCTTAGCCTACTTGTGTATCAAGGCTAGTGCTCTAAGCCGGCTTTTTCTCAATACCCTTAACCTTATTTACCTCAAATGCGATTTCTCTTATTCTGCTTCAAAATGAAAGAGTCCAGAATGAAAGAACAGATAGAAGATCCATCTTTAAAGGTTCCCAAGGCACAAATTGGAAATATTTATGTGACACCTTTCAACCATAACATAGAATGAAAATAAAATTGAATAGTTATTCCCTTATTAAAACAAGTTGTCCCTTTCTGTTATTAGTAATGGATTCAATAAGTAAAAGGCTCTTGAATATATTAGCTTTAATCCGGATAGCAATGAAACTGCATAGTGCATATTATTAGATACAGTCCAGAGATTAGTAAACTAAGGTTCAATGAAGTTAAATAACAAGTTCAAGTCTCTGAATAAATTAAAGCTTCTGGCTTGACACAATTTATAATGTTCTAAATTTCTTTCACTAAAGCACACTCCAATTAGCACAGAATCTAAGAAAGGAATAGGGAATAAACAAAGCTCTCTAGTTTCCATTTCTACATATTTATTATTTATTTATTAATTTATTATGTTTTTATTATTTTCAAGTGTTTGTACAGAATTTTCAATTCAACATGTCAATTTGTGAATTCAAGGCATCTTGATCAATGTCATCCCTTTCATCATTCTTCCTCAAAACTCCCAAACCCTCCATATCTTCAAATTACCTGGTTTGATTTTCACATATGTATGTTGAATGTTATAACTGCAGTTGCCTACTATTCCTCTCTCCATTTGATTGCCTACCTTTCCTTGACTGAAATTCTTTCCTGATAACACATGCTCCAGATTCTTGATATTCATTTTGTCAAGTTAGTTTTGTAAGTTAGTTTTTCAAAGGAATTATAGCACTGAAATTTTCCTCTGCATAAGACATACTTTAGTCAATTTGCTTGAATATATGCATGTTTACATATATTTTTGAACTTAGAGGTAACTTCCATATACAAGAGGATTTGTGTCCTTTGTCTACACAGATTTTAAAGGTAGAAATGAGGAAAGTCTCAACAGCATACATAGGAAATAAG
The DNA here is from genome assembly GCF_023159225.1 of Perognathus longimembris pacificus. NCBI lineage: Eukaryota > Metazoa > Chordata > Mammalia > Rodentia > Heteromyidae > Perognathus > Perognathus longimembris. The sequence continues at coordinate 34,748,281 of NC_063165.1, forward strand.
AATTCAGTTCAGTGTCAATTTTCCCAAAAAGATTGCATAAAGTTTTAAATTCAAGAATATGGCACATCTTACAACTCATAACAGTATGAGTTTACTCCATGATATAGAGGAAAGATGCTCAAATAATTGTACTGGATATACTGTTTACACTTCGGTTTGTGAGCAGCATGGTAGGTTTCACAGGCAGTATACCACTAGACTTTTTCATTTCCTCAGGAAAAAACCACACAAGAAAAGTAAAGTCTTCAAAATGTTGTCAATGGGAGAAACAGAACCTCTGATCTTAGGAAGGCAAGGGGTAGTAGGGATAGTAATAAACCTTTAGAGTTGAAAATGAACCTTCCAAGTTTACTTCTTACTTCATCATTATTCCTTATAATAAACATTATATTGAACACCATTTCATTGATTTAATTGGTTATTTTCAGGGGGACAAGAATAAATTTTTATCAAATCAAAACTAATATGATGGCTGATGAGATTATCTCCTCAATGAGCTCTAGAAAATTGTTTCCTAAGTCAGTCAATAAAATCAACATGTCCATCATTCCAACGACACAAGACAATTGATTGCAGCCTCAAACTTGAGATATGTGTTGAATATTTTGAATATTTGTACACGCTTCTCTCTGCTCTTCATGATTTAGTTCAAAATGTTAAATAAAAAGCTAAAACCTGAAGAAAAAAAAAGCTAAAACGTGTGCATATTCTTGCTTTTCTCAGAACTTTGGATAATCAGGAAGTAAAGAAATTTATTATCCACTCACCCAGGAAACTGACATTTGAAGATTTCTTTTTGCATGAGAAATATATAAAAATAATACAAAATATAATATCTACCTACCTCTTTCTCTATTTACAACCAAATTTATTATATTATTTGATGTTTAAGATTTTTAAACTCTGGACAAAGCAATTACTAGTCTGCACTCTATCCACACCTGTAAAACCTTGTGCTTTACTTATTTTTTTTATATAGGGCTGGACATTTTTGTCTAGTGCTGAGCTCAGGCTGCAATCAATACATATTGCTTCAGTGTCACTGGGTGTACAATAGTAAGTAACAGGCCAGTTTATTTCTGGCATTGATGTCCAAGATTTTTTTGTTTGTTTGTTTTCTCTAGGGCTGGTATAAAGTTACTATCTTCTTATTTCTATTTCCCAAGTATCTGAAGTCAGAGGATTGAGTGACATCACCTACATTATTAATATTTTTAAACCCACATTGCTCTCATGGCACATGTGCACTGATGGTAATTTCTTATGCATGAGACACTTTCTGGAATCAAAGAATTTTATTTCTCCACTGACCAAACAAAGTAATCAGTCACAATTGTTAATTTTTGCTCATGGAACAGCTTTTTTTGTATGCAAAAATAAAAAGAAATATTATAGTCTAACACAAACCAATAAAGAAGATGCAAAATTGTTTTAAATTACATTGTTCAATAAGTGAATGCAGACAAAATCAGTAAAATCTAATTGATACATGTATAAATACATAAGTATATATGAGAATATATATGCATACATATAAAAATCAAGTCATACCACAAGTATTGATATGAAAAATCTGTGAGGAAAATAATCATTAAACTAAAAGACTTCTGATAGTTTTCCCTGAGGGGGGAAAAATACAAGCCACAATAAACCTTCAAAAATCAACGGCCTTTCTCTATGCTAACGACCCGAAGACCGACGCTGAAATCAGGAAAGCAACTCCTTTTGCAATAGCCCCCCCAAAACATAAAATACCTAGGAATATCCTTAACCAAAGAAGTGAAAGAATTCTTCGATGAGAACTTTAAAAGCTTGAAAAATGAAATTAAGTCAGAACTAAGGAAATGGAAAAACCTCCCATGTTCCTGGATTGGGAGGATTAATATAATCAAAATGGCAATATTGCCAAAGGCTATCTACAAATTCAATGCAATACCCATTAATATCCCAACACCATTTTTTAATGAAACAGAGGAAGCAATCCAGAAATTCATATGGAACAATAAAAGACCTAGAATAGCAAAAACAATCCTAAGAAGAAAGAACAGTGTTGGAGGAATTACAATACCCAACTTCAAGCTGTATTATAAAGCTATAGTAATAAAAACAGCTTGGTATTGGCACCGGAACAGGCCTGAAGACCAATGGAACTGAAATGAAGACCCAGAAATGAACCCACAGAACTATGCCTACTTAAACTTTGATAAAGGTGCTAAAAAAGTAGGATGGAAGAAAGATAGCCTCTTTAACAAATGGTGCTGGCAAAACTGGCTCAACACATGCAACAAACTAAAACTAGATCCTTACATATCACCCTGCACCAAAATCAATTCCAAATGGAGTAAAGACCTCGAAATCAAAACAGACACCCTGAAAACACTAAAGGAAGGAGTAGGAGAAATACTTGGGCTCCTTGGCACAGGACGGAACTTCCTTATCAAAGACCCAGAAATGCTACAAATCAAAGAAAGGTTGGACAAATGGGACTGCATCACACTGCAGAGCTTCTGCACAGCAAAGGACATAGTTCACAAGATAAACAGAAAGCCCACAGACTGGGAGAAGATCTTTACCAGACATTCAACAGACAAAGGCCTTATATCTAAAATATATGCAGAACTAAAAAAATTACCTTCTTCCAAAACAAAACCACAAAAAACCAATAGCCCCCTCATCAAGCAGGCTAAAGACTTATAAAGAGACTTCTCTGATGAGGAAATGAGAATGGCCAAGAGACATATGAAAAAGTGCTCTACATCACTGGCCATAAAAGAAATGCAAATCAAAACAACATTGAGATTCCATCTCACCCCAGTAAGAATGTCATATATCAAGAAAACTATGGGCTGGGGATATAGCCTAGTGGCAAGAGTGCCTGCCTCGGATACACGAGGCCCTAGGTTCGATTCCCCAGCACCACATATACAGAAAACGGCCAGAAGCGGCGCTGTGGCTCAAGTGGCAGAGTGCTAGCCTTGAGCGGGAAGAAGCCAGGGACAGTGCTCAGGCCCTGAGTCCAAGGCCCAGGACTGGCCAAAAAAAAAAAAAAAAAAAAAAAGAAAACTAACAATAACAATTGTTGGAGGGGATGTGGCCAAAAGGGAACCCTACTTCATTGTTGGTGGGAATGTAACTGGTTCAGCAACTCTGGCAAGCAGTATGGAGATTCCTCAGAAGGCTAAATATAGAACTCCCCTATGACCCAGCAGCCCCACTTTTGGGTGTCTCTCCAAAAGAGCACAAACAAAATCACAGTAATGCCACCAGCACAACAATGTTCATCGCAGCACAATTTGTCATAGCGAGAATCTGGAACCAACCCAGATGCCCCTCAGTAGACGAATGGATCAGGAAAATGTGGTACATAAACACAATGGAATTTTATGCCTCTATCAGAAAGAATTACATTGTCCCATTTGTAAGGAAATGGAAGGACTTGGAAAAAATTATAGTAAGTGAAGTGAGCCAGACCCAAAGAAACATGGACTCTATGGTCTCCCTTATTGGGAATAATTAGTACAGGATTAGGCAAGTCATAGCAGAGCATCACAAGGCCCAATAGCTATACCCTTATGAACACATAAGATGATGCTAAGTGAAATGAACTCCATGTCATGGAAACAATTGTTATATCACAGTTGTAACTACTGTCAATGTCCCATGTGTATCTGTAGCTTCTATTATTGATGATGTTCTTGTATCACCTTCCTGTGGTTGTACCTCACTATCTCTATAATCTTATCTGAGTATATTGGAAACCGTGTATGCTGGTATTGGAACTAGGAAATTGAAAGGGAATACCAAAATTGAGAGACACAGGATAAAAAAAGACAAACAACTACAAAAGCAATACTTGAAAAACTGTTTGGAGTAAGTGAACTGAACACCTCATCGGGGGAAAGGGAAAGGGGGAGGAGGGAGGGGGCATGAGGGACAAGGTAACAAACAGTACAAGAAATGTATCCAATGCTAACGTATGAAACTGTAACCTCTCTGTACATCAGTTTGATAATAAAAATTTGAAGAAAAAAAAAGAAAAATACAAGCCATCATTAATGCCATTTCGGCTCAAAAAGTTGCTAGTATACGTTGTTTCCAGAACCAAAGGCTGTTTTATCTCTAATATTGTTGCTTATTAGAATTCAGAGCTAGGAATATATCTGAAACTCCCAAATTCACCTTTCTCTGCTTTTTGGAGGCAGCTCTGGTTTATGTACATATTCATCTTTCTTATTCCTTTCTTAATTTGGCTTTACATATTACAAAGGATTTAGATATGACAAGTAAAAAATCACTTGTGATTTCAGAGCAATAGTTGAACTGTGTTATATAATTCCTGGCTTATTTGAAGTGATTTCCATGTGTATATTTAGATGACTTTGTTGATAGCCAGGTCCCCAGGCACTGATCACAAGTTTCACTGTCTGGTTCTGAAGTTTATGAGCTATCTCCATGTGACAAGATTGCAAATAATCTGTTTTAAGGGAAAAAAGAAAAAGAGTTTCCATTTATTTGAAAAAATGTAGGAATGTGTCGACCAAAAACTACTTATTTTTATATGTTGAATCGAAACACCTTTGTACAGCTAAGTAGAGGCAAGAAACTTAGTTAACAAAACACAAAAGCATGACAAAACATGTTTATCCTCAATCATGATGGTTTTGATGTGGTAGGCCGAAATAAGGTCTGGCCCTCCAAAGACATCCAGAACAAGAATGACATACTTCCACCTAACTGGGTAACATTTTAAGCTATGACTATGCATTGATTTTTAACACCGTCTACAAAAAAGTAAAAACTATTTTATAAATTAAAATAGAAAAACAAATGTACTCTATTGAATACTGATTGAAAACTGCCTTGTTTATAAGGAAAAGGGTCCATCAGATATAATTAAGGACTTTGATAAAGTCACATTAGGTTTTCAAATATAACTGGCTGCATAAGAATACACAGGGAAGGTTTGTCAGGCAGTAAGCACAAAGGCAAAATGACCTCAGAAGCACAAACTGTAGTACTACCCATCCACCCCCACAAAGCTGAAAGAGAAAAGGATGGCATCTCTTCTAGAACTTCTAGGAGAAAGGCTCTGAGGACCCTAAGTTAGAAATCATCTGTAGGTCTTAGGTAGAGATTAAATTAATATTGTTTTAATCACTCAATTCATTGTCATCATTTTCATCAGCTTTGGCATACTAACACAATTGGCAAGCAAGCTTACAGAGTGAAACCTGGAAATAATAATTAATAAAACTAAGGATTGTCATTGTTAAACAGAGAGTAAGGAAGTATTGTCAGAGGTTGATGTGTGTTTAGGGTGAGGTAGGGGAGGAAGTGTCCTTAAGACATTAAAATTATTAAATATTAAAATTCAGTTGGATGGAGGAAGTTGAATGGGTTCTACAAATAGCATTGTATATAAAGATGAGCTTTCTAGAGTGCATGGTATAAATGTTGGAGGACTTCAGTTATCTTTTTAATCCACTCATGAATTTTATCCCTATGTATTTTTTGTTGCAATAGCAATGAACTTGTAAATTTTAATAATGAAGTAAAAATCTTACTTTCTTGACAATGGGAACTCAATATTAAAAGACAAACCAAGAAAAATCAAAGGCAGGTAAATTAGATTTATTAATCCTAAAATAAACTAGAAATGTGCAGAATGTGCTTTTAATGATGGCAAAGATAATTTCCTTATAAGTAGTAATGTCCAAGGGCTCCAAATTCCAATGAAATACTAAGGATTGAAACAAGATTTTGTTTTTCTTTTCAGATCATCATACAAAAGCAATGACAGTTACTGTCTTCCCTAGTTGCTAGTCATAGTATCCGATTTTATATCTTCCTCTACTGAAGAAAGTCTATTATTGGGCCCTAATTGGAATGTATCACATTCATCGTATATGCCATGTAAAAGGAAAACAGACACATTGAAGTCTAGGATGGCTATTAGTATGTAATCACACAATAGATGTCAATAAACATCAAGAACGTGTAATTCTCAACACCAAACAGGAAGAAGAAAAGTTTTCTCTTCCCCACTGAATAACAGAGGCTTATTTTTAATTTGATGATCCAGAAGATCATCTGTAGTTAATGAATCCTAGCTATTTAGGTGTTCAAATATTATAAGAAGTTTAGCATTTAAGAATATTTCTTACAGTGATCGCTCATTACAAAAGGCCTTCATGGAAAAACATAAAATAAATTTTTAACACAAAATGAATTCAATTATTGGGTATCTAAACTTTTAAATTAAAATTTATAAATTATTGATTAAATGAGAAATATGTTTATTGTTAACTAAAATGTTATTTATGTTCTAAAATACAGTTATGCAGTGTAATAGTTTATTATAAGATGTTTTAGTGGTGACCCTGATTAAGATGTGCATACAAATGGGCACATTGTATTGAACACCCTCTGCACAAGATAAGAAAAAAGAGATTATTAAGAATAAGAGAAGGTTTGGAACAAATGAAATAGTTCATCACTAATAATTACATATGTGTAGACAATAGGATAGAAAAACCATTGAAATACCTTTTTCCAGATCTTTGTTTAAGAAAAGGAAAACATGGGCTGGGGATATAGCCTAGTGGCAAGAGTGCCTGCCTCGGATACACGAGGCCCTAGGTTCGATTCTCCAGCACCATATATACAGAAAACAGCCAGAAGCGGCGCTGTGGCTCAAGTGGCGGAGTGGTAGCCTTGAGCAGGAAGAAGCCAGGGACTGCTCAGGCCCTGAGTCCAAGGCCCAGGACTGGCCAAAAAAAAAAAAAAAAAAAAGAAAAGGAAAACATAATGGATTGAAAGAACACAGCATTCTTCCAAAATTATACAAATATCATTCAAAAAATCCAATGAAGAAAACCTACATTTTAACCTACCGGACAATCAGCTTTCTGAGAAAACTGTCATTTTTCACAATACTAAAAGTGATTTAAAAATAAAGTTGTTTGGAAAGGTCATTACACTTAGTTATCCTAAATAATTTGTTTTTAGAACAGTACAAAGCATTCATTTATAAGCATCAGTGGCCTAATTGAGTATACATACACAGTACTCTGAAATGTGTCTCCTACCAGGGAATGGAGAAAAGCTCTCAAATTTCTGCAAAGTGTGATCATACCTAAGTACATCAACTTCTCACCATCTATCCTTAAATCTAATGGCCATATTTGAGATTTACTCACCAATTAATAGATCAAAATGTCAATGTGAGTATATATTTAGAAGGAAAAAAAGGGCTAAGACGTATATTTGGAGGAGCTATGTAAGAGCTATGTCAGCAGTGAAAAGAGTGAAAAGGAAATCTAGAACTGAAAATGGAGTGCTCAGAGTCAAAGATGATACTGATCCCAAAGACAGGGCACAGATTGGTCTCATCCCATTCAGATTCAACAATGCTCCAGACCTACAAACCCAGGTCTTACTCATTTTGATAGAAATGAGTCACCCACAGTATACCAGGAGCAGACCATACACCATAGCAATGAAAAACAAGTATCCAAAGGCATTTAAGGTCACAGAGAGGGCAGGGCCACCATCTGTGTTGCATTAGTGGGGCTCAAAACAGCAGCAAGAGCTACAGTAATTAATAACAGCAATTACAGGCTAGAGGCACAAATAGATGCTGATGGATTTGAAAGGAACAAAACTGCAAAAGCAAGTGAAAGCTACAGAGAGCTACTAACAGCAGCAAGGCCTAGGACATTACTATTTGATGGGCAGGACTTTGGGTGAAGAAGCTGATGCTATCTTTCCTATACTAATGAAAATGTCAGAGAAGAAGAACATTCCTGTTTTATATGCTCTAAATTTAAGTCAAGTATAGCTTTGAATTTTTTTCCTTAGTTGTAAATAAGGCATTTTATATTTTTACATAAACTCAATTTAGATCTAAATGAGAACAATTTACATTTATTCAACAAGTATCCATCAATTCATCAGTTTCACAAAATACATAGCTCATCAGTTATATACAAGCCATAATCTTAAGTGCTGGTGGAAATCCAAAGACAGCAAGTTAAAACTAGCACCAGCTAAAAATACACTGTATACCAAGGCTTTGATCACTTGCTAAGTGCTTCTACATGTGCTTCAGGTTCTGCTATTTTATTCAATTTATTTTATTCAATTTATTCTATTCTTCCTATCTTACCTATCTTCATTCCTTCCATTTTTCTACTTCCTCTTCCTCTTCTTCCTCCTTCAATTTACATTTCTCTGATATTTCCTCTACTGCCACTGCCATACCCTGAGAAGTCACTGCTTTTTAATTCTTTTAAAGTGCTTAATGATTACACTACCCACCCACCTGACCCAGAATACTCTCCTCATTTTAAACTAAACTATGCTTTATACTGTATCAGGAGTATGATGCCATCTTCTTGAGTTTTAGGAATGAAAGATTGACATTCCATGAGGTGTAGGTGGGCACTTACCTCAAAAATATAAAGCTACATGCCAAGAAGTACAAAGCAGGAAGACCAAGTAATACTGGTTTATTCTTCATTACATGAAGAAAAAACATTATCAATAACAGTGAACATAGATGTTATCCATCTAGTGTTTGCTTTTTTCAGAAATGAAGAATGAAAACATAATTGTGACTGTCTGGCCCTGGAACATCTTCTGGCTGGCTCTTTGGGAGGGTTAGCAAGCTGCATGGCTCTTTTTCTCGTATCTTCCATATTCAGATGCATAAACCTTCTACATTGCCAAGCTTCCTACTATGTTAATTTTGACTTGGATTTAAACTGTCATATTTAATAAAACTGTCTTATAGCAGTATATTGGGATCATGCAGGGCTCTTTTCAGTCTGTAATAGAGCTCTTTGCTGAAACACACAGCAACACAGAAGCCTTTTGAGAATGAGTCCACTAAACCTTAGCCCAGTCTCCATGCCCACACATTTCAAAATGTGTTCTTCTTACCCTAGAGAGAAAAAATAAATAAACAAAAGGTAGATTTAGGACTTTATGAACTCACACTTGAAATTGAAACTTTAAGGATCAAACTTCTAAAAGTTTGTAACTTAGAAAAATGACTTACAGGATAAGCATTGTTAAAAAACTAAACTTATATTTTGTTCTACTTGATAATCAATATACACTCAAAAACTTCAGAAAACTCCTGATATTCAGTATTTTCAAATTATTTAATAGAAATAGCATCATGATACACAGGGGTATAAAATTACCATATCATATACATGTATGTAGTTATTTACATATATGCACACATGTTTATATATCATCATTTATGTGCTTATTTTATATTCTTTCTGTTTATTTTTATAAACATAGATTTTATATACACTGATTACATGTCCTTGTATGCGTGCTTTTGATAAATATATGAAAGTTCACATTTAAATAATTACATTGTCTGAAGAAGTACCATCCACTAAGAAGTAGTTAGATAATCAACAACAGATACATACAATATACTTAAATAAGCAGACCATATGTTTACATAATTTACTGTGTTTGTAGTCTCATGAAAACAGACATGGTAAATGACAACTTGAAAGAAGAATAGAAAACTCATAATTATCTCAGGAGCAAATTCTCTCTGACTTACTCTGTCCCTTGCCCCATTTTTCTCCTGCTCCATAGTTCATAGAAATTTGAATTCCATTTCTCTAAAGTGGATTTGAAGAAACAAGAACCATTGTCCTCTGAAGAAAACCCTTAACACATAGAAACAGCCTCATTCCTGAGATACCTTGCTCCATTCCTGGGGGAAGAAATGCTACACAGAGTCAAGGAAGATTCTAAAATTAGGCAGGCCTTGCTAGTTTTCTCCCTTTAGTTTACAACCATTAGGTCATAATTTTCTCCTTAAACACATTTACAGAAAGCTGTTCATTCTTCATCAGACCTAAGCATGAAAAAGAATGGTGTTTCTGGATGTTTGAAAACTCTTACGTCACATAAAACACGCAATTATAGAATGGTTACTATAAGCATGAGATATAGATATATATATATATACATATATATATGTATATATATATATGTATATATATATATTTCCTCTGTAAATGTCTTTCATGCTGGTGTGAGAAGTGACCCTTATAATTGCTGTGGAAAGTTGTCATATTTTTTCTTCCCCTCCAACTACATGAACCTTCTTATTAATTAAACTATCATGAGCTATATTTTTAAATATTTATATAATAACAGAAATAAGCTTTCAATAACCAATATTATTACCTATAACTCCAGTTTTGCAATAAACTTGCACTTCATCTTTAATCTTTACCAACTTGAAATCATTTAAAATTTTCATTTTTAATATTAGTCAAGTAACATGACATTAATAGACATTGCCTCTCTTTCTTTATAATTTCTAAAAGTGGAATAATTGCCTTAGATTGCCTTAGATTGCCTAGATACACCTTTCCACTAAGCATTTAGTAATTTCCAATCAGGAGGCATTTTGTTGATCCATGTCAATTATTAAAATCACATATCTTGTAAATAAATTAAATTCCTTTTTAATTTTTTTCATTATATTTAATTGATTGATACTTATGTATATTTATATTTAAGGAGTTTTCCATGTGTTTCAAGTCAGCATTTTCATCTATCAGTATAATTCATCTCAATTTGTGGCACCTCTTCCATCATTTTCCCACTCTGTATCCCAATTCCACTCACTCCTTCAAATTTCACGGTTCAATTTCCAAAGATGTACATTCTCAGACTTTGGTTGGATGCATATTTTTGAGCTCAAATGCTGAATATCATGAACTCTATCATTCAGGTTTAAAGAAAGTGTTTGGTAGGCTTTGAAAGCTATAGGAAATTAAGCAATGTGAATACAGATGTAACTGAATGCTTGATTAGTTCCATCAATGGATACGGGGTTTTCCTGAGAATTTCAACTATTCTCATATAGTTTTTATAATTGCATGCATTTTGTTATATTGATTTCATTGTGATAATTGCACAATGTACGTAATGTACTAATTACAGGCACTGCCCCATATACATGTCACACTCTCCATTTGATCAGTCTTCCTCCTAGTGCTTTTTCCCTAGACCCCATAAAAATACCATTTTAATTTTTTCTAGTTCTAAATTATGTATATGTACTCAAGATTCTTTAGTATATAATTTACATACTTCTTACATCTATGATAAAAAAGTAGAATATTATTCTCCCTTGCTGCTGAAGCATAGTATGGGTAGAAATGATCGACAAATGCTAATTTCATCCTCACTGCCATTTGACTGTGGAGGTGTCAAGCAGTGAAAATGATTCTACTTGAGCTTAGTATTCATGCACAGTTGGGTTGCACTATAACATTCTATAAACAATCATTCTACCTAACGTTAAGCCACCTCTATGCATTCCATCTAGTAGCATATACAGAAAGCAAGCTGCTACTAGTTGCTCAATCCATATAGCCTTCAAGAAGTATTTAGTTCTAAGCAATGAAAAGTATTTGGAGTTGATACATGACTGAAATACCAATAGTTTGACAAAGTATGAAGTCTCAACCAGCCTTTCAAGAATGTCAGAGACTGAGTCCAACCACTTCCATAGCAAGCACATATTCTATATAATATGTAATGTGTGCTTCAGTTTTATCCTTAATAGACTCACTTATTCAAAATATTTTTTCTACTGAGAGTTGGCAACTATAATCCTACCTATTCAGGAGTCTTAGATCCAAGGATTACTATTCAAAGCCAGCTAGGTCAGAAAAGTCTGTGAGACTCTTATTTCCTATTAATGCCCAAAGGGCTGTAAGTAGAGCTGTAGTTCAAATGGTAGAGCACTAGCTTTCAGCAAAACAGCTCAGGGGCAGTGTCCAGGCCCCTAAGTTCAAGGAGTATATTAAATATTTTTCTTGATAACTTGTTATCCTAACATGCCTCATAATGTGGTAAAAATGTGAAGTAGAGATGGTAGAGAAGATTTGTATATTTAAAACATTTAAAAAACAATAGTAGAACAGTGAAAAGACATAGTAAATCCTAGATATCTTACCCCTATAAGCAATTATTTTGGTCAGTAATGAAGACTAATAGCCAAGGGGAGCAGTTAATTACCAAATGGGTAAATCTCACTGGCTATAAGACTGTGTTATTGACTTGATAAATTGCAGCAATGAAAAACTGAAATTGCTTACAAACATGTTAGCCTAAGGGAACTCTAGAAGTTATAGATTGACTTCAGACTTCAAACTTCAGTAATTCACATAACTTTTGAAGCCTGAAGTAAAACCTACAAAAGAAAAAGGGTTGTTAAAGTGGTATTTTCAGCCTTATGGTTTATCTTCTTATATTCATGTACTGGATCAATATATTTGTTCTCTGTGATTTGGCAATTTAGTTTCAGAAACAGAAATGCACTTTTATTCAATAGGGTAGTACTCTGTATCAGAGTCTGCCTTGTTGTCACACATAATACTATTGAATTGACTGAACGTCTACTACTCAAGACTAATTTTGTTTGGCAGGAAGAATGTCTATTGTAGTTGTTTTCCCTCAAATAAGAACATCCTTGCCTTGGAAAACACTTAAGGGCACTGATACTTCAGTATCACATACATTTATCTTTTGTTTGTAGCAAGGTGTTCAGAATTTCAGTATCTTCAGAATCCTCATAGTGAGAAAAAGAAAGAGAGAAACAGAAACAGGTAGGGGGAAAAAAGGAAAAAAGGAAGAAAGAGAAGAAGTAGGAAGGAAAGAAGGAAGAAAGAATGGAAAAAAGAAGTGAGATTGATGAAGGAAAGAAAGGAAACAAAGAAGAGAGGGATACAGGGAAGAAATAATGAGCGAGTTGGAGGAAGTGGGAGAAAATAAGAAAATAGAAAGGGAGTAAATGAAGGAAGAGAAGAAGGAACAAAATGAAGAGAAAAGGAAAAAGAAGAAAAGATGAAAGACAAATATGGGAAAATCAGAGGCATGTAAAGAAAGAAGAAAAGGAGAAACAGAGGGAGAAAGAAGTAAGAAATGGGGAAGAGAGATAGGAAGTGGATGAGAGAAGGCAGGGAAGAAGTAAAGAAGAAAATAATGGTCTAAAAGATCCAGTGAGGTAAATGATATGGAACCGGGATGTGGAATTATTCTTAATTCAGTACTTAAAATATACTTCAGAAAAGGAGGTACACTTTTGTCTAGCAAGCACAAAGTTTGGACTATAATATTGCTGTGTGTGTGTGTGTGTGTGTGTGTTATGTTTGTCTATGTGGGTATATGTATCCATATATAATCTATATGTTTATGTGTAGTTTCTATGTTAAATATTATTACAGCCCCCAAATTGCATGCTTTCTTTGTTTTTTTGTTTTAATCCAGACTTCCTCTGCCTCTAGCAAGGAGGTGGAACAAATTTTGATGAATAAGTAGTTTCAAAATAGTTCCCTGTATAGTAGTAAACTTATTGTAGTAAACTTAAAAGATAGTTTCACAGCATTAACAAAAACCTATAAATTACGTTATAGTAGGGAAAAATGTTACAAAAAGGAACTATTCTGGAAAAATAGTTTCCATTTCCCTTGATATTTTCTTTAAAATATGGATTTCTAATTGGAGAATAAATTGACTTCTAAAAGGGTTACAATTTTAATTCACTAAAATGTAGTTCTTTGGTAATATGATATTCAATAAAACTCTTGTACTACATCCCTGATGGCTTATCTATCTACATCTTGATTTTTTAAGTTAAGTAAATAAAACAAGTAATGTATATTTAATTTTTTCCATTTTTTATTTATTTATTGTCAAAGTGATGTATAGTTTCATAGTAAGGCAGTGGGTACATTTATTGTACACTTTGTTATCTCCTCCCTCATTCCCACTTCCCCCTCCCCATTCCCCTCTCTCCCCATGAGTTGTTCAGTTGGTTTACACCAAATGGTTTTGAAAGTATTCCTTTTGGAGCCATTTGTCATTTTGTCTGTTTTCTCTTGATTTTGATATTCCCTTTCACTTCCCTAGTTCTAATACCAGTATATACAGTATCCAGTCTATTCATGAGATACAGTGATAGTGCAGAGACAACCACAGGAAGGGGATACAAGAGGATCATCAACAAAAGAAGCTATGGTTCCACATGGCATGTTGAAAGTAAATACAACAGTGTGATATAACACTCGTTTCCATAACATGGAGTTCATTTCACTTAATATCACCTTATGTGTTCATAAGGGCATAGCTATTGGTCTCTTGTGATTCTCTGCTGTGGCTAGCCTAAACCAGTGCTAATTATTCCCTATGAGGGAGACCATAGAGTCCATGTTTCTTTGGGTCTGGCTTACTTCACTTAGTATGATTTTTTCCAAGTCCTTCCATTTCTTTACAAATGGGGCAATGTCATTCTTTCTGATAGAGGCATAAAATTCTGTTGTGTATATGTACCACATTTTCTTGATGCATTTGTTTACTGAGGGGCATCTGGGTTGGTTCCATATTTTAGCAATGACAAATTGTGCTGCAATGAATATTGTTGTGTTGGTGGCTTTAGTGTGTTCTTGATTGTAATCTTTTTGGGAGATGCCCAATAGTGGGGCTGCTGGATCATAGGGGAGCGCTATATTGAACCTTTTGAGGAATCTCCACACTGCTTTCCAGAGTGTCTGTACAAGTTTACATTCCCACCAACAATGTATTAGGGTTCTTTTTTGGCCACATCCCCTCCAGCATTTGTTATTATTAGTTTTCCTGATAATGGACATTCTTACTGGGGTGAGGCAAAATCTCAATGTTGTTTTGATTTGCATTTCTTTTATGTCCAGTGATGTGGAGCACTTTTTCATATGTCTCTTTGCCATTCTCACTTCCTCTTCAGAGAAGTCTCTTTTTAAGTCCTATAGCCCACATGTTGAGGGGGCTGTTGGTTCTTTGAGGTTTTGTTTTGGAGGAATTTATTTTTTTCAGTTCTGGATATATTTTAGATATGAGGCCTTTGTCTGTTGTATGGCCATTAAAGATCTTTTCCCAATCTGTGGGCTTTCTGTTTGTCTTGCAAGCTATGTCCTTTGCCATGTAGAAGCTCTGCAGTTTGATGCAGTCCCATTTGTTCAACCTTTCTTTGATTTGTTGCATTTCTGGGCCTTTGTTAAGGAAGTTTCATCCTGTGCTAAGGAGCCCAAGTGTTTCTCCTAATCCTCCTTGTAGTATTTTCACTTAATCTTTGATAAAGAAACTAAAAAAAAAAAATAGGATGAGAAAAGATAGCCTCTTTAACAAATGATGCTGGCAAAAGTGGTTCAACACCTGCAACAAATTAAAACTAGATCCTTATATATCTCCTTGCACCAAAATCAATTCCAAATGGATCAAAGACCTTAAAATAAAAACCAATTTTATTTTTTAATGTTATTTGCCTTTTAATAGTTGTACCAAGTAGGTGACATTTAACAAAGCATTCTAAGAATACAAGATACCTTGATCAGTGTCACCTCCTGCAACACCTCACCTACTCTCTTACCCACCCCCTTCCCTTATGTTGATTAATTTTTGATATAGTCAATGAATTCTTCTCCTTCATTCATTTACCCCTCTCCCCTTGTCTAAACTCTCCACTTCCAAATGTCAATTCCTGGTCTTTGTTGAATTAGGCTTTGTCTTTCTAAAGCAAAATTGCCCTATTTAAGCTCTCCATAAGAGTCTGCTTAGGCTTCTGATAGTTCATTTGTAACTACTTGAATACCACCCTTACTGTTTACTTGCAGATTTATGGGTTCATTCACTCAAGCAGAAATGAGGGAAACCAAGCAACCTTTGTTTCTCTGGTCCTGATTGGATTTGTTTTGTTAAAAAAGGATGCTATTGGTTCTCTTTTATCTTCCCTAAGCTTTGGAGAAGTTTCATATCAGGCCTTTATGATGAATGAAATCGAATACTTTCCAGAACTTGGTGGTGTCCTTAAAATATCTTCCAAGCCTCTGGGCTTTACTTTTTGCTTCAATATTCAATTACATCTGTAGGTTGATTTTTTTTTTTTTTTAACGAGTGCTTTCTATCTGGATTCCCACTGGATTCAGTTATCTGACTATACTACATTCTAATGGAAAGTAATTCTTTAGCCCCTTGGGCACACAATTGAAAGATTACTAAAGACAATAAAAATCCCTAGTTGCTCATTTAGTGAAAAGTATGGAACTAGCAAAAAGCCCCTTCCTTGCGATAGCTGATGTGTAGTGGAAACTAGAAGTTAGTCTCTTCAAATTCTAGATGTTGCCCAGTACATCACCTACCTATAGGAAAACTTTGGGATTTCTTTCTTCCTCCCTAACAAAGCAGCTACATGTTTTCCTCCACAGCTTTATATAGAGGGACAAGTGTCACTCAATTGTCACTCAAGTGTCAGTCAATAGTATTATTAATGCCCCTACATAGTGGCATCATTGGTGATGTGTCCTAGAGAATCATAAACTTCATGATTATTTCATGCTATTAGACTTGGGCAACTAAACTTCCCATGCTCATATATATATATATATATATATATATATATATATATATATATATATATATGAAAAATAGGTATGGAAAGTAAATTACATAATACGCATATATAACTCTATATATAGTTTTTTGGTAAAAAGAATTGGGTAAATAAATAAAGACAGAAAGAAAAAAAGAAAGGATGAAGGGTAAATGGTAAGAAAGGAAGAGGTTATGTTATACAGTTTGACTCTTCAGGCTATAGGCAGTTCTTTCCAAGGATCTTGATATTTACATAGACTATATTTATTACTAAGGATGTTTTAAACTAATTCTGACTTTGAATATAAGTCCAAAAGTAAAAAGTATATAGTAGTATCCTGTTATGTGTGTAGACTCTAATCTAAAATATCTAATAGTTTTGTGAAACTATAGGTAATGCTGACCTTACCTAAATACTATGGACTTTTTATACTCAGATATCTATTATAAAATTTGATTCATCAATTTGACACATGAAGAGATTAATAACAAGAATAAATAATACAAATGCTACAGTGTATTTCAGTAAATGTGGCTATTCTGTACTTAAGTGAGAAAATAGGATGCTGGGGTAGTGAGGTGAAGTGAAACAGCGATGGAGGCATTGTTGCCTAGCATCAGGTCTCCACTGACCTTCTGACAGTACAGCAGAAGGAGGGTGGCCTGCTTTGAGTAATTCTGGATAATTGAACCTTGAAATGTTGATGGCTAGATTTCAAGTGTAAGGTGATGCTGGTGGCTGGTGAACCTTGAGGGTTCAATGTTTCTGGAAAAAAACATTTTGAGAGAACAGTGTAAGTATGTTTTGTCTTTTTCTTTTTTTTAATATTGCTGAATAAATTATGCCCCGTTAGTGCTCATGTGCATCATCTAAGGATCATATTACATCTCTCCTTTAACATTTTTATAAGTCAAGCTTTTTCCCGCCCTCACAATGTTCACTGTATTAGTTCTGTTTCACTGTCTTCATCTTCACCTTCTTCTTCCTCCACTCATGATCCATTCATTGTTTCCTGTTCCTCATCTGATAGCACTTACTAATAGTTACCATTTCAATATACCTTCTCTACTTCTTCAACCTAAAGGAAGACAAATTCTTCAGATCATATTTCTTCCAGGAAGCCCTTTTCAGTGTGAAGTCATGGATTCTGTACTAAGCTTTAGCGATACTTTTGCGTTTACCATGCATTTAACATCATGTCTGGTATTTCATTTTAGGACTTTGCTGTGAACATGGATCCTCCAAAATATGGCTGCAACCTCCGTTTCAATCTTAAAAGGGTGCAGAGATGTTTCTGCATTCAAGTAAGACTTCTTTTTTTTATGTAGATTAAACTTGCCTCCACTCCTTGATCCTCCACCATCATTTACAAGTGCTGAGATTACAGGCCTGTACCACCAAGCCTGGTTCTCTCTGAAACTTTTCCAAGTCTTGCATACTTTGCCTTACTATAAACAAGACAAGAAGTGATAGAAGACTGAGAGAAAATACTGGTATATTAAATGACCTTGCATCAAAGTATTCCCAAAGTGTGATTTGAAGAGTTCCTGAATCAGCAATTTCTAGTAACTTGCTAAAAGGCAGATTATCTTGGCTCACCCATAGATTTTTTTAAACCAATTTCTTCAGAGGAATGGCCTGGGGATCTACATTAAAAAGTACTTTTGTGAGATTGATATGCAACCACTTTTCCTGGCTTGACTGGTTAGCTATGAATCTCCCAAATGGAAAGCACCCAGGAAGGTTATGTAGCTCAAGTTTTCAGTAGACACAAGATGGCAAACACATATCCACAGTATTAGAGACCCAGGAGAAGTAAGTTTGATTTTGTGCCATTTCATATACCTCATTCATACTATGGAGTATCTTAATACTCTCCATTGAAATGCTGACACTGAAAATGCTGTACAAAATATACAGTGCTATGACCTGCCATGGAGGATTATTTTTAAGCAATATAGTTCAAAAGTGTTATAGAAGAACTTTGTAAATGACAAATATATTGATTTTCAATGTTACAATGTTTTGCTTACATGAGAGTTTTCAGGATTATTTCAAATATTGGTAGTACATGAGATCAATACAATATTTCAGGGAGTAACCAGGCACAGTCTGATAGAACCACATATTTTTATTAATTAGCCACCCATTTCAGTAATGATTCCTATGTTAGGTTTTATTTCCTCATTCCCAGGTACAGATGAACCAATTTTTGCAATTAGAGACGGTGCTGTACATCAACTGACAAGGGATTGAAAATGAATGAAAACAAACCAACTGGCCAGAAAAAGTGGCAGGTGACAGGCACTCAATGATGCTGTTACACCTGGCTGTTAAGTTGGGCAATTAACCTGCACTGTGAAAATTTTCCATTTTCACATGAACCTGAGTAAACACAGACTGATCTCGTTCTCTTTGAATTGTCCAAGCAGATGTTGGGCAAAAGCTGGCTTGACAGGTATAAAAACATGCTGAATTATCCATCAACTAATTGCAGCAGTTGGACGGAGCCAGAGGTCAATTATAAGTGGCCAACCAGGCAGCCACAAACCTAGTCTATCATTTCCAAGAAGAAAACAAATGGTGATATTATCAATTGATTTAAAGGAAATGTCCACAGTGGTACACAGGAAGACTAAATAAATTATAAATCCTAGACAATTTACCATACTGACAGAAGCAAAATTAAGAGATTTAGTTTCATACACTCATTTAATTCACTAATGTCCCTACTGAAACCATTAGCAGGGTGGCATTTTCTGTAATTGTAATTTTTTTCCCCTACATGTGCTTAATTTGCAGGAAGTTTAGCATCTGTGAAGCCACTCATCTGACAGCCCAGGAGACTCTAGTCTGCTTGTTGGCAAAGGGGGAGGTGAAGGCAGCCTAAAAGTCTAGGTTGTTATTATAACCTTTGCCATGTATGCTTTCCTCAGTATGGAGACTGGAGCCTGGTGATGGGTGAGATGGAAGAAAAGGTCCTGAGAGAATCATTAGACAATGACTAATTCCATCTGTACAAGTGTGCATTTTTAACTGAACAGTATAAAAATTGAGTCCATTCTGTGCTTATACTAACAATTTTTATGCAAGAAATATATTTTTGAGGACATAATCTTTTTAAGGCCAGAAACTTGTAAATTATGGCCAGAGGCTTGTTAATTATTTCTGGGGGCTCTTTTTGTTGTTGTTTGATATCAATATTATAGCCTAAACTCAGGGCCTTGTGGCTTGAAGTCAAGGGCTCATAATTTCATTTGGTTTGCATGCTCACAGCTGGTGCTGTACCACTTGAGGCATATCTCTGGTCCAACTTTCCTTTCTAATTATAGATAGAATATGTAGGATTTTCTTTTTTCCTGGGCTAGCCTCCTAAGTCATTAGGATTACAGGTATGAAGCACTAGCACACAGATATTATTGGACGTATTTTAATTAAATCCCTAGGCCAATAGAAAGTATTATTTGATTTTTTTTCTAGGCAGAAGTCTGGTAGACAGAATGTGGTACATATAGAGTTCAAGTATGTCATGTATAGTCTAGACACAAACAAGTTCTCGGTTTGCAGCAGTGACCAGTTTTTCACCTCCCAGTGCCTTCCGTTCATTTCCTCTAGACTTCTAATATCTATATCCCTTGTGAAAATGAATCACTTTGTGCATCCAGTGATCAACATAGAACTATGCTTGACACAGTAAGCAGAAATTGCCATATTACTTGTTATTGTGGTATTCACCATATTAGCTATGATTGTGACAAAAATCAACAGCTAAGCTAATAGTTCCTATATAATGTAAGTGTAAGGTTTCCAAATAAGATGACCTAAAGAAGAAGAGATAGGAGGTTCATGGTTCAAAGAAAGCCCAGGTTAAAAATATTAGCAAGATACTATGAGAAGAGGTTAGAGGCTAAGTGTGTTAGCTCACCATTAAATCCCAGCTAGTTGTGGTTTGATGCCCCATCTCAACAAATGTATGCATAGCTTTATAAACTAGTTTTCACTTGAAACATGTACCAGGAGGATGTCAGCCCAAAGCCTGTCTAAAGAGCAAGACCATATCTGAGAATAACCTAAATACACAGTGTTAGAGATATGGTTCATTGATTTTTTTCTCAATAAGTACAATCATTCTTAATTCCCTTCCTTTCCCTTTCCTTCATTCTGATGTCTGAGGAATTTTCAAACTTTTCTCCATCTGGTTGTACACAAAGGAAAAGCAACCACACCTTTTGAGTCCCTTATTGTACTTGGTAAGTTTGAAGATTGAACTGGAACTGGAAAAGGCACACAATTATTAATGAATTTTTCCTGTCATATTTTACAAACCCAGAACTATGTGGAATTTTAGCCCTTATGACTGATTATACCAGTAACTATCTAGTATTGGTTTCTCAATCATTCTCTTTCCTTTAAAAAACTATCTTTCAGCTGGGTGCCCAGTGATTTAATCCTGTCATCTTAGCTACTTGGAAAGCTGAAATTGTTGGGATAGAAGATTAAGAACAGCTTTGAAAAAGAAATGTTCATGAGACTCACTTCTCAAAGAAGAGTTGAATGTGACTGCTATACTAGCTACCAGGAAGTCTAGCGTAGCTGGATCATAAGCATGTGCCCAGGCAGGAATCAAGTCTCTTTCAAAAATAACAAGTAAAGGTCTGGGCCAGAGGTGTGGCTCTGTGGTAAGGTCACCATTCAAGTAAAAGGACAGGACCAGTGACATATTTATCAGGGCCAAGGAAGAATGAGAATGTTGGTTTCTGATTAAAATTTCAATGTAGCAACAGCAAAGCATCAAAGGGACTGTTGGTTCTTAGAGTTCTCTAGGGCTTTGGTTACTTCCCAGGTCATATGACTAGAAGCTAGACTTGATTTTGAGAGACTAGACATTATATTCAGCATCTGAATTAATCCAAGTCCTCCATAACACTTGCACTTTTATTCTAACAAATATTACTTTTCTGGCATGGGAACATAGGCCTTTAGTGATAGGGGGTCTTAATGGTCTTGAATTCCCTATATAACTGCTGTTGTTTCTGAAGAACTCCAACTTCTCCAAACATTCTAGATTTTCCCTGAATATAAACAAGTAATATAAAAGAAAAATACAGACCTCATGCTCAAATACAAACCCTTCCTCTCATCTCTGAAAAGGACATATTTATTATCTGGTTGAGGAAAAGAGAATTATTTAATCACAAAAAAAAGAAGGAAGGAAAGGGATTCTATGACTAAAGACCACAATACTTCTTGTAGCATTTTCTTAAATTTCACTATTTTTTACATTCTTTACTATGACTGTGGCATTTCTGCATTAAAACTACTTTCACAATGCAACATTGTTAGCTTACTTTTGAGAGTTTGATGATATTTGGTGCTAAGCTTTTTTTGGTGCTAAGATTTAATGCATGGCTTTTGCATATACTAAATCCACACTCATTCCACTGAGCTGTATTCTGAGCCTCTCTCATTTCACTGCTCTGTTTTCATTGAATCATAAAGTAATTGTGACTATTTCCAAAGAAGTCAGTTAAAATTTTTCAAAGTACACCATGATATCAGATAGTAAAAAATGAGAGAAAATTCTAATGGTAACTAAGAAACAATATCCATGGCCTTAAATCTCTACGTATCAATTAATAAAACATGAACAAAAAAAGACTACAACTCTGAGTTTATTTCAGAGACAAAACTGCACACATCTTGTTAGGTATCATTTTCTCAGATCATGGCAAACAAAGCCACACTAAAGCTACCAGCACAACTATGCTCATTGCAGCATCATTTACCATAGTAAGATATAGAATCAAAACAGATGCCCCTCAGTAGATGAGTAAATGGATCCAGAAAAATGGGGTCTATACACACAATGTAATTCTATCATTCCATTAGAAAGAAGGCATCACCCCATTCACAAGAAAATGGAAAGACTTGGAAAAAACTATATTAAGTGAAGTAAAACAGACTCAAAGAAACATAGGTTCCATGGTTTCCCTCATTTGAAATAATTATAGTACATTTTGGACAGTTCTAATGGAGAATCACAATAGCCCAATAGCTGTATACATATGACTATAAAACCTTGGTAATCAAAATGAACTCCATGCTATGGAAGAAAGAGTTTTATTTTTTATTTTCTTTCTTTTTGCTGTCCTTTTTGCTTTTATTGCTTTTTCACCCATTTTTTTTCTCCTCTGGTTTATTCCCTGTGGTCACTGTTTCTAAATTTTGTATCCTTTGTCTTTTATATAGTTTCTCTGATTTGTAGAAGGGAAAAGAAATCAGAGAACTTGTGGGACTAAGGGTGAACCAATGCAAAAGGATACTCACTAAACATTATGTTGGAAATGAACTTTACAACATGAGGGAGGGGAGACTGAAAAAGGAGGGAAAGTGGGACAAAATGAGGGAGGGAGTAACACTGTTTGAAAATAAATGTAATGATTTTCTTACTTATGTATCTATAACTTCTCTCTAATCACATTTACAATAAAAATGATTGTTAAAAATTGTATATACAACTTCACATGTTTGAAAAAAGACCCCCAAGAGAACATCATCATTTTGTGCCACAATTTAGGAGAGGAAGCTCAGAGAAAGTCAGTGATATTTTTCAATGTCATACAGCTAAGAGCAAAATTTCCTTGGAGAACTTGTTGTTGAGTATATTAGAATAAAAGTACTAAAATGACATCATTGCAATGGTTCACAATAAGGTATTTTAAAAGATAGAAAAAAATAAATGATTGGTTCATGAAGCATTGAAAGAACTGCCACAAGTCTATTCACTGATTAATTCTTGTTCATACCCACTCAAAATTTTATTCAAATGCTCTTCCCTTTAATAAATACACATTGATGAAAACTGCAAACATTGCAGACAGTTGTCTGACTCAACTAAAAGTGGTGAATGGAATACATTTTTGTCTTTTCTTGTTGACAGTTTCATCATTGAGAGGATAAGAAGTGATAAGAAAACTTCTGTCCTGAATGGAATTCTGCCAAGGAGGAAGAATATTGCTGAAATGAAAGATGTGTCAGTCTTGTGAAGAGAGATGACAGTAGTTACTACAGACAGATTTGAAATTTAAAACACTGTATTTTTCATCATCATTTCTTGCAAATTGATATCTCAGAAACTTATTTTGACAAAGTATATTCAGGATATCATTTCTTGGTAGTTTTAATTAATTAGGATGAAGCCCAACTAAATATGACTTTGCCTCTATGTCTCTCTCTCTCTCTGTGTCTATGTAATGTAAGTTTGCAAAAGAAATTCAAGAAGATTAAATCAGAAAATGTAAAACTATATCTGAACAGGAAATGTGAAAGTAGGAGTGACAGAAAAGACAGTGTTGATGCTCTTAAAAATGTTGTGAATTTTAAGTTTTTATATCATAAATGTTTCACTTATATGTAAAAATGAATTGTATGTGGCTATTCAAAAGGAAATATGCTCAGTACCTTACTTATGTAACTGTAGCCCCTGTATCTTACTTTTACAATACAATTTAAATTTAAGAAAAGGAATAAATGGGCTGGGGATATGGCTTAGCAGAATAGTGCTTGTCCTGCATGCATGAAGCCCTGGGTTCAATTCCTCAGCACCACATAAAACAGAAAAAGCCAGAAGTGGCATTGTAGCTCAAGCAATAGTGTTAGCCTTGAGCAAAAAGAAGCCAGGGACAGTGCTCATGGTCTGAATCCAAGCCCCAGAACTGGCAAAAAACAAACAAAGGAATAATGATATGATGACTGGAAACAAAATAAAGAAATATATGTGGGGTACACGTGGTAGCTGGTACCTCACACCTATAATCTTAGCTACTCAGAAGGCTGAGACTTGAGGACCATGATTCAGAGATAGCCCAGGTAGCAAAGTCTGTGAGACTCTTAATAAATTAATTAATTGCAATTAAAGCAAGATGTGAAAATGTGGCAAAAATGGTAGGACACTAGCATTAAACAACAACAAAAAGAAAAGCTCAAGGATAGCATCCAGACCCTGAGTTCAAGCTTAAGATCTACACACATACACACACACACACACACACACACACACACAGAAATACAACAACAATACTTGCAAGTCACATAATAGCTTTACTAAATATGTGCATTTTTATCTTGACTGTAATAAAGTAATCATTTATGTTTTTTTAAATAAAAAGATACAGTAAATTATGTTTGTAAAAGTTGGGTTTTGCCCATTGACAGATACAAAAGGGTGGAATGATAAAGAACTCTGGATTGTTGGTTTTGATTTGGAGTTATTAATACAGAGGGATAATTAGATACATCCCCCACAGATCTGGTCCTAGAAAGGACATAGCAACAATGAAACAACAATAACAACAATAACCATGAGCACAGATAATAGTGCAAGGTCAGGTTTCTATTCATCAGTAAAAGGAAGAAGCATTTCTTTGAAAATTAAGGGTGTTAGTAATCACGTATTTGCCAGAATAAAAGACAGATGAAGACATCTCATACAGAGTAAATAGAATGCCAGTAAGCAAATTTGCATCCATTTGAATATTAAAATATTGACAGCACCAACTTATGTATTATTATTTATTACACTTTAAGTTCATAAATCTCTGATTCTCAATTTGTAAGAAGAGGAACAGAAAAGGGAACTATGATACAAGTGTTTGAGTGTTATTCTTGAACAAAATAGCTCAGGGAAAAGCCTAGTCCGAGGTCAAGCCCCAGGATCAGCACATACACAGACACAAAAAACAGGAAACTAGAAAAGTTTCACTCTTTGTGTTTTTGTTTTTTTTTTAAATCTGGTAACATAGGGAAAAATACAACAGTGTAAGGATCACCAATGCTTATTAAAATCATTCACATATTTTCACAAGGTCATATCATTGATTAATTGTATGATTCCTTCATTGCAGAAGACAAAGGTATCTTTTACTTTGGGTGCTCTCTGGTAGAAAACTAATATCAAAACAGCATCACCACTTACGAAACAACAGCATGATACATTTAACAAATAAAATGATAATCACTGAGTATGGTTCTTAAGCAATTTGACCTGAAATTAATTATGAGGAATTGAGGCATATGAAACAGATCATCAGCCAGCAGATCTGGACTTTGTTAAATGTCAGGGTTCTAGGAAAATAGAAACAAGAGTCCTATGACTGTTCTAGATTATATTCTACAAAATAGCCATCATAATATTGCAATATGCATCCTGTTTACCTCAGACAGCTCTTTACAAGTCTACAAATCAATATCTAGTGTAAATGAAAAAAATAGGTTATAAATTATATGTTGAATTATATACTGTATTAAGGTTGAGTTCTTGGATTTGATAAACACATGTGATGTAGAAGATTGCCCCAGTTCTTATTAGACATATGCCAAAAATTTAGACTAAAAAATACCAAAGCTTCTCAATTGTCTCTATATGAATATACGCATACCCTTAAAATATGTATGAAAAAAACATAAGTTAATGAGTAGAGATCATTTAGAAGAAATACATAAATTCTAGGAACATGTAAACTGTTAAGACTGAGTCACAAAGAGATAGATAAACCAAACAGACCAATAATGAGTGAAGAGATAATTTTAGTAATTATCAAGTAAAAGTCCAGGGTCTGAGAGTACTATCATTATTGAAATCTATCAGTGAGTTGACACT
The DNA here is from genome assembly GCF_023159225.1 of Perognathus longimembris pacificus. NCBI lineage: Eukaryota > Metazoa > Chordata > Mammalia > Rodentia > Heteromyidae > Perognathus > Perognathus longimembris. Next base: position 34,774,401 of record NC_063165.1, read on the forward strand.
AATTCTTTTCAAACTCTTGGACAAACACTACAGAGGAAGAAACTATAAACTTATTTTCCCAAATCAGAAAAGCACACTAGGAGAACAGTTATAAACAAGAATCCCCAATTGATCTAGGTACAAAATTCCTTGGGGAAATATGAGCAAATTTAATTCTACACCAGACCAAAAGGAACTTGTCATGATTAAGTAGTTTACCCCTAGAACACAAGAATGACTCAATAATCTAAATCAACAAGATACTGCATATTAACCGAAAGAATTAAAACCACATAATAATCTTTAATAGGTGTCAAAGAAGTGTTTGGTAGGCAAAAATATGATGAAAATTTGCAACTATTTAAGTTCAGAAAGAATTTACCTCAACACAACCATGTGGTGAAGAAACCCATAGAAAGCTGACAGCTTTTCCTCTAAGATCTGAAAAAAGAAACAAAAAATGTTAACTCTCCATATTGTTTGTTTGTTTGTTTTAGCACAATAGTGGAAATATTTTTTTGAGGGGGGGTGTTAGTCCTGGGGCTTGGGAATCAGGGCCTAAGCACTTTCCTGGCTTCTTTTTGTTCAAGGCTAGCACTCTACCACTTGAGCCACAGAGCCACTTCTGGCTTTTTCTATATATGTGGTCCTGAGGAATTGAACCCAGGGCTTCATGCATGCTAGGCAAGCACTCTAACACTAAGCCACATTCACATTCCTGAGTAGTGAAAATCTTAATCACAGCAAGACAAAGAAATTATAGATATTTCTTAGTTAAGGAAGGAGTAAAATTTTCTCCACTGATATTTTTATTTATAAAAATACCAAATATCTTCACCAAATATTTTGGTGAGAGATACAAATGGTGATACTAGGTTCAGTAACATTGCAGGATAGCAGAGCAACAGAAGAAAATTACAGGCAATAGACTTCCAGGAAGATGGCGGAGGAGCAGCAGAGCCCTAGCTAAGCTCCCTCCAACATCCCTGTTTTACCACTCCAGAGAAACTTTTACTCCTAGAAAGACAGCCCAAGTAAGTTATAACAGTATAGGGATTCTTGCCAGGAAGGAAAAATCAGCTTTGCTGGCCTGAAAACACAGATTTGAGCTCCGGGCAGCATCCCACCACCACGCCAGTGCCAGCACTTGTACAGCACCCAGCATTCCTTGCACCTAACGTACACAGCGGCAACCAGGAAGAAATCCTCCAGATAGCGGCAGACAGACGCTGATCGCAGGCTGAGCACGAGAGGGCTGAAATCACAGAGAAAGTGTGAGTACCCCAAGAAAGACATTCTCACTCACGACACAGAGCAGCTTCTGGAAGCTAGCCCTTCCCCCACTGCCAGAGCAAACACCATCTTTGACACTGGCATAGGGTCAGAACAGACTGGAACTAAAGTGGGCCAGAGGAAAGTGAGGACAAAGCGGCCATCTTTGAAAAGGGTAAGAAGGATAGACCAGTGAGAGCCAGCTCTGCCCAGGAGAATGACTCCTGCCCAGGCGGGAGGCTCATCCCTGGCTCCCAGCTCACAGACTCAGCCAGAGGTGCCCCACCCCGACAACTCAGTGGCTGCCAACTCACCAAGAAACGGAATTTCTAAATTCAAACTGAAAGTGGCGAGCACCTACCTGCGGCACAGAACAACCACACTAACACCTTTACTCTTTTCTTCTGAATCTCCATAGTCTAACATTTTAACATCATTCTGTTCTTTCTACCGATTCTACTCTTCTCCACATTTCCACTTCCCTGAAACTAAACCAAAATCATCACTCCCCTGTACATTTTACTCTATTCTCTTTACTACCCCTAACTTACCCTCCTGAATTACTTCCAGCACCTCCAGACTCCATTGACCCCTGGTTATCAGATAGAGGGTATCCCTGTTCAATCCGAGTGAATCAAAGGGGTTCATAGAGAAATCCCACCAGTCCAAAAAGAGCTTAATGTAAGAACAAAAATTGCTCATAGGATTATAACTGTAAATAAGTAACTACTGAATACAGGGCTCAGGGTTGGTTGTTATATTGAATTATATTCTCTAGGGAAACCAAATCTGATTTTATATACAAAAAAGAGAGGAAAGGTGTATGTATATAATTGTGAACGTCTAAGATTTATAAAACAGTGCTTAGTAAGGTCTGCTTTGGGTCTTAAATGGTGCTCACAGGTGCTTGTACATGGGCATTCCCAATCCAAATGGGCAGAAGAAGCACAAGAAAAATGGCAAACCATGGAATCTCATCTCCCACTCAAAACAAGCGGTAAACAGAGCAGTCCATCAAAGACCTAGAAGAGAACCCTCAAAATGCTCTACAACATCTACTGATAAAAATGTTAAATGAAAAGTTTGAATCTCTTCAGTTACCTATTCCAGAGTGTAAGGAACTGAACCAAAAGTTAATAGATAATTTCATGGCCTCCACAAATAAAAAGATAAATGAACTTCAAGAGTCCAATGAAAAGATAGCTACCCAGCTAAAAGATTTGAGAGGCAGCACTCAGAACCAAATTAATGAAGTAAAGAAGTCCATGCAGGACCTAAGAGAAAATTATAATAAAGATGGACATCATCAAAAAAGACCAGTCAGAAGGAAAAGAGATTTGAAATCAAGTAGCTAGCTACAGTACAGACTAGATGAAGCAGAGGATCAAATCTCAGGAACTGAAGATTCCTTAGACTCTATGGAGAATGATCAAAAAACAATACAAAGCCAATCCAATTGGAAAAACAGATCAATCCAGGAGCTCCAAGATACAATCGGGAAGCCCAAGTTAAGGCTAATTGGTATCAAGGAAAACCTAGAGAAAGAAGTTAATGGAATAGGCAACCTATTTAACAGAATATTAGCCGAGAAGTTCCTAAATATCTAAAAGGATAGGCCTATCCAGATACAAGAAGCATTTAGAATCCCAAACCGACCAGACCAGAATAGGACATCCTACTGACACATTGTGATCAAAACAGGTTCAATAGAGTCCAAGAAAAGAATCCGTAAAGCTGTTAGGGACAAGAAAATAATCAAATATAATGGAAAACCAATCAGAATTATCCCAGACTTCTCAGCAGAGACCATGAAAGCAAGGGGAGCCTGGAATGAGATATGCCAAACCCTAAATAAAAATAAATATCAACCAAGAATACTGTACCAGCTAAACTCTCATTCATAACTGAAGGTCAAATAAAAGTCTTCCACAGTAAGGAAAAACTGAAACAATATATCTCCCCCAAACCAGCTTTCAAGAAAATCCTCAAAGATGTACTACACAGGAAAAATAACCAAATCACAATACAGACAGAGAAATGCACCTGAAATAGAAAACCAGAATAGTAGATAAAGAGTTGGGAAGACACAGCTCTTAACAAGATATCTATAATGAAAGGAACAAATGATCATCTCTAAATTCTAACTCTCAACATTAGTGGAATTAATTCTCCAATCAAATGACATAGGCTCATAAGTTCAATCAAAAATCAAGATCCATCTTTCTGCTGCCTCTAAGAGACACATCTATCCAGCAAAAGCAAACATCTTCTAAAAGTGAAAGGCCAGAATAAAGTCTACCAAGCAAATGGCCCCCATAAGCAGGCTAGAGTTGCAATCCCAGTATCAGATAAAATTGACTTCAAATTAAAAATGGTAAGAAGAGACAAAGAAGGTTACTACATACTAATAAAGGGCTCTCTCCTATAGGAGAATATAATCATTCTAAATATCTACACACCAAATACAGAAGCACCCAACTTCTTCAAACAAACACTACTGAATCTAAAAACACTCCTGAATCTAAAAACACTCATAGACCCAAACACATTGTTAGCTGGAGACTTTAACACTCCACTGTCACCTCTGGACAGATAAACAGGCCAAAAACTGAACAAAGAAACCACAGAACTCAACAACTGCATAGACCAACTAGACTTAACTGACATCTACAGACTATTCCATCCAGCAACACCAGAATAGACTTTCTTTTCAGCAGCACATGGAACATTCTCAAAAATAGATCACATCGTAGGGAACAAATATAATCTGTACAAATTCAGAAGTATTGAAATCATTCCCTGAATTCTCTCAGACCACAACGGAATAAAATTGGAGCTCAACTCAAACAGCCACCACAGAAAATCTTACAATTCATGGAGACTAAACAATACACTGCTGAACCATCAGAGGGTCATTGAAGAAATTAAAACAGAAATTCAAATGTTTATAGAATTCAACCAAGACACATACACAAAGTACCAGCTCCTTCGGCACACAGCAAGGCAATACTCAGAGGAAAATTTATATCTCTGAGTGCATATACCAACAAACTGGAGAAACAGCAACTCAACAACTTAAGGAAGCACCTTAATCTCCTCGAAAGAGAACTACAAGCCAAACCCCAAGTCAATACACGGAAGCAAATAATTAAAATCTAATCAGAATTAAATGAATTAGAGACAAAAAAAATCGAAAGAATCAACAAAACAAAGAGTTGGTTCTTTGAAAAAAAATCAACAAGATAGACCCCTAACAAACCTGACCAAAAAACGAAGGCAGCACACCCAAATAAACAAGATCAGAGATGAAACGTGTAACGTCACCACAGAAACAACCAAAATTCAGAACACACTAAGGGAATATTTTGCAAACATTTATGTCAACAAATTCGAGAACCTGGAAAAAATGGATGATTTCCTAATTAAAAAATTGATATCTCCAAATTCAACCATGAAGATTTAAACCAAAACAGACCCATATCCAGCAATGAAATAGAGCAATAAGAGATCATCCATCCAAGAAAAGCCCATCTCCCTCATAGTGAATAATTAGCACAGGTTTAGGCTAGTCACAGCAGAGGATCATAAGAGACCAATAGCTATGCCCTTATGAACACATAAGATGATGCTAAGTGAAATGAACTCCATGTTATGGAAACGAGTGTTATATCACTGTTGTAATCACTTTCGCCATGCCATGTGAAACTGTAGCTTCTATTGTTGATGATCCTCTTGTATCCCCTTCCTGTGGTTGTAACTGCAATATCATTGTATCTCATCTGAGTAGATGGGATACTGTATATACTGGTATTAGAGCTAGGGAAGTGAAATGAACTATCAAAATTGAGAGACAAAGAATAAAAACACAAATGACTCCAAAAGCAATACTTGCAAAACCAATTGGTGTAAACCAACTGAACAACTCAAGGGGGGAGTGGCGAAAGGGGAGGGGGAGGGGAGAATGAGGGAGGAGGTAACAAACAGTACAAGAAATGTACTCAAGACCTAATGTATGAAACTGTAACATCTTTGTACATCACTTTGACAATTAATAAGAAAAAAAAAGAAAAAAAGTAAAGAAAATTACAGGCACTTCTATATACTACCAACAGAATAACTGAAAAGACATTTTTTTTGTTTGCCTCTCTTGTACGTTGAACTCAGGACCTGAGCACTATCCCTGGCTCCTTTTTGCTCAAGGCTAGCACTCTACCATTTGACCCACAGTGTCACTTCTGGCCGTTTTCCACATATGTGCTTTTCTACATATGTGGTGGGGAATCAAACCTAGGGCTTCATGTACATGAGGCAAGCACTCTTGTCACTAGGCCATACTCCTAGCCGAAAAGACAGTTTTAAATAACCCCAATTATAATACATCCACAAAGACAAAAAGATATTTAGGAAATAATCATAATGAAAGTAGTAAATAGCTGTCCTTTGGACAAAATGAAAGAAAGACTAGAGAAGAAAATTGATGAAATCATAAATAAACTGTAAGATAGTCTATTTTCAGGGATTGTACTCAGTAGCCAATCTGGTCTCAAAGTTGATTCCTAAGGCAGTTTTGAATTCCTAATCCAAATCGCTATAGTACAGGATGAGGCACTATCTCTGGCGTTTGTCATTGTTCACAATGAAACATATTCTAAGTGAAACAGATAAGTCATTATTCTAAATGAAGTAAGTCAGGTTAACCTTTCTTAAGAAAGACATATTCTATATAAGTTTGCTTCAATGTGAAATCAAGGAGATTTGAAAAACCAAACTCATAAAAAGAAAATAAAATGATATCTACAAGACTGGAAGAGACATCCATCAAAATATATTATCATATCTTATAAAAACTAGTTAACAATGAAATTCATATCCTATATTGATGAAAATAGATCTTAAATCTTCACACCACAATGAAAGAATGTAAGATGATAGATTTGTTAATTACTTTCATCTAATGGAATGGATGTATATGTAGATAGATAACATTGCACCCCATAAATGTATGCAATTATTGTTAATTAAAAATAAAACACCAAATATAATTAAAATGTAGCAAAATATGATTTATTAATACATATCAGAAAATTTAATTATTTTGATAATGAAAGTAACCAGTAAATAATATTATCATAAAACTCACCATTAAAATGTTTCAGAAACTTCTTTGGTAATGGTAAAAAAAATATCAATACATATCTTTAAAATTAAGAAATGTAAGGGAAGAGGTAGGATGGGAAGGGTGAAAATGTTAAAAGGGGTGACATTAGGCAAGATTCAATGCATTTTACCCTTTTGTCTCACCATGTTGATGTTCCCCTTCCCTTACCTAATCCAGACAAACATATGTACTCAAGGTACCCAAATCAAATACAGTGACAATAGGGGATAAACCATAGGAAGATAAACAAAAGAAAAAAGGAAAATAAATAAAAGGCAAACCAATGCAACAGCAATACTTACAAGACAGCATGCTGTAAACTAACTGTACAACTCGGGGTTGGGAGGAATTGGGAAGGATGGAAGGTGGGAGAAAAGATGAGGGAGGAGGTAACAAGTTGGACAAGAAATGTACTCACTACCTTATATATGTAACTGTAACCCCTCTGCACCTCCTTGACAATAAAAAAAAAAAGAATCAATGTATTCATGAACTTTTTCACTGGATGGCATCTGCTTTGTACACCACTTAAACATAATAAAATATTTTAAAAGTTTCAGTCAAATTATATTCATAAAATCTCACCAGAAAATTAGTTGCCAAGTATTTGTCTAAATTTTTCCACATTTTTATTAACATAAATTATGTGTGCAGATTGGTTAATATGTCCATATATGCATAAACATACCTTGATCAAATTTAGTCCTTGTCACTGTCCTTCAACATCTCTTCCCTTCTGAAAACAATCCAAGAAGTTTTATAATACAATTCTCACACATGTACATAAAGGATTTTTACTGTAGTCACCCTCCTTTATCCTCTCCTTTTGCCTTCTCTCTCCTTAAACAGGCACAAGTGATTTTGCATTCCTATCTTCCACATTTTTAAAATATGCTAGCTGATGGAAGAGTTTTCACATGGTATTTAATACATTTACATACAGCATTTCAGTCAAGTTGTCCCCCCTCATTTACTCATTTTCCCTATCTCCACTACTTCCTATTGTTTACCAGCCTCTAGTGAGGTTTGTTTTGGATCTTCATTTGCAGATGCACTATTTTCTGTGTCATTCAACCTCTAATATTTTCTTCTTCCTCTCTCTCTCTAATCCTCTCAAAAATAAATGTTTAATTATTCACATTTTCTTTTACTTTATAGACCTACACATTCTATTTCAAGTATCAGTCATTTGGAATTAAGGGTAAAGATAGATATAATTCAGAAATAAATGCAAAACATTTTTATCATGGCATAGTTTACAATTATGATAAATCAGAAATAGTGTAACTAGAATAAAATTTGAATATAAATTTTGGTTACTCACTACACAAGTATCATATAAGATACTCAATATGCAATACTTAATGAAAAATATTGAAAAAAGTAGAATATTTGGTAGTTAGAAATCAGTACAGATCCCTTTATATTTAAAAATGTATATTGTTTATGTAGATATGTATACAAATGCATATGTATAAGGAAGTCAAGTAAAATATATTATGTATTATCTTTTCTGAGACTATTGGTCTCAGGCTTATTTGATGTATTTACATTTTGTAGTATTTTTCAAATAAAATGCCTGGATTTTATGTCCAAAAATACTATGACAAAGTGATAAGCATGGAAAAAAAGATTGAGAACACTAAGGGAGCTCGAAAGACCATGTGAATTCAAAGACTTTATTCAGATAAAATAAAGGGCCATTCCAGAAGCTACCACTTGATTGGACTAAAGAGTATCAGGAACACAGAGGTAATGAAGGAGATGGTTTTCTGCTTAGAGCAGGAATTGAAAAGAAAAAAAGATAAAGGTAACACAAGAAGAAAAAGAAACATAGAATAATCATTCTTTATTTCATTTTTCCTGCTCAAAAATAATCTTTACACTACTAACAACAGAACTAATTTCACTAAGTGAGAATCAATGCCCCAGATATGTAAAAATGTTTTTCACAAAGGTCTTCAGCTTTCTAATCATATTTATTGCAAGATGTGGAAACAAACAAACAAAAAAGTCCCCAAGGTTCTTCAAAGACAGGAAAAGTTGTTTGTTTGTTTTTTAAGTGTATAAAATAAGAACATTGGGATGGGGATATGGCCTAGTGGCAAGAGATCTTGCCTTATATACATGAAGCCCTGAGTTCAATTCCCGGCACCACAAATACAGAAAACGGCCAGAAGTGGTGCTGTAGCTCAAGTGGCAGAATGCTAGCCTTAAGGAAAAAAAAAAAAGAAGCCAGGGACAGTGCTCAGGCCCTGAGTCCAAGCCCCAGGACTGTCAAAAAACAAAAACAAACAAACAAACAAAAAGAATATCTTGATAATACTTAGTATCTGCAGTTATAGGAAAAGTTTTTGACAAAACCAATGAGGTAAGTATTCTCTGGATTATAAACCATATTATTATAATTTTACATTGTATTGTAGACAGGTTGCCAATCTATAAAATGCTAATTCACCAAAAGAGTAAAGTGCAAAACAATTGACTTTTAACAGACTGCCCAACAAATGGGGCTAACTTCTAGGAGAAGCTGGATCTCTTGTGGATAGAAACAGATAGAATGGAGGAAAATAGACAGTTCTGAAGCCATGGGAGGAGATGGGACAGAGCAGGGGGCACACATAGGCCAGGTGGTATTGGTGGGAACCAGGGCAAAGAAACAGGGACACACAGTAAATAGTTCTACAGAAGTTGAAAGACAAGAGATGCATTGCAGGGAAAGTCCACTATTTGCAAATAAATGAGAATTCCTGCAGCACAGAACTCTTGAAAACTGACATTAAATCCAGATGCCTTGCAAGGAGGCTGTCTTGAGTAGACTATTACAAAACAGCTGTAGGGCAATCATAGCCCTTCTAAAACTCCAAAATTTCTCTAAAGCTCAGTAAAGGAAAAGTCTTTCAGCAAACTAATATGTTTGCTTCTAAGCTGTCCTGCTTCCTCTCAAGTTATCACTGGAACATTATTTATTACCCAAGAAAAAGCTCTGAATGAATCATATATCTTATTCTTCATATCATTACCAGTTAATTATAAAATACAACATTATAGAAAATACATAGTCTCTCATGTGATTATTCATCATCAACATTTAGTGAAAGCCAGTTTTACAAAGATGATTTTGAGCTGTGCTTTCACTTCCATGAAGCACTGAATTCCTGAAGCAATATTGTGAAGACAGTTGAGAAAACCTAAGTGTTTCTAAAATTAGCTACCTTATTTTTATATCAACTATATCAACAGAGTACTATCAGTCTCCCTCTCCAAGCTCTCCATTTCTCCCCACACTCCCATTGGTAAGGGAGGAGTGAATCGCAGTAATCCAGCACTGTGCTATTGAATCTGGCTTTCCTAGGTTCAGGTGCAATATTGTTCTCAGAGGGTAGTATCTGTTTGACCTCATCTGTCCATTGTTTCACCATTCTATAACCTTCAAAACAAAAATTGCTTTTGTGATTGTTTGTCTTCAATTTCTTATTCCACCTTATTCTGTACTCCTAAATAATTCAGTATAACAATTATTTACATAGCATTACATTGATTAGTTGCTATAATTAATTTGTGTATACTTTAATGTTGGTTGGAAAGTCTGGCATGGTGGTTGCATGCCTGTAGTCTCAGCACTCATGAGACTGAGGGTGAAGAACTGTGAGTTACAGCAGGCCTGAGTTGCAAAAAGACAACTTATCTCAAAACCAAACAAAAAACAAAAAAAACCACCCCCCAGAAAAACCCACATTTCTGAAGTAGGTGGGAGAATGTGCAAGGAATTGAATTCCCCATCGATTCTGGAGGATAGTGTATATTCAGATTCAGGAGCAAATATAGGTTTTCCTGTTTTCAATCCCACCCTCTTGTTCTAGTCCCATCCACACCCTAGGAACTCTCTCTGGTAGAAAGAAGCCCAAGATCATCCATGATCTCCATGCCTTGCTATCTGTACTCTGAAATCACCTCTCAGGTATGGGTGGAGCATGTGATTTGCTGCTTTGCCAGTGTATGTGTGTGTGTGTGTCTGTGTGTGTGTGTGTGTGTCTGTGTCTATGTGTCTGTGTCTGAGTGTGTGCACACACTAGTGCTGAAGCTTGAACTCGAAGTCTCTAATTCTTACTCATCCTTTTGTTCATAGTTGGAGCTTGATTACTCTTTCTTTGCCCTTGATAGTAAAATCCTACTCTATTTGGACTGAATTACATTCTTGTATCTGGACCCAGAGGTGAAGACTCATTAGTAGCCTAGAGACATTCCAGGTGCAGATTCCAAGTTTTATTGACTATATTCTTAATTATTGCCTTGTATAAATCATTGAGTATCATGCTTTGCTCTTTACTCTGACATTCCAACATTGAAGGAACATTTTATTGTTTATCATATTATTGTAAGTAAACAGGCATGCATAGTTTCTTAATTATATCTACCTACCTGATATGATTTTTATGCAAGAATGTGAAAAATAAATATTACAAATATTAAGTGATTTTCCAAGCTCTGGTAACTGGTACTACTAGATTAAAACTCAAGATTATAATCTTAATATTTGTTATATTTGTTTATTGCATAAAACCATTCAGCTTTGTAAAAATATGAGTCATTGGGATATACTGAAAAAGAATATTTTCTGGAAGTGTTTTGATATAATAGGTCTGAAAGAAAAAACTGGAGAATTGTAAGCATCAAACCACACATATATACAACATTGATGAGTAAATGAGAATTTGTTTAGTTCAAATTGAATTGCTGTTCCTAAAAGTCTTAAATATAGAAACATGTAGCAAACGTTTTAGCGGTAGTTTTTCATTCATTCAAATGAATGAGATTTATGTTCACAACATGATTAGAAATAACTAGCAGCAATTATCTAATGAAACTCAGGATGTCATTACAGGGAAGAGGAAAACCCAAACCTGCACTCAAACTTTTATATTTCAAAGCTGTAGGGACCAAGGGATCTCTATCTGGATTCCTTCAATTCAATTCTGTATTCAGTTTTTGTTACTGCTTTTTTAAAAAGTTTTTATTATAAAACTGATGTACAGAGAGGTTACAGTTTCATACATTAGGCATTGGATACATTTCTTGTACTGTTGTTACCTTGTCCCTCATACCCCCTTCCCCCTCCCCCTCTCCCCCCCTGAGGTGTTCAGTTCACTTACACCAAACAATTTTGCAAGTATTGCTTTTGTTGTTGTTTCTCTTATTTTACCCTTTGTCTCTCAATTTTGGTATTCCCTTTGAATTTCCTAATTCCAATACCAGTACACACTGTTTCCCATACACTCAGATTTGTTACTGCTTTTATCACGGTGCTTTGTTGTTCCTTATGGTGAGCTGTGATTTTTTTTTAAAAAATTGGAGGATTAAATATATACCTTATTGTGCTTGGATAGTTTTCTATCGTTATCGGAATCTGGTTGGAACTCATTGGGAGTGTGTGTGGGGGCGGGGGGGGGGGGGGTGCGCGCATGCGCACGCGCGCATGCACATGTGCTAGTCCTGGGGCTTGAACTCAGGGCCAAGGTACTGTCCTTGGTGCACTGTAATTTTTCAAGGTGTTGTGATACTTTCAGAAGACCTACTCATTGTGGAAAATTATTCATGGTAATTCTGAGGTTCATGTCCAAAAAACTAGAAATGAATATGAATCTGGCAAAATCTCTGTTTTAACAAAGGAAGCCTGGTTCACGTGAAAACTTCTGACACATCCTACTTCCTTTAGTTAAATTGAAAAGATGAGATACGTGAATCTATTAAATGGCTATAAAGGCTTCATAGCTTCATGCTTTTTTGAAAAAAATAAAATCTTTTTCTAAGAATGTCCTGGAGTTGAAGTGTCTTTTTGGCATACTATAAAGTCATTTTACATTTTCAAGTGGGCAGCAAATGCGTAGTTTCTATTTGATTACTTTTGAAATCTTCTCTTTCTTTGTCCTGTGTCTGTTTACTTGTTCAATTTTTGTTAACAAAATAAGTTGTTCTCTTCTGTTTGTTTTAACTTGTACAAAGAATATAGAGTGACTTTATATTTAAAAAATTATAAGTTAAAGATTGCTGATGAGAAAACGGGGTTGCAGCCTGGAGTCTGAGATGACTGTATTTGTAGCCACACAAAAGATCCCTTCGGTACAACTGGTTCGACCGAACACCTTCCTGATGCCTGGCTGTGCATCCGCATCCTCTGTAGAAACACGCCTGGTGCCAGCACCTGGCACAGCAGTGGGACTCAAACTGACAATCAGCTACTTAACTATATTGCTACACATAGTATGTGATCATTTATTCATTTTAATGCATGCTTGCAATGTCGACCTTATTTATGTTGTTGTAGTACCAAGTGCACATTACATAACTTTCCCAGGTAAGCATTCTGTGCCCTCAAATATTTAGTGTTTGTTTTTAACTCTCCTAAAACAATTGTCAGAAGATTTCAGTCAATAGAAATAGATTGGCTGCTGAATATTTTTGGTTAGAGTTTATTTTTCTTCACTATAGAGTGGATAGACAAAAAAAGAGCACAAATCATGCCTTTCTACAACAATATATTGCATCTTTTTTAGCAAAATCATTTTACTGTTAGCCATTTGGTAGGTGGGGCAAACTGGAAACTAAGCCACTTGCATATATTATAGATTACTCTTAACCACAGGTGATGTTTTAAATCTTAAGCACTGATTTAAAGTATTTTTTTTAATTTGATCATTCTACCTACTATAGTCTTCATATCCTTTTATCTTGGAGCATATTTACTAATAAAGAGCATTTTCTAATTCAGGGCTAGATGAAAGTGAATATTAACACGCCACAAGAAGTAGAGGTACATAGAAGGGCATTAGAAAGTGCTCAATGCAATGCCTTAGAGGAAATGTTCAGAGGGGGAAACCACCCTGATGTGGAGCATTTCAACATAAAACTCCTTGAGTTTTGTCAGGAGGAGCCTTTGGAAGACTCTTCAACCCCCAGGATTCTCCTCTTCTTATCGATTCAACAAGGTGGTGTTTCACTAGTGGATGACTCTTAAGGGAAGTCGGCCGAGCATTTGGAAAAATTACCAGAGTAATGGCTGGTTGGACAAAATAACGCATCTCCAAAAATATTGAATAATGGATGCTGTGAGTAATTTCCCAGTTTGAGCTACCTTCCACCCAGCGTCAGAACGATTGCTTTCTTTGTGGTACCCAAATTGCATATGAGGAACTATCCATTTACTTGTACTGGCATTAAATCCGCTTTTCTACACACCGTAAAAGCTCCATTTTCCCAGCTTGCCAACTTTTATCCTACCCACCAACTATGCAATCAGAAATAGTTAAAAAAATGTGGGGCCAACAAATTGCTGAACTATTCTATCAAGCAATATGTCAAGGCCTAGGTCTTTACTGCCTTTTAAGAAAAGTTACTACTTTTCTTGTGCGTGCTGATAACCTATAGTTCACACAGATGGCAGTTATACCGTTCTCGCCACCCTCCATTCACCAGCACCTTAAAAGACACACTGATATTTATGAACACATAAAACCACACGTGATCTATTTATCTAACCAGATAGCTTCCATTATAACATCAACTCTATATTCAGCCATGAATCTTTCTCTGAAAAGTTGCCAGATTGTAAGTATTTTCTGACAAACCTGCCAAGGGTAGATAAGAAGCTGAAATTACCAAAATACACTGAGGTTTCAACAGAAAGTGATAATATACAGAAATAAAAGTTAAGCTGATCAGAATGTTGAATGTATTCTTATTTACTCAACAATGGGAAAAAATTAGAAATAATGAATTAGGTTATTTCTTACGATATCATCATTTTACCTTATATATTTCAAATAGACATACAAATATATTCTTTTATAATCACAAATATGCATGTATTATGCCTTTAAATACTCAAAAATGTTGGTTTTTTATAGTAAATTTCTCTTCAAGAAAACACTTTCTGTTAAGATAGTAGTTATAATGAAAGTAGAAGTTACTGTAGACTTACACAGGTATGAGACCCGCTTCTAAAAATCTCTGTATATTAGCTAATGATAACAACATTCCTACAAGACAGGTAATCATTCCTATTATACAGAGGAGTAAGATGCAAGATGAAGGAAAAAAACCTTAACAATACTCAAATGACCTCATTGTTGTGTGTAAGATACTCATTTTAGTAACTATTTTTAATTGTACTGCTTCCAAAACAATGGACTATGTCTCAGTGCATTGAACCAGCATACAGATGTTTACTGATTCAGAATGAGGCAATATCTCAAGAAACCTACTATAAATGGAAAATAAGTTAGATTGTACAAAAACAAAACAAAACAAAAAATATAGCATGGCAATATGAGACACTGGATACTATGTGTTATTTTACCCTCATCTTAATGTGTCTAGCTGGGATCTTCTGGTTACCTCTGTAGCCTAGAAGAAGGAGACACATCTTTTAGCCAAAATCACCAGCCAGGTATAACAATCAAGTTTGAAATTTGTCCTATGATTTCTTTTTATTGAATACATATTGACTTTGAAACATCATAAAATCACATATGTCCTAAGGTAAACCATTATAATTTGGGAACTGTATGCTCATAAACATAATAAATTCCCACATACATTAAATCAGATTTTAATATACATCTCTAATACATTTATCATTTTGATCCTAACTTGGAATTGGGAGGTGAGAGGCACATGTAATGAAAGTTAACATTTTTTAAATGGACAAAATTGTATGTATTTATCATGTATATGATGTCTTTATTTTTATTTATAATTAATTTTGCTTATAGAAACCTCTAAACTCTTAACTCCTTTCCCTTAATTTTCATTTTTTGGTGTCACAATTTACAGCTTTCACAATGATTTTTCCCAAACAAATTATAATTATGACTATTTTAATAGTTTTGACCATTAGGTTAACAGTTAGAATTTTACTGTATACTTATTATCACCAGGGAGTTTTACATTTTTAGGTTTGTTTGTTTGTTTTCATTACTCATTTGTGTCATCTTCTTTCAGCTTGGAGGTTTTTTTAGTTTATGGTTTTTTAAGTATTTCTAATAGACCAAATCTACTTCAGAGATGTGAAATCTTCCAGCTATTATTTATCTGAGAAGTTTGTTCTCTCGTTTATTTCTGAAGGACAACTTTGCCAGGCCTAGAATTCTTTTTTGTTCGTTTGTTTGTTTGTTTGGGGGGCAGTCCTGGGCCTTGGACTCAGGGCCTGAGCACTGTCCTTGGCTTCTTTTTGCACAAGGCTAGTAGCACTCTGCCACTTGAGGCACAGCGCCACTTCTGGCCGTTTTCTATATTTGTGGTGCTGGGAAATTGAACCCAGGGCTTCATGTATAGGAGGCAACCACTCTTGCCACTAGACCGTATTCCCAGTCCAGGCCCAGCATTCTTAGGTAGTTATTTTCCTCTAGCATCTTTATCTGATTTTACTCTCCTTGGCTCTATTAGATTTTGCCTGAGAAATTTGCTGTTAGTTGTATTCAAACTTTATTATGAAATATTTCTTCTTTTACAGTTTTTTTAAATAGTTTTTTTTGTTGTTTTGTTTTGTTTTGTTTTGTTTTGTTTTCGGAGCTGAGGACCAAACTTGGGGCCCTGCGATCGCCAGGCAGGCGCTCTTCCGCTGAGCCAGATCCCCAGCACCCTCCTTTTGTATTGTATATAATTTATTTTTTAAATTGTGCATTTAAGAAAATTCACTGCTTTTATTTATTTAATATAATTTTTACCAATTAATTCCTTTATTTATTCATTGAAATGGAAGTTGTCTAGACTGCCCTTGACCTTCTGGACTCAAGTATTTCTCCTGCCTGAGCCTCCAAGAGCTGGGATTCCAGGAATGTGGAATTTTTTATTCTTCTGTGTCTAAGTCATTCTTTAGGTTTGAAAGTTTTTTCTGCTGTTATTTACTTTAATATTCTTTCTGCCTTTTCAGCTTTCTCTACAGCCTCTGGAATCCAATTATTTATATATCTGTTAGTTAAAGAAGATTCCATGAGTATTGTGAACTTTTTCCATTCCCTTTTATTATGTTTTTTCTCTTTTAACTATATTTTCAAATAGTCTGTCTTTGAGCTCAGATTTATTTTCATGATCGACCAGTTTTACTATTGAGGATCACTATTGCATTTTTCATTTGGTTTATTACTTTTTAGCATAAAAATGTTTTCTTTATGGAGTATTGATTATTTATTGACCACTGTGTCTTTTATTGAAGAATGAAATTAGGATTTGGAGCTTTTTAAGAAAATACTCCGCCACTTAAACCATGTCTCTATTCCTTTTACTTTTAATTTGTAAACTTGGTGATTATATTAACTTTTGCCAGGTTGGAATTGAAACATGATACTCTTCTTTTATCTTATTTGGGATTATATGAATGTGTTACCAGGCCTAACCCTACTATTGATTTTGTAAAATTACTGGCTACCTTCTATTTTTCAGTGACAAATTTTTGAATTATTTCTCTGAAGTTTTGGAGAATGCTGAGACACTTAGATTTCTTTTTTACACATCTCTATTGCATCAGATGATGTTACCTTATTATTGTTAATTTGTAGCATGTGTCATTGTTGTTGATTCTTGTGTTATGTTAGTCTTAATCTTTTGGCATTGCCTGGAAAAATCCTTAAAAACCCTATGCTCAGGGAACTGGATGGACATAGAACAAATCAAGTTAATTGAGCCAGGCCTTCATATGCAGAAGTTAAATCTAAAATACACCAGGACCTGATAAATTACATCATTCTCTAGGCATTCACACACAGTGAGACTAAAGTAGGATATTCTAAGAGGAGGAACACAATGGTGCAAGATCCTTCTGCCTCTTATCACATAAAATAATACTTATCAAAATGAAACCCCAGGAGATGGAAACAAAAGATTCTTTTTTTTTTCTTTGTTGTTTTTTTTTTTTAAATTTCTACTCTAATTTGTTTGTTTATCGGTTTAGGGGAAAGTATGGAGTGGGTCAGAAATAAAGGGACAAAGGGCACACAAAGGCAGCAGTGATACCCATTAGACACTATGCTGAAAATGACTTGTGCCCTCATATCTAAAATATATGCAGAACTAAAAAAATTACCTTCCTCCAAAACAAAACTGCAAAGAACCAATAGCCCCCTCATCAAGTGGGCTAAAGACTTATAAAGAGACTTCTCTGAGGAGGAAATGAGAATGGCCAAGAGACATATGAAAAAGTGCCCTACATCACTGGCCATAAAAGAAATGCAAATCAAAACAACATTGAGATTCCGTCTCACCCCAGTAAGAATGTCATATATCAAGAAAACTAACAATAACAATTGCTGTAGGGGATGTGGCCAAAAGGGAACCCTACTTCATTGTTGGTGGGAATGTAAACTGGTTCAGCCACTCTGGCAAGCAGTATGGAGATTCCTCACAAGGCTAAATATAGAACTCCCCTAAGACCCAGCAGCCCCACTTTTGGGTATCTATCCAAAAGACCACAAACAAAATCACAGTAAAGCCACCAGCACAACAATGTTCATCGCAGCGCAATTTGTCATAGCGAGAATCTGGAACCAACCCAGATGCCCCTCAGTAGACGAATGGATCAGGAAAATATGGTACATATACACAATGGAATTTTATGCCTCTATTAGAAAGAATGACATTGCTCCATTTGTAAGGAAATGGAGGACTTGGAAAAAATTATAGTAAGTGAAGTGAGCCAGACCCAAAGAAACATGGACTCTATGGTCTCCCTTATTGGGAATAATTAGTACAGGTTTAGTCAAGTCATATCAGAGGATCACTAAGAGCCCAATAGCTATACCCTTATGAACACATAAGATGATGCTTAGTGAAATGAACTCCATGTTATGGAAACAATTGTTATATCACAGTTGTAACTACTTTCAACATCCCATGTGTATCTGTAGCTTCTATTATTGATGATGTTCTTATATCACCTTGCTGTGGTTGTACCTACACTATCTCTGTAATCTTACCTGAGTATATTGGAAACCGTGTATACTGGTATTAGAAGTAGGAAATTGAAAGGGAATACCAAAATCGAGAGACACAGGGTAAAAAAAGACAAACAACTACAAAAGCGATACTTGCAAAACTGTTTGTTGTAAGTGAACTGAACACCTCATGGGGGGAAAGGGAAAGGGGGAGGAAGGAGGGGGGTATGAGGGACAAGGTAACAAACAGTACAAGAAATGTATCCAATGCCTAACGTATGAAACTGTAACAACTATAACCTCTCTGTACATAAGTTTGATAATAAAAATTTGAAAAAAAAAAAAAAAGAAAATGACCCGTGTAATTTGTTGTAGGAGATGAGCAGGGAAAACTGGGAAAGGGTGACAGAAGGGGTAATATTGTCCAAAGGGAAAATATTCTCTTTATTTGACTTACGTAATGGTAACCTCTCTTGCATAACCTTTATAACAACAATTTAAAAGAATTAAAAAGGGGGGAAAAGGAAATCTATGCAGAGTTCGAAAAAGACCATCTGAATAGTACAGCTGTAGTTGTTGCAGTACTAGGAAGTGCCCAAATCCCAAGATTGCAGTAATTGTCACAGCCCAGGATGGAATACAGCATCCTCCAAGTTCAGCACCAGACTGAAAACCCATTGTTACAATCTGCGGCTGACACAGCCCTTGGGGCACCTGAACTCCAAGGCTCTGTGACTTGCCATCCACTGATATTTGTGCAAAACCCAAAGCAAGTGCAGTCAGGCAGCACTGATGCAGTCTGGTCCCCAATTCTTTTTGTCAGAGCCAGAGGTCCTTTTCTTTTCTGCCAAGATCTCCTAACTCCATCAGTAGGTCTTTAACTTGGATAAGAGGCCAGGATGTTCTGTCCAGTGATGACTTTAATGTGGTTGGAACACGTTAGAGACCAAGGGAAAGTCCTATGCTTACTTCCCTCTTTCCTTGTATTTGGCTGGCATATCTCTTCAAACTGGGCTATCTGTAATTAAAGTCAGGTTGATGTGGGTAGTATAGAATAACACTTATCATGAGTTCTTATGAATGCATTTCCACACATGTTTGTCCCAACTGATGTTTCTGCAAAAAAAAAAAAAAAAAAAAAAGTTGCTTCCAAGTCCTGTTTCTGGACTATCCTCTCCCTCATGATAAGTTTTATTAGAAATTTTTAAGTAAATGTGTCAGGCAAAATCAAGGGCTAGGGGCTGGGGATATGGCCTACTGGCAAGAGTGCCTGCCTCATATACATGAGGCCCTGGGTTCGATTCCCCAGCACCACATATACGGAAAATGGCCAGAAGTGGCGCTGTGGCTCAAGTGGCAGAGTGCTAGCCTTGAGCAAAACAAAGCCAGGGACAGTGCTCAGGCCCTGAGTCTAAGCCCCAGGACTGGCCAAAAAAAAAAAAAAAAAAAAAATCAAGGGCTAAATATTGAACTGAAATATATGTTTATATTTCAAATTATTACGCACAGGCTGAGCTAAAGAAAAAGCCTCCAACATATCATGTAATATTAACTCAACTGAAAGAAATTGCAAGTTTTAAGCAAAGTTTGTCATCTCTACAGGTGACTTCTCGGGTCAAATAGAGGTCAAATGTGACTACTCAGTACTTTGGAGATGGCTAGAACAAATCAAGATATGCTAGGCCTTCATAGACTTAGTATGATTACTACATAAATTAGCACAGAAAGATATTTATCTTAATTTTATGTTGAAATGACAATGATTTTTTTGGTATGGGGCATTTTAGAGGTTTATTGTTTGTTTGGGGATTTGTGATACATGGTCTCATTTTGTAGCCCAAGCAAACCTAAAACTTGCCATCTATCTTCCTGCTTCAGCCTTCCAAATACTGGGATTATAGGACTGTATAACCATTGCAACATTTAGCACAATGACTGCTACAATAAATTTGACCAATGAATCTTAGCAACTTCATCCTTCAGGATCAGCTATACTACACTACGCTAGAAATAAACCCCAAGTTTAATATATTAAAATAGCATGTTGTGTTCTACATTGTTCTGTTTATTCACTGTAGATTGTCAAGAAGAATTTCGTCATCATTGTCACTCAGGAATCAAGGCTTGGGGAGGAGTCACCATCAGGAGAGTAAGACTGATCAAGCAAAGCACATCTGAAGGAAAATGAAAACAGATTCCTGATTGCTAAAAGAATTTACATTTAGCTCCTTTAGGTATGCAAGAAATAACTCAGAATAAAAACGGCATCTGCTCTCCTACAATCTTCTCCACATTTGTGTCCACAGGACCCTGACTATCAAGGACATTAAAGACTGTACATCCATATCATGTTGAATATAATTGTGTTAAAACCCGTAGCTATCATGAGGACAAAATAGGAATAAATTATACATTCCACAGATAAGACTTTATGATGGTTTATCAACACTACAGGGGTCAAACTTCTGAAAGGTCAGAGCAAAAGGTAGGGCATGCCCGGGAAAGAACAGAAGTACCAAGTTAGAAGGGGTACACAGCTGGGTCCTTCCCTGCTATTTAAAAAAAGATACTTGCAAGCCCTGTGGCTTCCACTGGCATCTTGTTTTCCAGAGCCCCTCCTGCTGTGCTAATGAGGGGAAAAGTGACCTGCCTGCTCATTTTCTGGCTCTTTACTTAGTAATGGCATGACATGCTGAAAAGCAGACTGCCTGTGTTGTGTGTGAGATTAGATCATGCAATCCCTAACAGACACTCTTAAAGTCTTTGAAAGTGCAAATCTGAAGTTTCAAAACTGCATTTTTTAAATATATATATATGTATATATATATATATATATACATATATATATATATAAAATGCTGGAGTAAGAGCTTTCCTGTTAATTACATACTCTTTCTCATATAGTTCCTTTATTACAAGGCATCACAAGCGTCTTGCCTACAAATTACTCAGCTTGCCATCCCTATCACTAATTATGAGCTCTGTCACACCCCTAAGTGTCCGATTTCACTAAATGACGTATCTTGCACTCTAATCTTTCTATGATAAGAAAATATCTTTCATTTGATGGCATTAACAAAATCTTTTTCATGTTATCCTTGCTATCTCAGACCACAAGGGGCTTTTCATGGTTATTTATTTATTTGTGTCACCAAACGATTTATTTATTTATTTTTGTCACCAAATGAAGAGTTTCTCCTTGTTTTTGGCTTGTTGAGTAACATGAAGGTTTCCTAAACAAGCTTCCTGTGGTGATATTTCAAGTACAGGTAAAATAATTTACCAAGAAAAGAGAAGAGGAGATACCAAGAATTTTGCTGTTACTGTTTTGGTTTTTTTTTGGCAATGTTTTGGATTTAGTTTTGTGCCATAAATTGAGCCAGAACTCAGATTTTCTTGCTTTCACTGATACCTTTTTTATTCACAATGGCATTGTACCATTTGAGTCACAGCTCTATTTTCAACTTTTTGTTAGTTAATTGGAGATAAGAGTGCCTTTTGAACCTGGATCCTCAGATTTCTGCTTTCTGAGTAGCAAGGAAAAGAGACATGAGCCACTGGCACACAGTTGAAATAAGGCTTTGGTAGGACTGAAATGCTTGAGTTCGGAACCCCGAGAGACCACCAAAGACCAAGACCAATGCAAGCAGCAAAAAGGGCGTTTATTGTGGGCTAGCTCAGTCCTCCACCCACGCAGCATGCTGGTGATGCTAAGAGGCCCTGAGCCTAGGGCTTCCAGCTGTTTTATACGTTCTTTGGGGGTAGGCAGAGACTTAGCATACATCATAGCAATGTTTAACAAATCAACACGCACTGCGGGAAAATCCTAAAACAATTCTAAAACATGTTTGGCACATTGTTGGCAGGAAGGAATCTGGAAAGGGTTATTGGTCAGATCGAGGGGCCAACGTAATTAAAGTTGATTGGTTTAAGCAATAGGGGTGTCGCAAGGGAGTACGTGCACAGCTGCAGGGTTTTTAATTAGATACTAGAAACCACACCTGGGTGGGGGAGTTCTGGAGAAACTCTAGAACTTGTTTTTCTTCTCTGACCAACCCTTAATCAGTTTCAACTATCTGGTCACTCTGTCCCAGGTAGTTTCATGTTCCCTTACTGGAAAGTGAGAGGGGGTATAGTTGGTTTACGGTAAGGGTAGGTTTTCTACAAGATGGAGTTGTTCTGGCTTTTCAGGACATTGATGTAAGAGAGGCAGAGGAACATGCAACATGCAGAGAAGGTTGGAACACAGTTTATGTCTTTGGTGAGGCTATTTTTGATGGGCTAGTTCCTGTATTGTGGAAGCTATTGTTTGGTTGCTCTTTTTCCCATCATGATTTAAATTTTGCACATATTAAGAAAAATTTGAGTCTTAAGTTTTCATATGTATGTTCCATCTGGCCAGTCTCCTGGCCTTGACTCTCCCTCATTCCATCTGGACCTGGATATGTCTCTATCCATGTGATACTTTAAATTAGGCCTTTTTCATACTTTCTCTTTGAAAAGCAAAATAGATTTTGTGAACTAAGATGTGAATGACTGAATCAAGATTGTTGAGACAAGATTGTGTATAAAAAGACTGAGTCATTTATTTTCTTAAAAACAAAGAAATGATTATCTAGTTATCACAAGAGAAATAACAAAGGAAATACCACTAAGATGATGTTAAGTAATAGAACTTTCTAACCCTGAAGAACAGGAGCTAGTATTCACAAGGTTAGATAAAGTACACAGAATTACTCTTGACTATCAAGGTGTGTATAATAAAAGATAAGAATATGTTAAAAATCTATTATTCCAGGAACTACTTATTGACTACTTTATGCAATAAAGAAGCCTTTTGTAATCCATACACGAGTGAGATACTCAAAAATAAAAAGCATATGATTTTGCATGACTTTGGTGGACTACATAGGCCATTAATTGGAAAATTTTATTGCAATATTCTCTCTTGTAGACTTTTGAATTCCTCCTCATAGTCTCTTCCTGCTGTATCCCCTACTTACATCTATCTGCTTTTTATGAACTGGAAAAATAATTTTTATCTCACCAGTGGGGAGTTCAAATTACATTCTAAGTTTTAGAGAAAATTTTCTAAACAAAGCACAAATTTAAATTCAAAGAGCTAGAACAGTGGTCTCTAAGTGTACAAAAATATATGTTTTCTTTTTTATGAATAGATTTTCTTTTTCTTCTTTTTGGTCTATAAGTTTTTAAGATTTAATTATTGTCTTTTAAGGAAAAGATATATAAAGTAGAGTCTTTACTATAAGAGACTCTGTTTCTTAGCTTTATTCTTTTTACCACATTTAAGGTAATCATCTTAAGTACCATAACTTTTTTAAATCAAAATTTAAAAAGGAAGAGACTAGTAGGAGAGTCTGATCATGTCAGAAACTTACAATATATCAGGGTCTTAATCTTGAGAAAATGTTTTCAATTCTTGGACTCAATACTTGTCTTAAATCTCAATTTATAAAAGCAATGTTGCTATGTATTAATTGAAGAACTTATGGAAGAAATCACGGTTCATAATTTCTTACATGTATTGTCATTTAACAAAGCTGTGGAGGGTAAGGGGGCTATTGGCTAAATTATTTGGTACAGACAACCTGAACAGATATTCAGGAAAAATTTTTATTCACTGTTATCTAAATTGAACCCTAATTTCTGTTTCTTCAAAACAAAATTTGTTTATGCAAAATGGATATTCCACATGCAAAATTTCACTTACATGTCAGCATAAAATTATCTTTATTATGTACATAGGAACAATTAGTGAGCAGAGATGTGAGAAATAAAGTTTGAGCATCTGAAAGTGATTAAAAGTGAAAAGTTGTTGCACTGGATAACAGGAAAAAGTGCAGCAATGATCTGCTCTTATTCAAACATAAGTCAGACTGGTCTTAAATTAAGTTTAATATTATAAAACGATGACTAATATTTCTCATGAAGGTCATTAATTCAGCATTCAAATGGACTGAGAAGTATACCTTGCCTGATGCTAGAGAGAAGTTTCCTATCTAGTCTCTTTTTCACCCTTTTCTATAACAAGAGATAATACCCCTAATCTTTCCTTCAGTTCATCTGTAACTCATATGAGGAATAATTGTTTGGAAATGTAAACCATAATGGAACTTATTTAAGATTTTCCTTCTTTGAATCATGCTGAGTTTGGTTTTGACCATTAACCTAATCTTTCCCAATGATTTTCATTATCTTTTTTGTTAGCTAATCTATGAGAAATAATTTTCTATATATCACCATAATGCTGGTTCATGAAGATCTTCTTAACTCAGAGGTATTCTTAAAATAATAGCTTGTCTTATAATAAATACATTGTGGTTTGTAAATGTCTCCAAAGTTGGGGGAAAAAAGTTCTCTAAGAAAGAAGAAGTAGTGATGTTTTTACTGCACTGTGTATCTCAAAAGTAAGTACTTGCCTCACACAGTGACACACACACAACACACACACACACACACACACATATATATACATATATATATGTAAGTACTTAATCTTTTGTAAGTAGATTTTGTAGATTTCTAAAACTCATGCAAAAATATTCTGCAAAACTTGGGCACAAAAGTAGATTTGACTGTTATTGAAATCCTCTTCCACCTGTAATAGAATCCCTATTACTGCATTTCTATGTTAAATAATATTAAAACTAACATCTATACACATTTATCCTGAAATCTGCTATCAAAGAAAAAGAATCATGCTAGGTACTGCTGGCATACACCTGTAATATTAGTTACTCAGAGTCTGAGATCTGAATATCATAGTTTAACCCCAGAAGAGAAGGAAAGTCCATGATCCCCCACCCGCAAGTTGTACAATTAATTTAATACATATTGTCTTGTGCATATCACTGTTGCATTGTTTGGCCCTTTGTCTTGCCATTATTATGTTCCCCTTCCCTTCCCTAATTTAGATAAACATATATACTATATCCAGGGTACTAAAATCAAATATAGTAACAGCAGGGGATAAACCATAGGAAAGACAAATGAAAAAAAGAAAAAAAGAAAGAAATAGGTTCACATAGTACATTAAAACCAAAAACAATGAAAAACTTCTTGTTTCCCTACTAGTAACAATTTTAACTATGTTGTAAGTTGTGGTAAAGAAGGAATAGAAGAGGTAAAGAGCAAATTAGAAGAGCATAAAAACAAATTTGCATATGATTTAATATAGAAACAATACCTTGAATAGTGTTTTTTCATAAAATAAAATAATTAGTATGTTTCCTATAAATGCACTGTTACCAAAAGTGTAATTAATTTAAAATATATCTTGGGTATAATTACCAAGAATTATTCCATTGTAGTACAATACAATTTTGAAAAATTCCTTAATAAATTTAAATACATTGTTTAAGTAAATCTGTAACTAAATTATCACTCCAAACTTTACTCTTTTCAAAAGAAATAAAATGGTTTAAAGGTTTCTGTAATTAATTGCAAAGCAGACTAATAATTGGCCTCTGTAAATTACCCATTATACATATACTACAAGGCATCATAATTAAACTCAATGGGATATATTTTGACTAATTTTTAGCCACAGTTCATTCATTGGAACACACCAAATGAAATATGGTTTACTTCTCCCAATAAATGCTCTCTAGATAAATCTTGATATATTCTGGTATTTTGCATGTGTGGATAAAGATGAAAACATTCTTCATTAGCATGCACCCTGGTTGAAAGAACTCATGAAGCCGGTGTGTGAAGAAGATATGGAGGGACTTTTCCTGCTGATGTCTCTGGAGAAGGCTGTGAGCCTGTCCTAACTTGAGGATCTGATTCGAAAGGCTTTATATTTCTGGAGTTCATGGTTACTCATTGAATGGCAGAATTTCTAATGAAAATATTGACACAATATTCCCAAGCTTTTAATTTGTCTAATGGCTTGAAATTATTTGCCCACTTGAAGAAATAACAAAATGAAATTGTGTTATATATCTAAAATAGCACACAAGGTAATAAGAAGGAAAGGAAGAAGGCATAGATTTAATGCTTTGTTGTGAATAGTTAGAAGTTTTATGCCTGGTGCTGGTGGCTCACGCCTGAAAATCTAGCTACTCAGAAGAAGGCATCCTGGGCAAGAAAATCCATAAAGACTCCTATGTCTGATAAACTGAAAAGCCATAAGTGGCATTGTGGCTCAAGTGGTAGAGCACTAGCCTTGAGCAAAAGAAGCTCAGAGACAGTGCCTGGGCCTAGAGTTCAACCTATAGGAAGGGGGTGGTAGAGAAGTAGTCAGATATTTTCTAGTAAAATGTGAGAAACATTTGGTTCTACTTCTATTAATATATAAACAATTTCCTAGTTGGGAAAGCAATCTTGAGATTTCCACATGCATTTTTCTGTATATTTAGACTTGCCAACTAAATGATATAGCCTTAAACCTTCTTTTCCTTTGCTGTCCCATTAATCATTCTTTCTTGCTGAGGCAAATTCAGCCAGAATCATTTAGGCAAATCTGCCTTTGAGACCAAAATACTTTTATTACATGGAAGAGTGGAAAATTTTTTTAAGTTAGATATTATTTTTGCATTATATTTTGGCAAAGAGGAATTTTTTTCTCTTTAACAAAAAGAAAATACAATAACAACAACAAGAGAGACCTGAGAAAGCAACCAGCATTGTCCTATAGGTATATTGCCTTCATTTTTATAACAGATCACAATTAAGATGGTTTCCATACGGTTAAACTTTGAAGAAATGCTGACATAGCTTAGTACTAAGAAGGAGGACATTGCCAGATTCTAAATCTGCAGCCACAACCACACTAAATGGTAAATTATTTTAAATATTTTACCCAATTAACATGGCTGCCTACTGCTTAACTGCACCATTTTTTAAGCTTAATGGTGGATAATCTTGGATGAAGTTCAGCAATGAGACAGTTGAGCAATTCTGCTTCTTAAAAGAAGTGGTGTTCAGGGAAGTGTTGCCTCATATTCTGGAAATGGACATATCAATAAATTGGGTTTATATATGTATAATACAATTCAGCACATCCCCTGGGATATACGTCCACTAGGGAGTAAGAAATAGAAAGAGTAAAACATTTTACTCTATTCTTTATCCAACTTAATAGTTACTCCTCTCAAAGAACAGAACTATAGTTTTCTTTTTCTCCCTTTCACTATGAATGAAAATAGTGATAATATTTTGAAGGAGTGCCTCATTTTCACCAACAGATGTTTTGTGAATGCTCTATAACTCTATAACTTATTTTAATCCTTGCTTTTAGGGGCTCCAGGAAGATACTTCAAATAGTTTATGTCTTAAAATAATAACTTAAAAAGTACCTTAAAAAAGAGATCTGGCATATGTAGTCCATTGTAGAAGATACCAAAAAGACTTACATCACCCATATTTCAGTATTATAATCCATTTCCTATATATTAAGAAAATGAATTACTCATTTGCTTAATATTATATCCACTCAGGTGAATCTTCCTTTAAATTTTATCTGAAGGACTTTTACAAAAATCTGAAATATCTATCTATTTATCATCTATCTATCTATCTATCCATCTATCATTTTGGCAGTACTGGAGTATGAACTGAGGGTCTTATACTCGTTAGGCAGACCATTTGTCCTTGCTTAGTCATAGTTCTAGGCTAGAAAAATTTTAAATCAATGGATTACTTTTTTGTTGTTTTAAATTAACTTTTCCTTTTTAGTTTCTCACACTTTGCTAGTTTAAATTGTTCTGTACATAGTTACCACCATGAGCTTCCTCCTAATGGTCCAGCTAGTTAAGAAGACCTGCATATAATATTGTTTCTAAAGTACTTATAATTTTCTTTTATTAAATAACCTCTTTTTCAAAACCATGCCAATTATATTTTTCTTCCAGCTTGCATTCTCATGTACCACAATTTTAAGATTGTTTTGTATTTAACTCAGTTACTTATATCTTCTTATATCTGAATTTTCCTTTCTTTCATTATAAAAGATCAGTTTCTAAAACTGCAATATAACTTCTGATGTAATTATTTTGATATATGCTTTATTTGAGTTAAATCTGGATCTACTTTTCCTGTGGAAGTAACTTATACTTTATATATGTTCACTGTTCTAGGATCTTTGAGTCACAATTTAAAAAAAATTGAGAAATACTATCTTTTAAAAATATTTGTTTGCAGGGCTGGGGATATGGCCTAGTGGCAAGAGTGCTTGCCTCGTATACATGAAGCCCTGGGTTCGATTCCCCAGCACCACATATACAGAAAATGGCCAGAAGTGGCGCTGTGGCTCAAGTGGCAGAGTGCTAGCCTTGAGTAAAAGGAAGCCAGGGACAGTGCTTAGCCCCTGAGTCCAAGGCCCAGGACTGGCAAAAAAAAAAAAAAAAAAAAAAAAAATTGTTTGCAAAGAACCAACAGCCCTCTCAACAAATGGGTTAAAGACATAAAAAGAGACTTCTCTAAAGAGGAAAGGAGAATGGAGAATGGCCAAGAGTCACATGAAAAAGTGCTCTACACTACTGGCCATAAAAGAAATGCAAATCAAAACAACATTGAGATTCCACATCACCCCAGTAAGAATATCTATTATCAGGAATTCCAATAATAACAAATACTGGAGAGGATGTGGCCAAAAAGGAACCCTACTGCATTGTTGGTGGGAATGCAAACTTGTTCAATCCCTCTGGAAAGCAATGTGGGGATTCTTAAGAAGGCTAAACATAGAGCTCGTCTATGACCCAGCAGCCCCACTTTGGGCATCTACCCAAAACACAAGCAAGACAACACTAAAGCCACCTGCACAACTATGCTCATCGAAGCACAATTTGTCTTTGCTAAAACATGGGACCAACCGAGATGCACCTCAGCAGATGAGTGGATCACAAAAATGCGGTACGTATACATAGTGGAATTCTATGCCTCCATCAAAAGGAATGACACTGCCCCATTCGTAAGGAAATGGAAGGACTTGGAAATAATCATACTAAGTGAAGTGACCCAGACCCAAAGAAACATAAACCCTATGATGTCCCTCACAGGGAATAGCTAGCACATGAATAGGCTAGTCATGGCAGAAGATCAAAATACCCCAATAGCTACACCCATATGATCACATAAGAAGATGCCAAGTGAAGTGAACTCCATGTTACAGATCAAGATCTACACCACTGTTGTAATTATTTTCAACATGCCATGTGAACTTGTACTATTTTTTTTTCTTTTTCCTTGTCTGTTTGTTTGACTGGTTTGTTGAGTTTTGTTTCTCTTGAACTCCCTTCCTGTGGCTGTACCCTCGCTACCACTGTATCAGATCTGAGTACCCTGGATACTGTTGATGTGCATATTAGAACTGAGGAAGGGAGAGAGAATACCAAAATCGAGAGACAAAGAACAAAAAGATAAACAATTCAAAAAGCAACACTTACAAAACTATTTGGTGTTAACCAACTGCACAACTCTTTGAGGGAGAGGGGAAGAGGGAAGGGGAGGGGGGAAATGAGGGAGCAGGTAACAAGTGGAACAAGAAATGTACTCACTGCCTTTCATATGAATCTGTAACCCCTCTTTATCACACTTTGACAATAAAAAAACAAATTGTTTTCCAGGCTCCAGTGGCTTGTATCTGTAAACCTAGCTACTCAGGAGGCTGAAATCTGAAGATTGTGCCAATTCAAAGCCAGCCCGAGTAAGAACGTCCATGCAACTCTTACCTCCAGTTAACTTTCAAAAGCTGGAAGTGGAAGAGAGGGAAAATCTGGAAGAAAACAAAGGAAGGGGAGACACTGTCCAAAAAGAAACATATTCTTAACATGATTTATGCAGCTGTAACTCCTTTCTACATCATCTTTATAATAACAATAAAAATAAAGCAAAGAAAAATGGTGGAAGTGGAGCTGTGGCTCAAATAGTAGGCTAGCCTTGAGCAAATTCTGGGCAGTGACCAACTCTGAGTTCAAGCCCAGGACTAGCACCAAAAAAAAAAAAAAAAAAAGAAAGAAAAAAGAAGTTTATGGAATATAAGCATGCACATATTCAATGTTTACCCACTAATATCCTTTTTGTTTTATGATTTTTTATTTTCTGAAATTTTTACACATTTTGCTATTTTTGTACATGAGTTCTACATATGTCAAAATATTTTCTTTTTATTCAGCTTTAAGTTGTTCTTTGTAAAATAATATCCCTAAAAAAGATGGACCACCTACCTTCCAATATGTATTTGCCCATCATAGGGCTTGAACTCTGGGCCTGGACACTGTTCCTAAGCCCTTTAGCTCAATGCTAGCGCTCTGCCACTTGAACCACAGCACCACTTCCAGTTTTCTGGTGGCTAATTGAATCTAAAAGTCTCATGGACTCTTCCAGGGCTAGCTTTCAACTGTGATCCTCAGATCTCAGCCTCCTTGAGTAGCTAGGATTACAGGTGTGAGCCACTGGTGCCTTTCCAATCAATAATTTTTTAGATGTATGTTCTTATTTGTTTCAGTTGACTTGTCATCAAACAGATAAGTGTATTTGCTGGGTCTAAAATAATTCATATATAAGTGAAGATCAATTATGTTAATATGTCTACCAATTCATTATTGCTACTGTGTAAAATATGATAACTGCATGCCTTAAAACAATGCAAATGTCTTCTCATGTTTCTGGAGGTGAGATTTTTGAAATGGTGTTACTGGCTAAAATCGAAGCATTTTCGGGCTATCTTTTGAGGCTTTGGGGGAAGGAAATGTTCTATTTTCTTCTCCAACTTCGTCTTTTTTTTTTTTTTTTTTTTTTTTTTTTTTGCCAGTCCAGGGCCTTAACTCAGGGCCTGAGCACTGTCCCTGGCTTCCTTTTTGCTCAAGGGTAGCACTCTGCCAATTGAGCCACAGCGCCACTTGTGGCCATTTTCTATATATGTGGTGCTGAGGAATCAAACCTAGGGCTTCATGTATACAAGGCAAGCAACTCTACCACTAGGCCATATTTCCAGCCCTCTCCAACTTCTTCACATCTCTTGACACCTAAGCCCTTCATCTGTTTTTTTAAAATGACAATAAAGCAAGGTTATATCTGTCATCTGTCTCATTTTGTCATAGTTCCCCTCAGACTTTCTGTTCCAAACAAAAATTTCTGTGGTTTCCATTTCTCATCACCCAAATTAAATCTTAACTTCTTCCAAAAAGTTCTTGTCCCTGATTTTCAGGAAACTACTAGTTGAATCTAATGCTACAGCCTCCTTTCCTTCCTCTTGCTCATGCTTCTGCACTATTCTCTGCCTCTTCTTGCCATTCCTTTTCTTATTCCTCAAGGTTTCCTCGTTTGTAGCAAGCAAGTAAAACATTGTGCCATAGTGTTATTCCTTTATGAAATCTTCTCTGCCCTTCATTTGTATTATTCTTTACCATCTAAGAAAATTTTTACATGGCATATTTGCAGATCTCCATCTGTCATTCGCTTTTATTTTGTGTATGTTCTTTTCCCAAGTTTATAAGCTTCCAATTAAATATATTCCCAAGGACCTTCCTCTTTTGAGTCATATACGAACAGGAAGTACCTTTTATATATGAAATACTTATAATACAAGTCTTTGGTTGGCATATTGTATTTTTACCCACATCATTTAAAAACAATGTGAATTCCCATGGCAAATTTGACCTAAGCATTTTTCCATTCTTTCACAGGAGAAAAATATCAGAACTTCACTACAGAAAAATATGATTGTTACACTTGTCAAAATAGTAAAAATAATGTCATTCAGAACATTGCAATAGGTGTTAGGACTATCGATAGGGTAGAAATTGGCTCTACTCCAAATATATCAATTTACCTTGGTATTTATAGCTGCACGAGAAGAAAACAATTATTTCCCTTATCCTTTTCAAGGTTCATGAGAAAGTATCTGGCAAAAGAGATTAGATAATTAAGAGATAAGCATATAGATTTATTTCATACAAGTTTAAAATTAATTTATTTGTCAAAGTGATGTACAGAATACATTTCTTATCAAACTTGTTGCCTATTCCCTCATTTTTCTCCCACCTTCCCCCCTCCCCAATTCCCTCCCCACCTAAGTTATACAGTTGGTTTGTAGCATATTCTCTTCTAAGTCATATGTTTTATATGACACAAAAACCTTTGTAAGGAAATAAAGATTCAAAGAAATAGGTAATTCGTGTATTTTATGCAAATAGAGAGTAAGACAGTTGTAAAGAAGGTAAAAAAGAACAAAAAAATGTCTGATCTTGTGGGAATAAACTTCCGGAGACTTAGCAAGGTCCGTTGACTCATATTTTCTCAAAGTCCTGGTGTGTTTAAAGATGATATTTTACTTTCTTCTTGGTATGACGACAGTACTTCTTTAATGAGGATTTGAGACCTACTTCAAAAGAGAAATCTTAAGAGAAAATGTCATACTTCCATTTTTATCTCAAGTGCTCAGGTATATTTTGAGGATGTTTATCTCCTTTGTGTATCAGTCTATTTTTTTTTACAGCTATAACAAAATATCCAAGGCCAGAAAATGTGTAAGGAAAAGAAGTTTTCTCTTTTTTTATTATTCCAGAGTTTTGTAGTTCAAAAGTCCTAGATCACTTGAAAAGAGTGCAATCACATGTTGAGACTGGAAGCCAGGGAGCAAGGAAAGTCTAAGGTTTCTTGTTTATAAGAATCTTCTCATTTGAACCAGTGAGAGGCAAAGGTAACTTTATTAATGTGTACTTGTAGCATCATTACTTCATTACCTCTCCCTAGGTTGTAAATTGTTAAAATTTTACCACATCCCGATATCAACACTGAGGACCAAGTTTCACGAATCAACCATCCAGATAACTCTTCTCACTACAATCCTCAGGAAGTATTTTCAGCTTTATGAAGGACAGCTAGCTTGACCTCTAAAAAGTATCAGCACATGCTCCATTGTATATAACATGAAGCTTGAATGACTTAGCTACATTGTATATGACATGAAGCTTGAATGACTTAGCTACATTGTATATGACATGAAGCTTGAATGACTTATAGGAAGACCATTTCTTCCTTCAGTGTTTAGACATAGCTTTTCAGTTGTCTTTAGGAAGGAAAGAATCCTCACCCAACACTTTTTTCCAGTCTCTTTCATGGCACTATTTTGTAACCCTTCCTTAGACACCCTTTTTAAATTTTGTCTTTCACATGCTGTGAAAATGGAAGCTGTAAACATTTTGTTCCAGATGGCAAAGCACCCAGAGTAATTTTAAAGTTTGAGAAAATACCTTTTATGCCTTAAGACAATGGCAATATGCTAATGCTTTATATTTTTGCCATATTTTTGATTGGACCAAATTCTAAAATTTCCTCTTTGGGGGAAAGGGGTGGGAGGCGGTAGTCCTAGGGCTTGAACTCAGGGCCTGGGCACTGTCCCTGAGCTTCTTTGTGCTCAAGGCTAGTGCTCTACCACTTGAGCCACAGTGCCATTTAGGGCTTTTTCAGGGTAGTTTATTGGGGTGAAGAGTCTCATAGACTTTCCTGCTTGGGCTGGCTTTGAGCCCAGCTTCTTGAGTAGCTAGGATTACAGGCGTGAGCCACCAGCACCTGACTAATTTTCTCTTTTAAGCTAATGTCTTACATGATGCCTGTAAATGGATAATTATGTGAAGATTAAGGAACAGTTTCATGTTCACTCAGTAATATTTCCTCACTAACAAGTGGGTTACCACTTGTATTGCACTCAAACAATAAGTGAATGTAGAAAAATAATATTTTACCTTTTATTGTATTACAGGTGTTGTGCCAAGTTGCAAGACCACCACCAAAAAGATCACCAAGACTCAGACATTTCCAAAATGCAAAAGCAAGGCAAGGCTTTATTTAAGCGAGCTGCAACTCGGGCCTCGTCCTACCCACCGACATAGCGGAGGTTAGGAGGAAGCCCCGAGCTGTGATTACACAGGGCTTATAAAGGCAAAGAACAAGGTTACAACAATCAGCTCTGCAAGCAAGATTAGAACACAGGTACAAATCTGATTGGCTCAGGGTTCGATTCTAAAATGGGGTTCACGTGGTGGGGCCTGACTTCAAAGTCTGGCACCTCATTTCCCCCTTTTTCTTTTTGGTACCTTGGGAGCCAATCATGGCTCCATTCTGTCCATTTCAATGGCTTGCATGTCTAGGGGATGATATAGAGGTAAGGCATGGGCCAGTAGGACCCAATTTAGTAACCAAAGGGCTGTCACAATTTCTTACAAGTACAGTCTCTGTACCTCTGTTTTGCATGCCTCTACTTTATCCTGCCCTCAGCTTCCCAAAAACAACTCTGGTCCCTCGGTTTTAAAGGGGGGCTGATGGGTGAAGATCATCCATCTTCTGTAACTTCTTCAGGCTGACTCAGGGGCGTTGACCTTACCTAGCCAGGAACCTAAAACCTTAGTCTACTTTACAAAGGGACTGCAGGATTACTGCAAACTGAAAATTAACTTTCAGCTATACAGACTTACCATTACCTGTATAGTGTTTAGTATCCAAATGTAAGCAACAAAATAATACATAAACTTCTCAACTGTGCTCTAAGGGTCGGGTGGCTATACCCGTATTCCTGAGCAAGCCCAAACTACCTAAAATAAGGGGGTCACCTCACTTTGGAGTGAGCTGCCAAAATAACATTAACACTAGCCAGGGTAGTAAGGAAAGAAGGCAAAAAGAAAATTATAACAATATTCAGTCTAACTTTCTGAGTTGGGTGCTTGGAGACCTCCCATGTTCCATCACGGTAGTTGTCATCCAGGGCAAAGGGGTCAGCTGGCCTGGTGTGAAAGCAATGAACCCAAGTGGCTATGCCGTCTAGGGTCCCTTCCACCATGGTTCTAAGGAGTTCAGTCTCCTGGGTAGGATTTCTTTCAGGATCTTCTTAGCCACTACATTCGCAGTCTCATGCTTTGTTGGATAGACTTCAACCCATCCTGAAAAGGTGTCTACAAAAACTAGCAAATATTTGTAATTTCTGTGAAATCTACTTCCCAATACACACCTGGCCTATTCCCACAGAGGCGAGCTCCTTTAGTAATCTGTTGATTGGGGGCATTGGCAAGCTGACAGGCCTTTAACAGATCTCAATAAGGACACAATCTCAGGTCTACAAGCTTTCTTTACTAAACAGATGTATGAGCTTAAAATTCTTACTGCTAGTCAGGGCTTTGAGTAAATGCGGGGGGTGAGATTTTAATCTATCCTCTCATTTGACAAACTTACCCTTACTAACCACTATCACAGATGACTGGCAAATTCCTGCCCAGTAGACAGACATGGGCATTGGAAAGGCATGCTTATGAACTATTCTTCTAGGACTTCCCGGCTTTAACTTTTGAAAGGCCAACAGTAGTGACTCTAGGATCTGACACCATCTCTGCCATCCAAGCAGTGGCTTACTGCCTCTAGATGCTCCATCACTTTTGTCCCAGGAGGAGTGACTTTCCACTGGACTTGGACTCAGGGCCTGAGTGCTGTCCCTCAGCTCTCCAGCTCAAGACTAGCACCGTACCACTTTTGAGCTCCACACCACTCCGTTCCCAGCACTCTGCTGGCTGATTAGAGACAAGTCTCTCACAGGGACCTTTCTTTGCCCGGGCTGGCTTCGAACCGCAGATTCAGATCAATGAGTCTTATAAGGGGCCACTTTACTCCAATTAGAAGCAACAAGGTGGTCCACACAGAAGTAGTTTTTAAGCATGTTCTCTTACCTGGAACTTATTAAGGGTCTGTATTAGATCTTGACAAACTTGTAGGAATCACCTGTGCTTCTCTGTGGGCCTGCTGGAAATTGTTACAAAAAACCTACAAAGAAGCTGGAATGGCAATTAAATATTTTGGTAGCCATAATTCTCCTTTTCTCACTTTGCAATAATTATTTAGGACAATTTTACTTCCAAATTTCTTATCTAGAAATGTATTCTTGATTTCCAAAGCCTTTTCAACACTATCACAACTTTTAGCTTTTATCTGCATTGGAAAAACTGAAGCTCACAGGCAATCTGAAACCAGGTGCCGCCCTTTGCTTACGGGCTGCTTGTTTTAAAAGAGCCTCTTTTTTTTTTTTCTTCAGTCCCAGTTACTGCATGGTATGAAGACCTTTGAATTTTTCCTTAAACTTAGTTTTGCATCATACTGCAGTCTTGAACATGTTCACACTCACACATGCACACACACATACATTTTCAAAAGATCTTAAAGCACACTGAATAAGCATCGGCCGTACATTTTAATACAAAAACTTTTAACAAATTATTTTAGCATTCTCCAACTTCATTTTCCAGGGCTTGATAGTTTTAGTAAAACATTTTTAGTCTTAGTAAAACATTTTAGCGCACCAAACAATTTTCTGCTTAAGAAGGCTGGGTGGGGGTCCCCCTAGAGTTCTTTTTTTGCGGACATTCTCACTGATTGACTGATTGTGGGCTGTCACCTGTACATCTTTCCAGTGAGCTAAAGTCAAGTCCAGGGGAGTGGAAGGAACATTCCCCATCATCTGTTTGTCAGTCAGGCACAGTGCAAGAGAGAAACACACAAAAATAATCACAGGCACAAGGACCAGACAACACTTAAAGACAGACTTAGGGAGCCGC
This sequence comes from Perognathus longimembris pacificus, assembly GCF_023159225.1. NCBI lineage: Eukaryota > Metazoa > Chordata > Mammalia > Rodentia > Heteromyidae > Perognathus > Perognathus longimembris. Next base: position 34,811,300 of record NC_063165.1, read on the forward strand.
GGCTTACAGGTTTGACTGTGTCTCTCCTGCCCCTGTGAGGAGGCAGAGCACACAATCTCACTGTGCCTCTCCTGCCCCTGTGAGGGGGCAGACCACACAGTCTTGAGGCTCTCTCTCTCCCGTTCCTGTGTAGGAGTGGACCAGACAACCCCAAATATAGAGTGGACTAGACGGACACCCATTAGAAGGGCCTCTCAGTCCAGTCCTTCAGGTTCAGGGTGGTAGTGGGAAGCCTGAGCCCCCTGTGGAGGGCTTGAGGTGTCCCCCAAGTCCCCCAGGACTTCCCATATGAGCATGTCCACTCCGGCTCGTCCTTCACTACCTACAGGTTCAGATTCAAGCGGCTGGCCTAAACAGAAAACAAAACTACAAATCACACAGACACAGACACACAGAATGAACTGCCCTATTTTCTTACCTTCGGAGTCTGGGGTCTCGGGGGTCTCTGGGGCCATCCCGGACGGAACCCCAAATGTTGTGCCAAGTTGCAAGACCACCACCAAAAAGACCACCGAGACTCAGACATTTCCGAAATGCAAAAGCAAGGCAAGGCTTTATTTAAGCGAGCTGCAACTCGGGCCTCGTCCTACCCACTGACACAGCGGAGGTTAGGAGGAAGCCCCGAGCTGTGATTACACAGGGCTTATAAAGGCAAAGAACAAGGTTACAACAATTAGCTGTGCAAGCAAGATTAGAACACAGGTACAAATCTGATTGGCTCAGGGTTCGATTCTAAAATGGGGTTCACGTGGTGGGGCCTGTCTTCAAAGTCTGGCACCTCACAGGAAATTATACTATGGTATAATAGGTAACTTTATACTATTGTAATATGTTTTATAGGAACACGTGTATATATTTGGTATTATACTAAAATTAAACAATATTGAGTTCGTTATGCTTTCTCATATGATAGATCCTAATGCTTTAACTATTGTAAAGATGTGGCCTTATTGAGAAATTTTAAGCATTTACCATGATTCTGGGCATTGTTGCATATGCCTTTATTCCTAGCATTAGGGAGCCTGAGTCAGAAGGATTATAAATTTAGCATATTGGGATGCATAGTGAGTTTGAAGCCAGCCTAGGCTACATAGTAAAATTCTACTGAAAACAAACAAACAAACAAACAGGACAACAAAGTACTTCTTATAAATGAATACTGATAGATTTAAATAAAGATATAACTGCATAGAGTGCTATTTTTAATTTTACCTATCATCAATATGTTTTAAATCTTCAAGATTTCCCTATTGCCTTTATATTTTTAAAGAAATAAGACATATTGGATTCAGTTTGTATGGTTGTATATCTTAATGCACATTCATGTAGCTAATAACACATTTCCATAGGTCTGATAAATTTTACAAAGAAGTATATCTTGGCTTACCACTCTAGTCCAAGTTTAAAGGGCTACATTCATGTAAGAATCCTGTTATGTGTGTGAGAAAAACTTCTTCTAACCAAGTGTGTTTATCTTTGATGTTGTTATTTCCAATGTACCCTATGAAATTATGCCTTCTAGTTTGTCTTTCTTCTTTTCTGTTGTCACTGTAACTGACTTTGGTACACTGGATAGTGTATGTATGTTTATGGGAACTAGAGAAGGAGAACACCAAAATGGAGAGATGAAAGGTAAAAGGTGAACCAATGCATTAGCAATACTTCAAAGACAATATGCTGTAAACCAACTGTACATCTCAGAGGAGTGAGTGGAGGGAACCAGAGAAGGGGGAAGGAGGGAGAAAAATGAAGGAGGAACAAAAAGTTGGAAAAGAAATATATTCACTGCCTTATGTATGTAACTGCAATTCCTCTGTACATTACTTTGACAATAAAAAAATAAATAAAAATAAAAGTTCCTGCTTTGGCCTGGTGGCTTGGCTCTTGTTCAGGAAAAGTGAAGGTGTTGTGAGATAAGAAAGGGTTTTTGAAATGTAAAGTTTTGTCTTAAACTGGTTTCTTTTTCAGATAGAATTGAGACACACCCAGACACAATGGAGGGCAAGTTTATATCAAGATTAGTTATCAAGAATAATCTTGTTTCCTAGTCACTTCATGTAAATACAATTTAACCTATCAAACCAGCCAATCCCAAGCAATCAAGCTTGTGAACTTGAGATCAACCAATCTGAGCAACGGGGTGGGGCTTGGTTCATTAGGGATAAATAAGGGAGCAGCTTGCCTGCTTGTTTGTCAGATTTGTAACTGACATGGCACCCTTCTGCAGAAGTAAATTTTGCCTTGCTGAGACAATTCCTTATTTTTGCAACTATTCTTTGACTCCAATGGTTCTTGGAGAGCATATATGTAACCTGTGAGACAGGGAGCATGGATAGTCAGATTCCACTCTTTCTTCAGTATTCCCTCAAACAATGTAATTAGATGAATTTTCACACTCCCTTAGTAGTCTGTAGTACAGGTTAAACTCCAACATGAATCTTAAAGAGGCTGATCCATATTCTAACCATGGCAGCAATCCCTCCTGCAAACCATGCTTCTGACCATGCTCTGTTGAAATAGTTTCCCACGGAGTCCGGAAAGGCCATTTGGGGGATGAAGACTATCTAGTTTATCTAGTCCTTTTGATCATCTTCCCATATCAGCTTGCTGTTTCATTGCCCCTACCAAGCCACCCCATGGCTTCCCAGGAACACTAGTAAGGTTTGCAAAGTCATGGCCATAGAGTACTCTTTGATTTTCATGTGTCATATGATTTCACCTCTTGCTTCAGTTTTCACATCATAATTAACCATCCACCTCCCAGCTATACATGTCTTGAGAAAATGAAATGCTGTTCAAGTTCAGTCGATGTGACAGCAGAGAACTTACCTCTAAATTATGATCAAGAGAAGGGCACATGCAAAGAGATTGACAGGGGAACAAAGACCTGATTATATTGGATTGTCACCAGCTGTATATTTTGCAAACTAAATTAACTTCGGCAATAATCACCTAAAATATCAAATATACCTTGGTAAAATGTCATTTTTCAACAAATGCTCTGACCTTCTTCAAGAGGTACAAGCATTGTAATAAATGATTCCTATAAAAATATTTTCAATTAAAACAAGAGAAATTATATTCTCTTACCTTTATGGGTAAAAAAGATAAAAGTAAAATTATTTTTTAATATTTGGAAATATGGAAGTTAATCAATGTTTATTACTTTTGTTTCTGCTACACTCTTTCCAAAAAGATTGACTTATAAAATCAAAAAATGCCATGGGAATATAATGCCCTGAAATTAAATATCTTCCAAATGTCATGTGTTGGAGGCTGATTGTTTATCTGTGGCACTGTTGGGAGATGATAGGACCTCTCGGAATGGAGGTTCAGTGGAATGAATAAGTAATTGGGATAGGCCTTAGATGAAGAAGTTATGATATTACCTCTTCCTCTTCTTCCTCCTCCCTGCTCTTCCTCCTCCTCTTCTCCTTTCTCTTTCGCCTCCTCTTCCTCTTCCTCTTCTCTTCCTCACCCCTCCTACATTCTCTTCCTCTTTTTCTCCCTCCCACTTCTACCCTAGCTGCAGTGAGGTGATTGGTCTCTTCAATCACACACCTCCAATCATGACCTTCTGCCTTACCATAGGTCTAAAAGAGTAGAATGAGCTGAAAGGGAGTAAAAACTTCTGAAACTGTGGACCAAAATAAACATTTCTTCTGAAAAGCTGGTTGTCTCAGGTGTTGTGTCATATCAACAAAGAGCTGACACAGCAAAGGTCAGAAATTACTAATAATAGTTCAGTAAAAATTGCCTTTAAAGAAACCTTTGGTGCTATATGGAAACTTCAGGCATGTTTCCGTTTTATTTAACTTATGTGTGGACCTTGGGACTGTAACAAAATAGTTCCAGAATATAAGATGGAAAGAAATAAATCAGAAATAAATAAAAAAAATAAAGCAGTGCAATTCCTTTTAGAGTAATTCTGCTTTTGATTACCTAATCTCCCTGTAATGTTCTCAATAGCACTACTAAAGAATGACACATGCCAGATCATTTTGTTATAACCACCCACCTTAGCATTGAAATATGAAACTTTGATTTAATTTATCAAACATTCACAAGTCTTTACTTCTACTTTTTGTTCTTGGTATTAACATTCATTCTACAAACTACCATAATAAAATAAAATGCCAAACAGATTGTTGAGTTACTTTTGTTACATTTACTTTTCTAAATGGTGAAAAACATTCTTACTCTAGTCACTGTGGTAAAGTTGTAAAAGCATTTTGTATAGAAAATCTTCTATCTAACAGTACATATAATGTATTTCCCACACATTTCAATGTGAGTCTGACACTGGCTGAGTCCATTTCAGAAGTTTTAATGTGAGAACAGGAATGTAGATGACTAAGAAATAGACAAATTCCTTATTTTTGTCTCTATACTCTTTAGAAGTATTTGTCTCTACCAATGCACAGAAACATATACTTGTATATATAGATATATACATATAGATATTTCTAAACTCACAGATTATTCCCCACACAATACTGATTCATGGTTTGTTATTTTAAATAAAAATGCATTCTGCATTTGCTTTTAAGTCATATTGGACTGTCACTGATTTTATGTTTCATTATTGATTTCCTTTTTTTAAAGTAGTAAGACACACAAAAGTAACGAATAGAAGAAAAAAAGAAGATCAAAAAGCCCTAAGTAGAGACATAAGCAAGCGAGTGTTATGACATTTGGAGGAGATAGCAAGGGAGAGGATATATTTTATATTGAAAAAAAAGTAGAAAAAAATCTTACAGAAAACTAATGTTTCAACTGAGCACTGATAGCTCACAGCTATAGTCGTAGCTACTTTGGAGGATTTAATCAAAGATCTATGTTCAAAACAAACTGGGCAAATGAATTTGAAATATTCTATCTGTAATGAGCTAGCAAGATGCTGGATTGGAGGGATAGTGCAACTGGTAGACCACCAGCCAAACAAGATGAGCAACAGTATAAGCCTGTGTGTTAAGTAACCCAAAACCCAAGGTTTTATAATATGCAAAATTACTGTTACATTTAAAAAATAATTATATATAATCTTTTCTTTATTGAGTTTCTAAGAATGTATTCTGAGGATCTAATGAAACAAATGTATAAACTTATATAAAAGGACACTCTGAGTAAAGAATTATTATTGACAAATTGTCACAATCCAAATAGCCAGCTCTAGAGAATAGCTTTTAAAAGCAGTGTTTGGGCTACAAGACTACTTGCTTAGAATGTGTGAGGCCCTAGGTTTAATCCTCATAAAGAAATGAACACAGCATATAGAAAATACTTAAGACAATTTTTAGAAAGAAAAACATGACAAAACAGTGTGGAAAATTGGGTCCTTTTTGTATATAATTTGTACACATTTTTGTAAATATTAATATATATAGTGTAAAAATTCTGTAAAATATATAAATGAAGTGAACATCAAAATTAAGCAACTTTATCTCTTGTCTATACAATTCCATAAGATTTTTATTTTTCATGTTTTCTTTTCCATATATAGTTTTATGCTGTTTTTAAGCAAACATGTTCATTCGTTAATAATAAATTCCTAATCCTGTTTTTTCAGCACGGATTCTGGAAATAAAGCACTAATGTGACACTAAATCCAATAAGATTTAAATTGAGTTGCAGATTTAAAAAATTAATTAGTTAGCAAGGTTCATACTATTAGACTTACACCAAATAAACAATCTGAACAGTGCAAATCAAGTAAGGACAGTATTGACAATTTCAGATTCTGCTGATACTGTAATAATTTTTGTAAAATATTCTGCTTTCAATCTGTGAGCATTGGGAACTCACAGTATTTTCTGTGAGCTAGTCTTTGTGAAAAATTTTGGTGGTGATTTTGATGTAATAAGGAGGTGCTTGAAAAGATAAGAACTGAGCGTCTAGTGTGAAGCACATTCTCATTGTCATTGTTTGGCTGCACAATAGCAGCTTTCTAAACTGCACAACTCCAATGCCCTTCAATATGCTAGCATACTACTTCTACTTAGATAACAATATATTGATCACCTTGATAAAGAAATTGAAGACACCAAAAATAACAAGATTTTGTTTTCACATTTATAGCTTGAAAGATATGCTATTTTTAAACGTGGCATGTAGTTACCTATAATACCAGCATTCAGTAGGCTGAGGCAGAAAAATCATAATTTTCAAGTGAATCTGAAGAGGATAAAAAAGAAAAAGGAAAATGAATATAAATAAAGAAATTCCCATCTTCCCAAAGTCATCTAATACTTTAACTCCGGTTAAAATGATACAACCCTGGTCAAAATTTCAGCTCTGATCATCAGGAAAAAAAAAGAGAAAAAATAAATAAAATACAATGAACAGTAAAAGAGATATATAGCCTACAAGTGTTCTGTAAGAAGAAGAAATATCACTTCTTGAATTCAAAATATATAGTGAAGATATAATAACTAAAGTCATAGACCAGTGCAACAGAATAGAGAGCCCACAAATAAATCCCTACATGTGTGTAGCTAACCGATTTTTACTGTGTCCAAGAACACATACTAGGGAAGGGATAGTTACTTCAGGAACTGGGGCTACGGGGAAATTTACATATACCTACACACATAAATCCAAACTTAATGTGTCTCCCAACATATTCAAATATCAGCTCAAATTGTATTACAGAGTTAAATGTAAGCATTCAAACTATAAAACTAATAGAAAAACAAGGCACATGCATGAAATTACTGTAATAAGATTTTTTATGAGGCAATAGTTCAAAGGCGTAAGAAACAAAAGCAAAAGTTTGATTCTAACCCACTAAGACATTTCTGTACATTGAAAGAAACGGTCATGTGAAGATAGACTACAGAAAATGAGAAAAGTAAATATTTGCAAGTTAGAAAGCTGAGAGGCAATTAATAGCCAGAATCTAAAAGGACAGAAACAACTCAAAAGCAGAGACAAGTAATCTAATTGAAAGGTGAACAAGAGGCCAGGTAAACACTTGAAAGAGCTGATTCTACAAAAATAGAGTAATCACCAACGATCACAGAAGTACAAATGAAAGCCACAAGGAAATATCTCCCCAGAGGAAATGACAATTAGTTTTAAAAAATGAAAAAAAATAAGTTCAAGGGAAGATGTACAGAAGGTAGAAATTTCTGGGGATGAAATGAGTCTACCCTTAAAAAGCACAGTAGAGGCTCTTCAGAAAAAAAAAAAAGCCACTAAAACTTCCATCTGTCTCTTCAAACTAACTTCCATCTGTCTCTTCAAACTTACTATTGAACATATATTTATTCAAAGTCCATGAAATAAGTATGTTGAAAAAAATTTTCTCTTCCACATTTATTGCAACAGTTTTCTTAACAGTCAAAATAAAGAATCCACCTAAATGTTCATCAAAATGAGAATGGGTAACCGATACATATAAACAATAAAAATTAAACATATAGACAATAAAATGCTCTTCTAATATTTGGCAGATCATAGGTAGCATCTCAGGATAAAGCACAGTCTAAAGAGGTGTTGAAACTAAGCAGGACAGCAGTCACCTGCAATTCCAGTATGCAGTTCCCATAGCCTGTGGCACAAGAAGCACAAGTTCCAGCTCAGCCTAGGATACATTTAGATCTGTTGTCAACAACAATGGAAGAGAGGATGGCACAAAAGTGTCAGAATAAAGTTTAGTCAAGGTACATGTACAACTATGTTATGTAGAAATTATCTCATTTAGTAATCATATTCTCACCAAGTAGCTCATTCTGTCCTTGAACTCACATCACCTTGCTTCTGCTCTCCAGTGCTGGAATTATAGTCATGAGCTATCATACATTTTATTTTAACAGATACTGATATAATTTTAAGGTTGACTAAGGTTGAGCCAGGAGTTAGTTGCAGAGGTCAAATAAGACTTTTGTTTTCTAACCCTTAACCAAAGCATCATAGGAAAAATAATACGTATTTTGATATCAATAAATGAGTATGTCACTGGGACTCCTTTAACACAGACAAGCTAGAAAAAGAAAAGCACACAGATATACTTAATAGGTTTTATGTGTCATGGTAGTGTTCAGAAATAAAGAAATGAGACTTCTATATACTTTTATGTTTAAATTTGATTTAGAAGGAACAGTTAGTTATAGGAAAGTATGCCTCGGAAGAAAGAATATGATTTAATCGCAATAAACAAGAAAGGACTTAAGACTTTAGAAAGGTCTGTGGGATCATGTACTTTTGGCATCTGTGTCTTTGACACTTGTCTTCTGTTTTAATAGGGAGGATGCTTTTAGATGAAAATGTAATGACCAGACTCTAGAAAAAGGTCAGAGATTCTTTATGGCATGCTTTATGGGAAAAGGAGTAGGGATTAGATACTTCCTGCTTCTGTTTTTCGGTTTTGTTTTGTTTTTAATTCCAAGGACTGATCTAATGGAATATCATGTTCCAAAACCCTTGAATGATTGTCACCAAAAAATTATGTTCTAAGATTCACATACAGTCATATATCCACATACATAATTTTGCAAAAAGGAAGTGATCTACAAATTATTTTATTATTGCTAATTATAAAATGAATGGCCCTATGGGAACCTGAAGATATCTAATTACCCTTTGGCAAGATAGCCCAGTTCATTTCCAATTGTATGGTTGTTCTACATGGAATTTGTTTTCCCCACACTTATCTCCATCCTAATCAAAAGAAAATTGTTCAAAATATACAAATAATAGTATATCTGAGCATAAAAATATTTAACCACATTTTACTAACTTTCACACAATTAAGTCAAATGGTATCCCATCATCTAATATATAACCCAAGAAAACAAAATAACATGTGTTTAGAACATTGTATTACTTGTGAATATTATGAAGCGTAAAAGTATCTGAATCATTGCTAGCCATGTCCAGGGTCAAATGCATAAATTATTTTCCATTATTTAAGGGACCACACTATGTGCTAAAATTTTTACATGGTGTTCTATTGTCCCCAAACCCCCCTCTATTCTGAAGCATTTTGTTTAAGCAAAAAAGACCATGTTTGACTTCATAATATGAAACACAGATGAATCATTGACACTTCAATCAGCCTTTATCACAGTAGGATATCCTTTACCCACAATGTACTGACACTAAAGTAGAATTGATATCAATCTAAAAATGAACAGCAAAACACATCAATATGTGTGTGGATCTGCATAATAATCCAGTGTCATTTCCTTGAAATATGTTCCCTCTATGACACACTCCACTATGAGATAAACCCCATTATGAGATGTGATTCTATTTATAATTCTAGAAATAAAGAGCTGAAAACAGCTTTGTGGGAAATTAAGTAAAGTTTACTCAGTCCTCAGAAGAGCATGCAACCAGTTGAATGTCTAGACTCTGTGGAACTCCATTCATTTTTATTTTTTTGTGCCTCACAGTAAGTACTATAAAGTTTTACAAAGTTATTTTACCTTGCCAGTTAAACACAGATGCTGTTACAAAATGCAAAGCTGGAATATTTCATCAAATGATAGATTTTACTGAAAAAAATTATACTTCTTTTAAATTCTCATAGGGATAACATTTTAAAACTAGCTAAGGTCAAGCACATTTTAATTTGGCATCTTTTGAAACAAAAATCTGTACTAAGCTCCTAGTATTTTGTTTTTCATGAAGGAAGTATGGTTTCTAATTTACTGTTGTGAAAAGCACCTTAGTTAATTAATTATTCATTTATTTTAGTGGAAATTCAGGCACATACATGTGTATAAGGATATATATGGATATAGAGATATTTATATACAAATTGGCATACATACTAGAATTGCAGATATACACTTAATTTGTTATAAGGAGTAACAGGATCAGATCCATGTTTGTGCTTAGAAGTTAATACTTGGGGGACAATGGTTGATAGGGAGCCAAAGTCCCCCAATTTAAAACAATGCAAGTGATTTCATCTCAAAAGGACTCCATACTATCTGGAAAGAAGAATTTTGTTTGTAGAAACTGTTCTGAACTCAAGCAGAACTCTATCTGCATCCTATTTAACAGCATATTTGTAGAAAAGCATGTACAAATGATCACCCTGATCAAAATGTTGTAAAGATGAATGAATGAACACCCAAGCCACTTCCAGGGACAACTGGCCAAACTAAAACAATAAGCACATTCTGCCCACATCATGTAGTCCCTAAGACCATCTTAGGGAAGTCAGGAACCTAAAGGATATTTCATAGTGAGGGAAAAGAGGTTAAAAAGAACAATGGATAGGAAAGCTGCCAGTTTGGCATTCAGAGTATTCAAAATATCATAAATTATCTCAACATTCTGAAATACTTTATTGAAACAAACAAAAATCTTTAATATGAAATTCAGACTGTGCCCCTCTAGAACTTACTCTGTATTTATACAGAACAGGAAGATCTCAGGTTGGGACTTGCCCATGACTCCATGTTAGAAAATAGCTGTTGGCTCCACTTTGACTGTAAATGCTGAGGCCCAGTGATCCTCCATTTTACTTGTTCAAGTTAAAAAGCACAGCCTGTCCAACATAAACCATAAGGCATAGATTGATGAATAACTTCGGTACATAAAATGTTACCACTTATGAATTTATACAATGGAATCAGGAATATGGACATATTAAAAATTATAGTGCAAGCCTAGAAACTTATTTTTTATTTTTTAAATATTTATTGTCAAAGTGATGTACAGAGGGGTTACAGTTTCATATTTAAGGCAGTGGGTACATTTCTTGTTAAAAAGTGATGTATCTCCTTCCTGGCTTATGTAAAAGAAGGGCCACCCAACATGGATGGCACCTACCAGCCTATCATCAGACCATCCAGTGCCTTCACCACACCATCAGTGGATTGTGCTTCCAAAGCTTCAGTTCAGCAGATGCCTCTGCTTGACAGTGTTTGCTCCAATTATACCAGGAAACAGTTCTGAGCTTTGGCCATCTTGTGCCACAACTGCTCTGAGATTGTGTTCATTATGTTAAGGCCTTATCTAACCACTATTAGTGTCTCTATGCCCATGTATCAACTTTTCATCTTGCTTTCTCTAAGACTTTCCCCATAACATACAATATGCCAGTACTATGTAAATAATAATGTATTAGTAGTTAAAATTGGGTTACAAGTATCTGATTACTAAAGGTCATGAATACCAAGTGAGACTTATAGTGCTTGCCATATTAAATCCAACAAAATTGACATATTTTATTAACTTATTGTTAATCAACACATTTTGTCATTATGAGAAGGCAAAAATGCGTCCAACTATATTCTTGCTACAGCTGGGTGATGACAGCAAATAACAAGATTTTTGACAGATGATACACAGAATTAGAAATCAAGAAAGCATTGTCAGTTAACATCATAATTATTTGAGTTTGGCTTTTCCTTAGAATTTAGAATACACAAAGGGGGAAGAAGCGACTCTGAAAACAGCATTATCTTGAGGGTGGCCACCACTACAAAACAATTCCTAAGAAAATTGATTTCTCTTATTCAAAGTTATGAATAATTAATAAAGTAACATAACAATAAATAATCCTTACTTTACCAAAAAGAGTCAAAGATCTAAAACAAAAATAAGTGCCATCTTTGGGAAAACTAACAGTTTTAATGAACAAAAATAAAAATTTCTTTATCAATGTTAAAATAAATACAAATCTATGTCCATTCATTTTTCTTAGGCAAAACTCACAGTTTGTTTGTTGTGGCCAGTCCTGGGTTTGAGCTGAGGGCCTGAGCACTGTCCCTGGGTTCTGTTTGCTGAAGGCTAGCTCGCTACCATTTGAGCCACTGTGCCACTTCCGGATCTTTCTATATATGTGGTGCTGAGGAATTGGATCCAGGGCTTCATGTATACGAGGTGAGCACTTTACCACTAGGCCATATTCCCCAGCCTTCACAGTTTGTTTTAAATGATATTATTTAATTTACAAGATGATATAAATATAAAGGGTTTTCACAATTAATAGATGCATATCACAAAGACAATGAATATAACACTAACTCCAATTTATTGCAAAAAGAGGATAAAATCTTCTTCTTCTCCTCCTCCTCCTCCTTCTCCTTCGTCTCCTTCCCCTTCTTCTTCTCCATCCATCTCCATCTCCTTCTCCTTCCTCTAAAAATGTGGTGCACACATGGCACAATTCCTCAAATTTATTGCAAATATTGCTTTGATTTTTTTTCCCCTTTGGTCATTACGGTGGCGTGAACTCGAGACCTTACAATTGTAAAGAAATTGCTCAACCACTTGAGTAACAACCCAAGTCCATAAGTGAAATTATTTTTATAAACCTTATGTCACCCATGAGTTTCTTGACTTTAAACTTACATCACTGTGTTCACTCTATGGTCATGGCTGTGTGCCACAACAGCATTTGGCAACATGTGGGCACCTTACTGACTGTTAGAATTGAGTCACTGGGTGCTATTTAAGAAGATTATAATTAGTTGCTACAAGGAAGCTTTATTGTTCAATAATTGTTAGGATCTACCTCCCAGTGAGTGTCTGATTAAGTTCAAGAGGTGTTATTAAAGTATTTATTGAAAAACTATAGGCTATCCACGCAAAAGTTTAGAAGGAGCTACCTCTCCGTGGGGCATGGAGGCAAGAGTTAAGCATTGTTAATGCACCATTAAAAACTATTAGATCATTGCTAGTGATAAGTCTTCATTGTAAGCATCCCTTCTAGTGTTTATATTTCCTTTAAATAAGCTAAGATGATGGAAGCCATGGTTTCTGATGCCCTGACTTTTAGACATTTTCTCTATGCCCTGGGTGCCATAAGCAAAGGAGTAACAGCCAATGCTTGCTAATGACCACCCCCTCATGCTACTTCAAGCCACTTTAAACACTCCATAGGCCTTGAAGAGCCTACCCAGCAACCACATTGCTTGTGGCTAAAGATCAACTCTGGTTTCTGAGAACACTGGGTTAGCATTGTTTGAAATAGCTTGTACTACTCTGGTGATCTCTAAATTGCCCAACAGCCACTACCACCCAGGCAGTAAGGAGAAACATTCACCAAGAGCTCAACAGAAAGCATGTTTGTATCTATACCAAGGACTTCTGTGACTGGTGAACACAGCCTTGACACATGCACTTTCGGGCTGTATAAGCAGGTTGGCTCACTTTGTAAGTCAGCCAGGAAAATGGCTCTCCTGTTCTGCTGCATCGTGTTGCAATATTTGGCAAAACATCTTTTCTTGCCTAGGTATGATCTACATCACTAGTAAAACAGGTTAAACTGTCTGAAAACAAATCCATACTGAAGGGGCTCAGGTACACATCAAATCCTAAGACATTATCTAACAAAGGTGGGGACATGGGTTGAATTTCCATGATGGAAAAAAAAAAAGAGATAAAAGGCCTAAATAGATAATCCCTGAATCATAATCATATATTCTTTGTTAAGTTATAAGTTTAAAAATTGCTTTAGGGGGCTGGGAACATGGCTTAGTGGCAAGAATGCTTGACTCGTATACATGAAACCCTGGGTTCGATTCCCCAGAACCACATATATAGAAAATGGCCAGAAGTGGCACTGTGGCTCAAGTGGCATAGTGCTAACCTTGAGCAAAGAGAAGCCAGGGACAATGCTCAGGCCCTGAGTCCAAGGCCCAGGACTGGCAAAAAAAAATATTGCTTTAGAAAATTTGATGATTTGTGAACACATGGCACAAAACTGACAAAAATGTATCTTTAAAAAAAAAGTCGTTAGGCCTTTGATTTTCCTACGTCCCTGTGTGATAGGGAAAATGATCTACCTAGTAAGTTTTCATACATCAAGTCCTAGAAACGGCATGCCATTTTAGATAGAAACAAAGAAGCAAACAAACAAAACCAAAAAGCATCTTTAGAGAGATTTGATTGCTGGCATAGATAAGAAAAGATCATCTAATATTATCTGAGAGGAAGCAACCTCATATCAAAGACACTTAAAACAGAACTTCCTCTATCCAGAAGCAAAAACAAACAAATCAATGCAGCAAAAAGTAGACATATTCGCTTATGCAGAAAATGAAGAACAAGCTAGTTGGTTACCTCTGTGAACTGCTATTGGGAAATGGTGGCCTCTTGAAGCTTAGAGTGATTCTGAGTTGATCTATGAAAAAGCAGAGACTTCAGTGCTACAAAAATAAAGACATGAATCCTGCTAATGGCCAGCAAACTGGGAAGAGCCCTGCCAACTTCCTTAAGGACTGACACCCTGGCTCAAACTTTCATTTCAGTTTGTGTTACATGGAAGAGCTACTTAATCAGTACTTAACACCTAACCCATGGAAATTGTGAGGTGCTGTTTGTCTTGTACTGAATCACTCACTTAATTGCTACAGAAGCAAAAGAAAACATTCCATTCCATTCCAAGAATTTATTTTGTTTTGAAGTTTTTGTGTTCTTAAGTTGCAATCCTCATATTTCTAGTTAGTATTTCATCCAATGATGTTTAAAAGTTAATAGTCGTCTAGTTTTCTAACCTGAACAGCTAAACTTTCTAGGATATTCAGAAAGGCAGTCTAACTAGCAGAACAACTGCCTGGTATAATTCAGTCTCAGTGCAGAGATCCTTGTTGATTATAGAAACAGGAAAGCAACAAGCTCATCCGTGTGTTTGAGTGATAGGACTACTTACAGGAAGCATTAAAGCATTTAGTGCTCACAAATGGTGTGTTCATATTATTTGATACCAAATGTCTTCAGGCTTTCTACTACTATGAACAGTTTGGATAATTGAGTCCCTAAAGATGTTATCAAACAAGAAGAAATTTAGAGAGTATTCCCCAACTAGGAATCTGGATGTGAGGTCAGTTTTCAAATGCTGAGAAATGCTAAATATAGGCAGAGTGGTCAACTACAATAGGAAATAGAATTAAAGCTACTGTAAGTATCTGGGATTTGTTAAACAAAAAATTAAGAGGAATTTGGAATGAAAATTTCAGCTCAATTTTCTGGTTAGATTATGGTAGATTTAAGCATTAGACAAACAATGATATAGCAGAATAAAAAAACTGATATAAAACCTGAGCTTCAGGGATGGGAAAGTGGCTTAGTGATAGAGTGCTTGCCTAGCATGCATGAAGTTCTGGGGTCAATTCCTCAGTACCATATAAACAGAAAAGCTGAAAGCAGTACTATGGCTCAAGTGGTAGACCAAATGCTCAGGGACCGCCCAGAGTTCAAGCAGCAGGACTGGAAAAAACAAACAACAACAACAAAAAAAGACACCTAAGCTTCAAATATCAAGGAGTTTATTGCTGTTGGCTTAGACCATAGTTTCCTGTGGGTTGCCAGGGAGTAAAAAGAAGGATGCCCAAGGAGCCATTCAAGAATCCAGGCAATACCATGTAGTTTACTAATAATACTCTTGAGCAAGAATTTTTTTTTAAAGTGAGCCTTCAACCTATTTGAATATAGCTTTTAAAGAAAGCATGCACATGCTTTTTTAAAGGGCTGCTTATAAAGACTATGACAAACAAAGACTTTAATATATATTCTGTTCAAAAGAAATTGATGAGCAAAGTTCTATATTCTTAGCATTCTTTTTTTTTTTATTTTTTTATTTTTTTATTTATTTATTTTTTTAGCCAGTCCTGGGGCTTGGACTCAGGGACTGAGCACTGTCCCTGGCTTCTTCTTGCTCAAGACTAGCACTCTGCCACTTGAGCCACAGCGCCACTTCTGGCCATTTTCTGCATATATGGTGCTGGAGAATCGAACCCAGGGCCTCATGTATACGAGGCAGGCACTCTTGCCACTAGGCCATATCCCCAGCCCCCTTAGCATTCTTAACTACAAACTTTGTAACTACCTGGAAAATAATGGAAAAGACATAAAGACCTGGACAATAGTATAAGATATTTTAGGGGCCAGATCTGGGAAGACTTGCATTTCTTTTTTTTTTTTTTTTTTTTTTTTTTTTTTTTGGCCAGTCCTGGGCCTTGGACTCAGGGCCTGAGCACTGTCCCTGGCTTCTTCCCACTCAAGGCTAGCACTCTGCCACTTGAGCCACAGCGCCACTTCTGGCCGTTTTCTGTATATGTGGTGCTGGGGAATCGAACCTAGGGCCTCGTGAATCCGAGGCAGGCACTCTTGCCACTAGGCCATATCCCCAGCCCCAAGACTTGCATTTCTTTCAATCACATACCAGTTAGAGCAAATAATGCAGCCCCACTGGTCAAGGCTAGTTATAAATGTTGTTTCCTTTCATGTAGAAGTAGAAAAGAGACATTTCATTCAAAATTATTTGTTAAAGAGACATTCAAAATATTTTTCACTATTGGTAGCTTTTGTTAAAACTGGTAATAATTACTTGTTAGCAAACCCTAAAATGGAATATTTTCAAGTACATAATATAAAATAGCTAAATAAAATAAATCCATGCCATAGATGAGAAGGGCCCAAAATTGTCCAGGTTAAAAATTGGATGTCAGAAAATGATGGTTCCTGGCATTTTTATGAAATATTTACATAATTTCAATCTTAGTTAACCTACTTTCTTAACCAAATACTTGTCTAAAATATTGGAATATGTTGTGCAATGATTAGCTAATGGTTATCTTAAAACAAACAACCCCTTTTTAGAACCATGCAATAGACAGAGGTAAGATTATTCTCTAAGTCCCACATACTATGTTCCAGAACGGTTTGGTAAACTGGTAAAAATAGATTCTCTTTTATTTATGTGGCTCTACCAGTCTCTTTTCAGAAGCACTTTTCTGAATGCCTTCAATGCAGAACTCTCTATAGACTCCTTCAGTTGGTTGTTATTTTCTCTTTAATTTTAGGCAGAAAAAAACTCACACCTTAGAAGTACATTGCTGAAAGCCACGTGTCTGCACATATAATTTGTGTGCCTGTGTGTATGCTGAGACTGTCAGCTTTTCTGCTCCTACCTGGTACTTTACCATTAAGCCACACCTTCAGTTCCAGCTTCCTGCTGGTTAACTGATGAGAAATGACTCCTGTGTTTGGAAATCGGCTTTGAATATTGTCTGTCAGACCCCAGCTACCTAGGCCCTTCTAAGCTACCTATATTTCTCATTCTTTCTTGATGGTTGTTTTTCCTTCAGTTATCAGGAAATCTCACCTTTGCCCTTCCCAAGGGAGCTGCTGGGGGCTTTAGACCACCTTCTTGCTCTTGTCCACATGTTTATCGTTACCTCGTTAATGCTTACTTATGAATGGTTTCACACACATCCTTTCTATTCTAGAACACTGACCGTCTTCTGAAGGACAAGACGTGGTTCCACAGCTGGCATCTACCAGAATCAACCAGATGAAAAACTCACAGAAGAAAATCACAAAATTTACAGAAAGCATGTTCCTCTTGAAAGGAACCAATATTCTCTCAGCCTCATGTCGGCAATGGCTTCCAAAACACTTACGATACCATTCCTTAGTAGAATAGGACTGAAGACGAGTCTGCATTGTTACGTACGTGACTTTCTAACCTGCATCTCACGAAAGAGAAACTCTCCCATGGCCACCATCATCTCCTGTGGATTGCAATTTGCCACAATGCAAAAGTGCATTGTGACTCTGCGGGAGGCTGGTGGTCTCCCATGCTGTTCTGCGAATGGCCTCAGGTCTCACAACCCACAGCCCACACATGTCACATGATGTCACACCATGCAGCATGGCAAAATTTATTACAAGTCATATTCTCAGGGAAGCTGGAAACCCATTTAAAGCAAGCTTTACAAAGCAATAAGATCTGCCTTTAAATAAATCAAAGGGGGAAGATTGAGATTGGAGATTTTCTTGAGCATATTTCTAGCTCTGTGTGAAACTAATAAGTACAAGTAATCTGTGAGCTAAAAAGCTTTGTTACTGTTACTGAAAAATATCACACTTGTGGTGGTTTGAAATTGGATTTTTAAGTTATGAAAATCTAGGTTTGTCTCTTCTTACATAGTCTAACAAGCTATGCTCACTTTGTCAGAGCCTATACCAAAATTGGAACAATACAAAGAAGATTAGCATGACTTCTCAGCCAGGATGACATGCAAATTCGTGAAGCTTTGCATATTATAAATAAATAAATATCTCTATTAAGATATCCACTGATTCATTCCTGGTTCCTATACCTTGCTAATATCAAAGATATTATGTAAATAAATTCACTGTTTCTTTGAACTTTTGTATGATGGCGACACAACTTAATTTGACCAACATCAACAAAACATAATTATGTTTCATTTTCTCCAAAGGGATATGGTCAATTATTATAAAAATGGACTGTGTCATGTAGTGAAAATTTATATACATATTTACATGAGTATATAAATTTATGCTTACAAGGTTTTATTTAATACAATTTAGTATAAGATAATTTAACATATATTTAGAAATATATTACACATATATTATATTTACATGTAATATAATTAAACCAGAGAGAGAGAAGGGGAGAGAGAGAAAGAGGGAGAATGGCCCTTCTGGATTTTACATGGGAGTGGAATGACCTTTCACATATTTAACTTTCTTAAGCAAAAACCAGATATGAGCAGTAAGTAGCATTCTCCATCAAAAAATGAAACTCTGGAAAAGCTCACAAGAACAAAGTATGATGAAAAGGGCAAGGTGAGGCTGTAGCAGTAGATGAACTATTATAGATTGATAAATAAATTTAATACATATGCACATACAGAGACACACAAACACACACACAGTGGTATAATACTTGGGAGGAAAAAAAAAAGCTTCTTAAATGAAGGAAGCCAGGAATGATAGATAAGATGTACTGATTCCAATTTTTTCTCTGATTAACTGAATAAAGGATGTGAAAAGATTAATAATTATCTGCAAAAGAGAAGGAGAATGAGAAAACGAATTAACGGAAAATGAGGCAGATTGTAAAGACAATAATATTAGAAAAAGACAATCAGGATGCAGAGGGAGGGTTCTTCCTTGTTTATTTTATGCCACAGAGAATAAGATTTATAAAGAGAAACAGAAGAAAAGAAAATATGCATATCCCTACTGAAGGAAAGAAGAACTAAAAGATTTGTGCAAAGAGAGAAGTATTCCAGTTTAATTTTACAAAAACTGAGCACAGCTTTTCAGAACAAACTAATATATTGTATCACAAGTATTTGTTCAATTTTCATGACTCTATCATTGGTACTAATATATCTCAATTACTCCGAGGTTTAAGGAAAGAGGTTAGAGAGCAACAAACATAAAATCGAACATTTTAACATCATCAAAAGGGCTAGTTCAATTAGGAGGTCAAATCCTCAAATTCGTTATTGTTCTTTTATAATGAGTGAGTGGACACAAGAGAGATGGCGACCTACTTAAGGCAAATGGGGATAAATTAATATTGTGGTGAAATTAACACAAAGTCAGGGACTTGTACTTAGGTGATAGAATTACAATGTAGAGCTTTGGCAAGGGAAGAATAAGTTAGATACTTAATATATAACGAACTTTGCCCCTGAATGAAGACAGAGGATAATTTCAAAATTGTGGCACAATGGTGACAAAATAAGAGCACATAAGTAACCATCATAGGACCCAAGGCATCATCATAATCTGTTGTGTCATTAGAAAGAGTGCATGGCACACAATAACTATATATCAAAATAGTAATTACTAATTAGGCTACATATTCGTGGTGTTAGTATGACAGGAAGTAAGGGAAGTTCTATAAATATTTAATTTATACATGCATACACATATGTGTCATCTGTACTGGTATTAATACTAAAAGAGGAACACAATTAGTTCTTAGAACCAAAATCTGTACAGAACTCAGAGCCAAATAAAGTTTTTATCTACAGCCACCACACTCATTTCCTCTACTGGAACTGGAAATGTAAGAACAATTGTGATTCAATGAATACAGATATTCAAACTCCCCTAGAATCTTTCATAAAAAAATTGAGCAGGCAAAGTGTCTCTAGTTTCACTGGTTTAAGAAAAAAAGATAAAGTAAATTTGTCAGTTCATATCACCTACAGGGAAATCTTTGGGGGCTCAAAGAAACAAAGGAAATGAGAAGTTTTAAGAATAGATGTGAAAAAATAACAAAGGTGGAGTTCATGTTGTGATGAGAAAAGATGAGAGGCACAATGTAAAGTAGCTGGAGATAAACAAGGGTTACAGCAAGGAAACAGCAGGAGGAGACAGCTCTTGTAGTGTAAGTGAGATAGAGTGTGTTTATTTTCGAGCACATGGATCTATGTGGAGCCTAAATATGAGAAAGGAGAAGGGAAATGGGAAGGAAGACAATAATACAAACAAAGAAAAAGTAAGTGAAACAAAAATGAGGTGGAAGTACAGACTGAAATTACCATTGGGATGCAAGGGAAAGTAATGTAGAGATCAGGTAGCAGAATACAGTCATGTTTTGGGAGCTGAAAGTGAAAAAGGAAAGTATAAAGAAAACATCTGTGTAAAGTCAAACCAAAACAGGGCAAGCAGCTCTTGAAGGAGGATCATGTAACACAGACAGCATAACAAACAGCAAGGAAGGCACAGAGATGCACCTTGTATACCATTCTCTAAGGAAAAAAGAAAACAAAATGTTAACTTGTAGCTTCTGTCTGTATGTAAGCTTATCTAATTTAGGGAGGTGAAGGGGAAGCACATAAATAGTGGGACAAAGGGTGAACTAATTCAGCAGTGATACTCACTAGACACTATGTTGGAAATGAACTACGAAACTTGAGGGGGGTTCAGGAAGGAAAACACTGGGAGAAAATAAGGGGAGAGGTGAAAAAAAAAGAAAAGTACTAAACACTTGACTTGTGTAACTGTAATCCCTCTGTATATCGACTCCACAAAAAATAAAACAAAACAAAATATCAGTTCAAGGAAAATTTGTTAAAAAAAAAAAAAAGACCATAGGAGAATGGACTATATTTGGAGATTTTTGCCTTGTGAAAAAAGAAACATAAGGATACAAGGGGGAAATGGTGCATTAAAACTTTCTTCTACAATTATTATTAAAACTAAGTAGATCCATAATGTGGATTTAATAGAATGGGGCTGCTTATATAATGTATAATGATGCCTATTATCTTTATCTCACTTTGTTCAAGTCAAGTTGTAAAAGTGAATTTTTCTGTAAGAATACAGAAGTTGGGCTGGGAATATGGCCTAGTGGCAAGAGTGCTTGCCTCCTACACATGAAGCTCTCAGTTCGATTCCCCAGCACCACATATGTGGAAAACGGCCAGAAGGGGTGCTGTGGCTCAGGTGGCAGAGTGCTAGCCTTGAGCGGGAAGAAGCCAGGGACAGTGCTCAGGCCCTGAGTCCAAGGCCCAGGACTGGCCAAAAAAAAAAAAAAAAAAAAAAAGAATACAGAAGTTTTTGCATAACCTTCTAAAACACAAGGATTGGGCAGTTATTTAAAATCTAAGCCAAAATATTTATCGAACTAAATGATCTATATAGACAAATACTTGACTTAGTACTATATAATGATTTGATAATGATACATTTATGAATTCCTTTGATATAATTCTAGAAACAACTATATCATTTCTAAAACTTTAGAGATGATTGCTAAGAGGAGCAACACAAATCTGCAGGCCATATGAAAGTTTTTTTTTTTTCAGCTAGCGTTGATTGTACAGAGAAAGAAAATAAGGATTATGTATTTAAAACTTTGGAATACTCAAGTGCTTAATGTTTTGGATACAGATGGGTAGATCTTTTGTGAATTCTACTTTAGGCAGATGTGAATGTGTGAACATAATCACATAAATGAAGCATTTTGCGATCTAAAAATAGATGTCAATGAACATCTTAATCATTGTGTACACACAGTCAACTACAAAAAATTGATACTTTTTCAGTGGTAAAGAATATTTACAAATTCCCATCATACTTCAACTTAAGAGATTATATATTTAGGATATAAGTGTAGAACTATATGAGCCATTACTGCATAAAAACCAAGTAGTGAAAATTCTAAGATGTACAATAACTTGAAATTTTGATGGAGAAAACTGAAATGAAAGAAAAAGTAAACAATGTTTTTGATCTTTCCAGTTTTATGGATCCAGACATGCTTTGGGCTGGGAATGTGGCCTAGTGGCAAAGTGTTCGCCTTGTATACATGAAGCCCTGGGTTCGATTCCTTAGCACCACATATATAGAAAAGGCCAGAGGCTCAAGTGGTAGAGTGCTAGCCTTGGGCAAAAAGAAGCCAGGGACAGTGCTCAGGCCCTGCGTTCAACTCTGGGACTGGCAAAAAACAAACAAAAAGAAAATGACTTTTTATTTTTAAGTTAACTTGTGCATTGTAGGAAACACACAAGAAGCAAAGAGCTGTGTCATTCTCTCCACAATCATTTCAGTTAGATTCTGCACACACACATACATACATACACACACACACACACAGACTCTCATACAGAGGCATGCACACATACACCCACATACACATCAGTTTTAGGTACTTGGAATCACATGATTTGTGTTATGTTTTTACAAATGTCATTAATATTTACCATCCAAAATGTTTATAAACAAACTCTGCAGGTAACTACTCATGAAATTAAAAAGCATAAGTCAAGATTGCATGGGACAGCAATCATGCTACAAATGGTGAACATTAACAGTAAGTAAAACAATATGCCTACAAGTTATATCAAGAAATGGGAATATAATGCTTCTGTTTAAGTCAATGTAGATAATTATCAGAAAAACTAGAGTGATTTGTTCTAAGTAAAATGTATGAAGTAGGTGAAAGAGGAAAATAAAATGTAAATTCATTTAGTTATTATATGTACTATTACCAGAAGTTGATCAATCAAAAACAGTAAGTGTAAAAACTTGTAGTAAAATGTAGTAAAAAATATCAGTTTCTTTGTTTTAAGTAACAAACTAGGAGTATTGAGGCCCTTGTAGTAGTTGGTAAAAGCAGCACAATTATAAAACCACATCTCTTATTGAACTTACTAGCTAGTTGAAGTCTTTTTTTTTCTTATTTATTGTCAAAGTGATGAACAGAGATGTTACAGTTTCATATGTTAGGCCTTGGGTACATTTCTTGTACTGTTTGTTACCTCCTCGGTAACCAACAAGCTTGGGACCTAAACAAAACTAGAAATAGTCAATAAAAAATGTGGACATGCACTCTGTGAACCTGAGATAAACAAAAAATATTAGAGTTATCATAAAAATAGATAGGGACATTTTATCACACTTTATTAATTGTTTTGAAGTTTAAAGTTAGCTGTCCTGAAAAGTATAGAACCCTTCAGTAGTTCAGACACTCAGTAATAACCCAGATATTAGAATTACTAGGGAGAGAAAGAAATTACTATGATTAATATGTCAAAGTCTTCAGTAGAGAAAATGAGCAATGGAGTATATCAGCAGAGATGGAATCTGCAAGAATGAATCAAATGGAAATGTATATGAGTATATGAATGCACATGAGAGAAAGGGAGAAGGAGGCACAGAAAGAGAGAGAGGCAGATAGAAACAGAGACCTTAGAATGAGCTCTTTCATAAACAACTCAATAAAGAAAACATCAGAAATTCAACCTGTCAATATGAGTTCCCCAAAATAAAAAAGGAAAGAAGGAAAGAATTTTTTAAGACAATATAAGACATGTGAGACAATATCAAATGAGGTATTAATGCAATGGAGGCTGAATACAAAGATAAGAGGGAATATGAAAGAAACAATATTTGAAAAGAAAAAGTGAATAATTATCAAAAATAATAAAAAACAAGTCATATCTAAAAATATTAGAAAATCTCAAGAATATGTACCCAGTTCCTATGACATCTTAAATATTCTATGCAACAACGTGAAAAATGAAAGATGTAGACAGAAGCCAAGGAAAAAATTAATCAAACTCTAGCTCTCATTAAAAAAACAAAACAAAACAAAAATTACACAAATTGCTAACACCTTCATGTGAGTGAAAAGATATAGATATATAATTTGATTTAAAAGGGAGAATTTTTAACATTTAATAGAAAATGTGGCAACAAAGCTGAAATAAATTAAATATCTCTGTGTGAGAGAGATAAACAGTAATTACATACATTTGAATGTATCAAATTTATAGTCAAGATCTTCTTTTTTGTTTTTTTTTTTTTTTGGCCAGTCGTGGGCCTTGGACTCAGGGCCTGAGCACTGTCCCTGGCTTCTTCCCGCTCAAGGCTAGCACTCTGCCACTTGAGCCACAGCGCCGCTTCTGGCCGTTTTCTGTATATGTGGTGCTGGGGAATCGAACCTAGGGCCTCGTGTATCCGAGGCAGGCACTCTTGCCACTAGGCTATATCCCTAGCCCCAAGATCTTCTAATATCATTAAAACTCGAGGCCAATGTGACTGCTCCACAAGTTCCTAAAAAAAAAAAAAATTAAAGAATCTCTGCTACTAGATTCGCATGCCACAGAAAATTACAGAAGGAACATGTCCTAATTCAAGAGGCAAAATTTACTAACATTAAAAACATAAGAATGACTCCATAAAAAGAAACCTATAACTCCAAATCTGTATTAAACCAACAAGCAAAATCCACAACAAAATATTACTAAAGTTTATCTGAGAGCATATTCTAAAAGGTAAACATATCATGATCAAATAAAATTAATTCCTGGAATGCAGGGATGGGCTTGTCATTATAAAAAAAAATCATCATTTACTTATTTGAAAAGATGTAAGTGTAAAATCAAAGTTTATTTCACCAAGTACAAAAAGGCAGTCCAGATATGTGTTTCATTATGATCATATTATATTACATGAGAGAGGTCTAACACACACACACACACACACACACACACACACACACACGTGTGACTCCTAATATGTTAAAAAGTATGCTTGTATAAACATAGAAAATATCTCACATAGTAATAGTGTTTTACAACTGAGGGATGGGATTAGGTTTAGGAAGTTCTAGAAAGAAAGAGAGAGAAAGAAAGAAAAGAAAGAAAGAAAGAAAGAGAAAGAAAGAAAGAAAGAAAGAGAAAGAAAGAAAGAAAGAGAAAGAGAGAAAGAGAGAGAAAGAGAGAAAGAAAGAGAGAGAGAAAGAGAGAGAGGGAGGGAGGGAGGGAGGGAGGGAGAGAAAGACAGAAAGAAAGAGTATTTCTGTGCAGTATGGATTATTTTACATGAGATTCATTATCTATGTAATCATTTTTAGCATAAAGTTATAATTATGAGTGCCTGTGAAGTAACATTCTAAATGAAATTGTGAAGAGATGAAAGTGAGGATGGAAATTTTCTAAGTAAATACCTAAGATTGGTCAGATCTTGCAGCCAGATTTTTTTTCCACTACTGCTGAAGTATGAGTTGGGACATGGGCCAAATGATTCATTCCCTCTTGAGAAACTTTGTCCTCTGAAGAGAGTTATGTTAAAGAATAATACCTGGTAGTCTAGGTGGGAATAAAGCTGACATATAAATCACTCTGCATTTCAAAGACAATTCTTTATCCTTCTAATATATGCACAATGGGAACACATTTTCCTAGCAGATGATTTTTTAAATGTGTAAATAAATTATATTGTAAATAATATGATATTGTGAATCAGATTAAAGTGAAAACTTTACCTAAAGCAAATGGAATTCTAAGGTAGAAAAAGACATGTGGAACAAAAAAGTATTTCAAAGAGGTCAAAGCCACTTGTATTCAGAAAAAACGATTAGCAGAGGAGGGGACGTAGACAAGCAATGGACCAAGTAGATTCAATTGTGAGGTCTCATCACTTTGGAATTTTCAGTTTTTGTTTTATTTATGTTTGGAATGCCCTAAAATTGTATTTATAGAAACAACTCTACTTCTTATAATATATATAGAACCATTTAAATCATTTTTTTGATACACCTTAGAAATAAGAGATCAAAGCTGTGGGTATAGCTCTATCTCAATCTACCATCCTCTTTGTAACCTATTTTTTATATGTTGTTTATCACAAAAGCAGTTGGAGAGGGTACTAGGTTTTTATTTGTTCATTTATGTTATAGTTACTTATAAATCTCTTTAAAACTTCTTTGTATTCCACTTACATTACAGTTTTTCCCTCCTCTGTTTTAAATAGGGATAGGAATACACATGAATAATAAAAAATTCAAATGTGAAAAATAAAGTACTGTAACTATGCAATATCTTCTCTTTATTTCCCAGGACCCTTGAATCCTTCTCAAGATGTGATCACTCTCTTAGATATCATATATATATATATATATATATATGTATATATATGTGTATAAACATATATAGATAGATCTATACACATATTAATATTTATAAATATAATAAAATTTTATAAGCATCAAATGATTGTCCTCACTTTTCTAAATCCTGCTTCTTTTACTAATCAAATTATTTGATAACAATCTTTTAGTATTTAAAATAAAAAATGATCACTATATGACTTTGCAAATCACACCATTTATTGACCTCCAATGAACTTTTTCTTCAGTTTGACAATAGTTATAGGCATAGAGGATAAGGACAAATCTCATAGAGAAAATATTTGATAGTGCATTAAGCATATAGCATACATCAAGTTTCAGAATTATTAGTATTTCAATTAGGTTGGAAGCAGAACTATGTGGCATATATCAACTCTTAGCGTTTGACTTGTACCTTTTATATCAGTGGTTTTCATGAAGGAGAGAATAATACCACCAAGTCAGGGATCACAGAAAACTAATTCAGTCTTTAGATAATAGAGAGAAATGGCCATTTGTGGAAAAGGCTTTGGGAATTAGCTAAAAGCAAAACAAAATTTTAGCCTTTCGTAGCCTGAGCTCTAAGAAGAAACAGACAATGTTAGCACTGTAATGTCATAATGTCTTGACAAAGTATCTTTCGAACTTAGTTTTATACACATTTTCAATTGATTTAATTGAGGTCAATAGTTGAGGTCAATATCTCAACTACAGAATTTGATTAGGTGCTTCATAACATTCTCAAAGGAAAGAAGTTTATACCCCAAATCTTATCATACAAAACATGTCATGTAACCAAAATATGTGTTTAGAATCATCAGAAAGTAGCATAATGATAAAATGCATTTCTGTAAAAGTTATGGAACATCTCTGTCTGGATGTACCATAATGTGATATTTTCAACCACATTTTTTTCTTTTTTCTTTCTTTCTGAACTTCAAAAGGATGTATAAGGATGGTAAAATTTAATATGTCCATCTAAGTGTCCAGTGATTCTTGATCAGTTACAAATTCCTTCTTTTCCCCAGAACCCATCATTCATCCACTACTGTATCCATTCCCTTCTCTAGACTCATTTCACACTTCCTACTTCCTCTGTCACATGTGCACATTGAGTATTCTTATTCTTGTATTATTCCTCTATTCCCTTTTATAATTATCCACCCTCACTGTCTGATTAGCACCTTCTCTTACAGTTGCATTTCAGCTTCCTACTCTCCATTTATGCTAAACTGTAAACTGTTCACAAGGCTTAGTCCATGGAGTTTGACTCTTGCATATACTAGACTTTAGTTAAGTACGTCATGTATATCTAGAGATCTATCCTATAATTCAGTGATAAAACTCTTATGGAAGTGTGAACTTTTGTGTATAATATTTTACCAAGCAGGGTTCACTAGGGACAATGTGGGGGGGAAGGAGAAGTCAGTGTAAATGTAAATTCCAGTTGACAAATAAATATGTGGAATTTCACTTTGAGTAGATGGAGCTATTCAGTTCCTTCCATTTCTCTAACCAACACTTTCCCCTATTTGTTATTTTTTATTTTCTTTTTGTAGATTGCATTGTTTATAGCTAACTATAATCACTCTCAAATCAGGCACTCCATAATTTCCTCTAAATATTTATCTTTCAGGAAACTGATTTTCAAAAGCTTCAAGGTTTGTTTCATGACAAAATGTTACTTTTGTGTTGACAGAAACTAAACTACAAGTGTCTTAGTAATAAAATTATTTAAATATAGTTTTTTATGTATAACAATTATACAAAAGATTCAAAAGAACATGGCTCATGCTTTCAATCCTAGCTACTCCGGAGCCTGAGATTTGAGGATTGTGGTTCAAAGCCAACCCAGGTAGGAAAGTTCATGAGACTTTTATCTCCAATTGAATATCAGACACAATGGGAAATGAAGTTGTGATTCAAGTGGTAATGCTAGCATTGAGAAAAACTACATAGAGATGATGTCCAGTCCCTGAGTTCAAGCTACTTGCCTAGTCCCAGTACACACACACACACACACACACACACACACACACACACCCCTTTTACAAAGGAGTTTCACTGTGATATTTCAGAAATGCAACATTTTAGAATAAAATTACCTGTACTGTTGCTCTTCTTATATACTTCCCTTTAATGCAATTTTAATGTACTGTATTATTCTATTTCCATATAAACATATGAAGAACTTAGATCATATTCATCCCTCTATTTACTCACTCCCTATTCACACTCTCACTGTTTTCTATATCCCCCCAAGAAAACAGATTTTCTTAGTCGAGATCATTTTCCTTAACATTATTATTTCCTACTTTTTCCAATTTCTTGCAGAAAACATAATTTCATTCCTCTTTGTGAAGAAATAAAACTCCATTGTGGGTGTGCTCATTTATGTGTGTGTGTGTGTGTGTGTGTGTGTGTGTGTGTGTGGTTTTCTTTACCCATGAATGAATTTTTAGATAACTAGGCAGATTCCACAGGTTTGTTGTGAACACATGATGCTATAAACATTAGTGAGCATGTTGCTTATTTACATTCCTTCTTATACATGTACAAAAAGATATATATATATACATACATACATATATGAATCATGTGGTAATTCTAGTTTTGATGAGGCTACTCTATACTGATTTCTGTAATGCCTGTATTACTAATGGTTATCCATTACTAACTAGCATATATGATTGATTCTTTTTTTTTTTTTTTGGCCAGTCCTGGGCCTTGGACTCAGGGCCTGAGCACTGTCCCTGGCTTCTTCCCGCTCAAGGCTAGCACTCTGCCACCTGAGCCACAGCACCGCTTCTGGCCCTTTTCTGTATATGTGGTGCTGGGGAATCGAACCTAGGGCCTCGTGTATCCGAGGCAGGCACTCTTGCCACTAGGCTATATCCCCAGCCATATGATTGATTCTTTATGATAGCCCTTCTGGCTAGAGTATATGGTTCTATAGAAAAACATCTCAGTAAGAAAAAGTAATAGGCTGAAATTAGACACACAGAAAAATGAGATATGAATATGAAGCAGACAATTAATGGAGTAGTGGAAGATACAAGATGTTCCAAGTGTCAAGGGACATATTCTCCCCTGTGGTCTACAGGGCAAACATAGTCCTCCCAAATGCCTTGCTTTGAGGTATCAAGATTCTAGTGACCTGTGAAAAGATCTCTCTCTCTCTCTCTCTCTCTCTCTCTCTCTCTCTCTCTCTCTCTCTCTCTCTCTCACACACACACACACACACACACACACACACACACATCTATCTATTTAATTGTTCTGGCTCAGAGTATTTTACAAATCTATGATCCAGGTACCTATATTCATTGTTAGACTCATCCTAGGAAAGATCCAAGCTCCCTTACTAGCCATGTTAGTCCTCAAAAGACATGCTTCAAGGTCACTCATAAAGTGTTTTCACAAAGTTCTGCCTGTGTGTAGTAGCTAGCTTCCTCAGAGTGACCCCTCTGAAAGAAACCAAGAGGGATCACCAGTGTACAATCATAGTCTCTTCTCCACCTAAATCTCATAAGTGAAATAACATCATGTGCGCTATAGTCTACTGCTTGGAATTGAATCAGTAAGTCCAACCTACATTCTACTGGAGGAGATTGTTCAAATTCTTGAAAGCAGGGTTTAGGGATTGCTAATGGCTGTATTTGAGCCTACCATAGTGGCATAGAGTTTATGATAAAAAATGCTTAGAAATAAATAATAAAGAAAATGTGATTTGTATTATTGTACTTAATGATAGGTGGAGATAGAGGGAAGGATGCAGCTGTGGTCTGAAATTGCTTTGGAATTCATACTCAGGGAAAAATTCTATACATTATAAAAAAGGTAAAGTTATTTGAGTACAATCCAGATTATTGGTTGCTAGAGGCTGAGGTGAATGTACTAAGCAATTGACTAGAAAATAATAAATTCAGGGGAGATGTGGAGAATATTCTTTATTACAGTAATAGTTGCCATGATGTTAACTATACCTAAAGTCCTCAAATTTTACTTTAAATTAACACAATATAGATCATACAAATAAAAAGGATAATAATATTTCCTCTATGAAAGATAGGGATAATATATGAAAGATAAATACATTGATTATATACAAAAATTTCTGGGAATAGTAAATGGTAGATAGAATTCAAATTATTTTATTATATTTCAAAAATCTGAGTTCTAAAAGCATGAAGAGAGCTATAAAAAGCTGAAAATTAGAAGCTTGACTCATTCATAAACATAAGATTGCAAAATTTTAGCAAAATAATTCTTTAAAATATGAAAGAATAAAATCATGTGACCAAATTGACTTCCTGCAAGGAATGCCAAATTGACTTCTCAATTAGTAAAAGCCATCAGTGTGAATCATTGAGATAATCTTGATAGGAAAGGAAAAATATTTTGATAAACTTCAGTATCATTGACATTTTCAAAAAAAGTTGTTTCTCAATAATTAGGACTAGAAGTTAATTTTGCTTAATTGATTTTACAAGATTGAAGTCGCTATTTCCAGAGCATGTTTTTGTAGACAATAACCTTCATGGATTTAGAAAGAAAACAAAACTTCTTTGTTACAACTCAGAATAATGAAGTTCTAGTATGAATTAATTCAATTTATTAGATCATTTTGGTTGCTTCCTCACCACCAATTATTTCTGGCTTATAAAACTTAATTTGGTTCAGAGTGACATTTGTGTTCTACAAATGACTCAACAAAAGCAGCCTAAGCTTTTATTACAATTCTGTGTTCCTTTGCCAGAGAGAATTTGTCATTTGCGTATTGCAGCTAGTTACAGACATATGATTCTATTGTGGCACACAGAACACTGGGCACATTTACTTGCTTATATTTCCTTCTAGGGGGACTTTCTGTCATAAAGAGGCATGAATTTGATAGTGTTTTCCTACTTTGAGCATGAATGCAATGTCTGGAACTAAGAAAATCATCTCTCACCCAATCAAGGTTGAAGGACCCAAGGTTGCAATGTCTTGATACTTGAAGGTATTGTTAAGCCATTAGGCTTGTATTACATTGTGTATCTCTAGCTCACCTACCACAAAGCATCATGGATGTATTTATTGCATGAAGAGAGTATACAAAAAAGCATTTGTACTTCTTTTTTCTTTTCCAGTTCTCCCTCTCTCTCTCTTTTCTTTTGGCTCTTGGAGGCAATGTCATTTTTCAATATGAAAAAAGCAACAAGTTCAACACAAAATAGAAACTTGAAGTGTGAGTAGTATAGGACAAAACCAAGAGTTAGGAGAAAAAAGGCAGTATACAAAAGAGATGTTGAAAAGAAAAAAAAAGATTGTGTCTGGTTGCCCCTCCAGTGCAGAGTAATCAAAGATGGTAGGGATTATTAATCCTTTTCTTTATACTTGTTCGACAGGGCAGCTATTATTCAATCTAAATCACCTCACACATAAATTATGCTTATTTCTAATCCATGAAAATGAATATGGAGTAGTTCATTCCTTAGTCTTGGAATAAAACTTATTTGGTTCAAACATATTTTATTTGAATGTAATGTCTCAGTATGGATTCCTGTGTAGCACCAATCCAAATACGTCACAAATTTTGTGAGTTAGTCAACTAGATTCTCCTATCACTTTCTAATTTTACAAGTAATTCTTTACTTGTTTCGTTTCAAATTTATATTAAAACAAAACAAAGCAAAATGTCAAATCCTTGTGTAAACATTTTTCTTTTCAGGGTGTGTGTGTGGGGCGGGAGTCATGGGACTTGAACTCAGGGCTGGGGCACTGTCCCTGAGCTTTTATGCTCAAGGCTAGCACTCTGCCACTTGAGCTACAGCTCCACTTTGAGCTTTTTAAAAAAATTTTATTGTCAAACTGATGTACAGAGAGGTTACAGTTTCATACGTTAGGCATTGGGTACATTTCTTGTACTGTTTGTTACCTCCTCCCCCATTCCTCCGTCCCCCCTCCCCCTTTCCCTTCCTCCCCCCCATAAGTTGTTCAGTTCATTTACACCAAACAGTTTTGCAAGTATTGCTTTTGTAGTTGTTTGTCTTTTTTTACCCTGTGTCTCTCGATTTTGCATCTATATCCTAAGTGTGTTCTCTTAAAGACAACACCCTCGAAACTCAGCCATTATGGTTCTTGCTTCATTCTCTTAGGTAAGTAAATGATAGTGTCAGCAAAAAATAAAAGAGGGAGAAACTGTTTCAGAGTCCTGATGGGAGGGATGAAGGGAGGAGTTGACAGCAGCCACCAGTGAATTTGCTAATCTATAAGAATAAAACTATTAGTTTATTTTACTGCCTCCAACCACACTTTCTTTAATAAGGATGATAATTCTAGTTTTATCAATTTGGTTTTCTTTTAAATAAATATACAAAAGAAAACCCTCTTAAAAACAAGTTTTGCTGCTACCAGTGGCTCATGATGTAATCTTAGCAACTCCGGACGCTGAGATCTGAGGATTGCAGTTCAAAGCCAGCCTAGGTAGGAAAAATCTATGAGACATTAATGTCCAATTAACCATCGAAGTGAAGGGCGGGTGGCAGAAATAGAGCCATGACATAAGTACTGTGCTAGCCTTGAGCTATATAGCCCAGGAACAGCACCCAGGCCCTTTGTTCAAGCCCAAGGACTGGACAAAACAAAATTTGTTTCACTGATATTTTCAAGATTTTTAATTTGCTTTTATTTATATCTGCTCTGATATTTATTATTTCTTTATACTAATTTTTGTTTCATATTTGTTCCTGACTTACTAAACACATGAGATCAAAATGTTGCTAGGTTTTTTTATTTGAAACTTCTCTATTTTCATATATGTGCTCATTGTTGTACATGTAATAAATCAATAGTACTTCTTAGTACTATGTTTACTGTATGCTACAGGTTTTAGTAGGTTTCATTTTTAATTTCACTTTGGCATTTTTTCATTTCTCTGATGGCTCATTTTCTTTAAGAGGTATGTTACTCATTACAAATTTGTGTGAGTTCTAAAACTGGCTGAGTTCTATTTTTAATTTAGTGTGATAAATGAGATATAAGCTATAGTTTCAGAAATTTTGGAAAATTAAGATTTGTTTTCAAAATTAACACATAGTTCATTATAAAGGAAGTTCTGTGTGCTAATGGAAAAACTTTATTTGAAATTTTGGGGTGGAAGTCTATAAAATGTCTATTTTAAACTGATTTATGAAATTGTAACCCTTTTGTAAAACTACTTAAATAGAAAGAAAGGAAGACAGAGAGAGAGAAAAAAGAAAGAAAGAAAGAAAGAAAAAGAAAGGAAGAAAAAGAGAGAGACAGATAGGGAGAGGAAGGGAGGAAGAAAGGGGGTTAGGGAGGGTTATAATGACCCAATGATCCTCTTTGTCTCTTCTTATAATTTTTTTCAAAGATTATATTATCAGGAATGAACATATTACTCCAGTTCGTATATGTTTCCTTTTACCTAGAGTGTCATTTATCATCTTCTCCGTATCTATGTATCTTCACTGTTAAAACTGGCCTCCTTTATAGCCTTTTCAAGTAAATGAATGAATCTAAAGAGTATCATGTTAAAGGAGGTAAGTCAGATTCTGAAGATTCAGAAAGATAAAGCTACATTTCTATCATATCTGGAATCTAAAACTAAAATAAACACATACATGTATTTATCAGTGGACTCTGGGGAAATGAAGGGGTGGGGTAAAAAGAAAGAATGATTAGAGTGAACAATACTGAAATATGCATCAGATGATGCATGAAAGAGGCACAAGGTGATCCACTGAAAATAGTTGGGAAATGAGAGAGAGAGGGAAAGAGAGAGAGAGAGAGAGAGAGAGAGAGAGAGAGAGAGAATGAGGATTAATCTGATCAATGTATAAAACATCCAATATTTAAAATACTAAAAGGACATCCCTTGTACAATTAATATTTTCTTACAAAAGAAATTGGTAAAATAATACTATTCAGTCTTCTTTTTTTTTATTCTTACTTACTGGGAAAGTCCATATCTGTTAGATAATTTTGCCTGTAAAGAAATAAGGATTTTTGGTGTCCTTTTATCAATATCATTCTAGTTGTATTGAATGTTCTTTGTTCTTCTATTCCTCTCTTGTTCCCCTTTATGGTTTGATGTTTAATTATATTGGTATGGTTATTATACTGCCACTGAAAATTAGTAAGAGAACACCAATACTGTAATCATATAAAGTTCTGGTCTCTCTTGTTCCCTCATGATCACTCACTTCAACATGCACCTACTCACCTGGAACATTGCTTTTTCTTTGAGGAGGAGGTAGAAGCTAGGCACAACTCTTCCACCATCATGAATCTTTCTCTGTACCCTTCTTTCTCCAGGAACTCAAGCTTTGTTTTAGAATGGAAGTATTGTAGTGAATTTTTTGAAACTACGGCTTTACAATGAGAATTTCACTACTCTTAAATGTAGAGATTATTTCTTAAAATTTTGTCCATAAAATACTGAATATTGAGATACTTAAGGAAAGGTTCTCTGTTATGCAAAGGAGCACTTGAAGATGGGCTGCAAATAAGAAGATGAGAATGGATTGCATTATTTTTTTTCAAATTTTTATTATCAAATGAATGTACAGAGAGGTTACAGTTCCATACGTTAGGCATTGGATACATTTCTTGTACTGTTACCTTGTCCCTCATACCCCCCTCCCTCCTCCCCTTTCCCTTTCCTCCCCTGAGGTGTTCAGTTCACTTACACCAAACAGTTTTGCAAGTATTGCTTTTGTAGTTGTTTGTCTTTTTTTACCCTGTGTCTCTCAATTTTGGTATTCCCTTTCAATTTCCTACTTCTAATACCAGTATACACGGTTTCCAATATACTCAGATAAGATTACAGAGATAGTGTAGGTACAACCACAGGAAGGTGATACAAGAACATCATCAATAATAGAAGCTACAGATACAGATGGGACGTTGAAAGTAGTTACAACTGTGGTATAACAATCGTTTCCATAACATGGGGTTCATTTCACTTAGCATCATCTTATGTGTTCATAAGGGTATAGCTATTGGGCTCTTGTGATGCTCTGCTATGACTGCCTAAACCTGTACTAATTATTCCCAATAAGGGAGACCATAAAGCCCATGTTTCTTTGGGTCTGCTCACTTCACTTAGTATAATTTATTAAGTTACACTGGTATATAAATTATCTTCTAAGTATTTACCTCTACTTTCTTACTGGTTTGTTTTGTTTTGACAAGAGTCTCTGATGGTCAGTACTGGAGAAGCATGTGAGAGTTTATAATTTATAAATTAAAGTATCTTCTGAAGGACAAAACAGGCAGTGGTTACATTCTATAGAATTGTTTTTATTCATCTTACTTTGGGCATTTCTTTTAAAGATATGTAATGTTTATGCCCAGATTTGGGGGTCCCCAAAGACTACTAAGGAGCCCAAAGCCACTGTAATCACATTAGGGTCTTTTTTGCAAGCTTGAGCCTGGGCTCACATTGTCACCGACGCAGCGAGTTTGAAATAAGAGCCTCCACTCTCCATTCAGCAGGGTTTTTATAGGGTTTTGGGGAACATTTCATGCATCACATCATCACACAGCAAATCATGTCACACCGTGGGAAAGTTATAAAATAATTCTTAAAAATGATTGGCCTAATCAATGGCAGGGATGGGCCTGGTGAAGGTGATTGGCTAACAGCTTATGGTGTTCAAAATGATTGG
Source organism: Perognathus longimembris pacificus (assembly GCF_023159225.1). Lineage (NCBI taxonomy): Eukaryota > Metazoa > Chordata > Mammalia > Rodentia > Heteromyidae > Perognathus > Perognathus longimembris. The sequence continues at coordinate 34,847,117 of NC_063165.1, forward strand.
TTTAGATAAATGATCTGGGTTGGGTCGGTTGGGTCGCTGAGGGTGTGGCCCGCATCATACTTAGCTTGAGGGGACACTAACCATGTTTCATGAACACAAAACACACTGGCCACACCTCAATACATTTTCTTTGTGCCACAAAGGCTAAAGCATCCTAACTTTAACTGACTTCTGATCAAATGAAGTCTCTCTGGCTACCTTTATTATTTTAGACTGCATTTTTTTCTGGCTCTCCACAATGACATGTTCTGTAGTTATTCCAGGAAGCTTCAGGGCCCAGTCAGGCCCATGCTACAATATAGAGGTGCCACCAGCTGCTCAGTTTCTTCATAATGTTTAAAATTCAAATTACAATATTAAGGAAAATTAGAGTAGATATTATATTGCATTTTATTCTTCAGGGTTACATTTAGCCTTTTCATATGTGCACACTGAAGGGGGCAATGAAGAGTTAGGGTGAACCCCATTTTCAGGCAGCTCCCGTTTTTTGTCTGTTTAAACTATGAGCAAACCCAGGGCAAGCTTATTAGGGCCCAGCCGGTCAAGAACTCTAACTGCCTGGGAATGCTTAACTCTAACCGCCCCTAGAATGCCTCCAGCCCTGAGCTAATCAGATTTGTACCTGTAATCTTGCTTGCTTAAACACCTGATTGCTGTAACTTTGTCTTTTGCCTTTATAAGCTCTGTGTAATTGCAGCTCAAGGCTGGCTCCTAACCTCCACTGTGTCAGTGGGTAGGACAAGGCCCGCTTGAATAAAGTCTTGCCTTGCTATTGTATTTCGGAATGTCTGAGTCTCGGTGGTCTGCTTGGTGGTGGTTTCGCGACTTGTCATAACACACATATTTGCATAAATGTTTTACATATTCATATAAATACATTCCTGTATATGATCTATGTAAAGAAAAGTATAGATATTGGATTTATGAAACTATTTTCACTACAGCCATCAAGAGTGCAGCTGAGTTGATAATTAACCAGTTGCTTTCTTACTGAGAGCCAGTGGTAATGTAGCACTCAGCCCAAGAAGACAATGGCTCATACTAAAAGCCAGCATAAATAAGCTTACTTCAGACTAATTCAATCTCTTCTTAAAGACTGCAAAAACCAAAGTTTGGTCTGAGAAAAGCCATATAATACACAGTTTCTATCGAATGGTATGCACAGGGTATACATTAAAAGGATATCATTTTGTTAAATGTACTTGCCCCTCAGCTTAGGAGCTCAGACTACAAAAATCAACTTAAAACATTGAAATATACAGTGATTATAAAACAATGTACACTATCATAAATACTGCATTGATACTATCTATAATGAATGTTCCAATCTCCTTTGTAATTCAACAGAGGAAAACCTTTTTTCTGCCAAAGATCATTTGGGTATTTCTAATATCATAAGTTCTTATGCACCCACAAATACCTTTGTTTTTAAAAATTTTTATCCTTATATAATTTTCCTCTGAGGTGCAATGATATCAATCAAACTCTCACAGAGCACTTACAATGAGCTTTTGGGAATTACTCAGTCCTGACCATCCTTTTATCTCTCATATCTGGCTTTTCATTAACCCTTTGGTCTCAGCTTTTAGCCATCTACATTTTTCCATGATTGTTTGATACTAGCAAGCACAAGCAGCACCTCCCCTCTACCCTCTGCCCATCCCATGTTCCTCATTTCCTTAAATGAAGCTCAAGCCAATTACCATGTTTCAACAAAGCATCTTCCTCAAATAACATTCTCATCTCTCTTCTAAGGAAGGCAAACTCTCCATAGGTGCATTTTCTACAGTGTGAATTTAGTATACCTAAAATTCATAATTTTTTCAGAGAGGTACCAAGATATTATCAAAAAAGAAATGAATTTGGATGCCGTCTTCCTGTACTATTTATGATTGTCTTTTGTGAATCCATCCAGCAGGGTGCATTTTACTTTCCATGTATCATTTAAGGATGAATTCCACCATGTACTTAACCACCATCACTCTCTTAAATGCTAGCATATGCCAAGAGTGTTCCAGATATTCCAGCTCACAGTCAGCTATTCTCCCACACCATGATGATGCTATCAGGGTTTCTTGTACAGAACAGAAAGAGTCAGAGCCAGAGGAAAAGCAGCTCAGGCACAGGGATTTATCGCGTGTCAAGATGCCTGGAGAACCCCTTTCTATGGACGTGGGGAGTTTATAGGAGGCAGACAAAGAAATAACTCATTCAGAGCAGAAAAGAACTGATTCAGAAAAGAAAAGGGTGCCTCTCCAAAGCTTCGTCATAAAGAGGTCTAGGGAAAGATGTGTCAGAACTAGGGATGCAGATATGTGTGTTGAATATGGCTGACCATGGAATGTAGGTATTCACTTTGTGATTGCAAATTTCTCCATTGACCAGACTGTGCAGCTGCATATTAAGTCTGATGTGGAGACATCAGTTTATTTTTCCTTCTCTCCCCACCCCCACCACTCCACAGAGCTCCCAGACAAAGCCATGTAATTGCCCATAGCTGGGCTTGAAAGATCCCATATACGACTTTGGCCTGGAGCCAAACTCCTTAAGAACTTGTAATTTTTGTTGAAAGCAGACATGTTATTTTCAGTAAAAAGAATTGAGCTAAATAGACCTTTGGTGTGAGGGTTTACATTCATTTACCTGGCAGTTGAGTCTTGTTTAATGTTTTCTCTATCTATAGGCAGGAAGTGTTCACATTCCTCTAGTGTTCTTGTCTTTGTGTCCCATCTTAACTGGTTTCCTTCTTAAGGATTCTGTCCTGCAACTCATTCAGCTGCATTTCACTGCTAAACTGGGGCTTTCTGGTAAAGAGTGAATAACCACTTCCTTTCCAAGCTGTTTCTGGCCTGTGAATGTTACATGTATTGGTTCAGTGGTATGACTTTTTAAAGTCATTATTATTATTTAAAATGTGTAATTATTAAAATTATTAGTATAACTACTCAATGGCTGTACAAAGTGGTTACAGTTCCATATGTCAGGTTATGTGTTTAATTGCTCACATGTGCTAGTGAGGTGTCAGACTTTGAAGTCAGGCCCCACCACGTGAACCCCATTTTAGAATCGAACCCTGAGCCAATCAGATTTGTACCTGTGTTCTAATCTCGCTTGCACAGCTGATTGTTTTAACCTTGTTCTTTGCCTTTATAAGCCCTGTGTAATCACAGCTCGGGGCTTCCTCCTAACCTCCGCTGTGTCGGTGGGTAGGACGAGGCCCGAGTTGGCAGCTCATTAAATAAAGCCTTGCCTTGCTTTTGCATTTCGGAGTGTCTGAATCTCGGTGGTCTTCTTGGGGGTGGTCTTGCGACTTGGCACATTTGGGGTTTCATCCGGGATAGCCCCAGAGACCCCGAGATCCCAGACTCTGAAGGTAAGAAAACAGCGCTGTTCATTTGTCTTGTCCTGTAATTTGTCTGTCTGTTTTGCTTTTGCTTATACTTGTAGGGCGTGAGTCAGTTTGGTTTTTGGCCGGAACTGACCAGGAGGGCCTCCTAAATGAGACTCAACCCGCCCACCTTGTACTTGGGTCTGCTCCTTCTGCTTATCTGGCAGGAGGTTGTGGGCCAACTTGGGTCCACTCCTTCTGCACCCTTGCAGGAGGTTGTGGGCCAACTCGGGTCCACTCCTTCTTGCAGGAGGTTGTGGGCCAACTCGGGTCCACTCCTTCTTGCAGGAGGTTGTGGGCCAACTCGGGTCCACTCCTTCTTGCAGGAGGTTGTGGGCCAACTCGGGGCCATTCCTTCTGCACCCTTGTAGGAGGTTGTGGGCCAGCTTGGGAGATCTCCAACTCATAGCTTTTCTTAGGCCTGTGTGTTTTCCTCCTTTTGTATTAATTGTTTTGTTTTTGTAGCCTTTTGGAAGAAATTTGGAAGTAAAATTGTCCTAAATAATTATTGCAAAGTGAGAAAAGGAGAATTATGGCTACCAAAATGTTTAATTGCCATTCCAGCTTCTTTGTAGGTTTTTTTGTAACAGTTTCCAGCAGGCCCACAGAGAAGCACAGGTGATTCCTACAAGTTTGTCAAGATCTAATATGACCCTTAATAAGTTCCAGGTAAGAGAGCATGCTTAAAAACTACTTCTGTGTGGACCACCTTGTTGCTTCTAATTGGAGTAAAGTGGCCCCTTATAAGACTCATTGATCTGAATCTGCGGTTCGAAGCCAGCCCGGGCAAAGAAAGGTCCCTGTGAGAGACTTGTCTCTAATCAGCCAGCAGAGTGCTGGGAACGGAGTGGTGTGGAGCTCAAAAGTGGTACGGTGCTAGTCTTGAGCTGGAGAGCTGAGGGACAGCACTCAGGCCCTGAGTCCAAGTCGAAAGTCACTCCTCCTGGGACAAAAGTGATGGAGCATCCAGAGGCAGTAAGCCACTGCTTTGATGGCAGAGATGGTGTCAGATCCTAGAGTCACTACTGTTGGCCTTTCAAAAGTTAAGGCCGAGGGCTGGGGATATAGCCTAGTGGCAAGAGTGCCTGCCTCGGATACACGAGGCCCTAGGTTCGATTCCCCAGCACCACATATACAGAAAACGGCCAGAAGCGGCGCTGTGGCTCAAGTGGCAGAGTGCTAGCCTTGAGCGGGAAGAAGCCAGGGACAGTGCTCAGGCCCTGAGTCCAAGGCCCACGACTGGCCAAAAAAAAAAAAAAAAAAAAAAAAAAAAAAAAAAAAAAAAAAGTTAAAGCCGGGAAGTCCTAGAAGAATAGTTCATAAGCATGCCTTTCCAATGCCCATGTCTGTCTACTGGGCAGGAATTTGCCAGTCATCTGTGATAGTGGTTAGTAAGGGTAAGTTTGTCAAATGAGAGGATAGATTAAAATCTCACCCCCCGCATTTACTCAAAGCCCTGACTGGCAGTGAGAATTTTAAGCTCATACATCTGTTTAGTAAAGAAAGCTTGTAGACCTGAGATTTTGTCCTTATTGAGATCTGTTAAAGGCCTGTCCGCTTGCCAATGCCCCCAATCAACAGATTACTAAAGGAGCTCGCCTCTGTGGGAATAGGCCAGGTGTGTATTGGGAAGTAGATTTCACAGAAATTACAAATATTTGCTAGTTTTTATAGACACCTTTTCAGGATGGGTTGAAGCCTATCCAACAAAGCATGAGACTGTGAATGTAGTGGCTAAGAAGATCGTGGAAGAAATCCTACCCAGGTATGGCTTCCCATCCACCATTGGGTCAGACAACGGACAGGCTTTCGTCTCAAAAGTAAGTCAGGGAATAGCTGCAGCACTGGGGACGGATTGGAAATTGCATTGTGCTTATAGACCCCAGAGTGCAGGACAGGTAGAGAAAATGAATTGGACTCTAAAAGATATGATTCTGCTTCTGTCCCTACCCCCCATTTATTCAGACCAGGGGACTGAAATCCTAAGAACCACGGTGGAAGGAACCCTAGACGGCATCGCCACGTGGGTTCATTGCTTCCACGCCAGGCCAGCTGACCCCTTTGCCCTGGATGACAACTACCGTGATGGAACATGGGAGGTCTCCAAGCACCCAACTCAGCCGCTTTGCCTTTGCCTCAAGAAAAGAAAGTTAGACTGAGACTAAGGTTATAGGTTCCTGGCTAGGTAAGGTCTACGCCCCTGAGTCAGCCTGAAGAAGTTACAGAAGATGGATGATCTTCACCCATCAGCCCCCCTTTAAAATCAAGGGACCAGAGTTGTTTTTGTGAAGATGAGGCAGGATAAACTAGAGGCATGCAAAACAGAGGTACAGAGACTATTCTTGTAAGAAATGGTGACAGGCCCTTTGGTTAGTACATTGGGCCCTACTGGCCCATGCCTTACCTCTATATCATCCCCTAGACATGCAAGCCATTGAAATGGACAGAATGGAGCCATGATTGGCTCCCAAGGTACCAAAAAGAAAAAGGGGGAAATGAGGTGTCAGACTTTGAAGTCAGGCCCCACCACGTGAACCCCATTTTAGAATCGAACCCTGAGCCAATCAGATTTGTACCTGTGTTCTAATCTCGCTTGCACAGCTGATTGTTTTAACCTTGTTCTTTGCCTTTATAAGCCCTGTGTAATCACAGCTCGGGGCTTCCTCCTAACCTCCGCTGTGTCGGTGGGTAGGATGAGGCCCGAGTTGGCAGCTCGTTAAATAAAGCCTTGCCTTGCTTTTGCATTTCGGAGTGTCTGAATCTCGGTGGTCTTCTTGGGGGTGGTCTTGCGACTTGGCACAACACTAGAAGGTTAGAAGACACAAGATTGGGAGCAATGTCCTTCTGCCTGAATAAGAGACTGGCAAATATTTTTCTATGGAAAGCAAGCCCTTGCTCAAGAGAACAATTGGGACATATTTCACAATGATTTCTCTTCCTTTCCTTTTTTCAAAGACAAAGGAGTATTTCTTCAATATCTACTATATGAACATGGCTGTTGTCTTGAAAACAAAATCCTCAAATGTAAAGAGGTTCTCCCCAAATGGTGGCTTTCAGGAGTCTCTCACACCCAGGCTCATTCATAGCTTGTAGTAATACATTCAAGCACTTTCTAGGTGGGCCTACCATCTTGGGCCTCCTGGAGCTCCTGCTGGGAAGATCTGCACTGTGGCTCCCTGGAACCCAGAAAGGCCATGTGTCATGCAACTTCAGTTCTGTGATCCATCCAAGAGAATTCTCTGATTTCTTAAAATTTGTAATTTGTTAACATTTTGCTATAAAAAAGGGTTGCTCCTGAAAGCCTCTCATATTTTCTTGACTTATTTTTTCCTAGTTTGAAATGTAAATGTGTTGCCATGTGGGAGAGGAAATGAAAGTTGAATTTCAGAATTGGCATTAATGGAAACGGAAAGAAAAGAGCCAGTATCCAGAGGAGTTCGTAGAAGCATCTCTTCATGCAGCTCTGGTCTCCAGACAATTCAAGACAGTTACAGAAACAAAAATAATTTGAATTTTATCTTGTTTAGGTCATGGCACTTGAGAACACTTTTTTAAAATAGGAATTTAAACAGTCTTCTAATGAAGAGATATTTTCTTCAAATTAATACTTTGGAATTACCTTAGAATTACTATTAATGTTCCCTTTTAAAAATCTATTTTTCCTGAGTAACTGTACTTTTACAACATTGGCAATATGTATTTATTCACAATTCTGTACCTCATGAATCATCTATTTTGGTACTAATGAGAATCATTACGAACATTTTTTCTAATATTTCCTTGAAGTTTTACTCATTAAATATTTTAAATTATGAGGACATGAAATGCTATAATAGAAAAGAAAGTATACTTTTTCCCCTTGATCTGAAACAAATATACTCTTGCAATTACAAGAACATATTGACATTTCCTTCTGGTATGTATGAAATACAAAAAGCTTCCTTTCAGAAAACATTTGCCATGAACTATATTTTCTTATGTGATCCAAGAATCTTTGCTTCCAATGATAATAAGAGGTGTCAAAAGTAAAAGACACAAACAAGCAAAAATCAATAAAAGTACATAGCATGTTTGATAGTAAGATACATTAGGGTACTATTGCAAAGTATATCCATTTTCTAGTATTCACCCTGCCATTTGATATATAATTTAAAATTGTATTATTTTTTATTCAACTTTTAATGATAAATAACCTTTCCATTTATTGACTTATAATCAATCATTATTTTCTACTTTCTTAAGATTTTTAAAAACTATATTTAAGTAGTTAGACAAAGGAAGTTTATGAACAGCAAATAGATTTATGAATACATTGTATCTTAACTGTTCCGAAGAATCTTAAGCTAAACATTTTTCCATATATATTAGTTGTTTTAAATAAGTGTAACTTGATTCTATAACTTTATATTGTTCCACATTATAAGGAAAAACCAAATCTAAACTTTCCACTTTATTTTTAATCTCTGATTCCAATTGGCACATAATCCTTTCTTTCTCAGAGGCATAAGTCCGGTCTAGCACTTGAATCAGAAGACGGAAGCATTTAGTGTAACACTTAGCTATTTCTTGCTCTTTGTTGTTTGTTTGTTTGTTTAACTAGGTCAAGCTTCTTCAGGGTTGAGATGAGAGGGAAATGCAATACTGCAAAAACTGACTCCCTTGGGCTGGGGATATAGCCTAGTGGCAAGAGTGCTTGCCTCGGATACACGAGGCCCTAGGTTCGATTCCCCAGCACCACATATACAGAAAATGGCCAGAAGCGGCGCTGTGGCTCAAGTGGCGGAGTGCTAGCCTTGAGCGGGAAGAAGCCAGGGACAGTGCTCAGGCCCTGAGTCCAAGGCCCAGGACTGGCCAAAAAAAAAAAAAAAAAAAAAAAACCTGACTCCCTTGAGTGACCTGGAAAACATCCCTCTGTTGATAATTCTGCTTGTCTGGTTCATACTAACATGGTGCCATTTAGACCACAAAATTTGAACATTTTTGAATTAGCAGCCCAGTTCAGTACATTCACACTAAAGAAAAATGGCTTGAGGAAAGCTGAAGAAAGCAGTGAGGCCATTGTTGGTGTCACTTCAGTCCAAAAAGAAGTAATTAAGTAGTTAGCACCAACTGCTAAAGAATCCTCACACTTAGAACAGTGGGTGCTCAGCGTATTTGATGTTTAATTCTAGGCCTTAATTATCAGTCAAAAAGAAACAGAAAAACATAGTAACCTTGTTATGATTTTTAAATAAAGGACTTTTCTGGTAGTTGGTGTTTTCCTTTTAAAAGGACTATGACTCTTTCAACATATATAATAAAGGGTTCTTTCTAAAACAAATTCCACTACTGTGTGATTCTTTCAAAATCTCAGGGCGTCTATAATTTAATCTTCCCTCGTTCATAGTTATCACTTAACTTTATCTTACTAATATTCAAGATTTGAGAGTCCACCTTTGTAAGGGTCTGAAAACATTCAGCTTAATGTTAAAGACACATTTTCAAGATTCTGTGAAATCTCAAAAGCCTTTCTACAGTAATTATTCACTAGCAGATCAACATTCTGTAATCATCTTATTCAGAGCATGGGATGCAAATCTCCACTTGAGTGGGTGCCGAAATACTTAGTAATTTATGAACTGTGAAGAAAATAAACCATGGACACTCAGCCCTTCAGTGGTCTGGTTAAAAGAGGGCTAATGAGCCACACAGAGGACTGGATTTCACCTTCTCTACTCAATGAATAACCTTGTGAAACAATCGTTCTATCCATTTTTTTTCTATGTCTATTATATCAAGTGCCCCAGTTATAGTACAAAGATGAAGGAAGAATTATCCTAGTGACAATAAAAAAATTATGTCAGTAGCCAAAATATTAAAACACTGTTAAACATACTACTAAAAATATGGGAATTTTTTAAAACTCAAGCTTCATATAGAAAGCACACGTGCATTGTGATTATGGAAAAGGCTCTAAGCTATTTAAAAATATTCCATCTACTTATTAAAAGTGTAATAAGAGTACTTAAATATTAGTCTCTTCAATTTCATTTAAAATATCACTTAAAATAACTATATTTTTAAATAGTACTTTACACATAGTCAATGTTCACTTATATATAATGTCTAAATCACAGAGAGAATCTGATACTTTGTGGATCACTTTACCAAAATTTGGCTCTTGTCTTACAGTAAATAAAGCTCCATTTGTCCATTTAAAATGCTGAATTTTTAATATATCCCTCTGCTCCTCCTTTTAGCCCCAAGTCCAATGCACATCTAGACATCCATTAGTGTCTACAACATGTCACAGAATAGGGGTGGGATGGAGAGCTCTTTGACCTACCAGTGACCCTGTGTTAGTTGTAAAAGTCCTGTTTCTCCTCTGCATGGTCATGTGACAGGGATAAATTCACTACTATGCTACTTTAGTTATTTTTCCAAAGAAAGATTTAAATTTTCTCCATTCTGTCTACTGTAGAGGGAACCTTCCTAACAATCTCAATATAGGGGAATTTATGATAAGTCTCCATGCAAGGAAAACTGGAGGAAGTTACTGCAGAAAAATTAGAGAAGTTGAATACATAATGATGTTTTTAATGAGAAATGTAAAGTAAGTTATTTATAGATTTTTAAAGTTAGTTATATAAAGTCATCATATTTCATGGATATTTTAAGATAGACTTTTCCTATATATTAAATCAGAGATATTTTCCCTTAAAACTCATACAAATTTTATTTTAAAAAGCAATTGAGAGGACAACAATGGAAAGAAGAATAACTGTTATGTAATTATGTTGATTACTGCTAACACTTTGCATATTTTATGTCATTTGATCCTGAAGGTAATTTTGTAAGGATAACCATTACTCTCAGTTCCAGATATTAAAATGTAACCATGAAGAGGCTGAGTAACTTTGTAACACACAGAGAAACCATGAATCCAAACTAGTTATGCTTATTTCAGAAGGCTGCTCTCCTAGATACTTCTCTAATATATTCACTGGAAAATGTGATTTGCAGGTAAATGTTATGACTTTAGATATATCAAAAGTCTTTAGCCAGGAGCCAGTGGCCCACACTGCAATCCTAGTTACTAATGCTAATATTAAGCATTTCTTACTCCCCAGTGCAATCACAATACATGAAATTGGGAGGACAAATCTTTTAGATATTACAAATGTATTCTATCTTCTCCAAATAAATGGAAAAGCAAAACCAAAATGTTTCTGGTTTTATGAAATCTTACATTACAGTGGATGAATTTTTGCTGAAAGCAGCTATTTTCTTTCTTTCTCTCTCTTTGCTTTTTTGGTTCTGTCTTTCTTTCCCTCCGTCCCTCCCTTCCTCCTTCCGTTCTTTCTTCTCTCTCTCTCTCTCTCTCTCTCTCTCTCTCTCTCTCTCTCTCTCTCTCTCTCTCTGTCTGTCTCTCTCTTTGTGCACAGGAGATGCTTGTGTGGTACCTGAGGCCTGTGCCCTGCCTTTAAGCTTCCTTTGCTTAGAGCTAGTACTCTGCTATTTGAACCATAGCGCCACTTCCACTGCAGACTTTTTGTGGGTAGTGGATTAGAGATAAGAGTATCATGGATTTTCGTGCCTAGCTGGCTTTAAACTGTGATCCTCAGATCTTAGCCTCCTGAGTAACTAGGATTACATGCATGACCCTCAAGCTCCTGGCCTCTCTTCCTTTTTAAATATCTAGTCATCTAATGATCTTCTTCCCTCTGTATAATATGACTTTAAAAACATAAAATAAATGATTTGATAGAAAAAAATCAAAAGTCAGCTAAGTGCTAATGACTCATGCCAGAAATCCTAGCAACACTGTAGACGGAGATAAGAGATATTCAAGATTCAGTGTGAGCCTAGGCAGTAAAGAACATAAGACTCCATCTCCAATTAACCAGCAAAAAGCTGAGCTGCTGGTATGGTTCAAGTAGCAGAGCATCAGACAGGCAAACCAAAAAAGTTTAAGTAGTGCCCAAACAACTCTCACCTGCCAGATTCCAAGGATAGCCTTACTACCTGCAGTGACACATTTCTCTCATATAATGACTATGTTTGTAAAGGAGAAAATACTCAGTTTGAAAAGTTTCTGTTGGGGCTAGATATATCCTTCCATAAATTGAGTTGCCGCAGAACTCCAAATGCTCCATCCTGAAACCTTAGAGTCTTGGGCCTAAGTATTCATATTTAGGCATCGTATTCAGTTTGAGCTCTACCAGAAGCCCAAAGAAAAGTTACAAAAAGTCAAGGATAACAATATTTTGAATAAGGTTGACTTGAGACATTATGAAACAAATTATTTCCCTTTCTTCCCTACTCTGTTTTGTTTTTACTCCTTCTCCTTCTCCCTCTTCTTTATTCCTCTCTTTACCTCTCCCTTTGCTTCCTGTGTTTTGAGATAGATTTCTAAATCTGTCGTCCAGGATATCTTCAATTCACAACTCTCCTATCTCAGCTTTCCAATTTGTACCATCATGCTGGATTGTCATACTTCATTTAAAATTATTAGTACAGTAATTATCCTCTGCCTCTACATTTAACCATGGTGGAAAAAAAAATCTCATAACTTTTGTTTTCTTTTCTCTCACACAATGTAATATGTTAATTTCATTGGGACAAAAACTTTAAAAGTTATATCCTTTAAAAATCAATATTACCATTTCATTGTATACCTTCATAGTATACATCATGATATTTTTATCAGTATATATTCCACAAATCACTAAATCAACCAGATTAACACATGTATCACCTCACACACATTTTCAAATATTTAATCCATTATTTATTGTTGTCTTCAGGCTGTTCACTAGACCTCAAGAATTTGTTCAACCTCTTTAAATGAATTTTGTAACTTTTGACAAACATGTCATCCATCATCTCTTTTTATCTCATCTACCCATAGCATCACCCCCGATCGAATCTGGCAACCATCACTGTGTCCTCTCTTTCTTTAGGACCAACATTTTTACATTCCACCTGACAAGATTTTTCTATAATCATCTTTCTCCATCATGCTAATTTCCCCTACCATAATTGTCTGCAAGTTCTTCTATGCTATCACAAATGTAAGAGTTGCATTTCTAAAGCCTCATTATGATTCCAAAACATGTACCTATTACAGTGTCTTTATGCATATTTTATTTGTTCATTTTTATGATACTGAAAATTGAACCCATGAAGATACTTTCATATATGTATATGCATAAAATAATATATTAACCAACTACTTTTCCATATCCCTTTTCCTTTAGATAATATTTATAAGCTTGGAGAGCTAACAATCATCTAAATGAGAAGATATAAATGTATTTCATAGAACACAAATGAAATTGTTCTTAATTCAACTTTTCAGCTGAAATCTTATAGTGCTTCCAGTCACTTGCAAACACTCCAGCAAAAGGTAAGTATGAGGTTGAGAAGTTTAAATGAAAATAAACAGTGTTTTTAGGTATGTGTGATTAAAATACCATTTGCAAAATGTATAAAATTCAATGACAATATGACTGTATTTCTAACACTGATCCCAGGATTGTGGCATTGAATGCCATTGAATCTATTAGTTTCTCAGTAAATGCACCTCCTCTCATGGTTTTAATAATCTCATGAGATGATCTGTTGAGATCAATTTGTAGGCCCAGGAGAGTCAGTTTTACTCCTGTTTTTCCAGTTTGATGTCTAGAAGTTTTATGTCATATTGGTGGATAGAAATTGATCCTTGTGGGAGAATATTTACCCCAGGCAAGAGTAAATTCGGTAACTACAGGCTTATTGTGGGGGTGAGCCAGTTGTTGTGTGTCAGAGGAGCAATGTTCTGTTGTCACTTAAGTATCACAGTTAGAAATTAATTTAGAATTTAGACCATTTTACGATAGCAATTGATTTCCAAAACTTATACATTTCTTTTTTGCTTAAAGTCCAGTGTTTTTGGTCTAGAAATCAATCGAGTACATGGGCTTAGATCTTGAGCTATTTCTGTCTTTGTCAGTTATTTTCCCTAGTGACAAATACTAGATTGCCTCTTTAGGAGGAAGGGCAGAAAGTCAACTGAAATGACTGCTGTTTTCTAGTAGTTTTGCAATATTTGAGCTTACAGCTTAAACTGACTTTTGTAACGAATATTTTAATTTTCATTAATTAAGTAACCTTTGGATATGGGCAAGAAACGTAGTGCCTATTCCTGGAGGGTCCTTTTGTACTTTTTCGAAAGCCTCCAGAAATCTCAAACTTTGCCTCTTACTGTTTACTATGAGGATTCTTCTGGTTCCATAGCTGCTCTTTGAACAGGACCCTAGGTAACACTTGAAATGTTCCTATCAAGTTCACCAAGGTATGCTTTCCTTAACTAAGTAAAATATGAAAATTCAGGCTGATCTTCATGACCTATTTGTCTACCTTTCAAAATCCAGGCAGTATTCCTATTCACGAGTCATTTGTGAATACTCTATGTTCTCATTCAGCTTCAGGGAATAGATTTAATAATACAAGCAGTTTTCTGGAAATCTCTTTCATTTTTTTCTAGAGGAGAAAAGTGTATTTTCTTTTCTCTTTGAATATTAGTATAGTATAAGTTATGACCCTTCAAAATTCATGCCTGTAGTACCTCAGAAGAGTCTGTTGTTTAGAGAGGAAGGGCTTGATCATAAAATGATATTCTGAGCACTGGGATAGGCATGTGGTACTTCAGACTTTCTTCAAAGTATTGGCATGAGAGTTCAGCAGCCTTGCGGGTTTCAGGTTTGACATCTCAGATATCCTGCAGAGTAACTTTTGTGAGTTGTAAATATTCTCTCAGAATTCTTAAATATTATAAAGTGTCAACCTTGATAAACAATAATATGAATTTCCCACACATTTCTCATCCTCTCAGCTGGACAGATATTCCAAGTAAATATCTTCAAAGGCAATTCTGGTTAAGCATCCTTTTAACCTTCCATAGGATTAGGTCAGCCTAATGGATTTAGGACAATCTACTCGTTAACAGCATCTCATTTATAGCCCCTATCACATTATTGTCTTTTATTAGTAAACTCATCTACTCAATACTCTTCTTGAGAACACACACACACACACACACACACACACACACACACACACACACACACACACAGTGGTAGAGTGGTAAGTATTGAAAAAAAATTAAATAGAGCAGGATCAGAAGGCATTAAAGAAGTCTTCCCAGGCTGGGAATATGGCCTAGTGGCAAGAATGCTTGCCTTGTATACATAACGTCCTAGATTCGATTCCTCAGCACCATATATATAGAAAACGGACAGAAGTGGTACTGTGGCTCAAGTGGTAGAGTGCTAGCCTTCAGCAAAAAGAAGCCAGGGACTGTGCTTAGCACCTGACTTCAAACTCCAGGACTGGAAAAAAAAAATTCTTCTCAAATGCGATAATCCAGAAGGAGAGGAAACTAAAAATAGGTAAATATCTCGAAATAGGCATAGAGCACCTAGGTTTCCTCCCATGAAGGAGCAAAGAAGACAGTAGAAGAGAAAGGACAAGAATGGCTACAGATAAACTGGAAAAATAGTCAAATTCACATCGTTTATAATCTTGGAAACTATAGTGAACACTTGGGGTTTAATTGTGAATGAAAATGAATCCTAAGTACAACAGAATGCTATGATATTCCATACATTTTTAAAGGATTACTAGAACTGTTTTGTGTAGTTATTGGCTGTGAGTACGAGAGCCGAATTACTGAATTTGGTAAGGTTTTATTAAAGGAGTTCTAGGGAGAGATGATGTCAGCTTGGTCTACAGTTTTATTAATTGCAAAACAATGGTCAGACTAGATTTATATAGTAAATACAAGAATATATGCTCTCACACAGCATATAAGGTGAAACAGAATACAAAGAATCAAGGATAGCACTCAAGTGACTGTCCTATAGAACTGCAAAGATAATGTTGACACATAGCTGGGACAGGATGGCAGGAGGAAGAGGCAAGTAAATAGTTTTTGAATTTAGAATTGGAAAAAATTAAGTTCAAGGGCAGATACCCAAAGACATTCTGAAGCAATTTATTTTGCCCCAATAAGGTCTAAAGAATATTCATTTGTTTCATTTTTGTACATAAATGGTTAAACACTTTTGAAAATCCATTTGAATTTTATACAAGTCAAATAAAATATACAAAACTAGAATTCAGGAAAAGAAGTTGTAATTGTACATTTGACAATTGCCAGTAGAAGAATGATATGTAAAGCCTTATGACTGGAGGAGATCACCTTGAGCATAAATATAAACAAAGAAGGGGAAATAGTCAAGAGCTGAGCCAATTTATTTTGATGAATATGTTAAAGCCCAGACTAATTAAGAGATTTTTTTTTCACTAGTTCAGCCAGTCATCTCTGGGGCCAGGATTAAAATGTAATCTCATTAAATTTTAGCTAGCATACTTTTTGATAAATCTACCCCTGCCTCGAGTTATAATGTAAATATAGGTTTTCTGCATGAACATGTATTCATGCACATATAAATAAAATAAGTACTAGAGTAATCATATTACTTTGTAAATATTCAAATAAGTGCATATCCAAAGGTGCCCTTCACATCTGAATACTATGCAACTGACAGTCATTGTGCAAACATGTTCAAACAGAATTCACCATCATCATATTTCAATAACAGTGAAAAAGACAGACAATTCATATAGCTTGCAAATAGAAATCTTTTTTTTTTTTTTTTTTTGCCAGTCCTGGGCCTTGGACTCAGGGCCTGAGCACTGTCCCTGGCTTCTTCCAGCTCAAGGCTAGCACTCTGCCACTTGAGCCACAGCGCCGCTTCTGGCCATTTTCTGTATATGTGGTGCTGGGGAATCGAACCTAGGGCCTCGTGTATCTGAGGCAGGCACTCTTGCCACTAGGCCATATCCCCAGCCCCGCAAATAAAAATCTTGAACAGCATGCATTCTGTTGTGTCAAGAAAATAAAACAACTTCAATGAATTTATCATTTCTTCATCTATTAAAGTAAAATTACATTTTATTATAGAGACTAGGAATTTTTACATAACACAGACCTTTTATTACAGATATTACTAGTAGCACAGGATCTTATATCTGGATGGTTTTCAACAAATGTTTGTTGAGGAATTAAATTATCAATAAATAAAAAGGGAGATGTTTTTAAAATACTACTAGCATCTTAGCTAGTTTGATCCGCTATACCACATGCTGATTAGTTGAAAAATGACAGTTTACTTTTTAACCAGTCTGGAGGATAAAAATCTAGGCTCAGATCAGGTTCTGGTGAGAGAGCTTTCCCAGATTTCAAACTGATGACTTCTTGCTGTATCTTCCCATCACTTGAGAGAGTTAGAGAACTCTCTAAGGCTCCTTTTTAAGAATGTCAATAAAATGGAGTATGGAGACATATGTCCGGATTCCCAGCATTTGGGAGGGGTTCATAATTTTTATACCACAGTCCAGTCTGGACTACATACTTAAGCCCTGTTAAATTGCAACTACCTTGTTCAGCTACTTAGAGATAATTTTTAAAGATACCTTTTGAAATAAGTATTTGTAAATAAAATAAATTCTAAGACAAACGAAAAAGAATGAAAGTCTGTCTCAAAAGTAGATCAGGTATCAGAACCATGCTCAGATAAAGGATACATATACAAATGGTCAAAAAAAGTAAGCAGATAAAATTAGTTTATTGGTATTTTAATATATTTAAGGTCAAGTTCAAGGAGATTCAAGAACATGGAGGTTAGTAATGTAAGTAGGGTAGTCTAATTTACTAGCTGAAGTTGTGAGAGAAATTATAATTATCCTTGCTCATCAGTGCACTGAACCCCCCCCCACACACACACACTCACACACACACGCAACTAGAAGGAAAAAATAGGAGCAGCAAGTCTATCACCAAGATCGTACTATTTCCTAGGTGTATGATAACATAGATTCCTTAATCATCTCATATGTTACTTTTCATCCCTGAAATTTCCACATTTTTATGAATCAATGAGATGAGTTTACACAAAAATTTCTGTTATAAGTTAATTTTCATAAAACATTATGTGAAATATACAATTATGCTCATGGTGTAATATGAAAAACTGATCTCTGTTAAATAGAAGACAATTGAAAATGTCATTTATGAGGACTCCACCATCATGGAAGAGCACTTGCCTGGGAAGTATAAGGTCCTGAGTTCAGTCTGAAGCTCTGGGGAAAAAAGAGAGAAATTGTAAACTTAATCTCCAATCTTTTAATAATTTAATGAGAGCTTATTATAAAAATATCACAGCCAACAACCACTTGTAAAAAATTTACTATGTGTACACCCTAAGAAATTCTTGAAAATTAAGTCAATACTTTCAAAATTCCAATGAGATAAAATTTATTATCTCTAATTTAAATATGAGCTCCTGGGGCTATGTTAAGCTATTTAATCAAAGCACATAAGGAGGTCAACTTTTGAACTAAAAGTAACCTAAATTCAAATGCTACTTCTTAAATATATCAACTGAGTTAGCCAAAATAAATGTGTGTACATGTGTACGATACTATTTTTTCTTTTGGTTTGTCTCTCCTAAAAAATGAGATGAAGTATCAGATCATACTTAAAAATTATAAAAAAAAGATGTGATATTTAGAGGGAGATGTTTGAGAAATTGAGAATTTAAGTAATAAAATAGCACACATTCTGGTTTAAAAAATGTTTTACATCAGTATTTAGAGTCATCTTATCTCAAAGGTAAAGTAACAATATTTTGGTAAAGTGATGTATCTTTGGGAAAGGAACTTATTGTGTATAAAGATAATGGCATTGTTATTCACAATATTTATCAAGAGTGAAACCCTTCTAAGATTATTAGAAGATACATTTAAAGTGAAAGCATAATTCATTAAAGAGGTGTTTTGAAATAATTTAAGAGAAAAGAACTTAAGAAATAATTCATGTAAGTTTTTTTTTAACACGAGATTGTGCTTAGCATTAAATAGTAGCAGCTGAAGAGTGGGGTAGCTAGACCATAAGCAGACAAATTTTAGTTCTATAATTTAGATATCTGTACCTGTAGAGAACTTTGCTTCAAGAAAAAACAATCTGTTGGTTGTTAAAATAGGAAATTGCTAGAAACATCAGTGAAAGCATCAGTACTTTTAGTGTAGGTTTTGTAGACTGATATTCAATGTGGTTTTTACACCAGCTAGTGATGTGATTTTTGTGAAAATGACTTAGTCTCTACTGACCCCACTTCTCATTTAAGTCCCAGCACCTCTCTCTCTCTCACACACACACACACACACACGCACACACGCACACACATACACTGTAGATAAAGAGAGGAAAATGATAGAGGTAGATAGATAGACACATACATACATACATACATATACGGAAGGTAGATAGATAGATAGATAGATAGATAGATAGATAGACACACAGACAGATAGATGGACAGACAGAAGATAACCAATACAAAAACTGGGGACTATCACACAGGCTCAAGTAGTAGACCACCTGTGTAACAAGCATGAGGCTCTAAATTCAAATCCCAGTACCATGAAAATTAAACAGTAGACTTACCTTCTCTTTGGAGAAGTCTTGTGGTGATTCCCTTTCAGTTTCAAGTGAATTTACTCTGTCTGCTTTTTTTTTTTCTTATTTATTGTCAAAGTGATGTACAGAGAGGTCACAGTTTCATACGTTAGGCCTTGGGGACATTTCTTGTACTGTTTTGTGTCTGCTTTTAAAACAAAGAGAACATGACTTGTATCCCATTTTCTCCATGTTGGACTGTTTGGTGACTTAACTACTAAACTAGGAAATGTTTAATTCCATCCATCCATTCATTCATTCATTTATTACCTTTCAGTAGTCAAAAAAGGGATTTTTAAGTCTACATATCAGTGTTTGAGCACACTTTATCTTTTTTACTGTAAAACATTTTTAATTGTCAAAGTGAATTACAGAGGGTTATAGATTCATATGTAAGGCAGTGAGTACATTTCTTATCCAACTTGTTACCTCCGCTCTCATTTTCCCCCTCCTCTCCCCTCCCCATTTTCCCCCTCCTCTCCCCTCCCCATTTTCCCCCTCCTCTCCCCTCCCCATTTTCCCCCTCCTCTCCCCCCTATTTTCCCCCTCCTCTTCCCCCTCCTCTCCCCTCCCCATTTTCCCCCTCCTCTCCCCTCCCCATTTTCCCCCTCCTCTCCCCCCTATTTTCCCCCTCCTCTTCCCCCCCTCCTCTTCCCCCCCTCCTCTTCCCCCCCATTTTCCCCCTCCTCTTCCACCCCCCATTTTCCCCCTCCTCTCCCCTCCCCATTTCCCTCTCCCTCCCATGAGCTTTACAGTTGATTTAGACCATATAGTTTTTTTTTGTTGTTGTTGTTGTTTTGCCAGTCCTGGGGCTTGGACTCAGGGCCTGAGCACTGTCCCCGGCTTCTTTTTGCTCAAGGCTAGCACTCTGCCACTTGAGCCACAGCGCCACTTCTGGCCATTTTCTGTATATGTGGTGCTGGGGAATCGAACCCAGGGCCTCATGTATATGAGGCAAGCACTCTTGCCACTAGGCCATATCCCCAGCCCCATAGACCTATATTTTTGTAAGTATTGCTGTTGCATTGGTTTGTCTTTTTATCCTTTGTCTCGTGATTTTGGTATTCTCTTTCCCTTCCCTAGTTCCGATACACGTATATACAATATCCAGGGTACTAAAATCAGTTACAGTGATATCAGGAGTAAAACCACAGGAAGGGAATATGAAAAAAGAGGGAGGGCATGGTTTTACATGGCATGTTGAAAATAATTACAACAGTGATATACCATTGTTTCTATAACTTGAAGTTCCATTTCAACTTTTTAATTGGAAAGAAATAAATCCATGTAAGATAACCTCCTACAAGGGGTCATTCTTTGTCCTTTTTCTATTTCTCCCTACTTTGCTCCGTTTTAGTAACTAAATATTTGATAATCTTTCTATTTGTGATATTTTGTTTTTGGTGAAAACTCACTAAATTGTTTTTGTTATGGATGTCAAGGATAGTACTTGATAACTGGAAAAATGAGTAGAGAAATCCCTGCTTGTATCAGACAATTGACATTTCATGTTACCGTCCTGGTGACATTAACATGGAAGGATTTTTATCTTCTATGAGCAGGTTCACAAACTTTTATTTTATCCAATAATTTATCATGCTTATAGATTACAGAGATTTAACATTCTTGTAGAAGGCATTTATAAGAGACCTCTGTAGTCATCATGTAGTATTTAAGAACATCAAATACTAGTTACTTTTATTAAAACTCTTTGGCAAAAAATATGAGTTTATATTTTCAGGAACATCTGGTGTTCATCTATACTTTCACCTTAGATAATTCACTCATGATTTCAAGTGACAGAGAGATACATGGAAAGAAGATGTGTCTCCCATTCAAAAGGAAGACTAGAAATTCAAATGGCAGCTAAAATTAATTTACACAAGATAGGAAATGAAGAAATAAAAGAAATGCATGTAAAAAATCATAAAAATATTTAGAATGGATTAAAATGTTTAAATTTAGTAGATATTTTAAATTGCAATATAAATTTTATGTTTATATATGTATTACTTGATATTGTAATTACCTAAAGGATTCTTATATATCACCCTTAACCAGAATTAATTGCAAATGTATCAAAGACCTTGAGGTAAAATCAGACACCCTGAAAATATGGCAGGAAGGAATAAGAGAAACACTTGGCTTCCTTGTCACAGGACAAACCTTTCTTAATAAAGGCCCAGAAACACAACTAATCAAAGAAAGTTTTGACAAATGGGATTGCATCAAACTACAGAGCTTCTGCACAGCAAAGGACATAACTTGCAAGATAAACACAAAGCACACAGATTGGGAGAAGATTTTTACCAGCCACACAACAGACAAGGGCCTCATATCTAAAATATGTGCAAAACTCAAAAAACTAAATTCCTCCAAAACAATTCCTCAAAGAACCAACTGCCCCTTAACAAATGAGCTAAATAAAGACTTAAAGAGAGACTTATCTGAAGAGGAAATGAGAATTGCCAAGAGACACATATTATTAAAATAATATAGGAGAACTTTGATAACAAAACCAACTAATTATAATACTATAGGCCAACAATTATTTTCTAATTTGTATTACCTTTTCATGTTTGACCATAAACAATGTTCACATAATTTCAGATTCTGTTTTTTCTTATTTAGTATTAATACTTGTGAGATGGTTGATATTTTCCAGACTATTTTATATAGTTATGAAAACTGAAATAATATCAAATGTATTACAGATGAAAAATAGTTTGTTTCCTTTTTCTATTTTTACTGATTCACAATACAAGTTTAAGGATCAATGCTCAAGAACAATTTCAGTATCTTTAACATTCTGTGATGCTACTTTTCCACAGCTTTGTACCAACTTAGGACTCTACCATTTAAAGTATTAATGTACCGGTTTTACTCCAACCTCATTAGCATTGGGTATTATGTTAGTTTATTTAATAGGCCTTAAAAGTAAATTTTATTGCCTTAATTTGTATCTGAGTACTAGAGAGCTCATTCATGTTGACAGGTGCTTATATTCCTCCTGTTTTTATTTTTGTAATGAATTGTCTACTTTTGTGACATATACCTACAAGAATTTTGATTTTAGCATAACTTCAATACCTAATTTGTATTTAAAATAATAAGTATTGTGAGGTTTTTTTATATTTCATTACTACTTTTTTTTCTCAAATTTTTATTATCAAACTGATGTACAGAGAGGTTACAGTATCATACGTTGGGCTCATTACTACTTTTTGAATTATTTAAATGTGGTCGTTCAAGATAGATGAGATTTCAGAGGATTTACATATTTTTTTCACCAAGGTAATGTAGGCCTTCAATGACATTTAGGAGGCAGTTGGATCTTCCAGGCACTGTTCAAAATGTATTAAGTAGGCAGAAACCTGTTAAGCTTCTGCATTATCTTTACCATCAGACATTCCAGTAATGGGCAGTTCTGTGCAGAGCTTAGTACACACTGAATTTTCATAATAAAATGCATTCAAATAGTCCTTTTTCTTTAAATTGATAAAGGCACTGAGATAATGTACCAAAAAAATGATAGGTTAAAGGATCCAGGAGAAAAGTAATGGTAAAATTGTAAAATACATAGCTTTTCTAATTGGAAGGGGATCAGGAAAAATACAGCTAAGATTCTCATCCTTGAGGTTTTAAACATAATAACAAGAAAGTAACAGAAAATTATAAAGTGACCTGAAAACTATGGAGACAAATTCCAAACACTTTGGAGGCAGCTTGTATGCATATGTATATGTATAGAAACTATTTTTGATATTTTTGAGTGCTTTTCCAAACATTTATATGATAAGAAAAGAACCTGATATACAGGAGCTTATCAAAGTTCACGAAGAAAATTAGTGATAAATCAAAACCTTGCCCATAACATATTGTTTTTAAAGACTTTTTATTGAACATATTAGTTGCAGCAGGAAAACTTTTAGTGTGATATCTTTATTCATACATGCCATGTACCTTAATCTAATTCGGTCCCTCTATCTCTCTCCATCACACTCCTTTCTTCTTAATACAATTGCCAAGTTCTTTGTTTCATTTTCATACAGACTTCTAAAGTATTTCAAACATATCCCCACTCAACCTGTTCATTCACCTTCCACCCCCTCGCCTGTGTACCAGAATCATCATCATCAAAATGTATTTTACTTTCCTAATTGTACAGAGAGTTTTTCCATGGCAGTGCATGCATACATGCATTACACCAAAGTCTAATTAATCTCATCTGTTACTCTTCTTATAGGTGCATTATTATTGTTTCTAGCACCTCTCATAAACTATCCAAAATATTTCAGATATTTCAGATGGAAGAGTGCAAATATATTGCACACACACAAAGAAGCCAGGAGAAATAATATTGAAATAAGAAACAATTCACAATGAGAAACATTTCTACATCTGGCTTGGCTAATTAGAAAATCAAGTTAGTGAATCCTGTCTTATTGCATTTGATTAATCCCACACACATTTCAAATCACTTCCAGAAAAGACTATTATTCTCTCTTCTTTATCTGAATATACTATTCTGCCTTGTAGTTTTATTATGATGTCTTAATCAGTGAAGTTTTGCTAATTTCATTCTTTGTGGTTATATGCTTTCATTATTTCCATCTGAGACACTTAAGTAATGTTTTATATAATAAATATATGATTTGCAAGTTCCCTTGAAGAACTATTAGATGTTATGCAGAATCTCACTAACATATACTTAGCAAATGTGTTTATACTGAATGATTCATCACTTACTAGTGCACTATCTTTTAAAATATGAATAAATCCCCCTTTTAATCTCTAAATTTTCCCTTCCATTTTTCACTATCATTTCTTTTTTTAATTTCTCTGCAACCCCCACGTTGTCTAGTTGAATTCATGCTATTTAATTCAATAAAAAAAATTCCACCAACCTGGAATAACACGTTTTAAAATAATGTGGCCATATTTTTTAACCACTATAAATGTGAACATATTCCTAGATTCATGGAACTCAGTGAAGTTAGTTCATTTTGTTTTGCTTTTAGCCAGTCCAGGGACCTGCACTCAGGGCCTGAGCACTGTCCCTGGCTTCTTTTTGCTCAAGGCTAGCATTCTACCATTTGAGCCACAGTGCCACTTCAAGATTTTTCTATATATGTGGTGCTAAGGAATCGAACACAGGGCTTCATGTATGCAAGGCGATCATTTTACCACTAGGCCATATTCCCAGCTCTGAAGTTAGTTCATAGTAGTTGATGTGGTGTTCTAGACATTCTATGGTTCTTGGCTATAATGACTAAGATTACAGTGATTGACAAATTGGAAGAAGATAGTAGTTATTTAGTAGTGCAGTCCACCTCAAGTAGTGAGGTAGATGATTGGATAAGGGCCAAACACATGGAAGCTGTCAGGTTTTTAGTAGTATTGGGTTACTGAAGGTGTGATAATAAGATCCCTCCTAACTGGCCCTCCCCAAATGGTTTAGCATTAAGCAAAGTCTATGGACATGTGTGGAAGGCCCACACTTACTCATTTGATTCTCTTTGTTACTTTCATTTGTTCCTCTTTATCCTTATTGTATCTCCTTTGCCCTTTCTAAATTTAAGCTTGATCTGGGAGTGGGGTGTGGACTCCTTAGAAGGAGATAAGGCCATTGTGGAGACCGAGGCAACTGATTTTGAGGTTAGTTGGGCAGAAAAATCTGGAGACTTCATCTACAAAGTTAAATAGCAAAATAATGGGCTGGAGGCATGGCTCAGCTGATAGAGTGAAAGATGATAGAGTAAAATACTATAACTGAGGTAACATTTTTTTCTCAGATAATGAAATCAGAATTGGCTAAAAGCAAACAAATAAAACTCCGAAGACACAAATATATAAAAAGCTGCAAAGGAAGCAGAATGATTATAAGTAGCTAAACACTGCAACCCAGGAAAATTTGAGAGAATATTCAAGTGAGAAGAGAGATTTAACATACTTAAACTCTCATAAACTAGGTAAATAAAAGTATTCACACATCACATAATTCCCATGAGTTTTCTTCTTTGAAAACAACTAATCATTGTCACTTTTGCCTGGAGCTCCAAAGTCTCCAATATGAATGTAAAGTAGGTATCAGTGACTGTGAAAGTGAATAGTCAGTGGGTAATTAATATGTGTGCCAGTCTTGCAGCATAGATTAGCTTTTATTGTAACATCTCCCCATTAGGTGCTGAAAATCAAGTAGGAAATAGGCTTCTTATGTAGATAGAAATTAGTTCCTTCATACGAACATAGATTAGAGCATGAACTGGATGTTGGCAGGAGGAAATTTGATAATACTGTTTTAAAGGAGTAGTAGAGAAGCAAAGGCATTGGTTTATTTAATGCAATAATTTGGGCATGCTATTCTGTATCCCAAAGTCAGAATTTAGTAAACTCAAAGTAATTAGCTATTTTGAATGAGGGAGGAGGAGGAAGCAAAAGGCAAATAAGAGGAAGAGGGGTTCTTCTGCAATAAGTTTATAGGAATGAGTGTTATAGCTATGTGAGAACTAAGCTAGTTATAAGTAGTCATAATAATTCCAGTTCCAAGAAGATAATGTTCTAGGTTTTTAATTTATTTGTTGTCAAAGTGAGTACATTTCTAATCAAACATATTACCTCCTCCCTCATTTTCCTCCCCCACCCCTTCCCCAGTTCCCTCCTCTCCCCGAGGTGTTCAGTTGTTTAACAGCATATTGTCTTCTAAGTATTGCTGTTGCATTGGTTCTCCTTTTACTCTTTGTCTTTCCATTTTGATGTTCTCTTTCCCTTCCCTTGTCCTGATAAACATAAAATACCCAGGGTACCAAAATTAGTTATGGTGACATCAGGGATAAAAGCATGGGGAAAAAAAAAAACCCACAAAAGAAAAAGGAGTAATTTCACATAGTACATTGAAAATAACAACAATGATAAGCCACTTATTTCCATAACTTGGTCTTCATTTCGCTAAACATCAGAGGCTGAGTGGGATTTTTTCTCATGTTTTTTTTTTTTTTTGTTGTTGTTGTTCTGGTTGTTGTTTTTTGAGGTTAAAAAATTGCTGGACAAGTTGTCTATCCAGGTTTTTCCCCCTGTTTTTTTTCCTTTTAAAAATATTCTACTATCTTTTAATAGTTGTACAAATGAGTTCCCACTCCACAAAACAGTTTATGAATGCAAGGTATCTTGATCAGTATCGCCCCTTTCAATCTTCTCACCCACCCCTACCATCCAATTCTTTTTCCATCACTATTCCACTCTGTTTAACCCCAGCATTGATTTTAATGGACAGAAACCCCGTTTTCCTCACTTAACAATGGAAAGGTTTGATATCATGTACACTAAGATATTGTGAGATATAGGGAAGTTCTAAATGAGCAGATTCTGCACAACTGAGAAAATGTAGATTTTAACAAGGGTTTCTTTGATCATTTCTATTGTAGCATATAATGTAAAATTACCAAATCATTAAAACTTATCAACCAAATAGAAATAAAAACTATCTAATATGTCATAATTATGAATAGAAATGAAAAATTGTAAATCTGCTTATATTCCCAAGTAATCCTTACTTGGGAGGTTAGAATGATGCCTTTTCCACTTTCTTTTGCTATAAATGGAAATACTTGTCTTAGAAATTTGACTCATAGAAACATTTTATTAAATTTTAAAGTATAGCAAAACATACTTTTAATCTGGTATAAGTAAAACATATTGATTCTTTGATTTTCTGGGTGCACTATTTTCTATAGTATACCAACCAGGTATATCAATAGCCATGATATGGCATTTTATATAGTTACATACACTCATTCAGCCACTTGTTCATCCATTCAGATGCTTTCATTTAGAAAGCACCAACTAGGTTTGTGGGTGGGGGTGAGGGACTCAGTGATAAATAAAATAATCATTGACTTTAAGGATTTCAGTATTTTATTAACTTTGGTCTATTAAATATGGATCAGAGACCTCTTATCCACTTAAATCAAAGTTCTGTGATAGAAGAAGTGACACTGATCAAAATGCACATTTACTCATAAACTGACATGTTGAATGGACACCCATTTGTACAACTTAAATATAGCAAAATAAAAATAAACCATATTTCTTACAATAAATTCATCTCTTAAAAACACAAGTAACTATTCAACTTTAACTTTGGCAAACATTTTTATATTGTTTCTACCACTCATTTCTCCCTCTCTCAGCAATGTCAAAGCCCAATGTAATCATCAAAACCCATTTATCAACATGCTTTATGTTGCTTTGACTAAGGAGAAACCACATATCCTTCACCTTTTATGGATCAATTGCTAAGAGAGGAAATGCTGGGGAGATGCATATAATGAAAACAATAAATAATACATTTTACTATGGAAGCAAAAGATAATTGGGTGAATATGTAAAATGATATCCTTATATAAATTAAAATCAAGAGAAAATATGCCCATGAAAATTTCAGAAATTTTGGAACAAACTAAAAATAAAGAAACTTCAAAACACGGGAAATATTATATATGTGCAATATTTTTAAGTAACCTAACCCAGGCTTCATTTCTATTGGAAAGATGCCAGAGAACTACTCTTGTAACTATCAGTAGCAAAAAGAAGAAGCAGCTTGATGAATGATGATTTGGGCCGCAGCTTTATCCACAGAGGTCACGGAAGCTTATTGATGATCCAGAAGGCATAAAAGAGTTGGAACAAAGAATTATAGCAGCAGTAGTGACAGACACGACTTGATTCCAGATTCTAAATCTTTACCATTCTTCAGTTACAAAAACTGTAGCAGTAATGATGTAAGTTACTACCCCTGAGTTATTAATTTCATTTTATATGGTGGAAGACATACAAAAGAGACCAAAATGCACATAATTTTGAAGGGTGCCAAATGCAGAATCTGTAAATACAACATTGTTTTCATGGACAGAACTTCTAAAAAGCTGGGATTTCTCCAGGCAGGAGTTCTTAGCTTTGAATTGTCTGCACAAATGTTGCACAGAGTTCCAAGAAACTTATGAAAGGCTGTGAATCCAGAGGTTGATGAACTGGACTCAGGGCCAGGCCCTTCATTTCTGGTAGATTGTTCATCTCTTCTAGGTGTTTTCAGCAAGGGGTGATACAAGCAATGAAGAAGTAGGGATGAACTTCAGTAACATTTCCTGTGGCTGAGATAAATGCCATTGAGCAATGCAGACTTGTTTATTTTTATAGAAAGGGACATATGTGAATATATATCTTCCTTCTTTTCATTTCACATGCTTTGAGAAATTTTATGAAATATTACTTATTAAATATACAAATTTTAAACCATCTTTCTTACTTCTTTGGCTCTCTTTCTAAGCAGCAAATACAAATAATAGGCTGCATTTCTCATTGAATTATTTGTTATAAAGAATATTTTGCCCATTTAACAAATCTGTATGTGTTCCTGTTTTATGGGAAATGACTACAAATGTGAAGTCATCCTATTTATGCTTTCTGGGAACTTCAGAGATCAAAGGTCATTAAAGGTTTGCAGGGTGTCAGGGTGAAGTCTGACTTCTGAAGAGCTCTCAAAAATCTCATTTGTCCATGTCTCTTCCTGGTGTACAATCCCAAGCAGGCACAAAATGCCTGTATATGCTGAGAACTACACCTAACCAAAGAGTGATTGCATCGCCAGCTTCTGCTGTTTCCACAAAACAGTGAAAAGAGGACCGCCACGTCTGTGCAGAAATGGAGGTCATGATGTTGGAATCTAAGGCCTGAAAGCTCTAAAGAAAGGGAATATACAAAGATCTATCTGATTTGAAACAGCTCCTTTCTGGGGCTCCAGATGCTGAGGCTAGGGGGTTGTTACACGTGACACCACCTTGCAGCAAGCAGCCATTACAAGAATCTCTGCTTAGATGAAATATAGTGATAGTGCAGGGTCAACCACAGGAAGGGGATACAAGAGGATCATCAATAAAAGAAGCTACTGTTTCACATGGCATGAGTACCCTGGACACTGTATATACTGGTATTAGAACTAGGGAAGTGAAAGGAAATATCAAAATCAAGAGACAATGGATAAAAAGACAAAGGACTCCAAAAGCAATACTTGCAAAACCATTTGATGTAAACAAACTGAACAACTCATGGAGGGAGAGAGAAAGGGGGAGGGGAAAGGGGGGAATGAGGGAGGAGGTAACAAATAGGACAAGGAATGTACCCATGGCCTTATATATGAAATTATAACCCTTCTGTACATCACTTTGACAATAAATAAGTAATTTTTTTAAAAAAGAATCTCTGCTTGATTTTTAAATGATGTTGCTTGTTTTCTAATGAGTTGATTGAATTCTTTGAGCATTTTTTATACTAAATACCAGATATATATTCTGCAAGCACCTTTGCCATTATGTACTACATCTCTTCATTATACTGTTAATTTTATATTTAATGAGCTTTGTTGTTGGTGATGGTGTTTCTACTTGTAGCCAAATTTCTGTTCTGAACAGAACTCTTCTGCCATATGCACCATTGGGCCACCATTAGGCCAAGGTCACAGGGTGACATGACTATTGACCATAACTTTTAAAAACATGAGCTAGAGAAAGTCTTTCTTTATTTTTTAAAAGTATTTCTTTCTTATAAGTTGATTGTCTCACATATTTTGTAAAGCATCAGAAAACTAAAAGACCACATCAGTTGGATTGAACCTGATTCAGACTCGAGAGCCTGAGTCCATGGGAATTCACTTGGACTTTAGGGGCTACAAGAGGTAGATTATACCTGGGATGTCGGCTTGGCACATGTGGCATGAAATCTGACCTGGCCTTATGGCTCATTGAGACTAGCCTTATGCTGGGATCTTTTGTGATGTCATATGTCTACTTACTGTCCTCTCCTTCATGGAGGGCACATCTCTCTATGCTACTTGGCCTGAGAGTTGGGGAGAGATGTCATGAACAATGAAAACCTCAGCATACTCCTTCAAACATGTATCTTTTTGCTCCAGTTGCTGAGCTCCCTCCCCTAGATTCTTTTGCTCTTCTGAAAGGAATTTTGCATATGGAGTATTGCTCACATTGGTTCTTCTTTTAGGAAATGAACAGTGAGAAGTCCTATTTCATATGACAGAAAACTGAAAATCTTAATAGGCTTTCAAATCTTGTATTTACTAAACTCAAAAGGGAAAAATGTAGATAATTTCAATTAATGTTAAACATCAAGAAGAAAGGGATACTGACAACCAACAGTTCAATTTCTAACTAAGTGTATATGTCATCAGCTCAAAGGATAGCCTATCTTATTGATGATGAGATTTTTAATGTAGAAAACTATTATATATATTGAATCAGGCCTGCTTGTTTAGTGCTTTTGTCTTTTGCATATTTCAAGGAAGACATCTAGTGCCTCTTTTATCTAATCATCATTCCAGAAATCAGTGTTCTTGTATATCCATTTTCTTGTGAATAGGGCATAGCACAATCTGTTCTTCACATTCATTTTTCTGAAAAATTTAATATTCTAGCTTCCCTCCTGTGTATGATTGTAACTCTATAATAACATTCAGCACATTCTATATCATCTCTTAATGTTTAGTAAATGACATGGTATGCCTACATATCCATCAGTATGTCTTATTAGAAATCTTGTCTCATTTGATATAAAAAATTAAAGATTTCATGCATTTCCTTCAACCTACCAGATCACATATTTTATTATGATTTACTTACAAAATCATAAAAAATAAAATAAATGACTTTAGAAACCAAAACCCCCACAAATTACAGTTTACCTATAAATAATAATAAATAATAAATAAATGTAAATTAAAAATAATAAATAAATAAATTAGGCCACACAGCTCAATTTCCTATTCTGTGTGAGGATATTATAATGTTCTTAAGTCTACAACATATAAGTCACTATTTCAACTAGACAGCTATCCTTAATTAATTGGTAGTCCCCTTATTGATCAAGATGTAAAACTACATCCCATTATCTTTCCTATATCCTGCTTTGCCTACTAGAAATAATAATGTTGGTAGCAGGGCTGGGGATATGGCCTAGTGGCAAGAGTGCTCGCCTCGTATACAGGAGGTCCTAGGTTCAATTCCCCAGCACCACATATACAGAAAATGGCCAGAAGTGGCGCTGTGGCTCAAGTGGCAGAGTGCTAGCCTTGAGCAAAAACAAGCCAGGGACAATGCTCAGGCCCTGAGTCCAAAGCCCAGGACTGGCCAAAAAAATAAAAATAAAAAAAAAAAAATGATGGTAGCTACATGAGCAAAGCATTTACTTGTATTTTAAATCTAAATTCCTTTTAATTCAGAACACTGGGGCACTGAAATTAAATAGATGGATTTTTCCAAATTCAAGAGTTTTCACAATATTTGCCAATGTATGAATTATTAGTTGGAGTCTATGATCTAGTCTGTTGCTCATCTCAAATTTTAATTCTGGTATCTAATACATTTGCTAGACTTCACATTGCTAGAATATCTACAAATTTGATGGGCATAATGACATATCTTTTGCCAAATCATTCATTAAAATGTAGACGGTAATATTTTTAACATGTTAATCATCACTATATAACATTTTACCTAGAGCAGAACTGAAAGCAAATATTGTTCTAGCTGTCTTGATTGTATCAAATAGCAAATCAATGAACAGGTCTAGTAAGTTGTATGTTTAGCCTCTCCAATTTCCTTTTTGATGTGATTTCATGGGAATATGTGTTTGAAAAGAATAATTTTGTGTACTTGCTTTAGAAAATACAATTCTTTATTAAATATAAAGGGCGGTAAGAAAAGATGGGTGGGTAGGTCATAGGACGGAATATATAGAAAGACTGCAAAATCAAATGTATATCTAAAACATTGTTTAAGACATTTTGTAAATCAACACAAGAATATCAAACAGACACAAAGCAAAATTACAACCCTTAATAGGACTTTCATTTCTCTTCATTATTGGGTGGGATAATACCTAAAGCCTTCAGGCAGCTTTCTAGCTCCAAAGTGGGGCAGGTCACAGCAAGCCTATAGTGCTTACTGGCCAGTTCAAAACATTTCACTCCTGGGACCAATAAAGGAGTAAGTTGTGAATATTGAAGCACTAAACAGTGTGACACCTGGCTCCTCAGGAAACATTTTTCTGCTGTGCAGAAAAAAAGGCAGCTTTAAAATTTGGTACTGGCTTCTCACTGCTATTAGGAGAAAACTAAAAGGCAAACAAAGCTGAACCTTCAATTCTTTCTCTAGATACCACCAAACTGCATAATAGAATTCTTTTCTAATACTGTCTTATAATGTAAGTCCTCATTCTTCCTTCAGTATGTCAATCATGGTACTTGAAGTATTACTCAAAAAAGGTGCATATAAGTAAGAGTAATCCAAAAATATTCCTGGTGCTAAGGAAGAGAGTTTGCTTATGGCAGTCAGCACCTGGGTGTACATATACCCAAGAGACTATTGCAGTGATGTGTATCTCTACTGCTCAGTCAAGGCAAACAGCAACCAGCTGGCTGTGACTAGCTCAGACTAATAAGCATAAAATCAACATAGGCTGATCCAGGCTGCATATCAGCATCTGTTAGGCCATTGTCTCTGCTGATATGTCTGACTGAGCAGAAGGAAGAGTCAAATAGACAGCCTGCTATAAAGCAGATCGCAAGATGAGAAGCCCCTAGCCACCTGCTATGCTTTTGGTAAGGGAGTGATGGTAGGAAGGAAGGCCAGTCAAACCTACAGTGCAGGTATTTCATTCAACCCTTTAAAATTTGCTTCCTTTTCACTCAGGTTTTCCCTTGTGCAGTGGGAGGCTTGAAATGAACTGCAAAACAAACAAAAAAAAGCCACTAATGAATCTGGAATTAGGATTAAAGATCAGGAACCATAGTATCATTTCATGTACCATTACACTCACCATTGAGAGTCAAATGAGCAAATAACACAGACCATGTGCTACTGTGGCAAACAATGAGGTACTCTGACTCAACAATATTTTCAAATAGGATTTTAATTTTCACATCACATTTATTGACAAGAATTTGCTACTCACCTATTGCTTCCTCAGTGTCTTGTATCTCCTACCTTATGGTATATCTCAGACCCTAAGAACATTCACCATTTTCTATATCCTGAGAAGCTCTCAGGACCATAGGACTGTGCACAGGCTCCTCCGAAGCTTGATTACCCCACAAAGCAAACTGCTCATTACTACTGAAAAGAAAGGCCTCTTGTATCAGAACTTAAGTGCAAAGCAGAAAACTGATTCAGAGAAAAACAAGCTGTCTCTTTTCAAATCTCTTTTCTTCTCATATAAGAGATTGGAGTTTTGAAAATGGTAACTTTATCTTACTATACCCCAGTAAAATAAACTAAAATTTACTTGACATATTTTGATAGTATAACCCTCCCATAGATCTACAAAATGTTGTATGAAATGTTAGCATAAGATTATGTATGTGTAGCATGTCAAAAGAAATGATATTTAAAGGTGTAATCGAGAGGTATATATTTGAAGGGTAACCAAGCAAGTATTATGGGTTTGTATCATGACTGAAGGATATATACATTAAAAGGGCTTTTTTTTTTTTTTTTGGCCAATCGTGGGCCTTGGACTCAGGGCCTGAGCACTGTCCCTGGCTTCTTCCAGCTCAAGGCTAGCACTCTGCCACTTGAGCCACAGCGCCGCTTCTGGCCGTTTTCTGTATATGTGGTGCTGGGGAATCGAACCTAGGGCCTCGTGTATCCGAGGCAGGCACTCTTGCCACTAGGCTATATCCCCAGCCCCTTAAAAGGGCTTTTAAAAACATTTTTATGAGAAACTGCTTTTGTGTTTTAGTAATGTAAGAGGAACAGGAAGTTGGAAACAAAGAATTAACACCATTTAACATAATGTAGAGAAAAGGTAGTTTTGAAACCAAATAAGAGATGATATAAACTGAATCATTATAGAGGGGAAAAGATTAGTTCACTCTGTTTACATTCTCTGTTAAGGAAGACAACGCAAAGCAGAATGAAAATAAAATCAATGCTCCAAAATAATGACTTTTTCTCTTATTCAATACATCAAAATATGTTGTTGGTTTTTTAAAAGTCTACAATTTCATATCACTAACACCTCATTACCCTGTAGATTTTGCCCAGGAAATACGAAATTTAAAAAGATATCCAGGTCATTTTTCTCCCTCTATGGCTAAGAACAACTTAAGTTTTATAAAGGAAGACATACTCTAAAATAACAAAAATTATTATTATTTGAGCCTGAGATCAGAGCTGTCCCCTGAATAGCCCTTGGGAGGACTGAGGCCTTCATTCCTAGCTCATGGTACCTGTAAGTGATTAGTTCCTGAGGATTCAAATGCCATCAATATAGTAGTCTCTTGCTAGATTCCACATATGGTGTCATTAGTGTGAAATGGTAGAGATTTTGAGGTGGACCCATTTAAGAGAAAATGTGTCACTAGGATGTAAAGTTTATCTCTTACTCTGTCTGGTCCCCAGTATCTCTTCCGATCTCTCTCTCTCTCTCTCTCTCTCTCTCTCTCTCTCTCTCTCTCTCTCTCTCTCTCTCTCTCTCTTTCTCTCTCTCTCTCTCTCTCAGCTGATGTGGCTGAGTCCAAAAATTCTCTTATCTCTTATGTTACTTATGTCAATCATTTTTTCATAAGAGTCAGAAAATAACTAACATAGATTTTAGTACTAAATAAGTGGGATCATGGCTGTGACTACTTGACAATGATGTGGTTCATAAACCTTTGAAACTAGTGCCAGGAATTTAGATGAGTATAGAAAAGTGGACTTAAAAAAACTAGGTTGCTATAAACAAAGATAATTAGGTGATTTGGGTTGTAGTTCAGGAAACCTTTGTTGATAGAAATGAATAGATTGTGTCCCCAAGGTTTCACGGGGAAATGACCTCTTTATTGGAAATTGGACGACAGATTACTCATGTTAATTTGAAATAAACAACTTTCCTGCACTTGTCCTTGCCCTGAGACACTGTGGAAGTCTCGGTTTACCCAGTTATTCTGGTGGAGGTGATTTAATGGCAGCCCAACATTCAGGCTCTGACATTCGTTTTCATGGTTACTTTTAATTAGATGTTAAAATTGTTCAGAAAGAAGTGTGAACACAGTTGGGCTCAAATAGTATGGTTGTAAAAAGGAAATTAGTGTTATTAAAAATATATTTTTTTAAGTTTTTATTATAAAACTGATGTACAGAGAGGTTACAGTTTCATAAGTTAGGCATTGGATACATTTCTTGTACTGTTTGTTACCTTGTCCCTCATACCTCCTCCCCCCTCCCCTTCCCTTCCCCCCCCCCCCCCCCCCCGCGGTGTTCAGTTCACTTACACCAAACAGTTTTGCAAGTATTGCTTTTGTTGTTGTTTCTTTTTTAAAGCAAAGTACTTTATGTGGGAACAGCACAAAAAATGTCTTCAGGCCATCTCAGAAATTGATGCACGTGGAAAGGCAAGAATGCAAAAATGTAAAGTCATTTGAAAAACTTAAGAAGATATGAAATCTGAGAGGGGAAGACTTTATAGAGAAGTTCATAGGGGTGGAGATTTCCAAGGTATTAGGAGTCACACCCTACCACAATGTTCCTTGGATACAAAGTAATGTTTGAACTTTTGGTGTTCAGGTTCCATTTGGGCTGATCATTTCTTCATTCTTCCCTTTTGTAATAGAAACTTTTATCTTGTTACACTGTATAGTTTGGGATGTTCTTCTTGATTTTATAGAGTCACATGATAAAAGTTTGCTTTGAGACATGCACTTTGAGACATGTACTTTGATACATGCACTTTGAGACATGAACTTTTGAGAAATGCAATAA
Organism: Perognathus longimembris pacificus; assembly: GCF_023159225.1. Lineage (NCBI taxonomy): Eukaryota > Metazoa > Chordata > Mammalia > Rodentia > Heteromyidae > Perognathus > Perognathus longimembris. The sequence continues at coordinate 34,882,857 of NC_063165.1, forward strand.
CTATTGAGATTTTTAGAACTCATGAAATACATGTGTACAGTGAGATGAACACAAGCCTTTTATTGCAGAGAACAGAAAATTATGGTTTGAATTTAAACGACCTTCCAAAGAGTCAAGTGTTGGGAATTTGATTGAAAGTTTATAGGATTTTGGAAAGTGCTTGGATTATGAATTAATCAATGGAATAATTTACTAATGAACTAAAAGTATGATGGTGTTATTGAGAAATGGTGGAGAAGAGGAGGTTACTTATAATGGCAGGAAGTAGGTCAAATGAGGGGTTGATGTTGAAGAATATGTCTTGTAGTGGGCCCTTTCTTCTCTCTTTGATTCCATTTGCCATAATGTGAGCTGCCTTACTCTAAAATAATGTTCAACCTTACTTTAGGCTCATGGCAAAGGAGGAAAGCTGACTAAAAAATGAAATCTTGAAAAGTGTGAAGCAAAATAAATACTTTATCATTTAAATTGCTTCCCTCAGATATTTTCACAATGACAAAATGTCTGACTAACACTTGGGGAATTAGAAGGAGTGGGGAAAGAGATTTTTGTCATGATCCCAGTGCAACTTTACAGGTCTTCTGACATCAATTACAGGTAATATTGGAAATTTTCCTTGAGATGATGAGAATGTAGAACAAAACTCTAGTCCCTTCAGATATGCCAAATGATATATTAAAAGTTTTATAGGACCAGATAGTAAAGCTGTAATAGCTCAATTACCTCATTGAAAATTAAGAAATGGATCCAGGGCTGGGGATATAGCCTAGTGGCAAAAGTGCCTGCCTCGGATACACGAGGCCCTAGGTTCGATTCCCCAGCACCACATATACAGAAAACGGCCAGAAGCGGCGCTGTGGCTCAAGTGGCGGAGTGCTAGCCTTGAGCGGGAAGAAGCCAGGGACAGTGCTCAGGCCCTGAGTCCAAGGCCCAGGACTGGCCAAAAAAAAAAAAAAAAGAAATGGATCCAAAAACCAGCATGGCTCAATTGCAAAGCAGCTATGAGACAGTCCCTGGATTCAAACCTCATATAGAAGCCTCACAGATAAAAGAAAGGTAGGAAAGAAGGAAGGAAGGAAGGAAGGAAGGAAGGAAGGAAGGAAGGAAGGAAGGAAGGAAGGAAGGAAGGAAGGAAGGAAGGAAGGAAGGAAGGTTCTTAGATAAAAGAACTTTACATACTACTAATGATAACTGTGTCTACATCTGACATCAGAATGAGGTCTGATACTTTCTCACTAGGGCCTATATGACTCTTTGCTTATGGCTAAAATAAGAAAGTGACCTGTTTTTAGCAGTGTCATTATGGGCCCAGAAAGCTTTATCTTGAAGTTTAGGCCTCTAGATTTTATTCCCAGGGGAATTTATAGATGTCAACAAGGTAGAGGGAAAAATGAGTCAGGGACACTTACAGGAAGTTTAGTGGTTCTAGATCCAAGGATTTTAGTTAAAGTGTTTGGTGAGAAAATAGATTGTCTGTATTTAGGAAAATAAATTAGATTTTTACCTTTTGAAAATTAATTCAGTTTGTACAAAAACTAAGACTTAAAAATACACTAAAAAGAACAATTTAAACTAAAGTCCAGCAATGTGGAAATCTATCATGGAAGAAGAGTGCTTAAGCTAAACACACACACACACACACACACACACACACACACACACACACACAAAACAGATCACCAAATAAATAAATAAAAGGAAAATTTTATAATCATGTAAACATAATACCAAAGAATAGAAGAAAAAACTGAAATTGAAAGACAAAATCTGAAAGAAAAGACTTCAACATATGACAGAGAAAGAATAAGTATAAAAAATGTAAAGAAATCAACTTAGCTTTTTGAATAAATGAACTCTAAGCAATGGAAACAAGTGGTTCTTATTATGTTCTGTTTGCAAATATTTCTATTTTTTTTTGTTTTAATTTTCTGTACTCTGCCTTGTATATAAGTTTGCCTGATCCATGGAAGGGAAAAGGAATCACAGAAAAAGCAGACGAAGAATGACCTAATGTAACAATGATACTCACTAGACACTATGTTAGAAATGATTTTATAACTTAGCAGGGAGAGTGGGGAAGGGGAAAATGGGAGAAAATAAGTGAGGGGATAATCGTATAAAAACAAATGTACTCATTAGTTTACTTTGTAACTGTAATGCCCCTGTACATCACCCTTACAATAAATATATTTTTAAATAAAAAATTAAAAATTATAAATGAACAAAAAAGAAAAAAGACAAAGTCCTAATTCATGTAAGAGTAAGCCTTAAAGACAAATAAACATATGAAAGTTTGTTCAATCTTATGGAAATATAGTGTCATCAGAAAGTGCTCTTGAGAACTCAAAAGGCTATCAAAATTACTAATACCTGACTATTCTTCAAAAACTGACAGGAAAGAGAAGCATGTGAACTATTGTGCTCTATTAGTAAAGATTAAAAATTACCCAAACCTCTTTAGAATGTAATGAGGCAAGACTTGGTACTTGTACATATAGATCATAAATGTACCTAGATTGTAACCTTGTGAGACTCTCACACATATCACAAGAAATTATACACAAAACTATTCACTGAAGCTTTAATTTTTATTCACAAAATAAAATGTAAGATCTCAAAATCCTCATCAACAGGAGACTGAAAATAAATTATGGTGTGTTCCTTGGTGGATTATGTAGCTCCAGTAAAATGAGTGGACAAAGCCATAGGGTGCAAAATAAAGTTCAATATAGAAAGGGTAAAAACTGTAGTAAAGGAGAAAAACAAAGTCTAATGCTTTCAGCCAATTTCAGAGTTGGTTGAATAGTATTGAAGAAAGTAGAGCAAACAGGTATTTAAATCTGTGAACTCAAGCAGAAATCCGACACTAAAAATCAGTTCAGAGGGGCTGGGGATATAGCCTAGTGGCAAGAGTGCCTGCCTCGGATACACGAGGCCCTACGTTCAATTCCCCAGCACCACATATACAGAAAACGGCCAGAAGCGGCGCTGTGGCTCAAGTGGCAGAGTGCTAGCCTTGAGCAGGAAGAAGCCAGGGACCACTAGTGCTCAGGCCCTGAGTCCAAGGCCCAGAACTGGCCAAAAAAAAAAAAAGAAAAAAATCAGTTCAGTGTCTGTAAACCAATTGTGTTCTGCTGTCACATCTTAATAGTAACAACACTTAATATATGGCATATGGTATTATTTCATTTAAATTAATACTAAAATTTTTGTGACATCAGGAGGTTGTTCTTTTCGTTTCAGATTATTCAATTGAACCAAAGGAAAAGATTACAGTAGTCTCTTGTCTACAGTTTTATTTTTAATTTTATAAAGATTAGCCAAATGCTAGAAATACCCTACCTTTATAAAAGATTGGTATATATATATATATGATAGTCCTAGCAGATCGATCACAATAACTCAATATCTATGTACATATGATCACATAAGATGATGCTAAACAAAATTAACTCCAAGGTATGGAAACAAGTGGTTGATCATTGTTGCTATTAGTTTTGATGCAATATGTGAAATTATTTCTTTTTTCTTTTGTTTATCTTCCCTATGATTTAGCCCCTGTTGTCTTTGTGTCTGAATCAGGGAAGGGAAGGGGAATATCAAAATGGTAAGACAAAGGCAAACCAATGCAACAGCAATACATACAAGACAATACATTGTAAACCAACTGTATAAGGGTGGTGGTGGAGGGGACTGGGGAAGAGGGAGGGTGCGAGAAAAATGAGGGAGGAGGTAACAAGCTTGACAAGAAATGTATTCAACATCTTACATATGTATCTGTAACCCATCTGTACATCACTTTGACAATTAAAAATTTAAAACAAATTAAAAATCAAAGCAATGATCCTGTAAGAATTAGATCTTAAACACAAAACCACATATAGTATCTGTTTTCTCCAGCATATGGAGTCCAACCTATATTTTCTGTCATTCACACTGCATTTGATTGATCAGGTTACCTGTCAGATGAGTAATAAAAAAATTTAAAGCAAGCCTTCATACCAGAAAATTCATCACCTTAAAGTGATTTTACTTTATTGTAGTGGATGCTGCCATTGTTAGAAAGGTTAACTCTTTATTCATGCTCTTGATGGGTGCTCTTTGAGTGGGTTGAACAGACTAGATGAATGCCTGCCAGTAGCAGATTACTATGCCATAATATCAGGCTAAGGACATAATAATGTTCTTCATATTGGCTAGATAAAGGTAATGTAACTACTTATTGATCAGTTTAAATTCACTGGAACTTTTGAAGCAGTAACCACTTCAGAACAGTAGGCTCATAAGTAACTGAATAGGAACTCTGGCAACATCTTACAAATTATGGTTGGAGATTCTCACTTAAAAGGTTGAGAAAGTATATATATATATATATATATATATATATATATATATATATATATATTGCTCTACAAGTCCCTCCCCTCTGTCCCTTTAGTATCTCATGAGCAAGATCATTAGTAACTATTATAAGAGCCCACCCCTCTCCCTCTGAAAAGAGAAAAATTCAGTAGATATCTTTAGTGGATTATTTTATGTAATCACACAAGAGTTATGATTAAAATATAGATTCTAAGTTTCAAAATAAATGTAGCTTTCACTAATAATACAACAATAGCAGTGAAAGGAAAATTAAAGTTTGTAGAATAATATAATCATGTAAATACATATAGAGAGAGCATATTGTTCAAATACAAAGAAAAGCAAAACAATGGAGACATTATCCTCCTAATCTACAATTTATTATATAAAAGAAACAACAGGTATAAGACAGTAAGTGTATTTCTATAAATCTTTGCAGATGCAGTTTGTATACCACAGTTTTGAAGGATGTCTGTAAGAGGAGTAATTAGATAAGATAGCAGGAGTGTCTCAGGCTAAAGACAGGAAAAAGCATGGTTTTAAATTTTCTATAACATTCTATATTGTACTTCAGTGAAAATGAATGATTGGATGCAAAAGAGTAGCAATTGGAAACTTTTCATGCCATTAGCACTTCTTTTCTACTGTTTTCTGATTTCTTAACCTTACCATCCACCTGGAGGGAAATAACCATTCTTTTATGATATATCCTTACCCAGATCAATGCCTATATCATGAAATATGGCCACTCTGGCTCCATTCTCTGGAACTCCCAGAGAGAAGTTCATGTTTCAACTTAATGGGTAGAGAAAAGATTACATTGAAAATGTCTACCAATTCCAGATATCCCATGGGTCACTTTAGTAAGTCTCTCTCCCTCTCTCCTTCTCATCTTTTACTCTTAGGTAGATATCAGAGTCATATCACCAAACAACAAATAAGATTATAAACTATGATTTCAACAACAATGACTATGCTTACATGTTTTTCATATGCATACCTACATATTTATGTATCTACATATATGTATATAATCTTTAAGTATTTGTACATAGGAGTTTCCATTCAATGAAGCTGGGTAAGTGATTGGCCTTGGACTAGGAGTGCGGCTCCTCTGTTCTCTTCTGCCTGGTGCCATGTGAGCGAAGCATTCATCCCTTTTGGCTTCTCCTGGAAGCCAAACCCTTCATGGAAGAAAAACCCTAAAGTTCTGAGAATTGAAGGGAATCTAAACCCACAAAGGGGATGGAAGAAAACATAGGGTTAGGGGAATTTCTAAAGTGGAATCTGCAAGAATAAGAAATAATTAAGCTTCCAAATCGTCTAGGAACAACTTGAGCATGGTAGTTAGCAATGGTCAATAGGAAGTATGGACCACCCACAGACCTGATACAGAAAGGAGATCATAGAAAGCCATCAAGCTGCAGGACTAATATCCCATCTTCAGATCAACAGCTGTAGCAAGCATTTCTGTGAGGGCAACATTGAAAGTGAACAACTCTCCAAGGATGAGAATTTAGTAGTAGGAATATAGAGTTATATTCAGTTGAACCAAAGGAAAAGATTACAGTAACCTTGTCTACAGCTTTATTTTTAATTTTATAAATATCAGACAAATGCTAGAAATACTTTAATTAGGATATGCACCCTACCTTTATAAAAGCATTAGTATTAGTAGAATTATAAAATATAGCTAAACCAACATAGGAATTTGGAATGTTTGTAGAGTGAGAGTTTCATCAATTCTGTATTGGTATGAACATTAACATATACCACTTAATTTAAGACATGAAAGGTGATCAAATAAAGGGTACATGGCCTGGTCATGTTAAGTTTTAATTGTTAGTATAAAGGGATTAAAACACTGAGAAGAGCTCAATTATTTGTACACTTTGGGGCATCATTTGTATATTTTGAATGTTATTTATTTAATTATCTTCAAGTAGTTGTATAATTGGATTTCAATTCGACATGTCAGTTTAGGAGGACAATGCATCATGGTCAATGTCATCCTTCTCTTTATTCTCTCCAAGGCCTCCCAACCAGGATATAATTTTTAATCTTACTTAATTATTCAGTAAAATTAAGATAGATATTCAGTAATGTAAGGTAAAAAACAACCAAAATGTATTACTTTTTAAATTAAAGCATTTTTAAACTTGGGAAATATTAACACCACTTAATACGTATCTGTGCAACTAATCTTTACAGGTGTAGAGACATAAAACTAAAAATGTCATTAGATATAAAAGTATTCTTTGATAAAGGTGGAAAGTTACAAAATGTAATTGTTTTTGGTTCTGTCCCTATGTAGGTCTAACATTGTTCTTTGAATTCAGACTGGGGTATTTTGTTACAGATCTTTGGAAAACCCCTAATAGATCATGAAGGGATGACCACTGCTACTATTTTTAGCTAGAAGAGGGTTAAATATAAACCATAGCACTCGGTTAGAGAAATTGTAGAATTAGAATTACATATTTAGGATGAATTCTAACCAGCATTTTCCCTGAAAGTCTCCAACTACAATAATCTGTATGTCAAATATCAAACTGCCTTCTTCTGTCAGAATGTGGAAGGAAATGTGCCATAGAAACAGATGTAGCAGTATCCCTCTTCTGGCATGAAGACAGCAGTGACAGTCCAGTTGAACAAGACAAGCATAAAACATCTTTAGCCTGGAAATGTTCTAACGATGGGGCACATTTCTGTTCGGTCTGTTTTTCAAACCCAACAAATAGGCAAAATAACTAATGATAACTTTTGTTGATTCTTTTTACTTTATGTCCTTTTAGGGCACACACAATACACATAGATCATAGATTTAAGTATTCTTATATTTTACTTTTCTTTTTCTTATAGACTTTTAAGCTATTTTTTAGTCTCATACAGAAAATGTAATTTAGTGGCTTCTAGAAAACCCTAATAAGATCATGATTCATTACTTATGTCACCATTATTTATATTTAAAGCTCTGTTACTGACATATTCTCCATCTCCTTTGCAGAGCTCTCATGCTTAGCAGCTTAACTGGTGGACCTGTATTAGTCTGATAATCATTAAACTATCAGCAAATTGCTCACCAAGGGAGATGGAAACTCCAAAGCAGGGGTTAAGGGGCATCTCATTTATGCATAGACAGCCTTAATGGACTCTGACCTTAGCTGTTATTCAGGAATCAAGTTGGACACATTTTAGATAGGTACCTCTATAGCTAAGCTCTTCCCCCTAAATCATGGATAAGAAGTATGGTTGAAGCAATGTGTTAACAAGTTCTGTGCCCTTTCCACACATAGTTGTACTCCTTTTTTTGATTATACCTCCTGCTCACCTTCTTCAACTCTATGGCTTTAGAATTACAGAGGAGTAACCAATTCATGGACAGCTCCCTCTTCAAAGTTATAAAGTAACAATTTGAGTTCATTTTATTCTTTGATGCATCTTATCTGGGCCTGGGACAAAACTGATGACAGTTTGTGGAAACAATTTCTTATACGTGTTTCACATATGCTTCTCTGAATGCATCTACCATGTTCCATTCTTGATAAAGATGGGCTCCATAAATAGTCACAATTAAGGAACTAGTATAGACAAATTCGCATTTATCACGTAGTTCAGTCTCAAATAAGGTGCTAGTAGCTCTTACTAAAACTGATGTTAGAAAACTTTTTTAAGGACCACTCTGCAATAACTTTCCTCTAGTTATTCATAGAGAACTACACATTAAAGGTATTTTTTATATATTTTTATTATCAAACTGAATTACAGAGAGGTTACAGTTTCATACATTAGGCATTGGATACATTTCTTGTACTGTTATCTCATCCCTCATTCCCTCCTCCCCCCTCCCTCTTTCCTTTCCCCCTCCCCCCCCACGAGTTATTCAGTTGTTCAGTTCATTTTCATTAAACAGTTTGTAAGTATTGCTTTTGTAGTTGTTTTTCTTTTTTTACCCTGTGTCTCTCGATTTTGGTATTCCCTTCCAATTTCCTGGTTCTAATACCAGTATACACGGTTTCCAATAGCTATACCCTCATGAACACATAAGATAATGGTAAGTGAAATGAACTCCATGTTATGGAAAAGATTGTTATATCACAGTTGTAAATACTTTCAACGTGCCATATGTAACTGTAGCCTCTATTATTGATGATATTCCTGTATCACCTTCCTGTGGTTGTACCTATACTACCTCTGTATCTTATCTGAGTATATTAAAGGTCTTTTTTTTTTTTATATTTTTTTTTGTCGGTTAGGGGGATTGAACTCAGGGCCTGTGTGCTATCCCCGAGTTCTTTTCCTTGTAGTTAACACTCTACCACTTGGGCCATAGCCATATTTCCATCTTTTCCGTAGTGAATTGAAGATAAGAGTCTCACTGGAACTTTTCTGCCTGGTCTGGCTTGGAAACCCGATCCTTAAATCTCAGACTCCTGAGTAGCTAGATTACAGGTGTGAGCAAGCAGCACCCAGCAGTTTTAGAGTCATGATATTTTCCTCTTTGGTATCATTGAAATAGCCATGTACTCTTTGGCTACAAACAGATTATTTGGTTTATTTGTTATGTAGTTACTAAAAATTTTGAGGCTGAAATGATTACACTATGGGATAATTATTGAAGACATGCTTTAATATGATCTCTTTGCTTAAATGACTTAACTTTTGATGTCTCATTATTATCTTAAATTCTTCACTTATTTTTAGGAAAAATACATTTTTTTCTGGAATGAAAATTTATAAATTATAAAACTTATTTTCAGAGCATGTTTTGTCAATATGTTGCTATTGACTTATGATAGTCTATGTGGTATTTATAGTTTATTATTTTAGTACTAGTTTTAGTGGTACTAATTAGTAGTACTAATGCTATTTAGTGCTAGTATGTAGTAGTACTAGTATTATTTAGTACCATACTATTATTTTAGTACTATTAGCTTAATATTTAGTACTGTTAAAGTATAATTTATATATTATATACTATTTATGCTTATTACATTATACAAAAATCCTAACAGTGTGCTTTATATTAGACTTCAGTTATTTAAGTCATTGTGAAATGGTAATAAGGAAAACCATTCACTGATCATCTCTGAGAGTTAATTGTTATATGATGGTAGGTACAATACCATTGCTTTTCACTTTTTTATACCATGTAATTGTGTTACAACAATGGAAAGCTAACAAAATATAAACCCATTTTTAAGATTTAATTGTGTGTTATATATAGGAGTTCTGAATTTTTAAAGTGTCTATCAAGGCTGGGTTCTGGTGGTTCATATCTTTTAACCTTGCTACACAGGAGGCTATTGAGGTTCATGGTTCTAAGCCAGGCTAGGGAGGAAAGGTCTGTGAGAGTCCTATTTATACTTAACTACCACAAAGGAAAAAAAAAGCTGGAAGTGGAGCTGTGGCTCAAGTGGTACAGTGCTAGCCTTAAACAAAATAATGCAGGAACAGTGTACAGGCCTTGAGTTTATGTCCCAAGACCCCCCCCCCCCACCCCACATAGACACAGACACAGACACGGACACAGACACACACACACACACACACACACACAGTGGGAGAATCTGTGGATGTGTGTGGATGTGCAATGAACTGTCATTTTTAAGCTTTCTTAATTTTTGCCTTTGTAAGAAAATTTAGGAATGTCCAATTATATTTTTAATTTTAATTTATGTAAGGCTATTATGGTTACTATATTTGTTGTACTTGTTTAAACCTAAAACATACTTGTCATTGATTTTGTTTTACTTCTAAGAAGCCCTAATATGTACTAGATGGTCCATGGTTCATGACTATCTCTAACAACTCATGTATGAACTTGAAAAGTTTGATTAGTACCAACCTGATACCAGGACAAATACTTCTTATTCATTACATGAATGATGTTGGAAGGAAAAGATGCCGGAAGAGACACTTCTTGGTGGGAGATTTGGAGTTCTATATGGAGATGTGGGTTTGAAAGGCATAGAAAAGATAAGAATTAATTGTTTTTACTATATTTTAAATAGGCCAGCATTCAGTTCCACAGCTAAGAAAATAAATCATCAACTTCATCAAATAGAGTCCTAAGCAGTTCAGTACATTTTCTTATTTTTAACATCAATTACAACACCATAGGCTATCGAAATTGTAAGGAATTTTGAAAATACTTAATACAATGCTCCCAAATTTCAGATGGAAAATTTATACCTAAAGACATGAAATTATTTCTCTAGGGAAATATACTTAAATATACTTGTAGAAGGGTTTGAGTAAAAATGTCACTTTTTTAACATTGACTAACTTTTAAGCTCAGAACAGAATGTGTTGTTCTAAATCTGCCTCTTTAGCATCCCACTGTTTCTGACATATATTTCTCATTATCATAAAGACAGAACATTAAAGAAATGATAAGATGTCCATGCTTTATGCTTGCTTGTTCCAAGAAAATGGTAGTTTTCTTGGAAATCATTTTTTTCTTCTTCTTTATTGTCAAAGTGAAGTACAGAGGGGTTACAGTTTCATATGTAAGGCAAGTACATTTCTTATACAACTTGTTACCACCTCCCTCGTTTTTCCTCCATCTCCCCCCTCCCCACCCTCTACCCACATCACATCATGAGTTGTACAGTTGGTTTACGCCAATTGGTTTTCTAAGTATCGCTATTTCAATGGTTTGTCTTTTTATCCTTTGTCTCTCAATTTTGATATTCCCTTTCCCTTCCCTAGTTCCAAAACACATATATACAGTAATCAGGGTACTAAGATCAGTTACAGTAATAGCAGGGGTAAAAACCACTAGAAAGGAATACGAGAAGAAAAATAGCTATGTTTTTTGTTTTTCAAATTGTTATTATCAAACTGATGTACAGAGAGGTTACAGTTTCATACATTAGGCATTGGATACATTACTTGTACTGTTTGTTACCTCCTCCCTCATACCCCCGCTCTCTCCTCCCCCTTTCCCTTTCCCCACACGAGGTGTTCAGTTCACTTACACCAAACAGTTTTGCAAGTATTGCTTTTGTAGTTGTTTTTCTTTTATTTACCCTGTGTCTCTCAATTTTGGCATTCCCTTTCAATTTCCTAGTTCACATGGCATGTTGAAAATAAATACAACCATATACCTCTTATTTCCATAACTTTGAGTTTATTTCACTTGGCATCATCTTATGTGTTCGTACGGGCATAGCTATTGAGCTACTGTGATCTTCTGCAATGACTATCCTAGAGATGTACTAATTATTCTCTATGAGGGAAACCATAAAGTCCATGTTTCTTTGGACCTGGCTCACCTCACTTAATATGATTTTTTTCCAAGTCCTTCCATTTCCTTACAAATGGGGCAGTATCATTACTTCTGATAGAGGCATAGAATTCCACTGTGTAAATGTACCACATTTTCTTGATCTATTCCTTTACTAAGGGGCATCTACATTGGTTCCATATTTTAGCAATGCCAGATTGTGCTATGATGAACATAGTTGCTCTGGTGGCTTTAGTGTGGTCTTGCTTGTAGTCTTTTGGGTAAATGCCCAAAAGTGGGGCTGTTGGGTCATAGGGGACCTCTATATTTAGCTTTCTGAGGAACCTCCATATGGCTTTCCAGAGTGGTTGAACAAGTTTACATTCCCACCAACATAAGTAGGGTTCCCTTGTGGACACATCCCCTCCCGCATTTGTTATTAGTTTTCCTGACAATGGACATTCTTACTGGGGTGAGGTGGATTCTCAGTGTTGTTTTGATTTGCATTTCTTTTATTTATTTTAGTGCACTTCTTCATGTGACTCTTGGCCATTCTCCTTTCCTCTTCAGAGAAGTCTCTTTTTAGGTCTTTGGCCCATTTGTTGAGGGGTCCATTGCTTCTTTGAGGATTTGTTTTGGAGGAATTTAATTTTTTGAGTTCTACATATATTTTAGATATAAGACCTTTGTCTGTAATGTGGCTGGTAAAGATCTTCTCCAAATCTGTGGGCTTTCTGTTAATCTTGCAAGCTATGTCCTTTGCTGTGCAGAAACTCTGCAGTTTAATGCAGTAGTACCATTTGTTCAACCTTTCTTTGATTTGTTCCATTTCTTGGCCTTTATTAAGGAAGCTTCAACCTGTGCCAAGGAGCCTTGGATATCATTTTAAGACAGTTCATGTGAAAGAATTAGGTTAGAACGTTTTTTTCTTGACCAGTCCTGGGACCCATACTCAGGGTCTGAGCACTGTCACTGGATTCTTTTTCTCAGGGCTAGCACTTTACCTTTTGAGCCACAGCACCATTTCCAGCTTTTTTTGTTTGTGTGATGCTGAGCAATCAAACCCAGGGCTTAATGCATGCTAGGCAAACACTCTACATTCCCAGCCCAGGCTGGAACTTTTTAAGTAATCCTGAACTACTCTTTCCTCCTCCCTTCTACTCCCTTCCTTTTCCCTCTACTATCCTCCTTCCCACTCTGGGCTTTTTCCCTCTACTCTCCCCCCCACTTCCTTCCACCCTCCTATCCTTTTCTGTCTTTCCCCCAGTGCTGTTATACTCTGATCTCCTCTTCTTTTCTTCCCCTATCTGCTTCCCTTCCCTCCCATTCTATCTCCATTTCTACTCTTTTCATTCTTTCTCTTCCCTTCCTTTCTCTTCTATCTTTTCTCTTTCTTCCTTCTACTTTCTTTTCTTGTTGGTTTATTTTTATTGTCAAACTGTAGTGCATTATCATGAATATAGTTAACTTCAACACAAAGCTTACTCTTGTTACTTTCTTCTTTTTACTCTTCCTACCATAACTCTTCTCTGGAAGTCATTATCTATAGAACAGGAAATCAGGAAGAGTTAAAGACAGTAATACTTTTTCCAAAGTTCTTTGAAGCAGCCATCAAGTTAAACCTATGGATCCTTTGGGAATCTGGGGATATTCCAGTAGACAGAAAAATACTTTAATTTTCATCTTCATGGTCTACATTCTCTGGTCTTTGTTATCTTCTTTGTGGCTTTTGGATGTAGTTCACTTGTCTTCACTGGCTTTGAGGGGGCTTCTATGTCATGGTCACCTTTTCCTTTGAGCAAATTTTCATCAGAGTAATGTTGACTTGTGCTGGATGCCGAATTCCTCAGATGGTACCATGTGAACAGCCCTTTGTCTTTTATTGATTCAACTTCCCAGGTGTTCCAGCCCTTTCTCCCAGTTTGTTACCTACAGACATCTACTTTCTTTCTAGATTACACATTTATTCAACCATTATTTTGTATCAACCCTCTGCACATTTTTAATCTATTTCCCTTTTCATTGCTAGGCTTACTTTTTATCAATGGTTTAATTTCCCACAGGAAAGTTATTCAGGCTACTATAAGGTAATTTTCCACTGGGAAAATACATCAACTACACCTCTGCTATACAAGTATGTTCTGGGCTCATCAACAACTTCAAGTATTGTTTCCACTTGGATCTTAAATATGCCTAAAGGCTGGATCATTTTGGAACCTTTTGAAAAATACAGAATCTCAGGCTCTTCTCCAGACCTGCTAAAGTAAAAGATTTATTTTAACTGGATCTAAGGTGAGTCCCATGCACATTGCAGTTGGAAAATCATAAATCTACATAGGTTGGAAAGAAAAATATAATCAAAGCAGTCATAGAAAGACATTTTTGTGTTGATAACTTTGAGTTAAAAAAAGAAAAGCAGGGTTGGGGATATAGCCTAGTGGCAAGAGTGCCTGCCTCGGATACACGAGGCCCTAGGTTCGATTCCCCAGCACCACATATACAGAAAACGGCCAGAAGCAGCGCTGTGGCTCAAGTGGCAGAGTGCTAGCCTTGAGCGGGAAGAAGCCAGGGACAGTGCTCAGGACAAAAAAAAAAAAAAAAGCAAATAGATCAATACAAACAAAAAAGGAGGGGCAGCTAAACTAAGAGTAATAATGAAAAATTAGAATGTACTCCTTTTCTTCCACTTCTCCAATTTTCAGTTTTGTTTTTATTTAGATAACGCACAGTGCACGCTGGGAATATGTCCTATTCACAAGAGTGCTTGCCTCCCATACGTGAAGCCCTAGATTCGATTCCTCAGCACCACATATATAGAAAAGGCTAGAAGTGGCGCTGTGGCTCAGTTGGCAGAGTGCTAGCCTTGAGCAAAAAGAAGCCAACGACAGTGCTCAGGCCCTGAGTTGAAGTCGCAGGACTAGCAATAAATAAATAAATATGAATAAATAAATAAAGCACAGCTCTAGTGTAACATTGTTTGCATTAATAGCACACTTTCCATGTATTTATTCTTTAAGTATCATGCATATCCAGAAACAAAGTAACAATTTAAATTACTGAAAGAAACAGAAATTACAATTTTTCAGCAACATTCGGATAAGAATGATGAGAGGTGGGAAGAAATAGTTTTGAGGGCTGAAATGTTTTCAAATTTAATAATTGACTCTTTCGTAGGCTGATAAACAATTATGTCCTTACCTCAAATAACAAACATGGAAAGGCATCCATTTTGCTTTGGACCACCTTGGTGTTGCTTATATTTTATAACATTAATTTACTCAAGGATTTTAATGGTATTTTTATTTTAACATTTTTCAGAAGGATAAAGAAATGTCATGAGATACATAGACATGGTCATGTCTTTGCTTGCTTTTAACTAAGTTTACTCTAGCAAACATCAGTAGGAGATATGTTAACTATTCACTTTTATGCAAATAACACAAAACAAACAAACAAAAAATCCAAAATCTACATAAGTCTGCTTTTAAAACAATTTCTTGGTTTTGGATAGATAAAGGTTATCTTTGCAGGTAAAGTAGCCAGAATTAGAAATCAGCAAGAAATACAATGGTGTTTGGTGAAGAGATACTGTAATTTATTATATTACAGTTGACAATTTAGACCATATTTCCTGCAAACGATACAAGTAAACAGACATAGTTTACCTGAAATATGTAGAGCAGGGTTACAAAAATTAATATCATGTCTCAGAAAGAGAATATTGCTTACATTCTTCTGTTTGGTACATACCACATCCAAGCTTCTTTTGTTTCTATTTCTAGGCTGAACTTAATCCCAAGTACAATGAAAGCTCTATGCACATAGGTGGGAAGGGAAGCACTGAGTCCAGGCTGAATGAATTTATGCTATAGTGACATGTCCAAATCTCCCTTCAGGACTGAAGGGGCCATTTCTGAAGATTCTGGGTTTTTGATAGCTGGATACCTCTTTGAAAACATTCTTCAGCCTATGATACTTGTTTTATCAACTTCTTTCTCCAAAGACAGTCCACACCTTCTAAGTAAATAAAATGCTGACTATCTCAAGTGGAATCATTCTGGGTTAATTTTGCAGGTCTAGAGTTTCTTGTGGGTTTGTATGACGCATGTGACAGTTTACCTTGTCATTTCTCTTTGAAAAAACCCATAGTTCTCATTGTCTGTTTTTCCACTAATGAATTTTCTGCGCGCGTGCACACACACGCACGTGCGGGCGCACACACACACACACACAAATCTCATTTCAGAGTCTGCTTTGTAGAGAATGCAAAGAGTGCTGATGCCAGGAGTGATTTGAGAAACAGAAGCTGAAATGAGATTTTAGAGCCAGCTGGAGGCACTGAAGATGCTGTCAGTAGTATATGTAGAGCATTAATTGCTCATGAAATTCTGCAGAAGTGTAAATGTCAGAATTTTTATGTGTAGCAAACTGAGGTGGGACACACATGGAAAGGAATGCATTGGCAGGTACAGGATGTTAGGGTTTTAAGACAATATATAAAACATTAACTTACTGAATTATTTTGATCTATTGGGGAGGACATTGAAAAAGCTAGGTCATTGAATCACTAACAGAAAGCCAAGTATGAAAAAAGAGCACAGTATTTGGCAGAGTAATAAAATTTATTTTCTGAAGCAAAATAGCTGAAAGTTGAGGGTCAGATCCAGGACTTATTTACAAAGTTTTCAGAGTCTCAAGGCAAATTGAAAGTTCTATGCTGTCAAGTATGCTATGGGAAAGTCTTAGTCATGGTAAGGAAATAATGGCGTCCTGAAATTTGGAATTGGGTATATCTTGAATGACACATAATAAAGAACTAGAGCCTATGAATCTTCTAAAGTTCATGCACCTATAGATGAAAACTCAGACTCAAGAAACAATTGTTTTAAAGAACAGATTAAATTTATGAGAATTAAGTGGAGGAGTGGGATTGGGAGGGATGGGGAAGAATGATAAAGGAGTAACATCAATCAAGATTCATTGTATTCATAAACTAATTTTTTGAATGGTAATCCTTTGTATAACAACTTAAAGATAATAATAATAATAAAATATAATATAGCCTTATGGTGGTGGAAACCACGCAACCAACAACTTTATTGTTTACTGTATAAAATCATAATAATCAAATATATGGTCAGTAAATTTTGGATTGAGTAGCCACCTGTCAGTACAACCATTATTCTTTGCTCAGTTTCTGTTATTAAGGTAGTTTGTCACATCTATATCCACAGCCAAAAAGGAAGGAGAGTAACTTTTTAGGAGCCCCTCAATACTTGGCACAGGACAGAGTAAAGGACAAATTATATTCATGCTTTTTATTACTAAATGAAATGATTGATAGACATCTCTGAGTTTTATTTTCATGAGGTAAGCATACATCATCAGTACCCTGGATAATGGAGAAGCATGCTTAATGGGACAATGCTATATGAAGAGACAGACTACAGTCTACTAGGGAAATTGTATATCAATGTATTTGGGGAAATAAGAAAAAACAAAGTGTCATGCACTTGTTATACTGCAAATTTATTTATTTATTTATGCACTGCTGGGGCTCAAAGCCAGGGTCTCAAGCATGCTATCACAGAGCATTGTCTTTACCCTTTAATTATTTATCTTTTTAGGAGAATGAGTTTGTCAGCAATCAGTTTGAATCTGGATTAAGCTAACAGGCAAGCCATCTAGCTGAACAGTATGAGCATTATGTGAAAGGGATGTAGAATAGGTAATAGAGGAAGGGAGATGGTAACAATCACTTGAAATTCCCAAACCAGTTACAGCAATGGAGCAACGGTTTTTCCCTTCTGACTTGTTTTCTTGTGTCTTGAGATCAAAGAGAATTCTGCAGACATTCTTCACAGAATGTATTATATGAAATACCCAGCCACTACAAAATTTGGCATCCAGTGAATACCAAACGTTAAATGTAAATTCTGTGATTATGACTAAAATCAATCAACTTGATGTCATTGAACCTGAGAAGGAGATGTAGAAGACTCTCTTTGAGAATTCAGCCAAATATATACTCCCTTTGCAAAAATGCATACCCCTTCCTTAGAAATAGCTCAAAGCCCAAAATTGACTGCATGAGAACAACACTGGACATAGTAAATACAGTAAGACTTTGCTGGAGAGCCAGGTGAAGTTTCAAGCTTTACTTCCTGAGGAGTATATTCTGAAACTCAGTTTATTGTGTAGGATGTTTAATAGAATTGGTATTACAATCAACCTCAAGGTATACAGTCACAAGTAAGAGTGAGAGAACAAAGAAATCAAGCTGGGAGGCAGAGAAGGACTCAATCAACTCCATTAAGAGTTCTAGAGATGAAATATTGCACCAGAGTTTTCAGGTTTTAGCCAAAGTAGAAAGGCCTTCCTTGTGAATCTTGACCAGTTACTGGATCTGGCCTCTATGAGATGGTGTAAACTTGGAAAAGCAAAAGCTGCCACCAGAATTCTTTCAAAATGAGGAAATCCCTGATGACAATAAACATGATTCACTGACCACCTTCCCAGCATCAGGGCAATAAGCACTTCCTTAGCTAGGGGCTCTGTGGCTTATACCACGCCTGCAGTATCATCTCCTCTTCAGCACTCTGGTTCTTATTTCTCCACATTGATAGCTGTGGTTTGCAGGGAAAAGAAGAAAAAAAAATCCCTGGCAATTGACACAGTTAAAGTCAGTCTTACTGCCACCATTCATGTTTCATCTCTGGGAAAAATCTAAACCAAAAATTGTTTGCATCAGGGTAAGGGTACACATAATAGTGCAATGGTCTTGTTCTGTGGTGCTCTTGTGAAACCCTACTCCAGAAGCAGGATGCATTTGGGATTGACTGTAGCCCTTATGATCACTATATTGTAAATTCTTTCTCTTATTTTCCCAGTCCACTCCTTTAGTTCCCAGTAGGTGTTGATCAGGAGAGCAAATTCTGACAGACCTTCTCTAAACAAGTTTCCATCTCAGTGTTTGTTTCCCAGGTAACGGGATTTAAGATGTGATGAAATTCAAACATACAGCTACAAATCTGTGTGACAAAAGCTATAACAAGAGTAAGCAAGAATGCCTGAGAAGTTCTGTAAGAAGATACAGTTCATACTCCAAAGGTTGCAAAATACAAAGAGGAGATTAAGACAGTAGCTTCCTCAATGGAATAATATCTTCTACCTCCTAGCCTACTCAACTACAGTGTAGTCCTGAACCACAGTACTACATGTATATATATACATATATATACTGAAAACTAATCGTTATGTTAAAGAGTAAACACTTTTTTCTCACAAATCAAGATTTCTAACAAGTAGTCCAGAGCCAGCATAACAAATTTATAATTTTACCACACACACATGCATGCACGCGTGTGCACGTACACACACACACACACACACACACGAGCACAGCTCTGTTTCATTTTATTTTTCTTATTGGGTAAGCACAATTACAGACAAAAGTGTTCATTCTTCACAGAGAGAAAAGGGGAGATTTTAAAAAGAATAGAATTTTACTCCTCCATTATAATGAGATTGTGTCATTTTGAATGAAATGGAATGACCTGGGGCGGGGGGAGATAGAGTAAGTGAAGTATGTCAGACCCAGAGAGACAAAGATTGCAAGTCTTCCTTCCTGGGTAGAAGCTAGAATTAACTTACAATTTTTTAAGTAAATACATAGAGTGGTATGCAAGTACACACAAATGTATTAACTCAAATTTGGTAGATTTAGTCAAGACAGAGGCAAATTTCAATAAAAGAAACACCAGGAAACAGCTCCTTGAAAGGGATAAGGTGGGCCAAGGAATAAAGACTAGATGAATGAAGAGGAAAAGGAAGGGATAATTCAGTATATATCCTAAAAAATTAAGAAATGTGTAGGAAGAGGTAGATTCCCAGGGATGAATGAGAATGTTGAAAAGAATGACATTCATCAAAATATGTTTTTATAAATAATTTTGTTAAATGGCAACTTCTTAGTTCAACTACTTAATGGTAATTTGATTAAAAAAAAAAGGATGGGACAAGTGGCAATCTTACTGCAAGTGTCAGAAGACAAATGGCTTTTCTGTTTTCAATCATTTTTCCAAATACTGCTCCTAAGCACTCTGATTCTGTTGCATTAGTCAGAGAATCAATCCGGTCACCTAACTTCAGAAAACACAGCAAGTGGTTACCTTTTTTACCCAACCAAATGGAGTGTGTATCAGCTAGAAGAGTCTGTCATATGTGTATGTGATTGAAACCTTATAATTCATGACCAGGTTTTTCTATTGATGTGAACGAAAATTTACCTTGACTATATGATGTAAAAGGAACTTCTTTCCAAACATGAGATGTAACTTTTAGTGTCTAGAAACACCTACTAAAATAAAAAGGAGTGGTTAATATATTTTATATTGACTAGGTGAAATATGCAAAACAGAGAAACTTGAGTAGACTGTGTCGGGGCAGTTTTTCCCTTGCTGTGCCATAATTGTGTACTGTGCAAAAGTAAAGATCAGTAAAGAGTCCAGCTTACTGTTAGTGCTGTTCAAGCTAAACTTTCCATTGATCTCCCCGACAGAATTCAAGGACTCCATTATTCAATCTGTGCTATACATACACAGAATCTCAAAATGATTTATAAAGTTAAATAATAGAATTACACAGTTAAATAACCACAAAGGAAGAAGAAAATTAAGACCTTTAGGCTAGGGAAGAAAGACTTTCAAGAACTCTATGAAAAGAGAAGAGATAGCGTCAATGAGGCAGAGAAATGCAAGAAGTTTCTTCTAGATGCCAAGAGCAATAAAGGAAAAGGTTTTTGATCCTATCTCAGAGAAACACACTACAGAAGGATGACGGAATGGAATGAATGTCAGTGAGCTGCAGGAATTGGAGAGGGAATAGAAGCAGATGTTTCTTGAAACGTATTTGCTAGTTGAAAGTAAGAATACAATTTCAAAGAATGTATGTATTACAAAAATTCTTGAGGTACAAATATTACTTAAAATAAGATCATGATTGTAAAATTCCTATCATGCAACTAGCTTTAGTCCTCCAAGTTTGAAACGTAGGACATATTTGCTTCATCTGAGGGCAGCAGTATTTGATTGTAAATGAGCCATCTTGCTCCACGATCTGTATCTCTGCCTTTATAGCACAGTATTTGATGTATTAGAAATCAGTCTGCTATATAAAATATATTCTTTTATGATAAGGGCAATTCTTATTCCTTTATGATAAAGTTATGACTGCCACCCCAATCTTCACTAGGAAATGCAACATCTGTGGTTTATTGCTTTGCTCTGGCTCTTTATTCCACATCCCTGCCTCCTCCCATATCAATTTGATCAACTCATACATTTTATTTTATTTTTTAATTAATAAAATACTTAGAAATATTAGTCATTTGCTCTAATTAACATTTTCTCTAACTCAATCCCTTTTAGAGAAAGATTTTGAGCAAGAGCAGTTCTAGATTTAAATATAAAAGGAAGAATAATTCTGTAAGTTTGTTACATGATTCAACTTTGAATTCATCACTGTGTCCTTCACCTGTTGACACCTGTGTCTCTGAGAGTGTAACCATTAAGGGACATCTAAGATAGAAACAAACTAAATGAGCTTTATGACAGAAAGAAGGAGTGAAGTAGGCATTGTAAAGCAGAAGAAGAAATCAGCCAAGATAAAACCCTGTAAAAATCTATTCTAATATAATCAACAAATATGTAAAACATATATAATTGATTTGTGATTTTTAACTATACCTCTAAACTTATCAGTTCACCAAATTCAATTTTAGAGGAAGACGAATGAATAATGAAGAAGATCAGTGTAATTGGGATGTCACCATGATTCAGCTCTTTACCATGAACTAAGCTCTCCAGGTCTGCTCTTAGAAATCTTCCTAGCCTAGATACTTTTGGGAATTGTTATGCTGCATTCCCCTGGTATACCCAATCAGTTAGATATTTTCACACACTATGCCTCCAGTGGATATTTTCAAAGTGTAATTCTCCTTTATCGACCTTTATACATAGATAGCTAATTAGTGTGAATTTGAGAATGCTAATGATAGCCAAAATTTTGTGTCACAGATACTGAAATGACTCTTGGATATTTGAAAACCTTGTCCTTTTGCAGTATAATGTGTATTTATTAGCAGGAGTTCTTCTCTTTCATTCTACACTTTGATGGAGAAAATTGCACAAAGAAGGGAAAGGCTAAGTTGAACTGTATGCTTATGTAATAATAGAGGAAGAAGAGGCCAGAGCATCATATGCCTGCAAACCCATGTATTTGGGAAGCAGAGTTAGGAGGACTGAGGGGTTGAGACTATTCTAGATGGAGTTAATGAGACCTTATCTCAAAAACAAAATACAAATGAAAGTATTGGAGGCATATCTCAAATGGAAAAGCACTTTCCCAGCATAAGTGAGGCCCTGAAATGAACCACTAGTACAACAAAATATAGTAAATTTAAAAAAAATGGAAGAAACGATTAAGAGTCAAGAGAGTCAGAAGAAGTGGAATAAGGACAGTGCAAAGAGAAGACTGGCACCTAGGGAACTGTCTCTGAGAAAAGTGAAATTTTAGGGAGTCACCTAAAAAAATGAGAGAGAAATGAGGACATTTTCCTAGATGTTGTGCAAAGAATCTCCTTACTTTGTCTTCTAGCTTAGAATATTTTTTCCGTTGTAAGCCATTT
Source organism: Perognathus longimembris pacificus (assembly GCF_023159225.1). Taxonomy (NCBI): domain Eukaryota; kingdom Metazoa; phylum Chordata; class Mammalia; order Rodentia; family Heteromyidae; genus Perognathus; species Perognathus longimembris. Next base: position 34,905,137 of record NC_063165.1, read on the forward strand.
TCTAATTTGATGTATGTTTTTGCACTTGACATGGCTGAAAACAGTTCTGTGCCAATGAGATTGGCTGAACATAGATGTAGACAAGGAGATATTTATGTCATATTAGTATGAAAACACATGCACACACAAAGCAGGGAAAGAATAGAAAGTTAGGAACTCAGGTACAGGAAAGCTGATTTCCACTTGAGGCAATTCCAGATGCACTAAATATTTAGTTCCAGCCAGATATATTCTGAGCTCTAATCTAAGTTCAGCAATGAAGGCCTTGCTGGATTCATAGTGAGAAGGAAGGGTTAAATAGAACAAACAATACTATGGGAAAAACAAATGCAAGAAATCATTTAAAAAGTTCAGCTCCTATGACATAAAATTTGCCCTTAATCTTATTTGTGTTTCTGTGGAAAGAAGGGAGTATTCTTATGTGAAATTTTTCCTTTTATGTCTCTCTGGCTACCAATTCCACCTTTCATGTGAAAACCCCCTGAAGCTCCAAATGCACCATTTCCAATAAATTATTATCCAGTGCTCATAATTTTAGTCACTTCAAAAATGATTTCTTTCACCTCAACTTGTTATTCTCCTTGGCTTCCATCTGATGTGTTCTTAAAGTCATCAATTGAGCAGAGTTTGTTTATTAAAAATGTTACAGAGAGAACAACATAGTGATGGATAGTAGCCAGAAGTCACTACCATTGAAAATTGCTTTATTCAGTGCAGTTATGTAAAAGCATATGTTGATAAGAGTCATATTTTTTCAGTAAAGCATACTCTTGTGACTTAATTTGTTCTACAAGCCCAATCGCTTCCTCCTACTGTTTAGGTCTAAACACAATATTACTTTCTCCCTTTAATTATCTTAGCAATAGCCTTGTAAGTAAATAAATGCAATAGCTTAATTGTACTTACTTTTTCTAAATGATTACCTTTTTCAATTATTTCCATGAAGCTGCTGCTCATAAAAATAATATAAAAGCCAGTGACTACAGCATAAAAGAGGTGATGGTTAAATTTACAAAGGCATAGATGTACATTTTAAGAATACCAGAATGAACTATAGAAATTAGCTATCCCTACCTGTCAAACTATGGACTTCTCCAGACAAATGATTTGCCAAAATGGTTACTAATTAAAAGATCTGTCAAACCTCAAAGAGCAGTGGGTGATCTGGTATTACTCTCCAGATCTGCTTCCCCCAAAAGAGACTCATTCCTCCAGCTATTAGGTACACTAGTCTCTTAAGAGATAACAGTTGTGAACTTTACAAAGAGTCAAGGTGCTGTCTCAGCAGAATTAAGTCCTTTTCCTGTAATATCATTCATCAATTGACTGAACAGTGTGGTTTGGTCCCTGGTCTTCAGCTCAAGATATCTATAAATATTTACATAAGCTCAAGTACTCCTTTTGTTGTTGTAACTATGGCACAATTCAATTCCTTTCTCTCTACAGTCCTATCATTCTCCTTTACCCTAGACATTTTTTCCCAGGAATTCCTTTCGATAAATATTGTACATAAAAGTTCTAAATCCAGAATATGTTTTTAGGAAAAACAAGTCTACAGCATAGAAATAGACTTGTCCTGACTTCATAGTTGTTTAATTACTTAACCAAATATTGTCAATGATGTATGACAATATGTAACTAAAACTTTATTAGATTAACCATGAATGAAAGGAAGCTTGATTATTCGGCTTTGGTGAACCCAAAGAAACTTTATATAATATAAGATACATTAGCTATGACAGCAAAAGTTAGTGAAGAGTTGACAAAGTAAAAGAGGAAAGAGTGAGAAGAGAAATTTAGGCAACTATCACATCATGTGCAAAGGCACAGAAGCAGCAATGGAACATGTGAAGATAGCTAGGCTAGAGGGCATGTTGTGAAAGAGTGGCAAGACAGAATGGAAACGGGCTGAACTCTGTGTGCTCTCTGTAACACAAAGAAATGGAAATATTTTCTGTAGTAACATCACTGTAACACAGAAAGCCCATTCTGGAAAAAATAGGAAGGGACAATTGGAAGGAAATGAGATCAGGATCAGGAATGTAAATTAGGAAACTGGAGCAGTGATACAGATTAAAAAAAGAAAAAAGACGAGAATGGTGAGGGTTGTGATAAAAAATAAAAAAGAAAAAGTACAAAGAAATAAGACAAACAATCTGACAGGGAGACCAAATCTCCTTAGATGCAAGCTTCCTTTGTTTTACATAGCCAAACCTCCATATGCTTCTAGTGATCAGATATGGGCAAGTCTAGCTCAGATACCTTCCAGTGCCAATGTTAAAATTGATGTGTTCCACAGACAGAATTTATAGAACCTGCTGGATACCATGTAGTTTATTAGTAAATCATTTCATTATAAATTTATTGTAACAAATGAATTCATTATAGAATTTAGTTGTTTAGTAGTTTAGTTAGGGGCTTAGTGAGTTTACATGTCATAACATTAGGGGTGATCCAGGAATGCTATCTTGAATCTCATGTGATGAAGGCCAGTCCCTTTCTTATCTACTTATCTATTTTCAACTAAAGAAAAGTGCAATCTAGTAAACCACATTTTCCAATGTAATTGGTACAAAAATTCCTCTGTTATCACAAATATGTGCATTCTACTAGCATCACTTTTATAATTAGAGATAAGGAAATGAAACATCACTAGATGCAAACCACAGATGATAGAACACAGCTTAAAATTGAAAAAAGGGGAAGAAATCTGAAGGGTGCAAAATTATAGTCAAAAATTTTGAAAGACTAAGATTGGGAACCTGGCTTAGTGGTAAAGTGCTCGCCTCATATATATGAAACTCTGGGTTCGATTCCTCAGCACCACATATATAAAAAAAAAGCTGGAAGTGGTGCTGTGGCTCAAGTGGTAGAGTGCTAGCCTAGAGAAAAAAGAAGCAAGGGACAGTGCTCAGGCCCTGAGTTCAAGCCCCAGGACTGGCAAAAACAAAACAAAAATTTTGAAATACTAGTAGGTTCATTACAGGCAATTAAAAACGTATTATTTTGGGGGGAAAATCAACAAATTCCATAAGATATAAAGTAACGTGCTCATGATTCAATAACTTGCCCACTATTGTAAAAAAGCCAAGATTTTAATTCCGATCATGTGCATTGAATATTTCAGTACAGCAGTTTTCTCAGTACTTAATGAATAAGAAACTCACAATTCCAATACATTCCACAAAGTGAGAACATATGTATGTGCCTTGATGACAGTAGCCAGTTTCTGTAATCTTTGATTCATTTTAATGGATTTTGAAAGAAATCCTCTGCTAGTCTATTCCATCCATTATTATATAACTATACTATATATTTCAAGTTTTATAGATCTCTTTTCCTAAACTGTTCTTGTCCAAATTGTTCTTTCTGAGCAGAGCACTTGGCCATCCTCATCTGACCACAGAGATTATGGCAGTTTCTTCAGTCCTAGGAATTAGCTCTTCGGAGAGAAGCCACTTTGAGAGCTGGCTTAATATATTTTTGGGTAAAAGCAGCATATAAATAGATTTGACTCAATAATGCTAAGGTTTTATAGATGTCCTACTTCTTTTCCCCAACAATTCTGGTTACTGAGAGGCATCAACACCCAATGTCCAAAAAGCTCTCAAGTTGCAGGCCTGCCAGGGAGAAGTGGGGGAGGCAGGGGAAGACAGGATTGCTGAAATCCCCATCTACAAACCTCACACAGCAAAGATGCAATCAGTGAGAGGGCACTCAGCCAAGCCCAGTCTCCTTTCATTATTTCTCTGTCTGTCTCTCTCTCATTATTGAAATTACCTCTCTCTCTCTCTCTGTCTCTCTCTCTCTCTCTCTCTCTCTCTCTATATATATATATATATATATATATATATAAAATATCATTATATTCAAGATGCATAAACTCTCTGGGAAAATATGTAATAAACAGAGAAAAGAATATTTCTCAAGAAAGAAAGACTTTTGCATTATTAAGAGGTGGCAAGTTTGGTGGAGGACTAAAATCTAATTTTAGTGATTTAAGAATAACAATAAAAGCAAAATTTTATTATGGAAATTAAGTGCTCCCCAAACTTTATTGTATACCATATTAGTACTACTTTTCTGATTGATCAACAAATTTTGAAATCTTTATACTTGAGTTATATATAAAGTACATCATTACCTTTAAAAGAGTTAGGTTGAAGGGCTGGGAATATGGCCTAGTGGCAAGAGTGCTTGCCTCCTATACATGAGGCCCTGGGTTTGATTCCTCAGCAACACATATACAGAAAATGGCCAGAAGTGGCGCTGTGGCTCAAGTGGCAGAGTGCTAGCCTTGAGCAAAAAAGAAGCCAGAGACAGTGCTCAGGCCCTGAGTTCACGGCCTAGGACTGGCCAAAAAAAAAAAAAAAAAAAGAGTTAGGTTGAGAAACAAACTCTACCTTTATAACTTATCACTCAATTAAGTTCTGAGAGTAGTTACGAAACCATAAACTTTTATTTCTATGATATATCTATGCTAAATTATCCGATTCTCAGAGCAAGTAAAAACACTCTATTTACACTCAGAAATTTAAAATGGGTCTACCATTAGCACTTATATTCATACATATGTACTATCAAAAAATTGTATAACACATAAAAGTATTATAAATGCATTTCAACAATATTAACTGAAATTGCCTACTTATTATTGAGCATATTTTAATTGAAACTCATTTAATCACATCATAGTTAAAATCTAAGGATTAAATAAGAATTTAATATTTTTGTGAGAGCTTTGATTGACAACTACTCTAAACAACTTAGTAGATGTAAGTTTTAAGATAATAACTATGTGGATGTACATGATTTATTTTATCACCATATCAGATAATTTAATATTAAGGTTTGAGATTGCAAAGAATTTTACTTCTACATTGGAAAGATTTCAAACTGTGAAGTAATATAAGACCAGTAGAGAAAGGATATTTTAACACAGCTTTTATAAAAATAAAAATATCTTTTAACTTTGTTTTGAATACGTTATAAAATTTCAGAAAAGCACATCTCTAAAGGGTTTTGAATCCTAAGGGATTTAAACTTGAGGATGGCTTCAATTATAATTTTTGGAGCATTTTCTAATTAGATTCTTGGAAGTAGCTTTAGGTTGTGAATTAGACGAATGTGTTTAGAAGTTCTCATGATGGTTTTGGGGGACCTTGAGAGGTGAGAATCTATTAAACTAGTGGTTTCATAATTATCTTCAATAACCAAAATAATTGGATATTCAAAGCTTACAGTGTGTGTCAGAGCCTTAATGTATGCACATATGTATGTGTGTGTGTGAGAGAGAATGATGTGCATACATCTCTGAAAGCAGAATACATTTGTAAGCTTACTATGTACAAGTTACATGTGCAGTTATTCAAATACTATATAGTCCTTATAAATACTTGAGGACAATATAGGGAAGGCATGTCCAAAGATGGTCTAAAGGATACATAATGATACATAGATATAGATATAGATATAGATAATGCATGAGAAAAATGAAAAAGAATCCAAAAGTTCCTTTTAACTGTGTACAAATTTCTAAGAGGTGTACAAGACATAAAAGAGATTTCATCCAAGAAAAAAAGGTGGTAATTCAGTTTTGGTAAAATAGCATAGATAAATAAACTCTGATGTGTCAGATTATGAAAGATAACAAACTAGCTCGGAGAGAGAAAGAACAGGAATGCCTTTGACTCCAACCATCTTCATTTTTTCCCATATAGCTCAGAATCCCTGTATGACAGTCATACCACATGTTCAGAAATATCTGTTTAACTATCAGAGAAATATGTTCAACTGTTGAAAATTTAAAAAATATTTAAAAATGTGCCGTGGAAGACAACTACCAATTCTGTCAAGATGTTGCACTTTAGTTGTAATTGAAATGTAAAAGTTTTCCAAGTTCCCAAGAGGGTAACTAAAGTAACTAAGGAAGCAAAAAAAAATGCAGACAGCTAGGGAATAAAGACAATTATAAGTACAATCATATAAAATAAAATCAGTCTCAATCTATATATGTGGATATCTTAGGACAGAAGAAGCACCACAAATAAAACTTTAGTTTTGAGATGTTACCTTTAAATTTCATTAAGTGTACTTTCAAAATTGGATTATGATTGCATTATAGTTACTAAAGATGAATTAATTTATGTGAAAAAGTAGATGAGAAAACTTTTCTTCATGAATAATTTTATATTGGCCTAACCATTCAAAAATAAAAATATATTTTGTTTTCTAAATCTGTGCACATTTCTCTCAGTTAACACTACAATGAAGTCTTTGACTTATTTCTTAAATATCAATGGGTACTCATTGAACACTGTTTTGCAAATGAACTATACTATTTGTGGATGTGAGATAGGAATGAGGAGGTGACATTATATTAAAGGAAATATGCCCTTTACCCGATTTATGTAACTGTAAATCTTTCTGTACATCACCTTTATAATAACAATTAAATTTTTTTAACTGAAAGTGTAAATTTTCTCATGTGATTTTTAACAGCTAGAAATATTTGATTTATAACTGTAATAAATTATAAAGAGGAAGTTACTTTAATGTTTATAGATTTCATTGAGTAATGTGCTGCCCTTTGAACAAATTAGATGTAATTATATAGCAGTGAATATTCATTGAATTCTGAGTCATCATTCTGTAACTGCACAACTAAAATTTTACTTCCATTCTTAACTTTGGAAAGAACTTCATCTAGCATCATAATTTACTTGATTTATTTAGTTAACTATTGTAGCTAACATTAAAATGATAGGCTTACTTTAGAAAAGGAAGAGCTGACTTAGCTATTAAAATTCCGATGAAAAATTTGTATTCAAACAATACTTATAATGTCAGTTATATACACAAAAGATACTAGGACTTTTTTTTTAAACAGGAAAGATAGAGTTTCATTAAAAACCCCAGTGTAATTTTATATCCATAGAAGAGCCTGCGAGAGAAGTTAAAGAAGAAAGTAAATCAGTAGCTTAAGATAAGAGATACGCTTAAGATATGAGAAATTCATGTCTGAAGGTTGTTAGGTTTAAGTCCTCAGAGTGTGGATGATTTCAAAATGAGATACTTGAAGCTCTGAAGGTACCAAATTATACTCTCCAAGTATACATTCAAGAATAATTGTTATTTGTGTGCACAAGTGATAGGTCATAGGGCATGTGCATGCTGAGTATTTGCTATATCACTGAGTTTCATGAATAGTAGCATTTTTTACTATAATATTAGCAATTTTGCAAATGCACAGGAAAAAAATTTTAATCAATAATATTTTAGCTCTTTATGTGTATGCCCATCCTTAGGACATAAATGTTAATGTAGGCCAAATACGTATAATAACAGTCCAAAGATGAAAATATCGTCAAGATTCTTTTCGCTAAGCAAATACATTTACTATTCCAGAATAAAAACAACTTTTCCAGTTGTAGCATATGTACATTTGCTTTTTCTCCTCTCTCTCTTTCTGTAAAAATATCATAAAACATGTTTTCCTGACAAAAAAGTTTAAAATAACTTTCTGTAGTAATTCTGAAGAAAAGATTATGCAAGCAGTCACTCTTAAATACCACCCACACTGGATTGTTGAAAGTACTTCCCTATGTACCTAATGATCTCAGCAGGAAAGAAACAAGATCCTGAACTCAGTGTGTATCCCCGGACATTTCTGGCAAGTGGAAAGAAACTCAAACATGAGCAGAGCATGTTTCCATAAACTGACTATATACAAACATTTCTGCTAGGGAACAAAACTGCACTCTTTGGTAAGGGCCTACTTGTACCTGTTAACTTTGTTCAAGTGCCATGTTTTTCTTATTCCTGTAAATCTACCAAGTCAATGTGTCCTCAAGACTTATTAAAATGAAACCACCTGCCTTTCTAGAATATATTTACCTGTCATCATTTAATGGGTCAGAAGAAAATCACAAAAGCAAATTATTCTTTCTGGTCATTCAATGGTTTATTGTATGTCCTCTCTTGGCATTGGTCACAACAGCATTGCCATTTTGTACCATTGTTTGTTGTGTGCCACCTGTTGGCGATGGTCACAACAGTATTGCCCTGTTGTACCATTCTCTGTTGTTTACCATGTCTCAGCATTGGTCCAACATCATTGCTATGCCCATCATGCATCCATCAGCTCTTCACTGGCACTCATTCATTGCTTCTGACTGCTCTAGTGTTCTGAATAGGTATTGTGAGTTGATTATAATGATACTCTGAAGGAAGATGTATTTTTAATCATCCGTAATAATGACCTGAGGAAGAAGGAATGTACTGTTTGAACTTAGGTTGTTTATATTTTTGCTTACCACACACATACTTGCTTGGCTGGGATGTAGGGATTTGTTTTTCACTTAGATTGAAACTTATTTTTGGATCCTAAATTGTTCAAAAGATGGAGGTCAGCAGTTTCAGAAGTGATATTTAAAACTCATAATTCAAAGATGAAAGAAATGCTTATCTCTCCACAAAACGAAGCAATCTTTTTACCAAAGCACATTTCATCAGATATAAATGTGTTCCTAATCCAGTGATCCTTTCCAAACCCCACCTGCTTCACTCTCTATTATACTTCTGGCCTCTCCTGGCCTCCTCCTTTATGAGTAGTACTTTTTTTAATAAGTAAATACTTTATAGTTGATGTTCTGCCTTTGCTATGTACCTTTAACTAACAAAGCAAACAGTTTCTGAACAGCTTCTCTCACCCCTGTTCACCTCGGGCCAAGCCTGGGGAATGTTCTCCTCAGGAAGAAAACAGCCACTCCCGCTCCTGGGAAAGCCACGCTAAGGGAATGAGTAAACTGAGGAAATTTTAGTCTGCTGAGACAACAAAGACCAGTGAATCATTTATTTGGTGGCTGGTTCTCTTTCACTTCCCACTGTTCCTTGTAAAATAAGTCATTATGTTTTCATAGGTCCAAATCTGCAGTAACAACAATATAGTAACTTGTCCATTATAAACAAAGGCACCTCACACACGCACACACGAAATAAGTGAATCTAATAATGTTTCAGTAGTCAAAAAATGTGGTAACCAGTGATTGATACACCTTTTGGACTCTATCCACATAAGACGTCTTTTACTGAAATGCCATACCCCCAAACAGTAATACATGTGATTACCATTTAACAGACAAAAGTATTCTTCCTACAGAGAAGTTGACTTGGATACAGAGAGAACTAAGAAAGGTCAGGCCACTTGGAAGCTGAAAGAAAGAAAGTGAAGCAAAACAAAACAAACCACAACAAAAGCAAAATAAACCATAACAAAAGAAAAATGCAAAAAATAAATAAAGGTGATGAAAACACCTGATTTCCAGTGCAGAATATGATCCAGTAAAGTCAAATTAATTTCTTACAGTATAGTAAGGAACTAAAATATCTGGTTATACATTCTATATACTAAAAACAGTCACATATCATCTGACCTTTTTTCCAAGGTAATGTGTTGCAAGAGGAAGTAAAAATAGAACCTGTGATAAAAATGTAAGAATCTTTCTTTCTTCTCTTATTTTCCTTTCTTTTTTCCTTTCTTCTTATTTTCTACTCGCAACCAAACTCTGTTAAAGTGCTAATATACTGGGTGTATTAAGTAAGGCATGTTATTAAAAATCAATAGAAATGAGTATTTGAAAAATTGTCACAACCAAAAGAAAGACAAAGATATGATGATATCCAGGATATAATGTGATATTCAGGATGGGATCCTGAAATTTGAGCAAAGTGTAGTCTTTATCATTATGTATGAAAACTGGAAAAAATTCAGAAGAACCTTAATATTTATTCTGCAATGACAGCAAACCCCAAAACCCTACAATTTCGAGTATTTGAACCCCAAATATTTTTTAAATACAGTTGTAATATTCAATTCACAAATATAATAAAGGAAGTGTGAAGTTTGACATAAGTGAGGGAAGGAGAATAAGCAATGGAGGGTAATGAGAAAGAAGTGATCCTCATCAAGATGTCCTGGATACACAAATAAACGTTAATAATTGTAACCTTTTTGTACAACCATTTGAAGCATTTTAAAAATCTAAATTGTTTTTCCTTCGTTTATTTTGGTGAGTCATTTCATAAAATGAGGTCTAAATCATTTTTGAAAATATGTAGAACAAACAGACATAATTTTAAATACCGCCCCCCACACAGAGGCACATTTACTATTAACTGTTTTATTCCAAATCTTCCCCATTAGTGATTATTCACATATGACCATGCTGAATCTGAATGAGTGATAGAAAGTCCTGAGGAAAATACTGTCATGAGTATACTTTGAGGAACCTATCATCAAAAGTTAGATCAACAATCTATACAGTGGATACTGAGTGTACCCCAAGCTTCTAATCTGTATGAACACTTGATTCTTTGAACATTTTCATAATCTCCTATTTAGTGCAGTACATAGAGAAAGCAGGTGGAGCATGTATTGGAACTCAGAAAGACCTTGAAAATGGTAATAAATTAACTGTGTTAAAACTAGCAAGGAATGTCTAATAAAGTTGTTTGTGATTAAGCTCTGGTACAATTGTTCAAAAAGTTGAGCTGAAATATGATTGAGTCAGAGCACTATCTAATTTAGTGCAGAGCTTTCATTATATTTTAATGTGTTGAAAATGTCTTCAAGTGACTTAAAAAGTATTAAAAAATTTAACTAAATGTGAAATAATTTTTGAGGCATATGCCAAATTAATCACTACCTGAGCATTTTAAAGAGCAAATTATTTACACAAGCGTATAAATGCATGTATGTCTCTGCATGTTCATACTTATTGAGAGAAATGGTAAGAACAGAAAAGGGAGGAAACATTAACATGTTCTTTTTTTTATTTCTCAAAATACAATATAGAATTCCAAAATTATTTTTAAATAACATCTTTCCTGAATTTATTACCCGACTTATTTTCACTCTTAACAAAAGAAATGTATAAGCCTTTGTTATAATTGGCAAATACAAAGACATGCCAGCATAATAGATAATCTTTGATATATGACTGCATTTTAACTTTCAGGCTCTGGAAGTACTTTTGTGATCAGATATATGCAAAGAATAATGTCATTGTCTCCAAATGTATATCAAAGTTGTTTATTTTTATACTTGTATAATACAAAAACCCACTTTTGTTCAAAACTAGAAATAATCTAAAAGTTTTGCTTCATCTTCTTGATAAATTGAAAGCTGATGTGACAGCCTTGTTTTTGGTGGTTCACTGTGGACAGGAATTTCAGTTTATTGTTAAACCAAAATGTTTCCAAAAATCCTCATTAAAGTTTTGGATTTATTTGATATTTTTACTCCAACACAAGTAAATAAAATAGAAGACTACTTTGAAAAGGCCATAATGCACATGACCATGTAAATGGACTCTCCAAGTCATTGACAGTATAATTATATCTGTATTCCATTAAAAATGAAATGAAGTTATGCATATTATGGTAGAATTGTTATAAATTGCTATAAATACTAATCTGTGGGTTTTCATTGATTTTATTTTGAATGTCCAAATGGTTTTAGGTTTCATAAATTAATCCTTTGTTACTTGTGAGTCAGATACAGTACTCAGAAATAAATACATTCTGATGAAGTAGGGATTATCAAGCAAATATTGTAGATAACAAATTGGATTCGAGAAATGAGACAATTCATCCCAGTGCACACTGATAGAAGTCAGGGAGCCGGGATTGAATTCTAATATTCTTCTGGATTCATATGGTTTGTACTACATTCCACTGCCTCAATTCACTGGGAGCCTCACTAGTGTTTTAAATATAATAGCTATTATATCAAAGTAAACAGTTTCACTACATTGTAATAGGTAACAATTAATTACCAAAGTATTTAGTAATGTACTACTCAGAATAAATACTTTGAAAATACAGAATGGAAAAGGTATAGAAAAATCCTAACAAAACCCATTTCTATTACAGAGGAAGTATTATACTTGAACTACAAAAAAATGATTAAATTGTTTCTTATATTACCATTGTTTTTCCCTGTGATTCCACATTAAAATATTTTTAGTAATAAACTTCTTATAATAAACGCATAATTATGTATAGCTGAATAATCCTTGCTATTGGCTGCCAAATTGCAGTATCCGTGTAAATATTTCTTGGGGTTCTAATGTCACAAATTAGAGGCTCTGGAAGCAATTGCTAGTATAACAAATAAATTAACAATTAAGTAAGAGAAGCTACCAACCACCCAATTGTGATAGTGTAGTCTCTAGATAAAAAAAGAAAAGCCAAGATGGTACAACTTCACATTTCTTTGTTACTTAGCAAAGCAAGATACAAATGGTTTTCCTTCATGAACAAATTTGCTTTTGTCCCACTAAAAAGCCTTTAGACAGGAAAGTGATAGAACTCCATGGCAGATGGTTTACCTTGCATGTATGAGGCTCTGGGTATAATCTCATTTCTGTGAAAATAATAAAGAAGAACAATAATAAAGTTTTTAAAAACTGATGGTAATGGGGACATTTTCCAGCAGTTTGATTTTCTCATTTCCTTTAGTTACTCAAAAGTACATTGATAATAATTTACTAATTATCCTTATCTTAAATCAGAACCATATATATTGTATTTGTAAATATCAATATAAAATGACATTGAAAAGTAACATGAAAAGAATACATTTCAATGTTTCATAAACAGTCACTTAAAAAATCTATTTTCGAGCAGATGCTGGTCAGTCACACATATCCTACCTAGTCAGAAGGCTAAGAATCATAGTTCAAAGCATCCTGGGCAGACATATCTGCCAGACTTTAATCTCTGAGTAAACAATTGAAACTGGAGGCCATGACTCAAGTGGTAAAAGTACCAGCTACTAGCAAAAAGCCAAGGAAGTATGTATGGCCCCTAGTTCAACCACCGGAACCCCTCTACACACAAATACCAACCGTTGCAATATTAGAATTTCTGAAAACTTGACATACACTCCCCAAATAAAGTGATATTATTATAAAAGTCAAACATGCAATAAGATTCAAAATCAGCAGTGCTCCTTTCTAATAACCTGACAGGCTCTTCAAAAACAAAATTGTAGTATTAAAACAAAAGGTACAAGGGGCCAGAGACTCATGGCTCACACCTGGAATCCTAGCTACTCAGGAGGCTGAGATTTGAGAATTGCCATTCAAAGCCAGCCTGGGCAGAAAAGTCCATGAGACTCATATGTACAATAAACAACTCAGAAAATTTCAGAAGTGGTGTTGTGGCTCAAGTGGTAGACTCCTAGCCTTGAGCACAAAGAGGCTCAGGGACAGCACCTAGGCTCTGAGTTCAAGCCCAAGGACTAACAAAAACAAAAGGTACAAGAACACTGCTCTTCTCTTCTCTGTAGGGTATGTTTGTAGAGTCAGGTTATGCTAGAAGGTAAAGGAAAAACTAGTGGTAGGTTTAGGCAATGCTATAAAAGAATCTAGAAGAGATGAAAAACTTAGTAGTAGACATTCAGATGGAAAAACAAATCCTGGAAAGACTGGAAGATAGAGAAGACAGGCTAAAAGAAAAGTTTTCTGTTAAAGAACATACAGACATATCTATTAGAAATTCTACTGGAGATATTTCTATTTGGGGGAATTCACACCTATTTTCCTGTCAGCATATAGAGCAAGTGTCCCAACAGAGGCTTACTTTTTTACCCCATTTTAATAGAATTAACTTCTAAAAACAAGCCATCCACTCAGAAATCTTCCAAAAAAGAAGTTAGCCAGTGAGAGACAGTTTATCTGACCTACAAAGAATTTTCATACGTCCTCTCCAATTTTTACTCCAGTACATAAAAGGTAATTAACATTACTGGTGCTATTAATACATTATCATCTATACCTGATTTCAGTTTTTCCCCATTATAGCTAAAAATTAAGATCATTTTTTCATTGAAGGGACATAGCTTCTCAAAAAATTTACATATATACTAGTTATAAAATGCCCTGTTTCGTATCCTGTATTCCAGAACATTCAAATTACCATGTGCCTACCTTTCCTTAATTTTAGATATTAAAAATGAATCATTTTTGGAGATCAAATGAAGTCACACAGCCCTCTGACAAGTATTCTAAACAAAGATAGGACAACATTTTAAAATTCTATTTTGGTATTTTAAGATGCACCTATGACATTGGAATGCAAACAACAGGTCCTGTCTTTCAAAAGTTCTAGTCTTTATTTCAATTTTTAAAATACCTCCATAAATAATTACAAGGGAGTTCATTGTATTTTTTTTAAAGGATTGCTTAAGCAAAACTCACTTTAAATTTGGTGTCCAATTAGTTTCTTCTAAACTTCTGACCTGGTGAAAGAAGCAGGCCTCCCTCCAAAGCGACAGTTTACGTTTTTTGTCAGTCTTATGTGGGGGAGCTTGGGAACTGAAATAAAAGCAGGTTTCTTCTCATTTATCTCTCTCCATGGGCAATGGGCCAGAAAGTCAGCATGCTCAAAGTTAAAAAGAGCTGAAAATGTTATAAAGCATGTTTCCAACTTTCTGCCCCTTTTCAAGTTGAAAACAGAATATATTGTCTGTCTTGGTAGTTCCCAAAGTTAGTAAGAGAAAGAGAAGAAAATTTAAGATAAACCTTAGTACCTAGAATACTGTTCTGGCTATAGGATTTGGAAATTATGAAACTGCAAGATTTAATAGTATAAAATTTCACACCTGCATGGAAATATTGTTTCATGTAAAAGTAAGAGGATCCAATAGGCTTCCCAAACTTTAGGCTCACTCCAGAGGAATAATAAATACCATCCCTTTGTATGGACTAACATAAAAATTTTCAATTCGCGCTAATAGAACATTTGATAAGAGTATATCATTCATCAAAACAGAATGCCATCCCCCTTATCTTGTTTCAGTCAAAGAAAAAATTGACTTTTGCCCATGTTAAGTAAAGGACATTTATTCCACGAGAATTCATCAATACCAGTAGGAAAATGGAGTTCCTACTATAGCAACTTAATATAAAATGAGACTTTGGGCTGTCATATTCTCTACCTATCAATTTCATACTCATTTCAATCTGTGTGGAATTAATTTCTTTATGCTATAGTAAAATAAAAAGTAGCATTAAATTATGACTTTTCAAATTGGAAAAGCAGGAAATAGAGTTAGAACTTTCAAATAAAAATGAATTTCTTAGTGGCCATACTATATTATATACCAAAATATACAGGGCACGTAAGACAGAGATATGCCTATGATAAAAAATGAATTTTCAACTATGAAGAACTAAAGAAGGATAAAATCACTGCAAATGAGTCAGTGACTCAAATCATAGTACTAAATTTTCTCATCAAAAATGTTATATAGTAAATGTTTAAATGCCATAATCATTGTCTTCAGTGAATTCTAGCCCTTATTTTGAGCCATAAAGCATGTAAAATTCTTATAATATAGTCTTTATTTAAAAAAATCATTGGCTCATCACTTTTAATTTGTGCTTATATATCTTTTAAAATCCAGCTATTTCTTCAGGCGCCAGTAGCTTACACTTTTAATCCTTGCTACTCAGGAGGCTGAGATCTAAGGACTATAGTTTGAAGTCAGCCCAGGCAGGAAAGTCTGTGAGACTTATATCTCCAAGTAACCCCTAGAAAATTGCAAGTGGAGCTAACTCCAAGTGGTAGAGTGCTATCCTTGAGCAAACAAAGCTCAGGAACAACTCCCAGGCTTTGAGTTCAAACCCCACAACTGAAGCTAGCTATTTCATAATCAGGATTGAAGAGTGCCTCTGACTAAAATTAGCTGAATCTTTTCTCACCCAACATTGATGAGTAATAAACATAGGTTCACTAATAGCATTGGTGGTAACTGAAAATTTTCTTTGGTCAACATAGTAAATTAATTAAATAGCACAATTTGAGATTAATACTTTTATTTTAGCCTAATTCTAGAATCCATAATTACATTTCCCTTGTTTTATGATTGTTAGTAGATAAAGCAAAAAATATTAAGGCAAGAGGTAGTATTTGGATTCTTACTCATTCAGATCTCTTTCTAACCTTCCCAATTTTTGGAACTAAAGTTGTTTTGTATGCTTGTTTTCGTTTTGTTTTGTGTTTTTTTTTAATGGGAATTGAGGACTTTCAATGAAGAACGCTAGAACATTCTAGGCTATCTTGAACTCAAGGTTGTCTAGGCATGGTCATGGAGTGTGGTTGATGCTTTGGGAGTGAGTTGTGAAAGAATGTAGCTTGCACCAATTCATAGAAAGTAGGAAATTTTGTAAAAGTGAAGAATACTCAAGAGATAAATTTATCTACAAAAGCCTTGAGATCTTCTGTTGATTACCATGTACGTCACCATTTTAATACCAATAGCTTTCCTTTAGTGATGAAAATTCTCCATTTCCATTGCCAAATTTCCAGAAGACAGTAACTGGCATACTTTCCTCACAAAAAATACACATTTTAATTTATTGAAGTAGAAAGCCTAATAACTTCACTTACTATGAAATATGGCACATACACAGAGTTTATGGATAGCCCAAGAAATTACTTGAATGGTACCACTTTGACTCATAAACTTATATCAGTTCTCCCAATGATTATTCACTCCTCTTCAAAGTAAACCACTATCATGATTTTAATGATAAAATCCTTGTCTTTGTTCTATTTTTTAATCTAAGTGTATATTTCTATCTCCCCATGAACATCTGTCTTCCACTTTATCTGTGTATGAATGTTTCACTTTTGTCTTTTCTTTCATGGTACCCGGAATGGAAGCTCACAACATCTCACACAGTGAACGTGTACCTCAACAATTGCCTTTTCAGCTTTTATAAGTGGAATCCCTTGTATTTTTATAATATATCCAACTTCTTTTGATCAATTTAACAGGGTAAGCTAAATCGATATGCTGTATGTAGTGATATGTTCATTTTAATGACTGGTTAGAATTTCATTATTTAAATATAACAGACCATCAGCCATTTAAATGATAATGGATATTTGTACTTGGACCTTGCAATTAATAAAAAAAAAGCCACTTAAAATTAAAAATCTTTTACTTCTTCCCCGTTATTCAAAGAATACCTATTTCTATACTTATTAACAAAATAGCTGATTCATAATTATACATAATCTCTAGTATTAATATATATTGCCAAACCATTTTTCAAAAATCTATAGTCCTATCCAGGAACTGGTACCTCACACCTGTAACTAGGATTACTAGTTAGTTACTCAAGAAGCTGAGATCTGAGGATAGCTGTTCAAATCATATTAGAAAAAGAAAGTAGGTATCTTCAATAAGCTACTCAGAAAAAGCAGAAAATGGTGCTGTGACTCAAGTGGTAGAGAGCTAGACTTAAACACAAAGAGGCTCAGGAACAGCACCCAGGCCCCAAGTATAAGCCCCAGGAATTGGAGGACAAAAATCTACAGTCCTCCTCGAGTGAATAAAAGTTGTTCCTTACTTTTGCTAATGTTCTTGTAAAAATTGTTCAGTGTGACGCCGTCTACTAGTGGTTTTATTTTTATTTTTTGCTTGTTCTGTGTTTTGTTTTGTTTTGTTTTTACCAGTCCTGGGGCTTGAAGTCAGGGCCTGAACATTGTTCCTGGCTTCTTTTTGCTCAAGGCTAGCACTCTACTACTTGAGCAACAGCTCCACTTCTGTCTTTTTCTATATATGTGGTGTTGAGGAATTAAACCCAGGACTTTGTGTATATGAGGCAAGCACTCTACCTCTGGGGCCAATTCCCAGCTTTACTAGTGGTTTTAATGCCCATTCTTCTTGTTACTTATTTTATTGAATACTTTTTCATATATTGCATTTACAAATTATCTTTCTGAAGTGCCTATCAAGATTCCTGTGCATTTATTTTTCAGACAGTCTCACTACATTATGCAGCCCAGCCTGGCCTCAAACTAATGATTTTGGGATCCTATTAATTCAACTTTCAGAGTATTGGGATTACAGGCATGAACATCCATACCTGGTTCATGTATGTATATATATCTCAAATTTGGATTCTTATATATTCTTGATTTGAATCTTTTGTTATTTGTATAGGCTTCAAATGTCACTTTACATTCTTTATCATTTTTCATAGAGAGATTTTCATATTGTTAGCTTTGTTAATCATTCTCTTTATAGTTAGATCTTTTTGCCTACTTTTTCGACAATTATCTTACCCTGAGGATATAAACTTGTTCTCCAGTACTATCTAATAGCTATCATTTAAATCTTAATTTAATTATGTATAACACATTATAGATGTTCTTTTTCACCTACTAAATATGAATATTCCAGATCTGCCAGTATCATTTGTCAGAAAACCTCATTTTATGATTCGAGTACCCAAATATTTATGAGTTTGATTGCTAAATAGATATTATACTGTGTTCTCTTAGACTATAATCATTATTATTATTTTATTTTATTTTTTAATTTTTTTTTGGCCAGTCCTGGGCCTTGGACTCAGGGCCTGAGCACTGTCCCTGGCTTCTTTTTGCTCAAGGCTAGCACTCTGCCACTTGAGCCACAGCGCCACTTCTGGCCATTTTCTGTATATGTGGTGCTGGGGAATTGAACCCACCACCTCATGTATACGAGGCAAGCTCTCTTGCCACTAGACCATATCCCCAGCACTCTTAGACTATAATCAAACCAGTTACTACATTGCCTAAGTTATTTTAGCCTTAAAATAAGTCTTAAAACTTTCAAGGAGTTGTAACTAAGTCCATAAAACCATAATTCAATAAAAATGAGAAAAGGATCTCTTTATATTGTATTATCTGAATAAAGGAACACTTGAGTTTCTTTTAAAAAATAAGTCTTGAAATTAGATAAAAAAATTAAAGTAATTTACATATTCCTTAAAATAATTTATACTGGGTGCCGGTGGCACACGACTGTAATCCTAGATACTCAGAAGGTTGACATCTACTGATTGTGGTTCAAAGCCAGTGCCAGCAGGGAAGTCTATGAGATACTTATCTCTAGTTAACTACCAGAGAACTGGATGTGGTGTGGTATAGCAAAGTGGTAGAGAATGTTGCCTTGAGTGAAAAAGCTCAAGAACAGTGCCCAGAACCTGAATTCAAACCCTACTACTGACAAAAGGAAAAAAACACATATTCTTGGAATTTCTATGACTTTTAACACTAGTTATTATAGTCATATAGCCAACTGGTCCAAGCCTCAGTACCAGTGTGACCACACACACACACACACACACACACACACACACACACACACACAGAACCTAGCCTGTGTATAAAAATACATGCATGGCCTCATCATCAATAAGAAAAGTTGAGAAATATTAAATTCTTGTAATGTTGATTATTCAGAGCTATAAAAGTGTACATCTCTGATTATAATTTTGTTTAATTACTTTGCATAATGTTATGGTAACTTGTTAAAGTTTCCTGTAAAATTTGAAAGATCATAGGCTGCAAAAATGTATAGGCTTGCCATATTTTATGCTGTTAAATAACAGTATTGCATTCTATTATTTGTTCTTGCCCATAAGAATAAAGTTGAAGTCTTACAAAACTTAGAACATTATCTTAGAATATTATCACTGTTAAATTGTGAACACTCTGGATTTTGATGTAAAACCAAAAACTTTTAATTGAATCCTTTCTACAGCCTGATTATCTATTTATTTCCACTCTGTCTTACAGAGCTCTTCTTTTGGAAAACCATTCTTTATACCTTTAAATCAAGACTGAACATTTTTTGTCTAGAAACTATGAAGATTATGTGGCTCAAGCATAGTTAATCAAATGTTGTTAATCCTCGAGCTATGTTTATTGATTAAGACATTGGCAGAAAACCCAAACTTAGACAACTAAGGGGAAAATCTTTCTTTTTCTGCCAAAATCAATAGATGAAAAAATAATGTGTCTTGAACCAAGATGGTTACTGTTGACAACACTTGGTTAGGAATTGCCCAGGAATGAAGGCAGGAACTCTGCCTTTGGTGAGTTTAAATTGGGAATACCATAATCGAGAGACACAGGGTAAAAAAAAGACAAACAACTACAAAAGCAATACTTGCAAAACTGTTTGGTGTAAATGAACTGAACAATTCATGGTGGGGGGAGGGAAAGGGGGAGGGGGAAATGAGGGATGAGGTAACAAACTATAAGAAATGTATCCAATGCCTAATGTATGAAACTGTAACCTCTGTGTATATCAGTTTGATAATAAAAATTTAAGAAAAAAAAAAGGGATCTTTATTTACAGAAAGTGAGTTTCTTGTTTTTATTTGAACTTCATACTACAACTGTATCACAGATGAAATCATGGCTCACACTTTCTAAATATATGAAAAAACAAATTCACTCTGCTTGTTTTAATATTTAGATATTTTTATTTTTTCACTTATTACAAAATCTGCTCTGATTAATGGAATTGTTTTACTAATCTATATGGAAAGCTGGTTCTCAAACAGAGTTCAGATCAAGCTAGTTATGCCTACAAGAGAGTTATTTCATACATACACATTTGAAAAAAGGCTATCATATGTAAGCTAATTTGTAGCATATTTATTTACCCAGTATAAGCATTTTACAGTAGGACTGTGTCTGTGTGTGTGTGTGTGTGTGTGTGTGTGTGTGTGTGTGTGTGTGTGCATGCATGCCTGTTTTTACTGGGGCTTGGAATCTGGAGCTTGTGTATTTCTGGCTTTCAATGGGATCATTGGAGATAAAAGTAGAATTTGATTGTGTGGGCTGCATTTGAACCATAGACCCCAGATCTCAGCCTCTTTAAGTAACTAGTATTACAAGGTTAAGCCACCAATGCCTACCTTATAGTATATATTTTATAATGCAAAGTAAATTGTCTTCCAAATACAACTATGTTAACAGCACGGTTGAGAAGTAATATGATTTTTCTGAGAGATTTAGATTATTAATGGTATCCTCTTAAAGGGAAATATGAACCCCTGCCTCAGGTAAAGCTCTTTTATTACCTTCCTGGGATCATATATTTACATTAAATTATGCTGCTTCAACACAGGCCCAAAGCAGTGACATCAAATGACAATCAGATCATTAAAACTATGAACCAAAATATACCTTCTGTTTTAAACCTAATGATGTCAGAGTTTTTGGCAGAGTAGTGTGAATTTACCTAACACAGAAAGTTGGTACCAAGACACAAGTGCAATTGACTGTATGATACAAGTAGCTCTTGGAACTGGATTACCAAAAAAATTTATGACAATTTGAAGGACCATTACAATGATGTAAAGAACATAACAACTAAGATTATTAGTAGGGGCTCTGAAGACCAGAATATGGATGAAAACATTCTCTATTTGTTTTTTTTTTTTTTGGTTGTTGTTTGTTGTTTTTTTTGCCAGTCCTGGGGCTTGAACTCAGGGCCTGAGCACTGCACCTGGATTCTTTTTGCTCAAGGCTAGCACTCTACCACTTGGTCACAGCACCACTTCTGGCTTTCTCTATATATGTGGTGCTAAGGAATCAAACCCAGGGCTTCCTGTATACGAGGAGAGCACTTTACCACTAGGCCATATTCCCAGCCCCACATCCTCTATTTATTTATGTAATTTTTCCATATAATACTTTTGAACTATAGCTAGCCACAGGTAAACAAAGCCTATGGCAGTAGAACCAAGGATAAAAGGAGACTACTGGAATAATAAATGCTATGGTTGAATGAATGAAACTTAAAAAATGTGACGGAAGCAAATTGATCCTTTCTCACAAAGCCACATACAGTATTATTTAATTTATACAGGATGACTAGAATAGGTAATTCACAGAGACAGAGAGAACATTAGGAATTTATAGCAAGTTGTAGCAAGGGAAAAGGAACAGTGACATCTCTTGTAAGGGGCCTCTTTGTGAGGCATGAAATGTTTTGAAATTGGCTGGTTCTAGCTGTATAATTGCATAAACATACATACTGAGTTGCATACTATAAAAGGTGAGATTTTTGATATAGGATCTATTCATCAAATAAAATATTTAAAAGTGTGAAGTATAGAAAGAAAAGATTGTATTAAAGAATCGGATCCTTAATTGGACACTGTATCAAGGTTTCTTTCTTTAGCAATGTGAAAATAACAGTTTCTTGATAGTAGTAGCAGAGACTATGAGCACTTAAATCACCCATTCTGTATAGTTTTGGATGAAGAAACAAGCTAGAATTATTTGTGCCCATATAAGTCAGTTATGACCAGTCATGGGATGGAAAGTAGCGGTAGATTCCTTTTCCCAGGTTAGCCTGGATAAATCTCTCTTCCAAGATCCAACATAGTCTTTCCTTTCATCAAGTTAAATACAGACAAGCACAGGGAAAACCACATGCTGAAGATCATGCATGTGCAAGGAAACAAGCTGGTTCATGAATAGAATTAGAAGAGACAGAGCTTCTCTTACAGTCATTTTCATCTATTTTAGCATTCCAATAAGTTAGAGCCACATTTTGTTAGCTTTTAATTCTAAGATATTAGAATTTATCTGTTACTACTGAGAGTGGTTTGTTTTGTTTTATTTTACTACAAAGTGATTGTACAAAAGATTCCAATATTAGTAAAAACAATTATAGGAAACTAATAATCAGAATTATCATATGAGAATAATTTCTAGATTTAAGGTAATGGAATCTATATTTCAGTTAAAAAAATGAGAAAATATGTCTTTAAACAATCAAACATTTCATCTTGAATTTACTATGTAACTATAAGCCTATAAATAATTGTCAATTTGTAGTTCATATTTAAAAATTCTTGACAACTTTTAAAATAAAATTTCTTACATATAATAATCATGTAAAAATATAAGCTATTCTATTGCATTCATTTTCTGATAGAAAAAAATTGGCAAGACTTTAATAGGAAATATACAAAGCCAGTTTTATAATTTATTTCTTCCTCAATCTTTTGTTCCTTCAAAATTTAAAGATTTCATGCTTATTTCTGTAAGCTCACCTATAAAAAGAAAAAATAAATTGCTATACCTATTTCTTTCAGACAGGCAATTTTCAAAATTACTGTTAAATGTATTTAATTACTTAAAATTACTCTCAAATTATTCTTCAAAAATAAAATGCATTATTGTAATAGAAAATCATACTTCAAATTTGTGAGACAAAATTGCACTCAGAAATATCTGCAATTTATAATTGATTTATTTGAGTACTAAACTGTTAACCCAAATTGTACATTACAGATAAAAATAATCAGGCTAAATACATTGGCATAATTATATTCAATTCTTTTGAAGGTTATCATGAAAATATGTGATATTTTATATTTTTCAGTCTTATAAGGAATTTATTATTGTAAGGATAAATTTCAATATACCTTGTTGATGCTTTTTTAAAAATCACACAAGCCATGAGCCATACCTCATTACTGCAATCCTAGCTACTCAGGAGGCTGAGATCTGAAGATGGTGTTTCTAACAACAAGCTGAGGCAGGAAAGATCATCTGACTCTCATCTCCAGTAAGCTTCAGGAAAAGCTAGAAGTGGTATTATGGCTCAAATGGTACAGTTCCATCCTTGAGAAAAATAAGATCAAGGACAGTGCCTAGGCACAGAGTTCAAGGGCCAGGAGAGGCAAGCACACACACACACACACACACACACACACACACACACAAATAGAAAGTAGATTTTTTTCCCTTTGTTGGTAATCATTAAAGCATATGAGCTCCAGACTCTCATGAACTACATCCCATCAGTAACTCTTAATGTTAAGATGTAATTACTGATTACTGATAGAAAATAGTCATCAGTATTGAACAAGGAGTTGAGTAAATGGGATAAAGCTTCATTTGTTCCTACTGCTGGTCAATAAAAATATAAGAAGTCTATGAGTCTAGCAAGATGTATAACTAACCTGAGGAGGTGTTTTTGTACATGTTTCTCATAGCTGAAGAAAAATCATTACCTTCATTATACCATGCTTGATCTACTATCCCTATGACCTCCTACCAAAATAGTTACTCCATGTCTTCCAGAGCAAGTCAACATAGAACACATTGGAATGTGTAAATTAATTCCAGTATTTCTAATATTAAAAGCAGTTCACTGACTTCCTATACAAATTCCAAACTGCTGTCAAAGATGTCATTATTATGAAACAAGGACACCAGCAGCATCTACAAACATAGCACCTATGCCTCAATTTCACAATCAGTTTAGAAAAGCCACACTTATATCCTCTTCCTTTCTTTTCTTTGCAAATCTCTTTTCTTTTCATCTGGACAGGGAGTTTGGCTTGATGGCGGAGTGTTTACCTCGCACATTCAAGGTCCTAAATGCAGTATCTGGCCACTACAAAATAAGGAGAGAACAAACCCTCAGACCCTGCTTTATTGAACCATTCATTTTATACCACAAAATCTATCCACTCTAAATAAACATATTTATCATTGTAAATAAATATATACTATTCTGCAAATCTAAGTTCAATATAAATTATTTTTGTGTATGTGACATTTCCAAAGTGGGAGTCAGATCTCTTGCTCAGCTACTTTGTGTGACTGATTCTTTAACACTTGAGCCACAATCAGCTCAACATTTTGCTGGTTATTTTGGAGATGAAATCTTCTCTGACTAGATTCTACCCATGATCCTCTATATCTCAGCTTCATGAGTAGATAAGATCCTTCAGCTTGAGTCTCAAAATGATTTCAATTAGCCAAACCTGAAGTCAATCCACAGTGTATATATGATGAGAAAGATTACATTCTGTTGTTTGGTTTTGTTTTGTTTTCCACAGTATCAGGAAATGAATACAGGTCCTGGCACTAGCTAGATAAGGATTCTATCAATTAAGTCATACCCCCAGTCATGCCCCTCAAAAATGTTCATATTTGGTTTTGGGTATACAAACCTTATCAATTTTTCTAGGGCTGGCCTTGAACTCACATTCCTCTTGTCTCTAATCCCAAAATGTTGGGATTACAGACATGTGTCACCATGGAAACTTTTCTGAAAGCCAAAGTTTGGAGGTATTTTTGTTGCTGCAGGATATTCTGAGTGTTGTGTATTCAGAAATCACTTTCCCATACAATCTCTGTATCCACTCACTTAGCTTCGTTTTTCCTTATAACACTTAGTACCTCACACATGCCTCGGCCACCAGCAAATAAAAAGTGTGGAAGAGCACAAGTGGTTTAATTCATATGTATATCTATAGTTCCTAGAAAAAAGCTTTGCACATAGAAAATATTCATGAACTGTATACCGTGTGAAGCATGTGGCCAAACACGAAAGAAAGGGCAGTAAATTGAGCATGTCATAACAAAATCCTTATCACAGAATGTGGCTAGGTTTTATTTTCTGCTTGTTGTTTGTTCAAGCAGCAAAGTTTGAATATACTTGTAATTGACTTCTGTTGTGAAAAGTTCCCATCTTTGCTTAAACATAAATAAAACACTAAATCAATTGGAAATGATTTTATTTCTCTAAGATTGCCATTCTATGCATTGTGCATGTTGCTTATTAAGCTGAGATCTTGGGTCACTGCTTTCAAATGTAAATACATATTAGCCCTGAATTATCTTCTAATCACCTCTCATGGTGCAATTACATATTAGCCCTGCATTATCTTCTAATCACCTCTCATGGTGCAATTATATCCGTAGCTAGATATGGCAAGACACACTATTTTACTTTAATGCTCCAGCATCACCTTTTAAACATTTTCAGTTCTTCGTGGCCTGCTGAACCCCATCTGTGTCCCATATTAACCTGCAATAAATTGATCCTGTCAATGACTCTTTCACTTTTCATTATAAACAAGTATGTGTTCTATGTCACTAGAGAACAAAGAATTCATATTCAAGAATTTAGGACTATACCAAATTCTGACATAGTCACCATGGATTCTACTTCCTAAAATCTGCAAAACTTTACCATGATCAGCTGACAATGAAAGATTCTCCTGTAGATCCCTTCCTTAGTT
The DNA here is from genome assembly GCF_023159225.1 of Perognathus longimembris pacificus. Lineage (NCBI taxonomy): Eukaryota > Metazoa > Chordata > Mammalia > Rodentia > Heteromyidae > Perognathus > Perognathus longimembris. The sequence goes on from NC_063165.1 coordinate 34,931,047, forward strand.
GCTTCAAACATTGCCTTAATATGGACTTTATACATAGATAATTCCCAATTACTCTGTAAAACTGAAAATACTCTTCAGCCATTGTATAATCTAGTCTTTCTTCATCGTTAATTTTTTTCTCTTTAACATTTACTACAATCTGAGATGCTATTTTACTTATTTGTTTATTCTACCAAAACAATGTAAGACCACAAATTATCATGTTTAAAAACAATCTATGCCTAAATCTTTGCTTGGCATATAGCAAACAAGGAGAATGTTTCTGCTGAATAGATAAGCAAACTTCTCTAATTAAAGTTTGAGAAGCTTGTTGAAGCAGTGAACCAAGAAATTGGGGGCTAAAACTTATCACAGTAATGTTTACATGCATAAACACATATTGCATACACTGAAATCCTTTTGCAGAGGACACATTTAAAGGTCTCCCAAGAGAAATTTCACTGAAAGAAAATATATATTAATAAGGACTAAGATCATAATTAGGTACCAAAGACTAACTGGAGCCCTACTCAATTGGGTAAAAGAAATAGCACACAGATCTTGAAGGATGTGTCCATTCTTGCACTGTTCAACAGTTGTAAACTTACAGACTCCTGTGTTGAGCCCTGAAAGAAAGTTCTCAACATGGAAACAGCTCCGATTTTCTACACTATATAACAAGATATTTGAGATAATCAATTTATAGAGAGAAAAGTCTTGGTGTTCTTAATTGCAGAAATTTCAGTCTATGATAAATTGGCACATTGAGTTGGAACTGTGGCAAGGTGGGGAACACAAGTTAGAGGAAAGCTGCTAACCTCATAGTTGCCAGGAAGTGAAAGAGAAAAGAGAAAAGGCTGAAATCCCACAATGGCCCACAAAGGCGAAACCAAATGCCAAGAGGGCATCTCAGCAGGTCCCTATACTTAAATTTCCATCATCTCTCAGTAGTGCAAAGCTAGGGATTATGTGACAGGTAGAATCTAGTGTCAGTGACAGGTGGCTGGATTTAATCTCTACCAGCACCAACAGGAAAGGCCTGAAATAGATTTATACTGTGTCATTGTTTGGGTTTTGGCTCATAAAGACAGGAACATTATGGCATGCAGCTTTATTTGTGTAAAGTTGAGATTAGAGTATACACACCTCACTGCCATGAAAGTGACTGAGAAAAATACACTATAGACCAACGGCACAAGTAATTGTGGTATGCTGGCCTCCTCAAAATAATTCTTCTTCCAATACTCAACAGTGCCTATCCAAATATATATGATTGAAGCACAAGAGGCAGAACCTGTTCCCATGGCACTGAGGATGTTTGATTTCAAGATATATCCATATGTACAAGGTGGCAGTGGAAATGATAATATTTACAGTAACAATTCTATAGCAGCAGCACTGTAGCCAATAGGGCTTCCTCTGTGGACATTTTAGAGGCTCTTGACATAGATATTTATACTCAACAGCAATGAGCAACAACCAAACAGAAATGTAGGCACTTGGATGTCTCTTATAGCTTGAGCAGGGTTGGTACTTTGTTTCCTTTTTAAAGAAAATTAGTATTTCTTTAATCACAGAGAGTAGGGCAAAGAACGTTTTTATATGTACAGAGGTAAAAAATGTAGCCAACAACTACTGAAGATAGGGACAGGTGAAATACAATTTTTAAAAACACAGCAATAATTAGATCCCAGGGATCTATGCTTTCATGCTTCTACTTTAGACTTTAAGCATAGCAAAATTATGAAATCTTATAACTAGATTTATGCCAATGCTCAAATGTAAACATGAACAATGAAAATGATAAAGAAGCATAGTCATCAGTTTTTAAACTAGAACAAAGGTATATTTCTCTATTTTTTTCAAAAATGGCCACAAAATCTTGCTGCTTGTGGTATTAATAAATATGTCTTCAAAATACTCAGAAGATTTTGCTTAGAAAATTTATCTTCCAGGCAAAATTTACTTAGTCTTCCTCAGTGAATGGAAATGAATGACTATGGCACTAAAAATATTAGAGAAATCACTATTATACCGTCCTATCAGTTGACTCTGTTAAATTTTATGGTCTGAAATTGTCTCCTGTCTAATAATATAATGCTCACCATGTTTGTCAGGCTCAAATATAAGGAGGATAATAATTATCATTTCTTCACTTTAGGTTTCTATCTCTACTGAAAATTATGTGACCATTCTTAGAAACTATGCCAATAAAAAAACCAAGTATAGCAAACACAGAGTTGCCTTTACAAAGATACTGTGTCTGGAATATAATCTAGGATGAATTTTAATTACTTAACTATAATCTTTATTACACCTAGGAATACAGAGCTTACTTATCTATTTCCCTTTTTCTGACTCCTATGTGACTGAAATGTAGTCCTGTGACAATGGAGTTGGGAAAAGTCAGAATTTTACAACAGTAGAACTGGTCTCAAAAGAAAATTACATCAGACTAGAATTCAAAGTATTGGATAAATACAAAGTAATTACAAATAACCTAAAGTCATAGTGTCAGAAGAAGAGTAACATTCTAGTCACTTAATCTGAATCATCTCCAAGGAGAAGAACAAATAGGATTTGCAATTTTTTTCTAGTGACTCAAATAAAGAGTAGAGATGGTTTTTAAATTACTTCAAGCTGCCTCTTCAGTTAATTTCATTAAAAGACTGGGTTACTTGTACACGTAGAGATTATATTGTAGACAGTGCAGAAAAAAGGAATATGACTATGACACAAATCATCATAGAAAAATATTATTTTGAAATGTATATTCTCTTCCTCACATAGAAATGATAATCAAGAATGATTTTCTCTATCCAATATGAAGAAAATTCCATAAGAGAAATATTTCTAATGAATAGACAACATGCATTTCTCTGAAGACTAATACATTAGTAGAGAGATATGAACTTGAAATCATAACAACTCATGTTTTACTTTTATTTTAAAATGTATCCAGTAAGTTCTTGTAGAACAAATCAGTAATGATATACAGAAAAACCTAAACTATAAAAAAGTTTATAAAACATATTTATAATTTTTTCAAGAACTTTTCATAAAATATAGTTTAAAAGTTTTAAATTCACTTGAAGAATACAATATAACCAAATGTACGCAAATAAAACAATTCGTATAGTATGAGGAATATGTTTAAATTTTGTGTCAACCCTCCAGATTGTTTTGAAGACAGAGTTCAGAATTTTGTATAAACAAATATTTCAGGTTTGCCATCTTTGTGTTGTGCTATACTATTCTTTTAAATCAAAAGAAAACCACAACAGAAAAGAATGTGTTCTTGTAGTGATTATAAAAGTTATATATCTTAAATCTAATGTAATTGAGATAATGATTGCAATCACCAGCTATGCCAAATGTGAAAATCATTAGGTGTGAGAAAGCTTCAGACAGCCATAAGTCTTAAGCTTGTCAAATGTGGGTTTTAAATATAGATTAAAAGAACAAAATTAAATCATGGGTATAAAAGCTTGGATATATCATCAAAGATCCTAAGACGTAAGGTATTATTAAGGAAATTATAACATTTTTAGTCCTCTCAGTAAAGTATGTTCTTTGTATAACATGCAAATATATTTTTTGACTTACATTTAAATTTCTATTATATTTACAAATAGGGTGAAGGACTATATAGAATATTATGCTGTATATAATGCAGTGGTGAACACAGAATTATCACATTTCTTCCATGTTTGTTAGTTATTTAGCAACTATACAAATAAGCTGAGGAATTTTGTAAAAGATAGAAATATTAGTTAATTCCTTATTAATTAATTTTGTGTCTATACTGGAGCTTGAAATCAGGGCCTGGGAACATTCCCTTAGCTTTTCACTCAAGGATAACTCTTTACCATGTAAGCCATGATGCCATGTCCAGCTTTTTTTGGCAATTAATTGATAATAAAAAAAAAAAAAACTTGTGGGTTTTTCTACCTGGACTGGCTTTGAATTTCAATCTTCAAATCTGAGCATCCTGTGCAGCTAGGATTATAGTGCTTTATTTTAAGTCTTTATCTTTTTGTACTTTTAGACAAGTCTTCTTCCATCATATTCTTTCTTCCTTTCAAAGAAACAAGCAAACAAAAGTTTAATTCCAGATAGAAAAATTTAAATTTAGGCAACTAAAAGAACAATCTTAAAATTGATAAAGCACAGACTTAGAATGTCAAATCTGAGGTATCTGGAATGTTGATAGATGATAAGTAGATAGATGATAGACTGATAAGTGTGTATATATAGTACATATATATTATATGTATATATACTCCGTGTAAATAAACATTACAATATATGCATGTGTATGTATATATATGTATGTATACATATTTTCTGACTAAGAGATTCAATGAGTTATTTGAAAACATTAGAAAATAGGAAGAATGGGATAACAATGTATTTTGATGAGTCAATCTGGCCTTTTAATAGCAATTGCTAACATTGTCTTTTATATGAAGATTCAAAAGGAATGTGATGTACTTTCAAGACTCCATTTCCCTCTCCTTTACTTGCTTCCCTCCTTTGATTCCAAGAAATAGAGCATCTGTTGCCAATTAGGCTCATCAGCGCTCTACCATGGAGTCCCTGCTGATGCACCCGCTCTTGTTAGTGGATCAGCAGGGGCATATGGATGCTTGGGATGGGATTTTAACCTCCACCCTGCCAGGGTCCATGCAGGATCCCTCCATCCCACTATGGTGATCTTTGAGACTAAGCATATAAGCACACCAGGGCTCTGATGCCATGGCAACCACTGGGTGAAGGAATCATTAAGAGCACCAAGTAGTAGTTGGAACTTCTGCACATTTTCATGGCTGCCAGCTGAGAGATGCAAATACTGTTTTCCAAACACTACTTACAGCTATTAAGAGTTATCAGGATGCAGTCATTTACCAGGAGGCACTACTTCAGGTGGAGATGGAAAGAAAATACATTTCAGTTTGCAATTTTATAAACATTGCAGAAGTAATCCATCATCATGTATTCTGATTGTTTGTTACCTGTGTTCTCCAGGACATTTAAACATTCAAAGATAATTATGTTAAACTTTGTAAGTATGGGATACATCTTCTTCTAATTTCCCAACTCTTTGTATATTTGTATGTCACATAAGAACTAGTACATACAAATGGAAATATTCTTTAGAGGTCACATAACTTCTCATTCATTCTAGGTTATATGACAGATGACTCCCATTGGGGTGATTTTCCAATGTAAAATAACCTTTTAAAAATTACCTTTTTTCCACAGTATTCTATCTCTGCAATGTACCACGAGATGTAGCCTGGATCTGGCTTACCTCATAGTGAATTCTTAATATGAGCATGAAAACAGAGACTGAATATGAAGTTTTATATATTTACCTCTGTGTACTCATTTCAATGTTACTGCAAGTGAATTTATACCCAGAAAATCAACTTAACATCCTAATGAGCAAATCATGAAGTTTGAGAATAAAAGGAGAGAGAGGAAAAAAAGGGTGTGAGAGAGGTTATTTTTAATGTTTATGGCTTTCGAAAGTATTCTGTTCATAGAGGGAGAGAACTGGCATATTAGTGGTTCACATTAATCATATTCATTAGTGGTTGTACCTTTCAAAATGACATCTGAAGAGCAAGCTGTCTCAAATTGTTTTGGAATTAAGCCGGTAATAAGTCGGAATATAATAGCAGTGTGGCTATTAGACTAATTGGGCACACATTTGATTTCAAGAGAAAAACCAAAGGAAAGAAAAACTGGCTGAAAAAAATGTTTACTGTAACTGAAGGCTAAATGCAAACTCAGGAATGAATCACTTTTATAGAAAAAAAATTGTAGTAAATCTTCAGTAGCTTTCTTAAATATCTTGCTATCTAAATGGATAATATAAATAAAATCACAAAAATATGTACTGACAAGCTCATCTATAATCTGTGAAAAGTAAATATCCTATAGTTATACAATGTGATTTAGTGATTTAGGAAGCTTGGTAAGCCCCAAATCTCTATTCGAACATATGCAGTGAGTGTTTAAGACAAAATAACATTCATTTTTAAGAGGGAAAAAAAGTTGTCTCTCTTCTGGACACATCTATTGCCCACAAATCGGAAGGTTTTGGATGGCTTCTTAATCATGACAGAAAACAATGTTGTCATTTTAATACCTGGCTCTTAGAATAAATGATCCCTTTTTAAACCAATTTTACTCTAGGTCAATGCCAAAGAATTCAACAACGCATTGATTGACATTCACCCCATGCTCTCTCTCTGATATTTGAGAGAGCCCATCTACAAGATACATAAAATTTCCATTTCTCTAAGCCTTGACTAAATTCCTGTACTATAACATCTGGTCTGTATTATCTTGCATCCCCCACAGTTACGCTTTCACAGTTAAGATGTAAAGCTGTGTCTAGCTTTACATCCACCATCTTCCACTAGAAATACCAATTTAAAAGGTTCATAGCTTTTGCATTCCTGCTGTCAAAGACATTTGTGTGTTAAATTATGTTGTATTTCTTTTAGAACCAGCCAAATGATTAATTCATCTTGAAACTTAGTATTTGGAAAGTCTTCTTCTGCAAATGAAATTATGCTTCTCTATAGAATAATACACACACACACACACACACACACACACACAGCTGTGTGATTATTTGTGGGTTTAACTTTGAAGAGTAAATTAAATACTCCATGAATGCAACTATGTGAGTAATGGAACAATGATCTTTCTATTAAAAAAAAAACTTGTATACTTTAAACTATTGTTTAGATTCTTCTTTCTTTAAGAAAATGATCAAAACTTTGAAGCAGAAATCAGTGAAAACACAGACATCAAATAAATATTAACATTTAAAGACTTTAATAGTCCCATGAGGATTAGATTAAAAATTCTAGTTTAAAAGGAATTTTCACCTAGCTTAATTTTTTAACTATTTTGTGTAATCTTGCAGGAGTATTTGGGACTTCTTCAGCATAAATTACAATAATTTAATGTTAATAAAATAAATAGAAATAATAATGCAGTAATACCAACAATAATTGAAAATAATAATAACTTATTTACATATCATTATCTTAAAACAAAAGAAATGTAAGCTGTCCTTATAATGTTTTCCATCCCTTCTTTTAAGAGAAGAGAACTAGACTATGATGACTGACACAAATAATCCTAACTACTCAGGACCCTGAGACCTGAACCTCACAGTTTAAAGCCATCTCATGCAGGCAATTCGTGAGGCTCTATCTACAAATAACTAGAAAAAAAAGCTGAAAGTAGAGTTGTGGCTTATGTGGTAGAGCACCAGTCATGAGCAAAATTTCTAGGCAAGAATGTGAGGCCTGATGTCAATCCCCAATATCAGTATGCATCCCCCACACCCGACACACACACATAAGCATGGACATACAGACATATACACAAAGAAAGAAAAAGTTCAAGAGTTAGACAAAGAAAAAGACTGGAAAATGTAGAGCAAGAAAATAAACAGAAATTGTTTTTTTACGCTACATCCTAAATATTAGCCTATACACTCTATTGTAATTCTCTTTCAAGCTGCAGATTTCTATTTAGAACACACAACAGGCCTTGGACTCTTCAATTGTTCACTTTACACCTTGATATGGATGGAATTATTTTGAATTAATGCCTAGATCCAAGATTTTAGAAAACCATCACTTGCTTGTAAATAAAATAAAATAAAGTCTACTTATTGTGCTTTCTTACTTCTCGGTATAGTTCAATGCTCTCCAAAATCACAGGTATCTGCTACCACTCTGCTGCTCAGTTGTCACTGTGGTAATGCCTATTTACAAAGTAGCTCCTTGACCTAAATATTTTCCATAGATCCAATGCCCACTTTTAAATAACAAATAACTAAAATATAATTTGTCATTTGAGATTTAAGAAAAAATAAAATACATCATTTCTGCATGAGAATAAAAACACCCCCCTATTCAACCCCTCACTGTCTACACTGCATCAGGTAAGGTGGACATGGCAGAGTATAAATCACATTCCTGCCAACCTCATCACATGCTAGATTTCTCCCTTGTCTTTTTCTTCATATTCAGCACAAAGATAATCTGCTATTATCTACTGTTCCAGCACCATATTTTATATGTAATGTTCATATTCCTGAATATGTGTGAAGAATTGTGAAGGAAATTAAAACCATAGACCAGTCTTCAATGGAGAAGGACCTGATATTTATATTCATTTCCTAAGGTAACAGAGTGACTCAAACCTGTAGTCTTAAAACAATAGACATGGAGTTAGGTGTGTGGCTCAGTGGTTGAGCATTTACTTAGGATGTGCCTGGTCCCCCATGATCTGCAACACACATAAACACACACACACACACACACACACACACACACACACACACACACACACACCTCTCTTCTGGGGGGGGGAGGGTCAGAGCCCAGAATCAACTTGTCAGCAGGGTGGGTTTCCATCTGGATGTTTCAAGAGGGAATCTGTTACTGGTTTCTCTCATGGCTTTTGAAGGGTTATCCTTAGTATTTCCTGCCACTAAAGCCACCAGTACAACCATGATAAATGCAGCACTACTCATCATAGCCAAGTAATCAACCTGTATGCCTTTGCGGATAAATGGATCAAGAAAATGTGATATATGTACACACACACACACACACACACACACACACACACACACCCTCACAATGGAACTTTACTCATCCATTAGGAAAAAAAATTATATTATGGCATTTGTAAAGAAATGAGGATCCCTGGAAAATTTACATTAAGTATTTCAGGCCCAGAAAGACAAAAGAAACATGTTTTTTCTCATATACAGAGGATAAATTGAGTTTACATACTTAAAAGTAATTATGTGCAGTTGTATGTAAGTGTATACTAAAGTATTAGCCGAAATACAGTTGATTCAAAGGGAAAATCAAATAATATGATGCTTTAGAAAGGCAAAATTAAAGTTCACCAAAATAAAACATGGGGATGCAGGTAATCAAAAGAAGTAGGGTGAGTTCAAGAGGAAAGAAGTGGACAAATGAAGAAGAGAAGAGGGGACAACGCAGTCAAGAATCTAATAGCCTACAAAACTATGAAGAGTGAAAGAAGTGGTAAGGAAGGAAGGTATGGTAAAAGGAATGACATATAAGATATATTGTATTTATAAACTGTTTTGTTATGTGGCAAATCTTTTGTACACATAGTTAAATATAATTTAATTTAAAAAAATAAATGGATGCTCAAGTAGGATGAGATGGAAACAATATATCTGACTTGCAAATTTTGCCAGACATTCAGACAGAGCATCCTAACTTATTTTAAATAAATGTCATGGCATTTTCCAAGAAAATCCAACTTCTACTTCCATCTTCACAAGACTTTTCCTGCTTGTGTATGTGCCCTGAATCTCTCCTTTTATCAGGACAACAATGATCTATTATGTTTACATCTACAAAAATCCTTGTTCCAAATAATGGCACTTTCTTAGTTTCAAAATGAACATGATTCAGTCTTCAACTGCATACAATCATCTTAGAAATTTTCCTAAAAGTAAAAGTTAGTTTAATTAATCTATGCAATTAATTAAAATAACTTATTGACATAGGCTTTACCATCACTTGTACTTCCCTGCTTCTGCTGGTGCTGCCTCCATTAAACACTTTTCTAACAGACAAATTTTGAAACTGCCTGTGTTTGTTTACTTCAAAAAATTCTTTAAAACGTTATTCTTTTTTTAACAAAGTAATACACTTGGAGGAGAAAGTTTTAGAAAATATGGAAAATTACAAAGGAGAAGATTTAAAAAAAATGATAATCACACTTCCTAGAGTTAAGGATCCTCATTAAATTCATGTAAATGTTTTTACTGTCTCATTTAAACATCTGAATATATTTCTTACAAGTGTGAAGTTGTACTCAGCATATTTCTCACACAATAATTTACATCATCCTAAATATTATATTTTAGAAGAAGAATGTGTTGTTTCCTTAGGTCATATTTATATAGTATCCATATTAGCAGCATGATCTTTCAATAGCTCTGTGTATGATGGTAGATTGCAGATGGAAGAGGACTCCACCCAAAAAGTGTCTTTGAGGTAAAACATCCTAATGCTGTCACAGAAGAATTTGATAAGAAGTCAGTAAAAACACTGTCAGTCTTACAAACTACTATGGAAGTTCCAAATGAGCAGGGTCTCAGAAGAGCCAACGAAAGTAATTCATAAGAAATGTTATATGGTCTTCTCATGCAAAGAATGGCTGCCTCAATATTCCAATACCAATGGGGCACATTTTTCCTATATTGTCCTGCCCTTTCTCAATCCTGGAAGAGTTAGAAACAGTTGGCAAAGTTGGCAAATAAATAAGATATACTTTCTATGATTCTGAATGATGGAGTAAAGGAACATTAAGTTGAATCGGTGAGAGAGGTAAAAATGTCACTATTCTAGTGTCACAATTCTTAATATGTATAATGGAGGTGCTCAAACATCTGAGAACTAGAAGGCATTTGGCAAGGAAAATGGACAAGCCAGATTGAATAGAAGCTTCTATAAATTGTTAAGACAGAGAATTCCTAATTGCATGTTCATAATCTCAGTTTGTTTAAAAAACAATTGTGTTCCTGTTTGTTCCCTTTGATTCACATGAACTCTGGAAGCAATATAACAACTTGCAAAGAGCTACATAGTGATTCTGAATATTTTTCCTTGCTTTTAGTTAAATGGAAAACCTTCAGTCATAAGTCATACCTTTTCCATATCATGTATAAAATTGCAGTAAAAATTAAGACAAGAGAGTTTTATATATTACTTTTTCTCTAATATCATTGTCATACTCAGCTTGGCTTCTATATTTTACACATCTTACATGTTGTCCAGGCTCAGAACTTGATTCATAAGTCTAGATATTGTGTCAGCAATGTCCTGTGGAAAGTTCTATCTAATCGGTGTGGTGGCTGATAAATGACTAATATATGAGGAATGTGTAGATTATGTAATATGTTTCTCGCTAGAGTTTTACCCATTTTTCTACTAACATTTTATTCATCACTTACTTGCAAAGAGTCATTGTAAAATTATGTTTTAATGACTTCTCAGAGCTGTAATTTTTACTCTTAAAAGTTTATATCTAATAAGGTAACAAGATAAACTGTATATAATCAAAATCAAGAAAATTGGATGTAGTTGGTATGAAAACAAAGTTTTGTGAGACATAAAAGAAAGTAATTTTTATTGAGGATAACATTTCAACTCTGAAATGATGAGCTGGTATGTTCACAGTCGGGTAAGATTTATCTTTTTAGGCTGTCTAGATAGGTGGTCCACCAATTAATGCACAAAGTTTTACTTTCTGCCACTGTGATTGAACTGCATCATGAAAATTATAACTTTAATTTTAAGTTCACATATAGGTTCATATGTATAGTACATTTCTTTCAGAGACATGCTGCCTGTATTATCTACTCATTTTTGGTTTGGTTAAGATTTCACATTTTTCTGGGCTCCAGTGGCTCACAGCTGTAATTGTAATCCCAGCTACTCAGGAGTCTGAGAGTTTAGGATTGTGGTTGCAAGCCAGCTGGGGCAAGAAAATCTGTGAGAAACTTATCTTCAATTAAACACGAAAGTTCTGAAAGTGGAGCTATGGTTCAAGTGGTAGAGTGCTAGCCTTGAGCAAATAAAAAAAGGTCAGAGACAATGCCCAGGCCCTGAGTATAAACCTCAGAGCTTCACATTTCATGTCACATCTTCATTTTTGATATTTAGCTTAAACTCGGGTAAGAACACAGAATAAATATTCTTTCCTATATAACTTGGAAAAATAAATACATTTGCCTTGTTCCATTTGGAGAAATGTAACACAGTATACATTACTCCAAAGGTAATAATGGTAAAACCTCTGTGTCCATTTGTGTTCTGAGAGGGTATTAAAAGTTCATAAGCTTTTGTTTTCAGGACATAAATTACTACTTTTTAACACAACTTACAATCTCTAAATATTCTAGTCTATGAAGAAATATTGTTCATACTTACAGAGGCAATTAAACTTCTGGAAGAAAATAATTTTTATTGGTCTGGAATGTTCTATGTCAATGTGTCATAATGTGGTGCCATATATCACTGTGAAATAACATTTTCAGAAGTGCTAGTGTTTAGAAGGTGCTTTTACCCCACTAAAGGAAGTCCATTTCTCCTAGTGTCAGTAGCACATTCCAATAGATAAATCTAAGTTTACAAAACACATAAATTAGAAGGTAATTATTTAAGCTGTGAATGATTCACTGCAGGGTTTCTTTAAGACTACCAGCGATTTTAAGTAATTGTTTATAGTTCATTAACTACTTCATAGTGAGAATAGAGGGGATGAGAAAGCTTTCATACTAAAAAGTTCTTTAGACCTACTAAAAATAGAATATTTAGGGAATTTCTATGAACCTAAAGATGAGGTATAAAGCATACTATTTGGGGAGAGAAAAATAGAAGCATATAAGTTGCCCTATCTCTGTAGCTTAGCTACTGGAATGGACCAAGTACCAACAGCTTTTGATACTACTGTTTAAAAGCCCACCAGTCACTCCAAGATCTGATAGATATGGTTAAGTTTATTTTTTAAAACCTTTTCAATAAGGCATCTATTATATAGTAAAGACCATTTGTTTTTAGTTACATTTTTTTAATTTATTATGTGCTGTATCAGATCCAAATCCAATAACAGGAAATCTAGTTGAGCCAAAAGAATGCACAATAGTTTGACAGTTTAGCAATAAAGAATTTTTTTTTTCTAAAACAGTAAAGACATGATTTGGGAAAGTAAGCAGTGATCCACAAGTTAATTAACCCACTCTTTCACAGGTTGTGATTTCCAGGAAACAAATTTCAAATTCACAGTGGTTAAAATGCTTCAGAGAACACCTTAGGGACCAACTATTGTACAGAGTGGAGTAAGAGTAAGATTATATTACAAATACAGACAATCCAGGAGACTCTGCTAAGCATATTAGAAGCTCTGAGAATACAATTATCCATAAGATTGGTTTAGTCTTAGGCTAGAATGGTGGAATTTTCTTTGACCTCATCAGACATAAGATGTGGGAAGACTGTGTCCTTGGGCCAGTAATGACAGGGGTATTTATTAAATCATCCATCATATTAAATATTCAAACACCAACTGATTTATTTAAAGTAAGCATATACTTTACTTTGTGTTACATGTTGACTTTCTTCTCATGAGCTAATTAAGTTGAAATCACATATATGCAAAATAAGTGTAGAAGATACTGACATATCTACCTATAGTAGGAGTTAATTGTATACTTTTGTGCATATATATATACATATATTACATTGAGTAGAAAATTGTATTGATAGGTATGCAACTCACTTCCACAGAAACAGTTTCACCTTCCTATTTACATTAATACCTATTGAATATAACATTGAGCACACTGTCAGTTTTATTTATCACTATATTCTAGGTACAAGGAGCAGTTGCAGAAATGTACTGAACTTTCAATAAATTAATTGATAACTGGTTTTGCTTGGCTACACATGTATGTTGGGGACAGCTGTACCTTTAAGAGGCCACAGCTGGCTTTAGCCTGTCCCCTCCTCTTCTACCTTTAACAGAAAGAGAAGCCCCCACCCCTGGGGTTGAGCACGTGTCTGATGGCCGGGGACCCCAGAACCCAATCCTTGGGGGGCTGGGTCTCCGCCCACAAAAGAAGTCCCCTGACATCACTTGAAGGACAGCCCTTGTGGCCAACCTGTAGTCCCTCTCTTGTGCCCACCCTAGGGGGTATATCTGTTGGCTCCTCATTTGAATAAACAGAACACCCCAGAGGCATTCTTCAAGACCTCCACGTGCCCGTGTCTTTCCTTGGGCTGGCAGGCATGGGGTCTCACAACCACATGCAAACTGAGGCTACATCAGGACCCCATTTCCACGATTAACTTCTAATGGCCAGGAAGCGTGAGAGAAGGAGTATGGATCCCACACGGAAGAGACAGAAAAGCCCAGGATCCCCGCCCCCCCCCCCCACGCAGATGGGGGTGCGGTAGAGCGAGGCCTGGCACATGTATGCTCTTTTCTCAAACTCACAAAATGAGGAGGCAGGTAAGAGTTCAAGAAAGCCAAGGCACCACCTTCTTACAAAGGTGGAACAGTTCACTCACCATAGGGATTGGCATTGCACTGTCATCTCAGAGTTTCTAATGTTGTTACAATTCTAACATACTCCAGCATGTGTCTTTGTGACTGTTTGAGGAAAAAAGTTAAACCTCTAGAGCAAGCTAATACAAGAATTTCTGCTTTCTTTCCATTCTGGAGAAAACATTTTTAGACTCTCTAACAACTTAGACTATCATAGTAGAAGGATGATTAAGATATACAAATAATGTATATTAAAATGTTTTTAAAAATGAATTCTAACTATTTTGTGTACGTGATCATAAATTGTAACTGATTTTACTATTTTCTCACACTGGAAGAATATATGCATGTTTGGCAGCCAAAACAATGCCCCTATAATCAAAAAAGAATACAACAAATACTGATAAATGCCTCCTGTACATAAGCACTATGAGTTTTACATACACAAAATGATCATACATAAGCACTGTAAACTAGGTATTGTTATCATATTCGGGTTAACTGAACAGAAGTAAAATGGAAGTCAGATGATTCACACCTCTGTAGTGAATGATTATAACAGGGTTTGATGAGGTGTAACTCTGAATGGTAAAATCTATTCAGCATATCATCTTCCTGACAACATTAACATTGGTTTTGTGGTTTACAATAGGAAGGAATGTGAGTTCAGTAGTCTGGAGTAAATCTCTAACCCTGGAAATAAAACCCCCAAAAATAAATGAAAGAAAAGAACATCTTTACTACTAATATGTATGTTTTAACTCTTGTAGCATTTGACTCAATAGCCACCACAAATATGGTACGTACCTATAAATTACATTTTTTTAATTTCAAAATATACGATAATAGAAAAATGAAAGATTTTTTTTTAAATTTTTATTATAAAACTGATGTACAGAGAGGTTACAGTTTCATACGTTAGGCATTGGATACATTTCTTGTACTGTTTGTTACCTTGTCCCTCATACCCCCCTCCCCGCTCCCCCTGTCCCCCCCTGAGGTGTTCAGTTCACTTACACCAAACAGTTTTGCAAGTATTGATTTTGTTGTTGTTTCTCGTATTTTACCCTTTGTCTCTCAATTTTGGTATTCCCTTTGAATTTCCTAATTCTAATACCAGTACACACTGTTTCCCATACACTCAGATAAGATTACAGAGATAGTGTAGATACAATCACAAGAAGGTGATACAAGAACATCATCAATAGTAGAAACTACAGATACACATGGGATGTTGAAAGTAGTTACAACTCTGATATAACAATCATTTTCATAAAATGGAGTTCATTTCACTTAGCATCATCTTATGTGGTCATAAGGGTATAGCTATTGGGCTCTTGTGATCCTCTGTTGTGACTTGCCTAAACCTGTACTAATTATTCCCAATAAGGGAGACCATAGAGTCCATGTTTCTTTGGGTCTAGCTCACTTCACTTAGTATAATTATTTTCCAAGTCCTTCCATTTCCTTACAAATGGGGCAATGTCATTCTTTCTGATAGAGGCATAAAATTCCATTGTGTATATGTACCACATTTTCCTGATCCATTCATCTACGGAGGGGCATCTGGGTTGGTTCCAGATTCTCTCTATGACAAATTGCGCTGCAATGAACATTGTTGTGCTGGTGGCTTTACTTTGATTTTGTTTGTAGTTTTTTGGATAAATACCCAAAGCGGGGTTGCTGGGTCGTAGGGGAGTTCTACATTTAGCCTTCTGAGGAATCTCCATACTGCTTGCCAGAGTGGCTGAAACATTTTACATTCCCACCAACAATGAAGTAGGGTTCCCTTTTGGCCACATCCCCTCCAACAACTGTTATTGTTAGTTTTCTTGATATATGACATTCTTACTGGGGTGAGATGGAATCTCAATGTTGTTTTGATTTGCATTTCCATTATGGCCAGTGATGTAGAGCACTTTTTCATATGTCTCTTGGCCATTCTCATTTCCTCATCACAGAAGACTCTTTGTAAGTCTCTAGCCCACTTGATGAGGGGACTATTGGTTCTCTGTGGTTTTATTTTGGAAGAAGGTAATTTTTTTAGTTCTGCGTATATTTTAGACATGAGGCCTTTGTCCGTTGAATGGCCGGTAAAGATCTTTTCCCAGTGTGTGGGCTTTTTGTTTATCTTACGAGCTATGTCCTTTGCCATGCAGAAGCTCTGCAGTTTGATGCAGTCCCATTTGTCCAACCTTTCTTTGATTTGTAGCCTTTCTGGGTCATTGTTAAGGAAGTTCCGTCCTGTGCCAAGGAGCCCAAATGTTTCTCCTACACCTTCCTTTAGTGTTATCAGGGTGTCTGTTTTGATTTTGAGGTCTTTAATCCATTTGGAATTGATTTTGGTGCAGGGTGATATATAAGGATCTAGTTTTAGTTTGTTGCATGTGTTGAGCCAGTTTTGCCAGCACCACTTGTTAAAGAGGCTATCTTTCTTCCAAACTATTGTTTTAGCTCCTTTATCACAGATTAAGTAGGTGTAGTTCTGTGGGTTCAATTCTGGGTCTTCAATTCTGTTCCATTGTTCTTCAGGCCTGTTCCGGTGCCAATACCAAGCTGTTTTTATTACTATAGCTTTACAATACAGCTTGAAGTTGGGTATTGTAATTCCTCCAGCACTGTTCTTTCTGCTTAGGATTGTTTTTGCTATTCTGTCTTTTATTATTCCATATGAATTTCTGGATTGCTTCCTCTATTTCATCAAAAAATGGTGTTGGGATATTAATGGGTATTGCATTGAATTTGTAGATAGCCTTTGGCAATATTGCCATTTTGTTTATATTAATCCTCCCAATCCAGTAGCATGGGAGCTTTTTCCATTTCCTTAGTTCTGACTTAATTTCGTTTTTCAAGGTTTTAAAGTTCTCCTCAAAGAGGTCTTTCACCTCTTTGGTTAAGGTTATTCCTAGGTATTTTATGTTTTTGGAGGCTATTGCACAGGGGGTTGCTTTTCTGATATCAGCCTCGGTCTTCGGGTCGTTAGCATACAGAAAGGCCATTGATTTTTGAAGGTTTATTTTATATCCTGCCACTTTGCCAAAGTTTTGGATCAGCTCTAGTACCTTGGGGGTAGAGTCTATGGGATTCTTTAGGTATAGGATCATGTCATCTGCGAAGAGAGAGAATTTAACTTCATCTTTACCTACTTGGATCCCCTTTATATTTTCTTCTTGCCTGATTGCTCTGGCTAGGAATTCTAGTACTATGTTGAAGAGCAGGGGAGAGAGTGGACATCCCTGCCTTGTTCCTGATTTTAAAGGGAATGGCTTTTGTTTTTCACCATTTAGAGTTATGCTTGCTGTTGGTTTGTCATAAACTGCCTTGATTATATTCAGGAATGTTCCCTGGAATCCCAGTTTTTCCAGGGCATAAATGGGTGCTGGATTTTATCAAATGCTTTTTCCACATCCAGAGATAAAACCATGTGGTTCTTTAGCTTGCTACGGTTGATGTGGTGGATTACATTAATTGACTTGCATATATTAAACCAACTTTGCGATAATAGAAAAATGAAAGAATTTTTTATTCTTCAAAAAATTATTTTCTTTTATTACCTTTGAATGATGTACTCTACCCTTTAAAAGAGTCATGATAAGACCTTAGAGACAAATTCAGCATTATGAAATTTTTCTTGTTAAGAAAAAAAAAGACCCAAAGAATTTCAGCCTAAGGAAAAAACATGATTTGGAAGAGCTTTGGAATGTGATTTGATGCACTGGAACCACATCCAGAACATCACTAGCATTACGGAGGAAGAAAAGCATGCAGCTAGTACAGTCCTAACACAAGGACTAGATGATAAAGGGGTTTCATGCCAGATGAATAGCAAGGGCCACCTAGTCCTAATGTGACAATCAAAAGGGATATTGTGGTACAGAGCAAGCTCCTGCAGATTGATGAATGGGACAGGAGAACCTGGAGGGGAAAAGGTATCAGAACTGACAAAAGGGTTGAATTATAAAATGTAGAGAAAATCAGAGAGGGCGGCAAATCTCTGTAGGAGGGCTAAAGAAAAAAAAAAGATGAGTAGTAGCCACTTGATCACAGTCTTATGATTTCAACTGAAAAATGTGCAAAGGGAGTTATTCACAATCTCTGTGCCTATAAGCGGAAAACTCAATGACCTAGAATTAAATAGGAGGGATTTTAACATATTTAGGGGGGGTCATGAAAGTTGTTGTACTACTCTGAACCCCTGGAAATTTGGATTACCTTTACATTGATGATTTCTTAATTGAACTCTCTCTTTCTGATGGAAAAAAAAAGAAAAAATGGATTACTTCTCGAGGGAAGCCTAAGAAAGGGTTTTGATCACAAGATTATCTTCTGAAAGGTCAGGGAAGCCTTCAGCCAGATACTTGGACGAAGTTGCCATTACAGTGATAGGAAGGGTTGCCATTAAATATTTTTCAAACAGCAGAGATTTTACATCTTAAAAAAGATTTCTGAAGTATATGGAAATTCTGTATATATTTGTTGAATGGGAGTAAAAGGATCAAGAGGTAAGCATCTGACCAGTGCTGACATGATTGTCAGTTGGTATGTCTTAATATAATCACAGAAGTTGCTAAAATATGGAGACCCTTCCATGCATATCAGGTAGTAATTGACTTCTGCCTCCTACCCACATCTCTTTTATATCCTCCTACATTGAAGATATCAAAAATTTAACAAATATTTTTCCAATACCCCAATCCAGCTTGTGGTCTGTTTCTGTTTTATGGAATATTACTTTTCATAATTAGGCTTTTTAAGGGAAAACAACATATTGTTTGAATCACAAGGGACTTCTAGAACCAGGTTTTTGAAATCTGATGGTATAAGACTTGAATTGGCAACCTGAAAATTTTGAACTTATTTAGCCCAGGGTATCAGTGTTGGAAGATGTGAGGAAAGGTTGGGAATCTATAGGATTTGATTTTAACAGGTACTAAACCATTAAATTGGAAAATACATGTTTTTAGCAAAAGTTCTTTAATGACATAGTGGCTTTGTTGTTCTCTCTTTCTTTCTCTCTCTCTCTCTCTCTCTCTCTCTTTCACACACACACACACACACACACACACACTCTGTCTTATAAAAACAGACATCAGAACCCCAGGTTCTCAGGCATTTACACTTCAGGACTTACAGAAATGGTCACTAACCCTTTTTCCATGGTCCTGGCATTGAGTCTCTGACTAAGAGATATATAATTATATCCCTTTGTTCTTAGGTATAAGTCTCAGACATGCATCAGTAGCTTTGCTGGGTCTATAACTTGCATGACTTTTTCTCTGTTACTAGCAGGTTGGATATTAGGCAGCTGACAGTGTCTAGGCCACATCTGATGAGTTTGAGCCTGTACTGTTGGATCTGCATATACCATGACATCCCTACATGCCACCATCAGCCACCATCCCAGCTGTAGTTCTTTTTACCTCCTGAATAAACAATACATGTTAGTAGACATTAAGGTGCAATAGAATTTGATGCAGATTCTCACAGATAATACATTCAACACAGATCAAAAGATTCCTTAAAATCTCTTTAATACAGTGATGGAGATTTTATATGAAAAGAACCTGTGTTTGGAATGATCATCTATGCTTGTATCATCTACTTATTGATTCTTGCAAAATAGTGGCTTATGTTTTGGTACCAACATTACTAGGGAGACAGCCTCCAGTCTTTGCTCATTTTGTCTCATGGAATCAGTGTTTAAGTGGAGTGTAACTTTTTGCCTGGGACCGAAACAGGAAGAACATAATGCATAATGTTATTTTGTCACCTAATTCCTACCATATCAGAAAGAGCCACTCTATAAAGAGGAATAACACATTATGGAGACTTCAAGCCTTTTATTATTCTTTTGGCTTTAAGCTTAGTATCATAATGATCTTTCCTTCCAACTAAGGAGCATTAGCTAGTACAACTGTGATCCCTAGGCTTGTCAACTGGGGAGCAATCATCACTACATGTAGCTGGTACAAATATTATAAGTTCAACTGAAAGCACTTCCAGTAAGAGGAATAGTGAATGTTCTTGTTAAGCCTCTGTGTGCATCTGCAAACAACGAAGAGCAGGAAGTTTCATTTGTACAAATGGGAAAGGATATTAACTGTAACTCTGAATTTATAGACCACCTTGCTGCTGATTTCATATCCTGAGTATCACAGACATTAAGATACTATGCATGTTCAGAAACTAGGCAAAAAAGAGCTATTTGCATAAGTACTATTTGATCAGAGATAGCATTTCCTGTAGTGCAGTGGCAAGTGATTGCTTCACTCTCAAGCTCAAAGCTCTGGGAAAGCTGGCTTGATAGCTTTGTGACCAACCCTGTGGTGGCTCTTGTAAGGCTGAGCCTCAGGTAAGACACATTGTACTGAATCTGGACCCTTCTTACAATAATATGTTCTCACCCACTAGTTTAATTTATGTAGTTAATTTTCATTTCCAGGGTGCAATATGGCTAATTACTGGAGAACCACAGAATCTTACAAGTGCAATTTTTGCTTTCATAATTTGTGTCACATCAAGTATAATAATGTGCATTTAATTTTCTCAAAAAGATAATTATGCTAATAGAATTACTTGTATGAAATGTGTACTTTGTACTGGAGAATGTTATATACCTGCTAATTTATATTAATACAAGTCAGAAAGGAATTTTTAATAAACTACTTCAACCCTGACCTGGAAACCCTGGGAATAACATGCAGGGATTACCTTCTTCATTAATACATGAGGAGGGCTGGGAGTATGGCCCAGTGGCAAGAGTGCTTGCCTTGTATACATGAAGCCCTGGGTTCAATTCTCCAGCACCACATATATAGAAAATGTCCAGAGTGGTGCTGTGGCTCAAGTGGCAGAGTGCTAGCCTTGAGCAAAAAAAAAGCCAGGGACAGGGCTGGGGATATGGCCTACTGGCAAGAGTGCTTGCCTCGTATACATGAGGCCCTGGGATCAATTCCCCAGCACCACATACACAGAAAATGGCCAGAAGGGGCGCTGAGGCTCAAGTGGCAGAGTCCTAGCCTTGAGCAAAAAGAAGCCAGGGACAGTGTTCAGGCCCTGAGTCCAGGCCAAAAAAAAAAAAGCCAGGGACAGTGCTCAGGCTCTGAGTCCAAGGCCCAGGCCTGGCCAAAAAAAAATGAGGAAAGAAATAATTCCTTATCATATTGGAAGGCTTCAATTCCTATTAGATTAAGTATCATTAGGAAATAACAACTGGCTCTAATATATAAAACAGGTCATTTGGAAGTACGAATTTGGGAGAAATAGGCAAATTGTGGAATAGTGAACAAAAACCAGCTCTGAAAATGAATAATTCTATATTGCTTAGAGAAACCAAATAAAGAGCTTTGGCACAAATGCTTCATACCTGCAATCCTAGCTACTCAGAAATTTGAAATGTAGATAGAGAACAGTTCAAAGTCAGCCCTAGTGAGCATTTTTGGAAAGGAGGTTTTTTTATCTCAGCTTTGGTTGTGTAAGGAATGGTGATTTTTTAAGTTTGTTATTTTTCTTGTTTTCTAAATGAAATCACCAATTTAAGGAAAAATAGACTTCAGAGATTGAATAAGGCATAAAGTTCAGAATTAATTGCACTTGAAAGGAATGAGACAGTAGTATTTACTAATCATTGAAAAGCATACCCTCCCTGTGGAGTATTTTAATAGGATTTTGTTATGTTATTACCCATGTCAATCTTTCCACTTTCAGGAAAAATCACAGAATACAAGGTACATACATTTTTATTATACTTTCCTTTCTTGTTCTTGTTTGTCTACAAAGTTCAACAACTTGGAAACGATGTTTTGCATGTGTTCACAGTGGTTTAACCATGTGCACGTGTTTGCCTTGTGATACCATATTATTGCAGTGGAATTAGGCAGGTGAGACAAAGGATAAAAGGTGAACCAATGTGACAGCAATACTTACAAGACAATATGTTGTAAATTAACTGTACAACTCTGTGGGGAAGGTAGGAGAGGTGGGAAGTTGGGAGGATAAGGAGGGAGGAGGTAAGAATTTTGACAAGCAATGTACTCAATACCTTAAGTATGTAACTGTGACCCCTCTGTACATCACCTTGACAATAAAAATAAAAAAATAGTTATAAAAGATGTATTATTGAAAGCTTAAAAGACTAAAAATTGAAAAGCTCTGTTATCGTTACTGTTCACCAATATGGACATCTCAGTGCAACATCAAAACAATAAACAATAATAATGAACAAAAACTCTGCATAGACATCTCCTGTCTTAGCTCTGTTCTTTAAATTATTGGATGGCATAGTTACATTCGATGTATATATTATCTTAAATATATAGTTTTATTAAACAGATAATTATAATTCCAAATAACAACTGAATTGTCTAAGAAAAAAAAAACAAAAAACAAAAAACCTCATGGCCATGCTATGCCTAACAGTCCTGATATAAAACAGGGAACAGGGAATAAGAATAAGAATTCATCTTGGGATCTGTATTTGTTTTATGTCCTGGGTAAGTCCCTTTCATTCCATCCTCTTAGGACTTAGTTCCATGAACTTATAATGGAAATACTTACACCTTTTTAATTAGGTTGCTGTGGAGATGAAACAAACTAATTTATGTAAATGGAATAACAATGCCTTGCAAATAAATGTTTGATCATTAGTAGCTATTAGCAGCTATTGAGAAACAACAGGGATGATTTCATACCTTGCCTGTGGTGAATAGTGCAGCAATGAACATGGGTGTGGTGAGTGGCTTTACTATATTCTATAATAATCTTACAAATAAATGTTCAAGAGAAGCATTGCTGGATTATAGGATAGTTCTATGTTAACTGTGGTTCTTTATTTCTTTTCTTTTTCTTTATAGTTAAAGTGAAGTACAGAAAGGTTACAATTTCATATGTAAGGCAAAGAGTACATTTCTTATCCAACTTATAACCTCCTCCCTCATTTCCCCTTCCCTATCTCCCCTATGAGTTGTACCTTTTGTTTACACCATATATATGGTTTTGTAGGTATTATTGTTGCATTGGTTTGTCTTTTTATCCTTTGTCTCTCAATTTTGGTATTCCCTTTCCCTACTTTGAGTAACTTCCACACTGCTTTTCAGAGTGGTTGAACAAGTTTACCTTTCCACAAACAGTGTATTACACTTCCTTTCCTCCCATATGAACACAGCACTATGTTATTTGCATCCTTGATGGCAATTCTAAATAAAATGAGATGGAATCTCAGTGTTGTTTTGATTTGCATTTCCTTTATAGGTAAATTGAGCATTTCTTCATATATCTATTGTCTATTTTTCCTTTTTCTGAGAAGTCTTTAGCTCATTTGCCTACTTATTAATTACCTTTATAGTTTCCATAGAAGATAATATTACAAAACTGTTTACCATGAGAAGGCAATCAAAGATCATGCTACCAAAATATAAGAAAAATGATTACATATGTCTGTAAGAACTTTAATAAATGTAACATTATTTTCTGGATTTTGTGAAAATTGCAATAATGTTTATAATTTTAGGGTAAGTTCTAAAAGTTTCTCATTTTCAATAGATATTTATTTTCCCAATCCAAGGATGCAATAATAATTTCATGATCTTTATTCTTAAAGAGGACAGACAAAATGTTTGACTCAAATGTTAATAAAAACTAGAAATATCAGCTCCTTTGAAAAGTCAGACATACAGGTGAAAATTATTCATCATTATGTAACTAGATTATGACAGCATCCCTTATTTTATCCTCTGACTTCTCATCATCGCTTCTTTCTCCTACTCCTACCCCTAAAAATTGTTCCTTTCTACTAATTTCATTAAGATGTAAATTCCATTTGAAACATTTATACCCAATGATCAAGAAAGCCAGTTTATTTTTTTCTACCAAAAATAATCTAAATCATACTTTGTTATAATTTGTCAATAAACTCTGGTACTAAGTATATAGATGGTCCTCTACTTTCAGTGGGGTTACAACTAGGTAAAATCATTATAAATAGAAAATATTTTGACTAAAAATGCATTTAGTATATTTGATATACTAAACATCACACCTTAGTCTAGCTTATCTTAAATATGCTCAAAACACATTAGTTTATGGGCTACAGAAAAATAAATTCATCTAACACAATAGTCTATTATAATGAAGTATTGAGTAACCCCTCTGTACTTTACTTTGACAATAAAGGAAAAATTAAAAATAAATAAAATGTCAACTATCTCTTGTAGCTTGTTGAATACTCATATCCAAAATACCCATATTCAAAAATGTATCAACATGTCATCATTTTTCCTCTCATGACCACTGGCTGACAGGGAGCAGATGTGTGGAATTGTGTCAGTATCCCCACATATATTGTTGTCTCCAGGCTTGTGAAAGATAACCATTGAACATTTCCGGTACAGTTTCCATCAACCATATGTTGCTTTACAACATTGTACAAACAACAACAAAAAAAACACCATATCTCAAATGTTGCAAGTCAAGGACTTGAAACTATCTCCAAATCTCTGAATAGGAATTTTACTTGCATAGAAATAATCAAAATCAAAACACTGAATCAAATCCCAATACCTAATCCATAATTCACTTAATACCTTTATATCTAATATATACACATACCAATAATGACAATAACATTTTACAATAAAGTATTGAACTCTGGAAGTATAAAGGAAGGAAGTGTAGAGATCATCTATTTTTCCTTTTATTTCTTTTAGACCTCTTAAAATTCACAGTGAGTGGCAAAAGATTGAGATTTGCAAGATGATATTTCTGCTGGTTAATGAAAAATTTAATTATAGGTGCCTGTTCTTTTTTTGGAAAAGAAGTTTAAAAGTAAAGGATTGGATAATTGAGTAAGTATTTTAAATGATACTCTAAGTTATAACAAAATATCATAGACATATTCTAGTTTTTACATCTGAGGAAAACCATTTCTTTGAATTTGGCTTACTTCACTTAGAATAATTTTTCCAGGTCTTTCCATTTCCTTATGAATGGGGCAATGCCATTATTTCTGATGGAGGCATATAACTCCACTGTGTATATGTGCCACAACTTCCTGATCCAGTTTTCTACCAAGTGGTATCTGGGTTGTTTCCATGTCTTCTCTATGGTAAATAGTGCTGTAATCAACATGGTTGTGCTGCTATCTTTAATTATGGCCTTATTTGGGGATATTTGAGGTAAATGTCCACAACTGACATTGCTGGATAATAGAGAGCTATATGTCTTTTGAGGAAACTGCATACTGCTTTCCAGACTGATTGCACCAGTTTGCATTCCCACCAACAGTGTAGTAGGGTGCCCATTTGGCAGCATTATGCCAGCAGCTATTGTCATTAGATTCTTGATAATGGCCATTCTAACCGGGGTGAGGTGGAATCTCAATATTGCTGTGATTTGTACCTGTTTTATGGCCAGAGATGTTGAGCATTTCTTCAAATATCCCTTGGCTATTCGTATTTCCTCTTTAGAGAAGTCTTTAGCCAACAGGTTCATGGGGTGGTTATTTCTTTGAAGGTTTGTTTTGGGGGTATCTAATTTCTTGAGCAGTAGGTATATTTTAGATATAAGGCCCTTGTCGGTTTTATGGCTAGAGAATATCTCCCAGTCTGAGTTCTCAACAACCCAATTTCTTAATATATAGGACCAAATATAATGAAGTGTACCAACATGAACTCCAGAATATGGAAACAAGGGGTTTTTATTATGCACTGTACATAGTTATCTGTATTAATTTTTTATTCTTATTTTTAGTCTTTTTTTCCATCTCCCTTAATTTTCTGTACCTTGTGTCCTATATATAAAATTATTTGATCAGGGAAGGCAAAAGGGAATCACAGAATGAGCAGGTCAAAGGACAAACTAACACAACAATGATACTCAACAATAGGTTGGATATTAACCTTACAACATTGGGGGTAGGGGATGAGCAATGGGTAAGTGGGAGGAAAGGAGGGATAGGGTAACATTGTCTAAAAAAAAATGTAACTGTTAGGTCCTCTCCCTGAGGGCTACATGCAGATGCCCCCACCTCATTAAGTCTCCACCCAATTACCTGGGTAACCTGCAGATCTGGAGGCAGTTACCTCCCCTTTCCCTGAGGTCACCTCCTAATCCACCTGGCCACACCCCTCGCCCCTGCCCTAAATAAAGCAGAGCTGGGTGGGGGTCTCTCTCTCTCTCTCCCTTCTCTCTGGCCATGGATCATCTTGGCCACAGGCCAGCAGTTCGGTAATAAACATTCTCTCCTGCCTGAATACCGCGTGGCGTTCTCCTTTACCGGCTACCTACTTTAAAAACCTAACATATATGGTGCCAAAACCCGGGAAGGGCTTAAGAGTCAGGACAGGCGGAATTCCCATCTATTTTTCTTCTTTTTCTGGGAGTATCCCAGTCCTGACGGCCCTTTTTCCGCGAACCGAACGGCTGCGAGTAGCCACGTGGCACTTTTCACTAATATCATTGCTGGCCTCCACATCCACACCACTTGTCTACCCTGGTGAGTGAAACTGATGCTGCTCGGGTTCTCTGCTGCTCTGTCCGCAGCTTCTGCCGCTCCATCCGCTGCTTCTGCCGCTTCTGCCGCTTCTGCCTGCGCTTCTGCCCGGTAAGCTCATTCACTCACCAGGCGCCTCCCTCCCGTGCTTTTTGGGTTTTGCATCACAGTCACACCCGAGCCGGGAAACTGCTAGCATGCCTCTTGACAATGAGGCCTCCTCGAAATACTCGCTCAGATACAGTTTTTGCCACTGCAATGGTAATTGGTTAGAAGTCACTTATATTCAGGCTCTCTCTCTCTTTCTCTTTTCCTCTCTTTCTCTTCCTTTTTCTCCCTCTCTCTCTCTCATCTTCCTGCTTACTTGCTTACTTTATAAAATTCCCAAGTTGTACCATCGTTGTGTGCCTTGCTCACAAAGCTGCCTCTTTTCACAGACCTCTGAAACTGAGGCTTGACCAGCAATGTGCTTTGTCAGCAAAGATATCCAAAAGTTCTTTTCTCTAGCATTGACCACGTGGTGGATGTTGGGTTTAACAGTCATCAGCTCAGGCGCCATTATGCCATGCCAAGTGTTCTCTATTAGAGTGTTTGTGTCCTCCTGCCACCCCCCTCAACATGGCATCCCACTGGAGTTGATCAAAATATGGTTTCTTCATTTGATAATCTGAAAATTGTTGTTTGCTAGCAAAATTGTTTTTCTAACCGACTACGTGGTTCTAAAATATTGGGCAAAAAAAAAAAAGAAGTCATTTACTATTGGAATTCCAAAAGAGTCTACTGCTGAAATTCATTTTTGCATGCTGTAAAACCTATGTGCACAGAGTGTATGTCTGTGTAAATGTCATTTGTTAGTATGTCCGTCTAGCTATATATCTGTGCTAAAACTCATCACATCTACTGAGTTTTGTCATTGCAGAATTCTGGCAAATATTTGGTCAGTTCTCGACAAGGTACAGGTAAGCTCTAGTCCCCTTGGTCTCCTTGTTGTTTTAATTGGAAATCAAAAAAGGCTTTTGTGGCAAAGACTCCTTGGATTGCAGTTCGAAGCCAGACAGGGCAGAAAATCTCTCTCAAACGCCATCTCCCAACTAACCAGCGAAGAGCCAGGCTGGAAGCATGGCTGAAGAGACTGATCTCTAACCAGCCAAATGCTGGAAGTGGAGCTCAAGTGGCAGAGTACTAGCCTCGAGCAGAAGTGCTCAGGGACAGTGCCCAGGCCCTGAGTTCAAACCCAGTGAATGCCAACGGGGGCAAGCCATCCCAGCAACAAGCACCTAGATCCCTGGGACTCAGCCAGTTCAGGGAACAAGGATCATGGAGAGGAGTAAGAGGAGAATTATGTCAGATCCTAAATGGAGTCACTTTGTCTCGCCCTTTCAAAATTAATCAGAGCCGGGGGATCAAGAGATAGTAGCTTGTCCATCTGATGTCCATGCCTGAGTATAAGAACTGTCCAAGTAATCCAATTTTTAATTTTGTGCCCTAAACTCTTCCTTTTGCCTTAAATATTTTTTTTTTGTCCAGCCCCTGCCTCATGAGACTTCTTCCAGGCTTCATTCAAGGACTGGCATCTACCACCAAGGGACCCTGCTGCTCGCCTTCTCCAGGAGAGGCCACACTTCTGCCTTTTACCCCTAATGCCGACGCCCCTTGCCAGCAGGAAGCAGCCAGAGAGAGTCTTCATCCTTTTTCATTACTATTAAAAGGCTGGAATGTTAGGTCCTCTCCCTGAGGGCTACATGCAGATGCCCCCACCTCATTAAGTCTCCACCCAATTACCTGGGTAACCTGCAGACCTGGAGGCAGTTACCTCCCTTTCCCTGAGGTCACCTCCTAATCCACCTGGCCACACCCCTTGCCCCTGCCCTAAATAAAGCAGGGCTGAGTGGGGGTCTCTCTCTCTCTCTCCCTTCTCTCTGGCCATGGATCATCTTGGCCACAGGCCAGCAGTTCGGTAATAAATGTTCTCTCCTGCCTGAATACCGCGTGGTGGTCTCCTTTACCGGCAACCTACTTTAAAAAACCTAACAGTAACCATTATCTTACTCATATAACCGTTAACCTCCTGTTCATCACCATTTCAATAAAGACAAATTTTTAATTAAATAAATAATAAATTATAACAAAATATTTAAAAACTCCAATTTAAAAGTTAGTAACAAGTTTGTTTATATAGGACCTTAAAATTATTAATTTCTAAACACTTGATATATATGTACATATTTCCTAATTGTGAATAAATCTGTTTGTTGAGAGTGGAAAAGAAAAATATAAATAAATTAAAGCTTCAACAGCAATATGTATTTTAAAAAAACACTAAATTAAAAAAAGTGAGCGTGAGAAATTAAAAGAGCTGTATGAGAAAAGAGACCAGCTATCAAGGGCATGTGTAAGAATCTGCAACTTGGTCAGCAACCTCAGGGTGTTGATAATTTGAATTTTAGTTGATGAGTAAGGAACTTCAATACACTAGTAACTTTCAGGAAAACATCTGAAGAAACCATTATCAATTAACCAATAGAATTAGCGAAGACTGAAAGATTTGTATGCACACATGTGTGATACACCTATGTGAGACAGAAAGAGCCATGAATTATGAAACCAAACTCAAGCATAGAAAAGCTTGAATACAATCCTTGAAGGATCACTAATTGGTTAGAGAAGAAGGAATGTGGGCTTTCAGGAATAATAGCTATCTCCTACAGAGAATGTTTACCATTAATAATGTCCATTTCTAAATGAATTTGTTAACATTTGAAATAAAGTTTGATGTCTCTTCACATTTGATAAATACAAATAATTATGGTCTATCCATGATTTCCTTGACATTGGCCGATTTTAAGAACCATCTCAATCATGTCAACGTCCTAATAAGATCAATGCTGCATAACTAAATTTTACTGTAACATAAGCTACAAAGAGAAATTGAGATAAACATGGAAACACACACACACACACACACATACACACACACCATTGTGAATGGAAGGCAATTGCATCCAAAAATAATACAACAAAATCATTGAATGGTATTTGTTAAATGTTTATAAATCTGTGTACTTGTACCTAATTTCACCAGACTTTTTCTAGCTGAACTGAATTGAGAAGGACATCTATTGAGAAATTATTTTTAGGGTAGAGGAAAGGGTTTTTTTTTTAGATTAATTAATTTATTTATTGTCAAAGTGACATACAGAGGGGTTCAATTTCATATGTAAGGCAGTGAGCACATTTCTTATCAAACTTGTTGCCTCCTCCCTCATTTTTCTCCCACCTTACCTCCTCCCCAACTCCCCCCCCACCCCAGAGTTGTACAGTTTGTTTAAAGCATATAGTTTTATAAGTATTAATGTTGCATTGGTTCAATTTTTATCATTTGCTCTCTCTTTTGATGTTACCCTTCCCTTCCCTGGTTCCAACAAACGTATATATAATACCCAGGGTACCAAAATCAGTTGCAGTGACATCAGGGGTAAAATCATGGGGAAGAAAGACAAAAGAAAATGCCGTAATTTCACATGGAACATTGAACAACAATAATGATAAACTTCTTGTTTTCATATCTTGGAGTTCATTTCACTTAACATCATCGTATGTGTTCATACCTACATAGCTATTGAGCTATTGTAACCTTCTGTTAGGACTATCCTAGATAGGTACTAAAAAAAAAAAATATTACCAATGAGGGAAACCATAGAGTCTATGTTTCTTTGAGTCTGGCTCACTTAGTAGGATGTATTTGTGTTTTTTGTTTGTTTGTTTGTTTGTTTTTATCCCTGAATTAGGTTGAATGCATCCTAACTCACGGGCCCCAACACCCATTTTCCTGTCTTCTAGGTGGATGATCCAAACAGAACTGATAAGCAAGGTATTGAAGTTGAGGAAAATTAGGAATTAGATCAAAATAGCCTCTTCACATTCAGAGAGTAGTAATTTCTGTTTATATCCAACTTGTCTGAAATTTGAGGAAGTGACTCATTTCAAAAACACTCTTTCAAAGTCAGATTAGCCATTTACTAGTCATAAAACATAAACTTAATCTCTTAAAATCTGCTGTTTACACTAATGGACATAATCATTTCAATGAGGTATTAAAGATCTAATTCAAATAATATGAATTCCTTGCACCTACGGAAGGGGTTTAGCAATTTCTGATTTTTTTTAAGTTACCTCATACACTGTAATCTCCAATTAAAAATGGAGCAGATAAAAAACATGAGATTAGAAAACATAGGGCATGAAATTTAGCAGATCCAATTAGTTAGAAATGTATCCAGTGCCTGACGTATGAAACTGTAACCTCTCTGTACATCAGTTTGATAATAAAAATTTGAAAAAAAAATGTGGTCAGGTGAGGAGACACAAGGCATTTTCTAAAATTGCTTTATTGACACTTTTGTGGCTTTTATTCATTGTCATTTTATTTTTTTTATTACTGTGTCTCATTTTTCTTCTTTTTTTTTTTTTTTTTTTTTTTTTGCAGTGTTGGGACATGAACCCAAGACCATTCACATGCTAAGAAAACACTCTGTAAACCACTGTAATTGGGGAGGGAGGAGCAGTCCCCAGGGCTTGAACTGTGGACCAGAGTACTGTCTTGGAGCATCTTTGATCAAGGCTAACACTGTACCAGTTGACTTTTTTTTTTCTGATTGTTAACTGGAGTTAATAATTTCACAGAGTTTCCTGCCTGGGATGATTTTAAACCAAGATCCTCAGATCTCAGCTCCTTAGCAGCTAGAATTACAGGCTCAAATCACAGACACACTGCTATTTTTAAAAGAAGTAATGGCAAATAATTCTGTTTCAAATTTAACTAATTAAAACTTTGAATGGTGAGAGGTAGAATACCTTTGTAACTGTGAACCCTAATGTCAAATACCTAAGACTTAGGAATCTGAAATAAAAAATATTACTGTACTACAAGAAGATCTTTGGATGTACAAATGCTTGTTCATTAACAATTTATTGGAACTGTTCTTTAAATTGTTGTTTTATCCTAAGCATGCATTTTCAAGTCATTGTAAAATGATGAGAAGGTCTCAATCTCTTTCGTAAAATGTTTTCAAATTGTCATCCAACTAAAATATAAGCAAAAGGAATAATATATTATTAATGAAATAGATTTTAATTACTTTGCTCACATAATCCACCCACACTTGTATTTTAAGCCAGATATAGTTCTAATTTTATAAGCCATAAATGTAAATTTATGTAAAGAGTAATCTTAAAAATTTCCTCTTGAAGCATATTCTTTTTTTTTCATACAGTCTAATCTCCAATTTGTTTTACTATGGCAAACTGCCTCATTCAAGAGATAAATAAGGCAACACATATTTCCCGGTTTTCTCTTATTTTGTCATAATTAAGGTAATATAATAGCATCTTGATATTCTTTCTGCTTTTTCTTTTTCTTTATTTTTTTGGTCACTTCTGGGGATTTAACTCATGGACTTCTACTTGGTAGACAGACATTCTATCATTTCAGCCATACCTCCACACCTCTTTTGTGAACTGATTATTTTTCAGAAAGAATATTGATTTATGGCCAGGTCAGACTGGGCTGTGACCCTTTTACTAACACCTCTGTAGCTGGGATAATGGCACACAGAACTCTTCTCAGCTATTGTGCAAGACAGAGTTATTGGGAAGTTTTTGGGCCCATCTAGCCTTGTACTCTTGTGGTTGAATCTCGGTCTCCCGAGTAGCTCGGATTATAAGCTTGAGTCACCATGCCCAACTTCTTTCATGTTATCATTCAATGTAGTAACCAATTATTACATACAAAATTAAGTTTCCTCATCATAAAGTTCCATCCATCTACCCTTCTATTCATACATTTAATTCAATATGAAAGTGGCTATAATCAAGTCATCTATAGTTTTTTGCCATCAACACTATTTCTCTGTAACGTAGATGTGAACAAATAACCAGTTCTGCACAACAAATAAGTATTGTGCTAGTGCAATTTGATAACTGAGCAATCTGGGAAGCCTTCCCAGGCTTAAGTGAGAGTTAAAGCTGTATAGATTTAGTCTGTATACTTGAAAGAAATAAAAAATGGAGAGAGAGAGAGAGAGTCCTGTGTATTGTATGTCATTGTCAGGTTTAGCCTTGCCCAGACAGATTCTGAAACAACTCATGCTCTGAAATCTGTTTCTTTTCCTACTCTTTGGCTGTCATAATCAAGAACATCTTAGAAAAATTGATCCCCTCATAATCTGATATGATTGGATGGTCCTCTATAAAGATAAGATGTACACAAAAATATTTCATTAATTGAATCTTAAAAATGTAAAACAACAGACGCAAATACAAGTTTTTTGTCAACTCCAATACATTCATATTCACTATCCATCCCTGTGTAACTGGAGGTGTTAGAGCTATATTATACCTACTTCATAAAGCTGTACATCCCTAATATAGGTAATATACCTACACTCTTCCCTAGATAGGAAAGTGTACAGGGTCAAATATAATAGAAGCAGAAAGCTAGGATGAGATTTTAATTCTTGATTCTGAAAAGTTCCATTAATCTATAGAGATTCCCCAAACCAGGATTTTCCATTCAATTACATTAATATTTAAAGAAAACAATAAAACCAAAATATTAAATTAACAAATGTTTTTGTTTAAGGGAACACAAAGAACAAGTTTAAAAACAATTATTAGACAAGAAAGTATGAAGTTCATATATTTTTGTGGTACTTTATAAAGTTGGAAAAAGTATTTTTTTAAATTTTTTGTAAAGGTGATGAACAGGGGAGTTATAGTTACATAGTAATGTAGTGAGTACATTTATTTTTGTACACCTTACCCCTTTCCTCATTTTTTCTCAGATAACATATGATGTCGATATTGTGACACTGAAAATAAGACACAAAATGGAGAGCTATACTAACTTAACTTCTATGGAATACTACATCTCAAGTATGATTTTTAGGGCTGAGGATATGGCCTAGTGGCAAGAGTGCTTGTCTCCTATACATGAGGCCCTGGGTTCAATTCCCCAGCACCACATATATAGAAAATGGCCAGAAGTGGTGCTGTGCCTCAAGTGGCAGAGTGCAAGCCTTGAGCAAAGAGAAGCCAGGGACAGTGCTCAGTCCCTGAATCCAAGCCCCAGGACTGGGAAAAAAAATCAAGTATGTTTTTTAATCCAGCTAGTCTTCTAAGACATCTGCCTCCAGACCAACATCTGCCTCCAGACCATCATCTCCCTAGGCCTGTGGGAAGAGAGGCCAATATACCTGGGTCATTTCTTGAAAAACAAATACATGATGAGGATGGAAATGTGAGAGGGTTCCAAGATGGGATCTTAAAAACTTGGTAAGTATTTTATAAGTGAAAGAAAGCATAATTTACTTTTAAAAAGTACTTAAATCCTTGTCAGGTTGTAGAGAAACAAGTGTGGAAAAAGGCTAGCCAAAAGTTTGTTTCCATCAAGAAGTACTGATAGCTTACATAGACAAATTATATGAGAAGATGGAATAAAAAATAGCTGTAACTAGATAGTACTTATTGATAGGCACCAAGTAAAGATATTGGAACATATGGTATTACTGGATACACAGCAAGGGAACAACAGAAGTTAAAACAAGGGGATGGATAGAATAATTTGATGAAAATATTGTTCACTGAGTGTAAAAAGTGAGAATACAGCATACTTAGTAACAACTAGGGCATTAAAATTTTGTTCTTCTTAGACAACTGAATGAGGCAAACAAATAATCTGGAGATACAACAACGATGTATGTGCTGTCTTCAGGATGAGGAATCAGAGCATGAGAGTACAGGGACCAGTGGGAAAATTTAGATGCATACCAATAGCCAGTAGTTCAAGGGTTTGATAGAAGAGGATTCATTAAAAAAAAAAAAAGATAAATAGGCAACACAGTATATGAATGGTGAGAAGACACAGGCATTAGAAACTCCTTGAAAACTGGGAGCCTTGAGTTCATTCCCCAAAACTGTAAAAGAAAAAAATATCCCAAGAAAGAACAAGTTGTCAAGTATGATAAATGTTACTGAACTGTCAAGAATGATAGGGCATTAAGTGAGCACTGAACTTGCCGCTAAAGGGATTGTTTGGCAATTAAACAATTTCAGTAGGCGTGGGTGGACAATGTCTGCAAGAGGAGTAGGGAAATGAGCAAATTTGAAGTGCACAAAAGGTGGTTTTAATGATACACAGCTCAACAAGGTTTTGCTGTGAGAGGCAGCAGGGGAAAGAAAAGACAGCTAGAGCAGGGCTGTGAGATCAAGAGGTTTTCTCAATCTGCACACAATCTTTATTTGCATGCATTAACCTCAAACGTGAAGGTAACAAATGTGTATCTGTGTATCCGTGGAAATCTCACAAGTGAGGTGAAACTAATGATTTGATGGTTCTGGTCAGTGAAAGGCTTATTTACTTCTTTATTTATTTATTTTTAGTGTAAGTTTCATACGAAGAAGAGTACAGAATAAAGGGTGACAAGTTTACCTAGGTTAGAAGTGGTATCTCCTTTTCTATTGTAGGAAGTATAGATGCAGGCCATGGCTATCTCCTTGAATTCTCTCCTCATTAAAAACAAAAATAGGAATTGTAAGGCATGGAATAAGGTGGAAAGAGTGAAATTTTGCACCAACAGGTATAGTAAAGAAGTTGGCAGAAGGCCCAGTCAAAAGGAAAACGGAAATCTTCTCATGACTGTAGTAAAAAAATGTATCAATAGTACAAATTAGGAATCTTTGGGGTTTTTCTTCCTGACATTTATGAGCATCCCATTGTGTGTTTTATTTGTTATTGATATTTTTCTGGGTAAAGAAATTTTTAAATATGAAATGGCTAGCATGAATTTAATCATTCATCTTTATGTTATCCAGTACCTGCATTAGCTTGTTTGAAGAACTATGACAAAGTTCAAGAGTTTGAAAGACATCACATGGATACAGGATCCATTGACTTACTATTTGTTATCTAAATTATTAGCAAAGCTTTAGTTCATTTGTTTGCTCTGAAGTTTCTGTTGATATTGTTTTTTTAATCAGAATTTTATTGCCTCAAGATTATTTTATTTTTATTGTTTGATTTTTTGCCTATGTGATTTTATAAAATAGTAGGTTACTATGTCACCTTTTCATAAATGTATATACTATATAATATACTTTATCATGCAGGCGGAGCTTCTGCCTTTAGCTCCAGACTATCCTTTCAGAGACACTGGGATAGTGAGCTGCTCTGAAGGAAAGGAAAAGCATGCCTCATGACCATTTATTAAAAGATCAAGCCTTCTGAACACAGATATGCCCTCCTGGAAGCAGAACAGTCTGTCTGCAGCTGTCATCTAGCCATTTCATTCTTTGTTTGGGGGAAGTAGGGCTGAGGAAACTGACAAAAATACTGGGGGGAAAATGCTTTCTACTGTTAATCTCTGAACCCCAAATCTCGTGTCTCCCATAGGTATTCATCTCTTCTTGATTCTTTTGTTTCAGTTCATTACTCTCTGATGCTCTGATCGAGATTTTCCAGGAATAACTTAATATGCAAATCACGCTACAAAATTTAGGTCATTACCATCCCCCCTTAGCATATCCAGTAAATGAGGCACAATGTCTGGAAAATAAGCATGAGACTTCTAAAATAGTATTTCACAAAGTGTTTTATTACATCATAATTGATGATACATACACACACACACAATCATCTATGCTAAAATTGGTTCAAAGTAATGTTGCCTTACTGGAAAAATTCTAAGATCCTTTCATGAAGAAGTCAAAGATTATTTTTTCTTTTTGTATACTTAGCTATAATGATGTTGAGTACATATCTCTAATAGACCTAGAAGTAGTTTTATAAAATCACATAATTGAGCTTATATTGATGTTATGCACATTATGAACTATACATTGTAAATAAATCAAAAAGGTTATAAAACACATAGTTGTTTTCTTATGTTTCTTTTCTAGCTTTTGCTCTACTGAATTATCTACAGAGCACATTGTAGTCGGAGGCTATTGATTTATTGTGTTCATGGACATTTCCAATCTGTAAAGGAGAATTGTGTATAATTTCTCTGAAAGTGGGAAGTCCCCAATTCTAAGGGGATATTTTCTATGGCTGTTTCTCAGAACATACCTCTGAACAGAATAAATGTTTATGTCTATTATTGTTGTAATAGTGAAGCCTAAGTTCCCAGTGTGAATGTGTATGGAAGTGGGGTCTGTTTCAGATAATTAGATCAGGAATCATGTGCTCAGTGAGTACTCTCACTTTCTCCAACATGTTAAGACTGTAAGAGAGATCTCTTTATAAACCAGAAAGTGGGCCTGGCCAGACACTTCATACACCGGCCATTCAGCTAAAACTTCTCAGTCTTTATATCTGTGAGAAAAAAAAAATCCTATTGTTTATAAGCCTAGTCTGTTATGTGCTCTTATCTATAGCATTCTGAACGCAGTATCTTTACAAATATGTATCTAGTCCTCAGAAGTTTCAACTTGGTTGTCCAGAGAGCTATCATTTAATATAGCTGAGTTTGCATGAATTTATTCAGCAATATAGCCTCCCCTTTACTTACTCATCAGAATTTACTTGTGTCTTACAAATCCCCCCCCCAGTTATTATTATCTACCTATCTACCATATGAACTTATTTTAGAGTTCTTACACCTGCATAGGTTGTGCCTGCTACACACATCTTAGTATAAAGCTCAATGTTTTGGAAGTGGGGCTATGGCTCAAGGCCTAGGGACTTGATCTCAAGAGCTCAGGGACAGAGCCTGGGCCCAGAGTTCATGCCCCACGACTGACAAAAATAAAATAAAATTAAGTTCACTGTCTCAGAGGTATATAATTTCTTCATGAAGGACAGATATTTTGGCTAGAGCAATAGGTTTAATAGGTGGTAGCTTCCTTGAATTGGACCTTCATGAATGTGTGTATGCAAGGTAAGAAAATCTATTTGGTGAGTTCTTGTGATAAATGTCATGAGCTTCAGATTATATACAGGTTTCACACTGCAGAGATTATGTGTTCAGACAAAGTCTAGGTGATATAACATTTGGCCAGTGAAATAATTATGAAGTAAGAGACATCTATCTGTTGTCTTCCTTTTCTCACTATCCCCAATTAGCTAATTTTAAATTTTTCACAAAATTTAAACACTTTATATTTACATCAGATTTGTCCTATTGGATTGCAAATCAATTGGCAAAAGGATTCTAAAATATTTCTAAAATTTCTACAGTGAATATATGCTAATTATTATAGAGTATCGGAATCAACTCAATTCAGTGGAATTCTCATTGTTTCTGTGATAAAATGAAAAAAACGGAAGATGAAATATATAAACAGAATTATACTCTTTTTTTCTGTTGCCTTGAAACATTTTCCAATGCTTGCCAGAAAAAGGAGGAATTTTGCAAGGTGTAGTGCCAACCGGAATTGTATTTCCATTCATTCTATTCCCACAGGGAGAGAGTGGATGAGACAGTAATTGATTTCTTCCAAGAGGAGACATCACCCGTGACTCTCACTGTTCCTATACATCATTAGTCAGACAAAAGAAACTTTCCTAATGGGATTTTAGATTCCCTTGAACCAAAAAAAAGTATGTTTCTACATGTTCTAATTATTAAATTTCAAAATTCTGTGGCATACTATGTTTCTCTTATTCTCAGCAGAGAGAGAAATGGAAACAGAGGAAATCTGTATTAAACAGAATTGAAATTGATGTATAATGAGCAATCATCTAGAATGAAGCAGTTAGCTGTAGATAAAACTTAGATGTGAGGTGATAATGATAATAAAATTTGATTACCTAGCAGAGAGGAATTTATTAAAGACAAGAAAAAGGCAAACTGTGTCCAGTTTGGAACAACAAGCAGAAGGTAATGTTAACATAAAATTCATCAATGCTAAGTATTTTTAATTTATTTCCAAATATTTCTCTGAAATAATTATTTCTGGCCAATCCTGGGGCTTGAAGTCAGGGCCTGAGCACTGTCCCTGGCTTCTTTTTGCTCATGGCTAGCATTCTACTACTTGAGACACAGCCCCACCTCTGGCTTTTTTTTTTTTTTTCTATATAAGAGATGCTGAGAAATCAAGCCCAGGGCTGCATGTGTGTGAAGCAAGCACTTTACCAGTAGGTCATATTCATACCCTGTCTCGAAGATTTAACAGTTAAAAAGGAATGTGTAAACAGGGCATTGGCAGTTGCTTCCTATAATCCTAGCTACTCAGGAGGCTGAGATCTATGCTGAGTTGGAAACCAGCCCAAGCAGAAAACTCTCCATGAGACTCT
This sequence comes from Perognathus longimembris pacificus, assembly GCF_023159225.1. NCBI lineage: Eukaryota > Metazoa > Chordata > Mammalia > Rodentia > Heteromyidae > Perognathus > Perognathus longimembris. The sequence goes on from NC_063165.1 coordinate 34,969,944, forward strand.
TATCTCCAGTTAACCACTCTGGCTTAACTGGTAGAACACTAGCCTTTGGCATAAACAAGGTTCGGGGAGAGTGCCCAAGCGCTGCATTCAAGCCCCACAACAGACAAAATGAAAAAGAATGTGTAGAGCTCTCTCTCATTTATTCTAACAATTGAACTAGAAAAGTAATAAACAGATATGAGGTATCGGAGAGGAGGAGGAAGATCATGCAATCTCATTTTCAATTAAGTATGTAAACTTGGATTGGTCCTTTTACACAGCAGAGCACAGATTGTAAAATTCTGTCATCTTACTTGCTTTATCCTCTCTGTCTCTCATACATACCTATAAACATGTAAATGACAGCTCTGTATGAGCAAGGATAATCCTGTTTCAAGTTTTCATCATGTTCTGTTTTTGTGACAAACTTTTGACATGCTTTGAAGGTTTAGGATGAAGTATCATGTGTGTCACAACCACTTGTCTCTAACCAAGTTACAAAGGCAAAGGAAAGAAGTAAATTATTCAGTGAACAGTAGGCCTTTCTGTCCCCAGGTACTGATAATATAACTAACACCTTAACGGATTAAATACTTATTTCTTGAAATGTAGAACATAGCCTGTCTTTTTTGTGCGTGCATTTCCTACTGCTAAGGCAGTAACTAAATTAACAATTTGATTGCAAGGTATGGAAGTTTATAAATAGCACAGGAAATGAAAATAAGCAGAAAGACATTGCAGAATAGCGCTGAGAATTAGTGCTGATGATCGCTCACAGTAAACATTGAAACAGCTTCTGCGGCAAAACTAAATCCAGTGCTGAACATTGGGAAGCAGAAGTTCCTGAAAATTTCTTCAGGTGTCTTCAGAGCTGTTTAAATGCTGTAAAAATGATGAGAACAGAAATCATGGATGGGTTCAGGATGAAACTGACAGCTGAAACTTGCAGTGTGTATCTGTGTCTCTATTTGGGCATTGGCTAATTTCTGCTGCAAATACTGAGTAATTTTATTTGCATTTCTAAATGCATTGGTCAGAGAAAGGTCACACTTTAGTGGTACCTATATAAAAAGATTTTTATTTGTGTTCCTTCCAGAGACCATACATATAGGTTCTTTTAGTATGAGAGTGTTTGTTCACAACTAAGCTTCATATATTTGGCAGCATTAAGTTGTCATTTGCTTATGTAAAAAGCATTTAAGTAATACAAGTAGGTCACTTGTATTAGAGTGGCCATGTTAATTTAGGCACTTTTAGCTTCACATCACTTGGGCTAACAACTTTTCTGCTGACAAATCAAATAGCAAACTGTTGTTTCAGGTTGTACTTTAAGTTTGTGCTCCAGAGAGAAATTCCAGAATCAGTTTATTCAACAGACTGTATTTCTTAGCCTATATTTGATTGAGTATAAGCTGCCCACACATTGTTTCAGAGTAAAGATATTTGGTGACATGTAATAAGTAAACAGGCAGTGTTATATTTGTGAACTTAGGGCGAGAAACAGAAGAAACATTATGGTAATATATATTGATATTGTTACCAGGCTGTTCTAAATAAATCTTATATTAAAAATTATGTAGTCAATAAGAGCAGACCCAATTACTTATTGTTCTTAGCATAAAAATAATCACTTATGGAAATATCATTTTAAAATATCAATTTCCCAGTACCATGAAAAATAGAAAATAAATAAAAAGCAATGATAAAGGACCTGAAAAAATCAATTTGATCACTAATTTATGCTGCCCAAGTATTTACTCATGAATTTCCCTTCTCCAAGTTAACTTTTCACAAAATGTTAGTCTTATAAATATCAAAAAATCTTATTTTAACATGTTTAAATGAATCCTCTAAATACTGATAACCTCTACAAAGACCAAAAGAAGAACTATTTTGTCATTCCCAGTCAACGTTAATTAATAATTATAGTAATAAATTGTTTTGACCACAGATTTTGTTTTGTTTTTCTTGGCTTTTTACTCAAGACTAGAGCGCTGCCAGTTGAGCCATAGTTGTACTAATGGCTTTTTGCTGGTTTAGATATAAGAATTTCAAGGCTTTTCTTCCAGGCAGTCTTTGAACTTTGATCTTCCTATCTCAGACTCCTGAGTAGCTGGAACTATAGTCAGGAGCCAAGAATGCCAGAGAGATTTTGAATGACTAAGTAGTAATACATACCAAAATATTGCGTATAAAATAGAAGAAAATGCCTGAAGTTTTGTTCATGCATAATATTCTGTTTTCAACTTTGGCCAAAAAACCTGAGTAACATTGAGACCAGATAAAAAATCTTAGAACTCAATATACAATGAACTTTTAGTGGAAAGATCACACTGGGCCTGGGCACTTCCCCTGACCTCTTCAGCTAATGACTAACCCTCCACTCTACCACTTGAACCATACACCACTTCTGGATTTCTGGTGGTTAATTGTAGATAAGAGTCTCATGGACTCTCCTGCCCAGGATAGCTTTGAACTGTGATCAGCCTCGTGAGTAGCTAGGATTATAGGTATGAGCCACCAGTGCCCAGCCCTCACTTGCAATCCCCCCCCGCCCCCAGAATATTATCAAATAGAAGTAACTTAATAAAATAAATAATGAAAATAAAGAGATGCTTGATTCCTGTGAAGCAAAATAATACAATGCAGGAGTATAACAAAGATCTGAATAAAACATGCATTCACATAAATATTCAAAGGGACATAAGAGAGAAATCTTTAAGAAAGCAACATGATTGATACCAAAAGTTAACACACATGCTTTTATATTTGGTAATTCCATTATTAGGAACTTATATGTTAGCAAGACTAAAATAAAAATTTTAACCTATAGTCAAATATAAAACTAAACTGTTGATTATAAAATTGTATGGGATAGTTCCAAATTGAAAATAACAATTTAAACCCATAAAAGAGAACATTACTATATGATATTTTTTGAAAACTCCATATTAGATACAAGTTTAAAGTATGAATTAAATAAGAACTTAATATCTTTAAAATGGATATACTGAAGAAACAAAGATTTGTTAAAACACTGTGGAATAATGTATATACTCAACAACTGGAATAAACCTATCTTTTCCTTTCCTTGAACAAATATATAAAATGTTATGAAGGTATACAGGAAACAATCAAAATCATTTAGTTAAATAAGTGAGTGAGATAGGTAAAGAGGATAGACAGGAAAGAGATCAATTTGGTAATTAATTACATTTTACATATCTGTTCTTTTTTAATTTTACATGCACCATTTTATTTTGAAAATCATAAAATATTTGCCCTCCTCCATCCTTCCTATTATAAGTAGTTGGGCAAATCAATTTTAAGTCATTCTTATAGAAATGGTTTTTGTCTTCTCTTTTAATAAATTTAACACACATTTATCAACTGTTTCTCAAGAAAGAGCTATTACAAGCATGGATGCTTTTCAAACAACTTCACTTCAAGCAATGTAGTCCATGGTACTGTTTATCAGTGTTTATAGTTTCAGTTGGTGAGTGGAGAAGCCAAAGTATGAGGCAGAAAATTCAACAACAAAACAGACTAATGTTAAAAGAAAAAACAAACTCAAAGTTTATCACAAGTAGAAGGGGCAAGTGTTGCATTCGTTAATTTTTGGTGTACACATTATGGGGTGTATGGAGTGATGAATACTCATATGTTTATGGCTTTTCCCTCCAGCAGTGAACCCACAGCTGCTGACAGTATGCACCTGCCTTGCCACAGGTTGTGGTAATTGGCCCAGTAGTTTGGACAACCCAAACCCTTCCTGATTGCATTTGTAATTCAGTTGCTAAGTTAATAGTAAAGATTAGACATCTATAACTGTAACAATGAGAAAGAGAGAAATAGCTTACAAAATCATACAGCTGGGGTCCTTTGCATAACTGAGGAGAGAGGAGACTGAGTTCTCCAAGGTGACAAACCTTACAGAGAAAGACAGTAAGGGAATCGGCTATAGTCAGTATTGAAGCTGATAAGAAGAAGACAACTGCAAGTTCATGGTTGCTCCAGGCTCAGTGGACCAGTGTGCAGTTTTAATACCCAGGAACTTCAAATGGAAGGAGATTTTTACCAACACAAAGCTCTTTCGCACAGGCCTCTCTGTGATCCTTACAGAAAATCCTCAAAGAACCAGGCATCAAATCCATGAAAGCCACTTTTTATGTGTACTTTCAGAGCAAGCCTAGGGTTCAGGGTGGAGCAGCTAAACCGGGAGATGACATTGGCCCTTCTGTGCAACCATTAGTTGATGATCTGATGCCACTCTAAGGCAGGCCCAAATCTGCCCACACCATGGAATCTTCTCTGATGCATGGCAAAAATCCATTCTCTTCTGGAGGAAAACTAATTTTTCTTCTGATACTAGTCAGTTGGCTATAACTATATTAATCTGTGCAAAAGCTTTCTGCCCTACAGAGAAAGGAAATGTCCTTACAGTGCCTATTGCTCTGGTACCACTCCTGTTTATTATCATAGTTGGGAGAGAAGGCCTCCAGGGGCATACTAGAAGAAAGGGAATTGTTAGTTTGCCTTTGGGGATGAAACAGGAATGCTGAGAAAGCCCTACTCTGATACTTTACTTGAAATGTCACAGTATTTTTTTGTTTTAATATTTTCTAGTATTGGGTTTAAAATCAGCTCCTTTGGAATTCTAGGCTAGTACTCTATCATGCTTATTTAGAAATATAGTTCCCCAACTACCTTCTAGCAATGATAATATGGTCTCATTCTCCTGAGTGGCTAATTTTCTATGCCTAAGCCTCTAGCATTGGCACCTTTCTCACTATCTATACTGTATAGCACTATAGCACTACTAAACCTATAAGGTAGATATGCCTCTAAAGTAGACCTCTCGTGTGATTGTCAAATGTTCTCTGGAGGTGAAGTCATGAAATAATACCCATAGTTTGAGAAACACTGACCTGTATCAATTTTATTTATGCAGTGAGTTGAATGGGTAGACAGATAGATTGATAGCCAAGAGTGTTATGGCTTATAAGTTAATGGACATAATTAAATGATAAAGATTCAATAGCTGGGAACAGGGTGGCACATGACTTAACCCCAGCTGCTTAGGAGGCAGCAATAAGAGTATCATACAAAGTTCAAGGCCAGCCAGGTCAAAAAGTTAGTGAAACTCTATATCCAAAACAAGTAAGGCATGATGATTCACATCTATCATTCCAGCTACTCATGAAGCAGAGATAGAGGAAGTTTTGTCCAAAGCCAGTCCAGACAAGTGTGGAATGCCCAATCTGCAAGACAAACAAGGTAAGAGGTAGAGTACTTTCCTAGCATGCACAAGATCCTAAATTCAAACTTCCAAGAAGACAAAGAAAAAGAAGCAGCTAGCAAAAACCAACCAACCAACCAACCAACAACAGATAAATTATCAAAACAAAAATAAAGAACAACAAATAAATTTAAGTTGTATATATGCCATAAATAAATTTTACTGGTCATCTTCACATTCCATTTGAGACTGCCTCTTAAGTTGGCATGAGAAGTATTTCAAACAGCAGTGAGTTGTAATTATACTTTATCCCAGTGCCCACACTCCTGGTTTTCCCAATATAGGTCTTCATCTGGAATATCCACCTCCACTCATGTCCTTTACCAGTAGATCCCTCATTTAGCTCTTTGCAAAGTTTCAGAATTCAATGTTACCCATGAAAATTGACATTTTTTTTTGCTAGTACAAGTTTCATTTAGTACAAGATTTTTCCTAAGATGTATATTTACATCTTGTCTTCTATTTTTCCCATAGTTTCTAAACATCGCCTCATGACAGCTTGGACCATAGTGTATTTCATTAAAAAAAGAAAAACAGATACTGAAGTTATTAATACAGTGTCAAGGAAAATGAATAGAACATAGAACCCTAGGAAAATCTTGATTGAATAAATGAATGAATTTGTAAGTGAATTATTGAGGTGTTACCTTGAATTCATATTTACTACTACTTCCATATAAAAAGACTATTTTTTTATTTTATGACTATCACTTTTATTTCCAGTGCATATGATGTTACGATTAATTAACCTATGTTTAATTAGCAATTAATATCCCTCAAATACCTATAAATACCAAGAATGAATGTGATTTGAAAATATCAATATACAAGTTTCCTGCCATCCAAAAGACTAAGACATATTTATAGAATATAAAAATATGGAATGTACCTAGAGATCAGCTTACAAATCAATATGTCAGTAGAGAACAATCCACTGTAAAAATGAAAGCTGAGGGAAGTGTAGGGAGTGAATCTGGGGAGTATTCCTAGAAAAGTGGTTTTGGTTTTTTTTTTGAATCTTGAATAAAGTATTGAAATATGCATTGTCAGTTCAGAAAAGGGAAGGCATTCTCTACAGATTTAAAAGCTGGAACTAAACATACAAAACTAAGTCAATTTTTTTAGACTAGAGTGAAGTATAGGGAATGATTAACAAAAGAGAAAAATATATGAAAGCATGAGAAAGTGTATAGAAATGGAAAACTGGTGTGAGAAATCTCTTTTCTAGATGATGGATGGATGGATAGATAGATGATAGGTAGGTAGGTAGATAGATAGATAAAGAATGATAGAGTTTAAGATCAACAGTTTCCTAAAATATCTTGTTTTGAAAATAACAGTAAAACTCTTCTTAAACATATTGAGCACTGAGTCAATTTATTTATACCCTTATATGCCAAGAAAATAGCAATCATAAATTAAACATAAAAATGAAATCCCCAAAAGAAATCATAGCTGAAAACTATGATAAATATTTCTGTAACAAGAAATAAGACAGAATTCTGCGGTCTGTAGGCAGAAGAGCTGTGCAAGGACATGCCAGTCTCAAGCTGACAAACAAGGGCAGATAGGGATTCTGCTCCTGTTAGGAAATAAATGATGAATTCTTGCAGAGTAGGAAATAAATGCTGGGTTTAGCAGTTCAACTGAAAGAAACTTTGCTTTGGTTCAAATCCTAGCTCCACTACAAGCTGAGTGTGACCCTGGTAAAGTGGAGATAGATAGATGATAGATAGATGACAGACAGACAGACAGACAGATAGATAGATAGATAGATAGATAGATAGATAGATAGATAGATAGATAGACAGATATAGACATACTCAGACAGACACACAGACAGACAAATGGGAATAAGTAATACCTAAGTTACTGAGAAAGGATAAATAAAATTCACACAGGTAGGGCACATAAATAAATCTGGACAGTTAATAAATGTAAAATACAATTCCCTCTCATTTACTTAAAGATTCAGCTCATTGCTACCCTACTTCCTTCTCATCAACATCTGCCTCACACTTCCTTCCACCCCGATAGCATATGGACACACTGACCCTCACTACCCCTGGTAGTTCCTACATTTATTTTCTTCTTATTTTGTAGCACTGATAGAAAGATTTGCTATGCCAATGTATCCTAGATATCTCCTATGTTATCCCTTAAATTTGCATTATCTCTTCACTCCAAAGACCTGAAAGAAACTGATTTTGGCAAAGGTACTAATAAATTCTTCAATGCACTGTCCTATAATCAGGTATCCAATCCAATGTCATCTGTAGCATTTAAGGTAGTTAATTGTTTTTTAATGCCTGTCTTAAAAAGAGAACTTTATCTTCTTGCATATACAACAATGTTCTTATTTATTAAGATTGCAATTATCTGACTCACAAGGACAGAAATTTTTCAGTATTTTGTTCCAAATATAACCAGGTATAGAAAATAACTTTAGGCTTGACAGTTAATGTTCCAAATTCCCATTTCCATTCATTGAGATTCATCTTTGGTCAAGGATGTGAAATATGAACATTAAAACACAAAGTACAAGACAAACTGTAAGATAAGAAAAAATACAAAAAGATATAATATTTGAAAATGAATCCACATATTTCTATAATTTCAATAATTACATAGGAAAATTAAACTTCAATATTTCTAACAAAAAACTCATTAATCTAACCCTGGAAGTGTTCTCATGCACTGGTAATGACCATGTAAAATTGTAATAGAAAAGGAAATCCTATTTACAAAGGGAAGAAAATAAGAGAAAAGGGCAAAAAAGAATGTAAGTGGATAATTTTACAACAAAAATTACTAAAATTTTGAAATAGTTTTAAAATATTGGGTTAAATTGACAATGCCATGATTGTAAATGGAAAAAATTACAATTTATGCATCTGTTAATGGATTACATTACACTCAGTCAGATTCTAATTAAAATGTCAGTTTACTGAGCCTATGAGTTTGTGCGGGTTTGTAGTCAACTATGAATTTGTATGAAGGAAGAAGGTAACAAAGTGCTCAAGATCTCCAGACACAGGTGGCTTAAGCCTGTAATCTCAGTTACTCAGGAGGCTGACATTTGACTATTGCCATTCAGAGTTAGCCCAGGCAGCAAAGCCTTCGAGACTATTTCCAATAAACCACCAAAAAACTGAAAGTGGATCTGTGACTTGAGTGTTGCAACCAATAGTTTTGAGCAAAATGCTCAGGGCAGAGCCTAAGCCCTAGGTTCAAGCCCTAGGACCAACACACAAACACACACATAAACACACACACACACACACACACACACACACACACACACACTCCAAAGATCTTTTGAATCAGAATATATAACAAAGACTGAAGGTAAAGTGTAGGAAATATACTAATGGTAAACAACCTAAGAAAAGAAACAACCTAAAAATTAATCACATTCATAAAGTCTTAGAAAACATGGAGAGGGCACTAGAAGTCAGTAATAAAAGTATGAAATATACAATAAATGCTATCAGGATACATCCTGCTCACACATTACCCCCAAATAAATTTCATTTTAATTAAAGAGCTAAGTGTTGTTATAAAGACTTGGAAGGCTTCATGAGAAATAGTCTTCATAAATTTAGAAAAACAAGAATTTCTTAGAAAAAATATATTGAAAACTAGAGACCGTGTGTGTGTGTGTGTGTGTGTGTGTGTGTGTGTGTGTGTGTGTGTGTGTGTGTGTTGAACCCAGGGCTTGAACACAGGAACTCAAACTCCCTTTTACCTTTTCTGACACTCTACCACTTGAAACACTGCTCTGTGTCTGGCTTTTTGTTGGTTAATTGGAGGTAAGAAGCTCAATGCTTGGCATCACACATAAATACATAATCTTAAATCTCAGCCTCTACCTTGTCGAGGAGTAAAAAGGTAAGCATTATTTGCCATTCAATATCTACATAAAAGATTTTTGTACAGTTAAACTTGTAATGGGAGACAAAGTGCAAATAATGTTTTTGCATCTCAGTGTGATCCAGAATTTCTGAGAAAATTGCTTAGGGTAAAGCCATATCAGCTACATCTTATATGTTAGAGCTGTCAATTGGCCCACACAGATTCCACATTTCTCCCCACAGCTATTTAGCTGTATTCCAGGATAGAGATCTTCTTCTCCTTTCCTTAGAGAAAAGGTCAGTACTTCCTAGGATATAGTTTTCACTCTATGATTTTCCCAAGTTTATGCAGACATAGTAGCTGACCTTTGTGAGACTTGATTTCTTAATTTGGGATTCTACTACTGTGGAGAAAACCACTGCACATCCAAATACACCTGACTCTCTTCTTGTTCCTTGTAGGTTTTAAAGACTCCAAGAACTAGTGCAAGATACAAGCTATCTGTTTTTAAATGCTATGTTATTTAGGGATTGTATATTTCCTTACAAACTCAATACAGATAGTACCTTAACAATATGATGTATACATTTGAACAGGTGTGTGTAATTTCTGTTCAAGTAAATAGGTTTTTACTTTGTATTTGAAGTAGATTGTCTTTAATGTACTCCTGGAAGATTCTCAATAGTAAATTTTTTTTTTTTTTTCCAGTCCTGGGCCTTGGACTCAGGGCCTGAGCACTGTCCCTGGCTTCTTCCCGCTCAAGGCTAGCACTCTGCCACTTGAGCCACAGCGCCGCTTCTGGCCGTTTTTCTATATATGTGGTGCTGGGGAATTGAACCTAGGGCCTCGTGTATCCGAGGCAGGCACTCTTGCCACTAGGCTATATCCCCAGCCCTAAATATTTTAAAATTTTGATTAACTTACATGAACTTTTGACATGGAATATTTCATATATCTATTTACTTGAGATCATATATATTTTTTCAGATCATGTTCTTATATGGCACATACAACAATAGAAGACAAGGAAGTAGTCTCTAATCTTAGTACATTAAGGAGAGTTAGGATCACTTACATACAAAAATTGCCATAGTGCAATCTAGGGTAAGACTGAGCTCATAGGAAAAATGAAATTTAAGACATTGAATTATAACAACAAATATTATATAAGACCTCATTTTGTTATTTTATGAGAAAAAATGTCACTTACTAGTTACAGGAATTCCATAAGAGTATTAGGAGGGAGTGAAAAATCAGAGCAATGAATAGAAAATGTTGGACATAGCTGATGAGCACAAACTTCAAAATTGCCGTAACTATGGCTCCAGGAAAACAAGTCAGGTTTAAAATTTCAAAAAGGGATATTAACCATAGTTATAGATATATATATATAGTCATATAACTAAAAACACAGTTCAAGTAGTTAGTGGATTTTCAGGAGGGGTATTACTGTCTTGTCCATATGCCACAATACTGCTCAAGTAGCTCTTCCTTAATCTGTGACATTCCTCAAATTAATCTCTTTAAATTAAAAAAAAAACAGAAGGACTCTCAGCCTTGTCTTCTCTTATTCTGTATTTTCAGTTCCTATTTTCCCTGCCTATTAGCCAGCAATTAGGAGGAAAACCCAGGGTCTGACCACCATCAGGCAAAACCCATTTTTCTTAAGAATAGAAGAGGGAAATTAGAACTATAGACTTTATGTAATAGCCTTTTAACCTTCTCACAGAGAAATTTATCATAAACCCAGTAGAAAATGATCTATTCATTTATGTATAGGAAGTGATGAAATCAGAGTTACAAATTAGAAAGACTATTTCTTTATAGCTTGCATACGACAGAAGGTGATGTGATATGATTGAAATGGGGACACATTCTTAGTATGTCATTTATAGAGAAACAGTGAAGCATCTATGAGTTCAGAAATATAAGAGATAGTAGAGTGGATAGATACAGCAATTGAAAAAGAATGTTAGGGAATGGTATAAAGGCTCTCAAAACCATATAAAAGTTTGAATAAATATGGATAGCAGACAACAATTGGCTATTATTTCAACTAGGCATCAAATAATTAGTCCAAATAGTAGATTCTTACTATATGTATGCATACACATTCGTGTGGGAATTATTGGTGGAATTATCTCAATATGAACTGCCTTCAGTTCCAGAGACATTTTTTCTGATATTCCTCCAGGTCTCTGTTCCCAGGCTCATGTATTTTCTCTTAAATTTTACTCAAATACTAATGTACACAGGAATTCTCCTACAAATTCTTATCTAAAATCATTACACAATCGCTAATGTACTCAATATGCTAATAACCTATGAACTCTATCTGAAATCCATATGTGTCTATTCCAGAAAAATATGTATGTATAGATATATACTATATATGTGTATATATACTTTATATATGTGAAATATCTTCTCTGCCTGTATATCAATACTTTTTTAACTCAACATGATAATAATGAAATGTACTTACCTCATCAAAAAGTAAAACTATATTTTCAAATTTCACAATTGTCATTTTCCTATACGTGCCATCTAATTATTACCTATCAATTTCACTTGGTAATTATTTCTCACACTTTTACATTTCTCAACTTTACCATTCCCCTACATCATTTCCCCTAATAAGTTTCTACTTCTCTTCATCCTTCCCAGTTACTTTGTTTCCAAATGATATTTTGGAATATGTACAAATTGGTCGACATCACTTACAGCTAGATAATATTTAAATGGTTTCTACTGAATAAATAAGATAATGGTCTGAAATTCTATCATCTTACAAATGGTTCTGCATTTCTGAACTCCTTTTTTACCTTCAAAAATGCTTTATCATTTTTGCTAAAGGACACCTTGAAAGAACTCTTCTATTAGGTTAGCCTACTCTATTTTGTTTCTCAAATATTTTATACTTCAACTTACTGAATACACGGAAATTTTAATTTCTGATTGGTTGCCTTTGATGTACTCTACCAGCCATCAACATTGTTTAACACTCCCAGACTAAATACATTGCTTGAAAAATAGTTGACCTAAAACTCTTTATATACCAATTTAATTAAGATTGTAACTGGCTGCTAATCTTATTCATTTTAATTTCAATAGAATGCCTTTCTACAATTCTTCTAATGTTGATGAATAATAACAGTCTTAAAATTCCTTTGGGTTTTATTTTTATTCTAATATAATTTGATAATTTATCTAAGAGAGTTGAATGAGTGATGAGTAACACCCAAAGAATATCCCTGATGTTCAACTAAATATATGACACTGAGGTGGTAGTTAATTTCACTATTTCTTAAATCCAGAGGTGTTTACTCTGTTTTAAATCAAGGCAAACTGAGATACAAAGAGCTTGCTTAGTCAACAAGTTCTTTTAGTCTGTCCCTCACAGATAGCAGGCTGCAGTTTGGAGAACAGAAGCATTTGAATAATACATATTAATGCTTCCCTGACTCAAGTGTCACTAAACAAATTAGGCTGATGAACATTTTTCAGGCACCATTAATAATCCTATCATATGCTTGTGTCATTTACAAGTATAGTGTAATTCAATGATTCACCACACCCACCACTAATGTTCCTTTTCCAATGCTATTTCCTCTGAGGAGAATATTAATTATATCAGTTACATAGAGATATAGTTGCATCCAGTGTAAAACAAACACCTGAAATACTCTTATCAAGACTCATGTTAACATCAGGTTCATCTTCAGACTCCCCTGAGTTCCTGAAGAATACCTACTTTAGGTTTTGAAAAATATTGGGTTCCAGCATTTCAATTTATTCAAGTATTTTGTTTCATTTCCATAATTTGTTTTTGTGTTTTCATTTTCAGAAATGAGAGTGAGATGAAATTAATTGCTCGCTTGCATGAGCCCTAATAATTACAAAAATTCTCACATGGTTTATAAAGTACACTTCATTTTAAGAGATACTTCCATGGAAGGAAAACTAACTTTAATTTGATTTTATGTATGAATATCCTTTTGATAAAATAACTGTTTCCTGACTTACATTTCATTATGTAAAGTTTTACATTTTCTATAACTAGACCTTAGAGGTTGACTTTATTTTTCTTCAATGTCCAAATAGTATCATTTGGTATAGTCTTTAAGAAATCAATTTCCCTCTACATTCTCCATTCTAAGTAATATCTGTAAGCCTCAATAGCATGTACTTACATTCCTGGAATTTCTCCTGCTTGAAACCCTTAGCAGTTGGACTATTTGGGGGGTGGGGAGTCACAGTGTTCTTTTAAGCCTGTAGGCAAACCTTTTATATCTAGTACTGGCATTTTGAAACTCCAGTCATTCACATGATATAATCATTGATAAAGGTTCCTCTTTATTTCTGTGAGCAGGCTTAATATCAAGCAATAGTATCTTTGAAACATTTTTATCAAAGAAATTAAGGAAGTATTATGAAGGGATTGGTTTATGGCCCTGCCTAGCTTTCAGTATATTGAAAAAAAGAGAGCCAGCCTAGCCTTTGCTAGTCTCCCACAATTAAGTGTCATATCACAGCTCTGGTTCCATGCCAGAGACAAAAAGGAATTCCCTATGTTCTTGTCGAAACCTTCATCACTTCTTATCTTAGAATTTAATCTTTCTCAAGAGAGGAAGTTTTAAATTATTATCTAGGAGAATCCCATTCTCACTTAGAAAATAGAATCTTGGAGTCAAGAAAGCCATAGTCCTTGTTTACTGTATCTGTTTTCAAAACATCAGATAGCATCACGTGTGCCACTTCAGTAGAAAGGCACAAATTGCTTTGTGACAGTTTCAATCCAGACTAAAAGTCTTTCTTCTAATATAGGATGTGATCATAGATTATCTACCATGTCCATCTTAGATTGGTCTGTTCTTTTAGGAGATGTAGCTATTCAAATATACAGAATGACACCTTCTAATAAAAAATAACTATTTTCAATCATGGAATAGAATTAATCCAGATTCAAGAAAATATAAAATTCTCCATTGCATCCAGGACCTGGGTTTACACAGGCCATATCCAACATCTATCATTAAAGAGAATGCATCTTTACTGTAGCAGCTTTATTTTAATAAATCTTTCTTCTTCAAGCTTACTTTATAAAGAAGAGAATACATGATAGTAAACTATGTATGTTTGAGATAAAGAGAAAGGGCAAACACAACACCAAGATTCCCAGATAATGCAAATCTAACAAAGTCCAATTTCCATTCCCAACTACAGAAACACCAGGTAAATTTCACAATGGCAGTTTCAAGTTTTTGTATTTTAACTAAATGTTCATTACACACATATTGTCCCAGACCTATATTTCCAAAATACAATAGTTAGTGAATCTTTACCTAGTCCCTGAGGAAATTTTACATACTATGATCTTGCTCAAACTTCTGTTAATTTCTTTCCAAGCCATCTCTAATTAACCTCCTTCCTCTTAAATCTTGTAAATCATTAAGCAATTAATCATGCACTGCCTTTTAAAATCTTTCCTATTGTTTTTCAGTATTGCCTTTAATCACACTTTTTTTCCCTTCATTTATCTCCAATTCAATTGGAAACTTGGAGGTTAAAATTATGGAGAAGAAACAGATTTGTATGTCTTTGAAATTACCTTCCACTGCTTCTGTGCATTAAATAGGTGACCAATAAATATATTGTTAATTTATTCTAAGAGCATGTTCAGAATCATGGTCCCTATTGCCTTTGGTTAAGTTATCATATCATCTACACATTCTCTTCATTTTGATGGAATAGAAAGTTAGATATTCAAACTCAAACAATACTATAATACCTTCTTAAGACTAAGTTTGAAATGAATCCAAATTTATATCTACCTTTAACTTAATATCAGCTAATTATTCCAGAATAAATATATAAAACCTTATCGAAGAAACACTTGCAAAACTGTCTTTACTCCCTCTAGCCCTCTGTCTCTCTGTCTCTGTCTCTGTCTCTCTCTCTCTCTCTCTCTCTTTCTCTCTCATCTCTCTCCCCCTCTCTGCCCCCAGCCCACCACTCAGTTTAGGATCATGAGGACCAAGAATAATTCCCCATACTTCTTGTCAGTGTGCTTGACCTACAAAACATTAATGTATTTTTATTTTTATTTTTTTAATCTCTTGCTGGAAATATTTCATGTTTTCCACTACAACTTTTAGTTTGATTAAAGACTGACATATTTTTTCATTATTTTCCCTATCAAATAATAATATTTATGCCCAAACTCTCTCATTAAACTCCGTGCTTTGTCTTAGATATGGCAATTATTTTCCACATATATATGCTTAGGCACAAACAAAAGCATGTCAGCACAATTTGTTCCTCAAAAAACTCATTATTTACAAAGTATAAATAAGTACAGCAGTGGTATTCACTATATTCTATGTTGAAAATACACAACTTGTGGGAAAACCTGGAGCGAGTAAGGGAAGAGGTGATATTATCCAAAACGAAAAAAAAAATGTATTATTTTTTGTCAGTCATGGGGACTGAACTCAGGGCCTGTGCACTGTCCTTGATCTGTTGCTCAAGGGTAGTACTCTACCACTTTTCACCCCAGATCCATTTCCAATTTTCTAGTGTTTAATTGGAAATAAGAGTCTTACAGATTTTCCTACCTGGCTGGCTTTGAGGCAGAATCTTCAGATCTCAGCCTCGTGAATAGCTAGAATTACAGGTGTGAGTCATCAGCACCAACCTAAGAAATATACTCTTTAACTGACTTGTAACCCCTATGAACATTACCTTCATAATATTAGTTAAGAAAACTCATTAGTTCTCTAAATGTTGGATTAAATATCACTACCTATGTAAATTCTTTCATGGCTCTTCTTCAGTAGAATTATGAAATTGCCAGGGCTGGGAATATGGCCTAGTGGCAAGAGTGCTTGTCTCATATCATGAAGCCCTGGGTTCGATTCCTCAGCACCACATATATGGAAAAGGCCAGAAGTGGCACAGTGGTTCAAGTGGCAGAGTGCTAGCCTTGAGCAGAAAGAATCCAAGGACAATGCTCAGGCCCTGAGTCCAAGCCCCAGGACTGGCAACAAAAAAAAAGTTAAAAGTATTATGAAATTGCCAATTTCATTTTCATAATACTTTTTTGTTCAGGGCTCATAAGATTTAGCTAAGTGTGGTCATTAAAATGAGGTTATTTTATGACTATATCCTCAAACAAAAAACTTCTATATCCTTAAATTTATATCTTCTAATGAAAATACTTATATTATTTTAGAAAATAGGGTAAATAAATTCATTATCTTCAATATTACTATAATTCAACATTGAGTCTTAGCTTTTGACGAGTGATGCTGCATTCATTTGCTATAGATAGATAAACTAAAAATGTAAACAATAGCAATTACTTTAATATCAGTAAAACACCCACTGTTGTTTTGTTTTCTATGTCTTATTTTCTAGAATTTGCTACTGTCTTTGTTACTTCTGAAGGTCATATTTAACAATAACTACCACTACTAAGCCTTCATTGAGCCAACTTTTCTTGACTGCTGATCACATAGCTCAAACTTTAATTGTGCTTGTTCGTGACAACGATGAAAAGAAAAATAAAATATGAAAGAGTTAGAATGGAAGTACATGTAAAGAATCACAGCTCCTAACTCACCAGGACCTTGGAAACGTTAACTCATAGCAAGAAGTTCAATCTGAAGGAGGTTTGTCTAGTAACCTAAGGATGGTGCAAATGCATTGCAGAGATACAAACACACCAGTGTATCCATTTCCAATTTGCCTTACAGACTGTCTTCTCAGTGGAAAGTAGAGGGTTTCTACTCACTTTCTTTCCTAGGTTCTCAGATCTGTAGCAGCAAAACAAGTCCATTAAAAATATGCCTCAAGGGGAAAAAGTAGAAAAGGTGTATAAGAGGCTGTTGGCGTTCTTAAAATCACTGTACTACTCTGCAGGCAAGGAACCAAATAAAATGGCTAATATCAAACACAATGAACAACTGACTCTTCTGAGAAAGGCTGATGTAAATGATTTGAATGATGTGAGAAAAATTCATAGGCAGTGGATAGAAGTTTAACCTATATCAATTTATATCAACAAAGTTTGATACTTAGATTTAAAACATTTAAAAGATTTTTTCTTAAAAATAAAAAACAATAAAACTAGCTCTTCTACTTAGATGTTAGAAACTTAAAGAATGCTTCATTAGTGAGATCCAGTCAAGAAAAAAAATACTTATAGTCTTTTTTTTAACAGGATATATAGAGTAAATACCAAAGAAAAACCAAGCTTTTCCACGGAAAGATAAAACTATTATCCAAGGTGATAAAACTATTGTTGCTCTGGAAGAACACAGGATGAGGAACTACTAGCTGTGCAAACAGATAGAACAAAATAAAAGTTCAATGTGTTATTTAACTATCAAAGTTCAAATGTAACATGTCTACATGAAACCGATTTCCCAAGCCACAAAGAAATTATCCACTTGCCTACAGAAGCTTCTTTACAGGCATTGTCCAGGTCAAAACAAGAAATCTCTGCAATTTGATACAATCCCACTTGTCCAGCCTTTCTTTGATTTGTTGTGTTTCTGGGACTTTGTTGAGAAAGTTTCTCCCAGTGCCATCTAGTCCTAGAGTTTCTCCTATTCCTTCTTGTAGTGTTTTAAGGGTATCTGATTTCATTTCCAGGACTTTGACCCATTTGGAATTGACTTAGGTGCAGGGTGATAAATAGGGATCTAGTTTTAGTTTGTTACAGGTGTTGACGGAGTTTTGCCAGTACCATTTGTTGAAGAGGCTGTCTTTGTTGCAACCTATATTTTTAGGTCCTTTCTCAAAGATTACATAGCCGTAGGTCTGTGGGTTCATTTCTGGGTCTTAGTTCTGTTCCATTGGTCCTTGGGTCTGTTCTTGTGCCAGTACCAAGGTTTTTTTTTATTACTATAGCTTTGTAATATAACTTCAAGTTTGGTATTGATATTCCTCCTGCACTATTCTTCCTACTTAGTATTGGTTTGCTATTCAAGGTTTTTTATTGTTCCATATGAATTTCTGAATTGTTTCCTCTATTTCATTGAAGAATGGTGTTGGGATATTGATGAGTATTGCATTGAATTTGTACATGGCTTTTGGTAACATTGCCATTTTCATGATGTTAATCCTCCTAGTCCAGGATCATGGAAGGGTTTTCCATTTCTTGAGTTCTGCCTTAATTTCCTTTTTCAGGTTTTAAAGTTCTCATCATAGAGTTCTCTCACTTCTTTGGCTAAGATTATTCCTAGGTGTTTTATGTTTTTTGAGGCTATTGCAAAAGTTGCTGCTTTTCTGATTTCAGCCTTGCTCTTCATGTTATTGGTATATATAAGAGCTATTGATTTTTTTTTTTTTTTTTTTTTTTGGCCAGTCCTGGGCCTTGGACTCAGGGCCTGAGCACTGTCCCTGGCTTCTTCCTGCTCAAGGCTAGCACTTCGCCACTTGAGCCACAGCGCCGCTTCTGGCCGTTTTCTGTATATGTGGTGCTGGGGAATCGAACCTAGGGCCTCGTGTATCCGAGGCAGGCACTCTTGCCACTAGGCTATATCCCCAGCCCGAGCTATTGATTTTTGAGGATTTATTTTATATCCTGCTACCTTGCCAAAGTTGTGGATCAGCTCTAGTAGCTTGGGAGAAGAGTATATAGGGTTCCTTAGATATAGGATCATGTTGTCTACAAAGAGAGAAAGTTTAACTTCATCTTTTCCTATCTGGATCCCTTTTAGGATTTCTTCTTGCGCAATTGCTCAAACTGCAGAGCTTCTGCAAGACACAGGACATAGCTTCTAATATAAACAGAAAACCCACAGATTGGGAAAAGATATTTACCAGCCATGCAACTGACAATGGCCTGACATCTAAAATATATGTAGAATTCAAAAAATTAAGGGAAAATGTGGTATATATACATAGTGGAATTGTATGCCTCTATCAGAAAGAATGACATTGCTCCATCCGTAAGGAAATGGAAGGACTTGGAAAAAATTATACTAAGTGAAGTGAGCCAGATCCAAAGAAACATGGACTCTATGGTCTCCCTCATAGGGAATAATTAGCACAGATTTAGGCTAGTCACTGCAGAGGATCACAAGAGCCTAATAGCTATGCCCTTATGAATGCATAAGATGAAGCTAAGTGAAATGAACTCCATGTTATGGAAACGACTGTTCTATCACTGTTGTAATCATTTTCAACACGCCATGTGAAACTGTAGCTTCTATTGTTAATGATCCTCCTGTATCCCCTTCCTGTGATTGTACCCGCATTATCACTGTATCTTATCTGAGTATATTGGAAACTGTATATACTGGTATTAGAACTAGGGAAATGAAAGGGAATATCAAAATTGAGAGACAAATGATAAAAAGACAAATGACTCCAAAAGCAGTACTTGCAAGACCATTTGGAGTAAACCAACTGAACAACTCAGCGGAGAGAGGGGGTGGGGGAGGGGAGGAATGAGGGAGGAGGTAACAAACAGTACAAGAAATGTACCCAAGACCTAATGTATAAAAAACCGTAACCTCTCTGTACATCATTTTGACAATAAATAAGAAAAATAGATAAATAACCCTAAAAACTCAAAAAAATTAAATTACTTCTAAACAAATAAGCAAAGAACCAACAGCCCTGTCAACAAATGGGCTACAGACCTAAAAAGAGACTTCTCTGTAGAGGAAAGGCGAATGGCCAAGAGTCACATGAAAAAGTGCTCTACATCACTGTCCATAAAAAAAATGCAAATCAAAACAACATGGAGATTTTGCCTCACCACAGTGAGAATGTCCGTTATCAGGAAATCCAATAATAACCAATGCTGGAGAGGATATGGCCAAAAGGGAACTCTACTACATTGTTAGTGGGAGTGTAAACTTGTTTAACCCCTCTGAAAAGCAGTGTGGAGGTTACTAAGAAAGCTAAACATAGAGCTCCCCGACCACCCAGCAGCCCTATTTGTGGGCATCTACCCAAAAGACTACAAGCAAGACCACACTAAAGCCACCAGCACAACTTTGGTCATCGCAGCAAAACTCGTCATTGCTAAAATATGGAACCAGCCTAGATGGCCCTCAGTAGACAAATGGATCAGGAAAATGTGGTACATATACACAATGGAATTCTATGCCTTCATCAGAATGACATTGCCCCATTCATAAGGAAATAGAAGGACTTGGAAAAAAATCATACTAAGTGAAATGACCCAGACTCAAAGAAACAAAAACCCTCTGGTGTCTCTCATAGGGATTAGCTAGTAGATGGTTAGGCCAGTCATGGTAGAAGATCACAATATCTCAATAGCTATGTCCATATGATCACATAAGATGATACCAAGTGAAATGAACTCCATTTTACAGAAACAAGAGTTATACCACTGTTGTAATCATTTTCAACATGCCATGTGAAACCATACCTTTTGTTTTTGTTTTCTTTTCTATTTGTTTTGTTTAGTTTTGTTTCTCTTTATTCCCTTCCTGTGGTTGTACCCCCAGTACCACCGTATCTCATATGAGTACCCTGGATCCTGTTGATATGAGTATTAAAACTGGGGAGGGGAGAGTGAATATCAAAATTGAGAGACAAAGGACAGAAAGAAAAACCATTCCAAAAGCAATGACTCCAAAACCATTTGGTGTAAACCAACTGCACAACTCTTGGGAGGAGAGGGAATGGGGGAAGAAGGAGGGGGAAATGAGGGAGTAGGTAACAAGCTGAACAAGAAATGTACTCACTGTCTTATATATGAATCTGTAACCCATCTGTACTGCACCTTTACAATAAAAAAAAGTTTAATATAAAAAGAAATATCTGGATCTACACATGAAGCTAGAGAAAGGATGCAGACTTAGAGAAGCAAAGTAGCGATTGAAAATAAATCTTGATTAATCATTATAAAATTCTGAGAAGTTTTCTCTCCTATGACTCAAAATACTTCAATTGTGTTGAGCTAATAGCAGCAAACTCTTTAATATCGAAAGCATACACAAACTGTGCCTCAAGAAGAAAAGAACACATTCTTTATTTCAAAAGAGGGCAATTGATTATCCTGAGACTGACAGATGCTCTGAGCATCAGAGGATAAATTGCCTCTCTCATTATTGGTTAAGGTAAAGCAAAATCTCCATCAGAATGAGCCACAGATATAAAGCAATGTAAGACTTTCCGGGTATGAGTTTCTGAATGCTGAAAACAAACACTTTCCCAATGGTTGTATGCTGGTTCACCATACCTGTGAGTTAGGATCAGAAACATGGAAAAGGGAACCCTTAACTGAAATCAACCCACACACAATGTAGTAAGAAACAGCAATTTACTCCTGGTACAGGAGCAAAGTCTATGAGAGCTCTAGCCAAGGCAGACATATCAGACATGGGACAGAGAATTTATGCAATAAAATTTATTAAGAAACACAGACTATTCACGTGTATATGTTCAGAGAATAGGAGAGAGTACACAAAAGTCAAGGAAAAAAGGGGTGAAAAAGTACAGCAGTGGGGCTCATTAGACACAGATAAAAGTTAGCTATACAACTCGTGGGTGTAGATGGGTTTGAGACACTGGGAGAGAATGAGGGAATGGAACACACCGGACAAAGGAAATGCACTCATTTCCTGACTCCCATAACTGTACCCCTCTGTACATCACTTTTGTAATAACAAAGTAGATTAAACAAAAAAGAAAAGAAATCCAGACTCTACGGAGAAGCCAAGATTCGTGAAGCAAGTAGTGCCCTGAAAATAATCATACTGTTAATAAAAATCCACATCCAACCCAACCTAAATCTTCACATTACAACTTGAAGAGCCAAAACTTTTCAGGACACAGAATGTATTGATCTCCTTTGCTGGTTCTGACATAATGTCTAACATTCAATCAAAGATTACTAGACATTTAAAAAGTAAATAAAAAATTAAAGAAGAAAGAAAGCCAACGTGTCATACATAGACTCAATAAGCAAAATCAAAACCACATGTAACCTTGTGTGATAGCTATTTTATGCTTTATATTCATTATGGAACTTAAATTTTAGTAATTTTAAGCAATTTTAATTTAAAAGTAATTTTAATGCAGCAGTTGATGTTTCTTAAAAGTACCAAGTTAGGGCTGGGGATATAGCCTAGTGGCAAGAGTGCCTGCCTCGGATACACGAGGCCCTAGGTTCGATTCCCCAGCACCACATATACAGAAAACGGCCAGAAGCGGCGCTGTGGCTCAAGTGGCAGAGTGCTAGCCTTGAGCGGGAAGAAGCCAGGGACAGTGCTCAGGCCCTGAGTCCAAGGCCCAGGACTGGCCAAAAAAAAAAAAAAAAAAAAAGTACCAAGTTAACTAAAATAATGCAATCTCAAAATGATGGATCATTTCATATTCTCATTTCTTCTTATGACATTTTATTATAGTACAGTTAGAGAAATTGAAAAACAGACTTAATGAAAATTCATGTGATGCATCTATGTTGACTAAAAGGAGACATCAAGAAATGTCTTCAGGATAGAACTACTCACAAATTTCATTGTGGTGGTGCTTTTATCCTTTAATACATTTTCTAAATTTTCCTTTATGGAAGCCACTTCAAAGGTAAGAAAGAGGCAATGATAAAGAGAAAGAAAGAGAAAAGAAAGGGAAGGCAGATGAAAGCTATAAAAAGGTAGTGTCATTTCCTAAAGATTGTGTCCAGTAGATATATACCTAATACTTCAGTATTCATGTATAGGCTACACAATGGATTACAGTTTCTCATGTTTAAATTAATATATATGAGAACATGTGTTATTGCAGCATGATCTCTAATGCTAGGTCCTTAAATATTTGACTTTTTGGTAAAAACTGATTTAAGAAAACATTGAACCTCAATGGAAGATGGAAGAAGTATTAACACCTTGAAGAACATACAAAGGAAGAGTCTAGAGAATTCCTGAGATAAAGGTGAAAAAGCTCTGCTCCATTTGTTTCTATCTATAAGCACTCCAGTTATCCTGGGAATTGTGGATTAGAGACTGTTTGTCCTGGTGTGCTCTGAATAAATCAGATATTTGTAAGACAAATAAATAGTGGATGGTTTAAGCAAATGAATGCTAGAACTATTTGTTAGGCAATCGTAGACAAATGAATCCGAAAATAGAAAAGGAAATAATATTCAGTAAATGTGTGTAGGCAATCAGAATAAATTTAATACCTCACAAACCAAGAAAATGATATAGAACAAAATTGTAAATAACATAAAATAAAATAAATCTCTCCTATTTGGGTATATCTGTCCAATTTTTTTTCTAAAGCCTCTTCAAACATCTATTAATAGTGGCAAATGGTAAAAGAAAAATCTCTCATGGTTTGACATTATGAGATAAAGCCTTCTCTTGGCTGCTTTTATATAGCTGTGACCAAATACATGATGGAGACAACCTAAGCCAGGAAGAACTTATACTAATTGTTTCAGATGCTTCAGTCCGTACTATTTTGTGGGACGATTTAGGGGCCAAAGTGACTCAGCATTATCCTATCAGAAAGAGAATGAGGAGGAAGAAGCTGTCCACTCGTGGCAAACAGAAAGCAGAGAGGGGAAGGGACCTGGGACTAGGAACTTCCTCAGAGGCAGTGGTTGATTACATATCACTAAGTTTTACCTTTCATTTTCCAACCCTTAAAATATAGACCACCTACAGCCCTGTCATTACATGATCCTTCATGATTAACTGCTCAAGTTTACACCGCAAGTG
Source organism: Perognathus longimembris pacificus (assembly GCF_023159225.1). Taxonomy (NCBI): domain Eukaryota; kingdom Metazoa; phylum Chordata; class Mammalia; order Rodentia; family Heteromyidae; genus Perognathus; species Perognathus longimembris. The sequence continues at coordinate 34,993,791 of NC_063165.1, forward strand.
CTTGTTAAGCTCTGCTTATGGCATTCTAGGGCCTTCTGTAGTCCATTTCTTTGCTCAGTTCCCTAATTCTTCTCTCAAACCAGGTCCAAAAGCTTAGGAGCAGAGGTCTGATTTTGACATGGTAATAACCTAAATTATCTGGTCCTGAGTGTCTGAGTTGCTTACTTTTGTATTTCTATGATGAAATGACATAGCAAAAGTTGTGTATAATAATCTTCTTTACCTCGGGACGGTAGAATGGATAGGTTGATATTACAAAGAGAAACAGGAGAGGCCCAGAGAAAGATGTGCTCTTCAAAGTGATGATCTCAGTGATGCATTTCTTCTAGCTATGCCTCACTGAGCTTCCAAAGTGTCTACCAACTTACAAAATAGCACCACAAGCTGGGAATCAAACTTAACACATGAACCTGTGAAGTATATTTCATTTTCAAACCATATTGCCTTCTTAAAGTAAGAGCAATCAATTGTTTAATACATACTTACTGAACTCTAGTAAGTATATTATGATGTCTAACACATAAGTCTTAAATAGCATTCCAAATTCAGCCTTGTAATACATGAAATATACTTATTTGAAAAGTAATGTCAATTAGCAAACTTCATTTATCTTTACAATTATACTTTGTACATTAATATAAAATTTATGTACCTATCCTAAACTTCAAAATTTGGTTTTAAGAAAACATGACAGCATGGCTGGGCACCTGTGGCTCATGTCTATAAGCTTAGCTACTTAGGAGACTGAGATCTTATGATTGCTATTGGAAGCCAACCTGGGGATGAAAGTCTTCCAGACTTATATTTATGTCAATTAGCCACCAGAAAACCGGAAGTGGAGTGTGGCTCAAAGGGGTAGAAGCACTATCTTTCCATGATAAAGCTCAAGTACAATGCCCAGGTCATGATTTCAAGTCCCAAAATCAATTTTTTTAGAGAAAAAAGTCAGTGATCTATCAATAAAAAAATACATGTTAAGTGAGACCAGAAGTTTCTTAGAGAATGTCTGTACATCTTTACTTTTACAAGAAAGGCTTGTGCAAAATTAGTTCTATCAAATGATTGAAATTCTCATAGATGTTATAAAGCATGATACAGATTAGACCTTATTTAACTTGAAGAGCAATGGCAATACTAAAATTTTTGAGAGGGTAGAAACCAGGTATAACTGTCATGACTTAGAAATTAACCTACTACCTATAAAATTTTAACTTTAGAATGAATAATTGAATCTAGTTCAAGTTAGACCAGAAACAAGTCACTGTGTTGATTTTAAGCTATACAATTGATGTGTATGAGAGTATTGTTTTTTTCTAAAATTCTCCCACCTTTTTTTTTTTTTTTTTTTGGCCAGTCCTGGGCCTTGGACTCAGGGCCTGAGCACTGTCCCTGGCTTCTTCCCGCTCAAGGCTAGCACTCTGCCACTTGAGCCACAGCGCCGCTTCTGGCCGTTTTCTGTATATGTGGTGCTGGGGAATCGAACCTAGGGCCTCGTGTATCCGAGCCAGGCACTCTTGCCACTAGGCTATATCCCCAGCCCTCTCCCACCTTTTGGACATGGAAAATCTTTTCACAATACCATGAGCTAGAACAGAAATTTGTAACTAATTTAATGCACTAACATTTTCTGACCTCCCATTAATTACTGTCCCCTTAAAGAGCTAAGAGCCTAGCATGGAATATAAGAAATAATTGCAATGAATGATGGTAAATGCAACAACAGAAATCTGTACCATGCATGGATGTGGCATCAGTGCATAACTAATGATTATGGACTTCAGCAGGCTTGCTGAGCTTATCCAGATGGGTGATCACTACACATTTATATGAGTTTGCCTGGATGACAAGATGTGAATAGGTCATTTCAAGCAGAGGGAATAGTGTATAAAACAATCAGCCTAATGCTAAAAATTTAGCACCCTATCTTGATGAATAAATGAACAGCCTGAGATAGGAACAAGATAAGATTAAAAGAAGAAGAGCTTCATAAGATTGGATTTCCTAATATAAACAATAGGAAAGTTTGAGGACCTTAACAGATAGAGAAATGTGATTGGATAAACATTTTTCTCAAGACCACTTTTTCAATAATATAGAGACTCTCTAAAATAGGGGAAACTTAAAACAGATTATTTGGGTATGATTTGATATCATCATGTAGGAGGATTACCACCTGCCAAGTAATATTGTACCAGTGGAAGCAGAGAGGCAAGTTTGGGAACTAATTATATAGACATAAGTAGAATTGTAGAATGACTGGTAAGTATTGACCATTAGTAATAGGTGGCCAATGAATCCTTCTGTCCTACAGAGTACACTTAAGGAAAATATTTGTGTAAGAGCATAATCCTGGAACCTAAAGTACAACAATTTCTGTTCTTTTTCTGCTACTTTTGGACAATGGGTTCTGAAATTATTATTATGCTACTTTAGTTTCTTTTTAAAAAATTTTTAATTTAAAAAAATTTTTTTTTGCCAGTCCTGGGCCTTGGACTCAGGGCCTGAACACTGTCCCTGGCTTCTTTATGCTCAAGGCTAGCACTCTGCCACTTGAGCCATAGTGCCACTTGACCATTTTCTATATTTGTGGTGCTGGGGAATTGAACCCTGGGCTTCATGTGTACAAGGCAAGCACTCTTGCCACTAGGCCATATTCCCAGTCCTACTTTAGTTTCTTAATCCACAAAAGGGTGATAATATTGATATCTGGGTGATAAAGATACTGTGAGATTTTACTAAGATTACTAGTAGTGTCTGCCATATAATGAGGATACTGTGTTTACTAAATAATATGAATCAGGCCCCCCAAAAGAAACAATTTATCTTTAATATGAGAATATTTGACTGGAAATATAGACATAAATCATAAACTTTATTTTTCTTGATTATATGAAATAAGGCCAGAACATTTTGTATTTCACTTTAATGTTTGTAAAAAGCTGGTACTACCTCTGAACTAGTTGCTTGAAAAGAAATAAGCTACAAGCTCTACTTCTATTAATTTAGCTTTCTTTTGATTGAAATGTGGTTTGCAGAAGGCACACATCTTAAGGCAACTGTGACTTAAAATTTAGAATTCAGATTTATAGTTTTCAACAGGAGTCACATAAAGCTGAAAAGATTATGTTCCCAATAATTTAATGATAGTCTAATTTAACAATGATGGAAAATGATTATGCTTTTTATTCAGTCACAGTCTGATGGTTAGAATACAATGCTTTATTCAATTGAGGTTTTCACTATAAAAATGAGGGAGTCACATGATGCCTCTGTTATACAACCTAAAAGAATAGTGTGTGAGCATCTGCTTCTGTCAAAATGCCTTCTATAATTATTAAAGTTCAAGTGCTCTTCTCAGTATGCCCTTGGCTCTTAATTCATTTCTTGCTTGTAACTCCATTGTCATTTCTGCTTCTTTCCCACCAGCCGGTGATGTTTGCATTTCATTTTCTTTCTCGCCATCAAATCAGGAGTTAAACATCTTGACTCTTCTGAAGTTATCTCATGAACTTGGGAAATGACTAAAAAGAGAAAACACAACTAATTTTTGGAATGATTTGGTCATGAAACCTGAACTCATAAGCATGATTTTGAACATATGGCAAAACGCCAAAATAGAAGTTCAGCATGAATTAATTGTACATTTTTAGAAAAATTTATCATGTAACTGATTATTTTTTTAAATTCACCTTGCATCTAGAATATAAAAAGTCCCAGTGCAAGGAACCATGCATCATTCAGATGCACTGTACAGTACTCACAAACTGACAGGTTGAATTGTAACCACTTTGTACATGCACTTAAGGATAATAAATAAATACATACATACACAAAGAAATAATTTTGAAAAATAAATGGGCATTTGAAAAGAAGGAAAAAAGATAAGCTTTTTGAATATGGTTTCAATTCAGTGGTCTCAATTTTTATAATACATTTATCACTTTAAATAAGTTCCTTTTTTATTAAAGAAGAAGATAATAATTAGGCACCACATTCTTATCTAATACTCAATGTAATGGAAAAGAATAAAATGAACAAAGTGTCTTTATAAAAAAAGATATCCTTTTTTAAAAAAGTACACCGATGACATCTTTACAAGATACTGTCTACAAAAAAGTCTCAATGTTAAAGTATAAAACAAAGTGACTCAGAGCCACAATGTCCCCATGTCATAAATTTAAAATAAAATTAATGTTACTTATATTAAGGGATAAATTCATTCCTATTATAAAAATTTAGCCAGCTTTCGGAGAACAATTTCCTTGGCCCAGATCTCTTTTAAAAAGCTGTCCAAAGGAGCATGAAATCATGCTATCTTTTTATAATTTTCCCTGTAGCAAGCAGAAGCATTCAAAATCATTTCATTTGTTCAGACGGTGATGACTCTAAAGGGACTTAGACCTTTACTGCAATCACTAGCACCTGCAAAATTTATTCTGGGGGCTCAGCACACACCTGTGAGCCTTCATCCATCCACATCAGAAGACTGTTAACTCCAAAACAGAGGGATTAAAAGCCTCATCATGGGATTTGCTGTCATATTTCCACCCGCCCACATGTTCAAGGGTCTGATTATCTAGTTCCAACACATTCTCAGTCTCTTCCTTCCAGATTGTTTAAGTCCAAAGTCTGTGCCTCAACACTGTTGCAGTCTAAGCCTTCCCATCTGACTTAGACTTTCTGACTAACCTCAGCTTTTTCTCCTGGTAACCAGTGATAATCTACTCTATTTTATATTATGAGATCAAACTAGTATTCATTTTATACCCTCATCAATTAGGGAATAAGTTAGACTTTAATCTCACAGATGTTTGTGTCTAGGGTCCATGTTCTTATTCAAGGGGATTATTTAATATCTGCTTGCTCATGAACTTTAGATAGGGAAGCTTGGACTACTGAGTTCCATCAGTAGTTCCATCAGATTCATTCTGTAAACCATCCTAAGAATGGCTTCAGTCTTACTATCTACAAAGAGACACTGCCAATCCTTTCATCAAGTGGTGAGACTGACTGCTTTTCTCCCTTTGAATGTGGACTGGCTGACTTGTGACCTGCTTTGCCCAAGAAAACGTGTCAGAAAGCATGCTATGGGACTTCCAATTTTAGACTGAAGAAACTTGTAATTAAATGTAACATGAATGATAAAGTAATAGGAAACCAGCCAACTCACCCAATTTGGGGGCTAGTACTACTATGCAGGAATAAATAACTGATATATGTTTTCAGTCCAGAGGTGCCAGAATTCCTATATGTTCTTGAACTGTATAGGTATAAATTTTATCTGAGTAGTAAAAGGACACATTTTAGAAATAAATAGAAATGTTAGCGATACTGTTTCTATAAATCATATTTGTACAAATAAAGAATAAAATCCAACCCTCATCACCTAAGTACCATAGACTTTTAAGCACATTGACATTTCTATGCCAGTATTTCATATTCTACCACCTTGTAAAGGTGAAGGAGAGAAAGAGAGCAAGTGATAAAGAAAGAATGGAAAGGGGTGAAAGAGAAAGGGGGAGAAAGGATGGGAAGAAAGAAAGGGAAGAAAGGAAGAAAGGAGGGAAGAAAGGAAGAAAGGAAGGAAGGAAGGAAGAAATGAAGGAGAAAGAAAGAAAAGGAGAGAGGGAGGGAGAGATGGAGGGAGGGCGAGATGGAGGGAGGGCAGGAAGTCAAAGCATTCTAATCAGTATCTCTGGTCAGTATATATTTAGACAACTGTGTTTTGCTGGGAACATTTTCCAGACATAGAATCGCCTGGAATACCTTGAAAAGTGGCTGATACCATAAATATTACAACTTTTCTCTAAGAACATGAAATGCTTTTCTAATGGAAAACAGACATATTCTTTTGCACTGACAGCCACCTAAAATAAGGACTTTGTATACTTTTCCCACTTGTACAGTCAGCAAGTTCTCAATTATTCAAAAGAACAGTTCAACATATTAGCTCCAGTTCATAAAAATTTCAGGCAAATTAATTGGTTGTTTTCATCCTTGTCTGCAATGTATTTTGCCATTCATTCATGTAAAGAAACCTCTATGAAGCTTTGTAAGGCCAAAAGCTAGGGGAAGAATGAACCCTATTAAGTCTTTAACATAAAATTTTGAGGCAAAATTCTGAAGTAAATTTTGAGGAAGAATTTTATTTTTTATCCACTGAACTATCTATGACTTTTAATAACCATGACTCTGTAAAGAATGGATGATAATTATAGCAATAGCTCTAGATAAATTATATCAATATAACCATGCAAATGCTTTTTAAAGTTTATTATTGAGTACTATGTGAGTTTAGATTCTGTGCTGTAAGATAACATTCAAACATGTTTTTATTATCTTAGGAAACAATATAGAAAAGATTAGCATCATATTGTTGTGTTTATTTCCTTCGTATTAACTTCTTTCAGGCTTCCACAATTCAAAACATTAATCAGTAGCAGTTGTTTGTCCTAAATATTTTTGCACAGAAGCAATTTTTTTATTTTTTTCTCTTTTCGAATAAGACCTCTTAAATACAAAACTAAATATGGTGTACTTTGTTTATAGAAATAGAGAATATGTATGTTTCTCTTCAGAATAGATGATATCCTTTCTCTAAAAATGGGTTAAATCTCATGAATATAATAGTAACAGGTTTTGTGTCAGATTACATAATTCAGTAATGTTCAGGCTTGAATATTTTTGTCCTTATTGTCTAAATAAACTATTTAGAAAATTAAAAAGAAAAACATATATACTCCCAAAGTTAATTAAGATTGAGATTCTAGTGGAAAGAGTGCTTGCCTCCTATACATGAAGCTCTTGGTTCGATTCCCCAGCACCACATATATGGAAAACGGCCAAAAGGGGCCCTGTGGCTCAGATGGCAGAGTGCTAGCCTTGAGCGGGAAGAAGCCAGGGACAGTGCTCAGGCCCTGAGTCCAAGTCCCAGGACTGGCCAAAAAAAAAAAAAGATTAAGATTATTTTTTTGTCTAGAAATATATTCTGAGCAGCAAAATCATAAAGAATGTATCACCAAAAAGAAATTACATGGGTCATTTCTTAGTTAAAATAGTAGCATTATCACATTTTTTGCCTTATTATTGACATATATTAAATAGAAAAGCAACTCCAAACATATTACTTGAAATGTGTTGAATAAAATTAAAACTTATGCTCCAAATACAGTCATGGTGATGAACATGCTATAAATCACTCATAAGTTTTAATCAATATACGCTAATCAAATAAAAATTCACATTTCATAGAGGACCTCTAATGTAACTTGGGAAAGGTGTATGTGTCATTGTAACTCGGTTCTTTTGAGAAGAAAACTTATTGTCGTTGTCAGAACCATATGCTCATGTATATGTGCTGTGCACAATGACATGATTCCATTGCACATGATAAAGAAAGTAATAGGTGTCTATACCATTCAATCTTACAATGCAAATCAAAGAAAACTGATTTTGAAAGGGTTGTATATGCTGCCCTTTCAGAGTGAGCTTTCAGAATCTGTCTCAATTTTATTTATTTTATTCAAGGTCCAATAAGAGTAGCCTTTATGAGACATTCTGCAACCACCCATTTGTAGCTCCACATAAGCACTGCTGTTGGCCAGTTCTGCTAAACTCATTATTCTCCCATCTGAAGCTTGAAGGTTCACTGTAGAATTTAGGCCATGCATTGGTGGCTCACACCTATAATCCTACCTACTCAGGAGCCTGAAACCTGACTATTAGGACCCAAATTTTCTGCTGGGGCAGAAAATTCCTTGAGACCTTTATTTCCAATTGATCAGCAAAAAGGTGGAAGTGGAGGTGTGGCTCAAGCAGTAGAGTAGCCTTAAGCAAAGTGGCAATGTAAAAGAAATTTAAAAAGGAAAAGAAAAAGCCAAGTATGAGTGCATAATCCTTAATTTGAATCTCAGTACACACACACACACACACACACACTCACACACACACACACAAACACACAATAAGTGACAAGATGAGTTTTTGGTCTTTCTTTATTTTAACTGTACAACCCATATTACACTCTGTACTTACAAGCTACAAAATTTCATTAACTTTACCTGGAGAGTTAGCAGATATTAGTTATTACACAATATTTTAAGTTCAGCTGCAATTCAATAGCTGCACATTTGAAGATCCAAAAAATTACATCAAAGTATAGAATTTGCAACAGAAAAATGACAAGTTGATAGAGCTCATTTTAGTATAATAGTGAAACTTCATCAGCTCCTAAAACATTGAGAGGATCCTGCCGTGCTTTCTCGTGAGATCAGCTCTGGCAAGATATCCAGTTATGCCTCTCCTCACTGTTCAGTATTCTACCATAAATGAGAGTCTCCATTTCTATTACTAGGAAAAGAATTAAGTAAAAATCCACATAGCTCACATGCATCTTTCAAAATGAGGGAGGAGGTAGCAAACAGTACAAGAAATGTACCCAAGGCCTAACGTATGAAACTGTAACCTCTCTGTACATCAGTTTGACAATAAGTAAGAAAAAAACTCTAAAAACAGATCAACTTTAGAAAGATGTGAAGGAATGAAATGATAGGGATCTTTATCACAATTTTATGACTATGCAGGAAAAGTACCCTTTACTTCCAATTTCTTTCTCTTCATGTTTGTTTCATACCTCCCTCCTATCAGTGACTTTTCTCTTAAGCTTCTGCGGGCAGAAGGCAAAATATGATGAGTCTGTGTGAAAGTTAATGATTCAGGATTTGAATTAGGCTTAGCTTCAGAAAGGTCTTTGAGGTTCACATCTGATCACATTCAGTGTGAAGCAGAGCAGATGGCACATCAGCAGCCGACAAGGCATAGCACTGTGGGATTAGCCTGGCATTGCTGTAAGTGTTCAGGAATGGAGATAAAAAGCCCCAGTGCTGACAGACACCCTTGCCACTCCAGCATTTTAAATGTCATAGCACTACATCGTGGCTAACCATAACAGATGAGGTGTCTATACCTTCTGGATTTTTGCCTTGTAATCGTACTATAAGAATTGTGGAAAAAGTCAATATTCTAACTTTCAATACACATTTGATCTAGAGATTGGAGAGACATATAAATAACTTGGAACCACAATAGCCCAGAAAAGAAATCTGAACACTTTCTCTGGAAGTCTCTACATACTCTCTAAATACATTCCTTATCAATAAAAGTAAATCCCCTAAGTCTGCCCAGGTAGTAGAAGGAATTTGTACTTGCCATATTGAAAGCAGGCAGATAGAAAAATGAAAATCAGACTGTGAGCTTGATATATGTGATGGAACTTTGTCTTTCCGGACCATTTTGGCTTTCCTTTCAATATATTCTCACTTGGTATACCCATGAATCTAGTGTTGGCATTCATTTGTTGAAGCATAAAGTCCTGTATCATAATAGAAAGAGAGAGTAGCCAAAAAAAAAAAAAAAAAAACAGGGAAGAAGATGGATAAATCCCTGACAGTCAAATTCAAGCATTACTCAGTAGACAGAAACCAGTTTCTTGGGTTACTTCTTGAAATGATTCCCCAAACAACAACAACAAGCCTAATGCAAAGTTAAAAAATATAAAGCACTAAACTATAAATATATAATAGATGCAATTAATTCTAACAAAAGAGAAATAACATATGAATCAATCAGACAACCTCCAGGTCATGTTAAAAAGCTCAAGAAAATAGTCCTGTTACTTTGTAAATATAACTGCTATTCTACTTACTGCCTGAAATATAACTATTAGTGCTGTAATCAGCAGGACATTAAATAGGGCATATGTTCCTTATCTGTAGGGTGGGCACTTTCCCTGTACAAGTTACTCATGGTCATCGACTTCTAAAAATTTAGATAGAAACATTCCAAAAAGAAATAGTGACTTTTTTAGATTGTATACTAACCTGAGTGGCATGTTAAATTCTCACCCTATCCCTCTCCATTCTGCCTGGGACTTATTCCATTGTCCCAAGTATTCCTACTGTGTATTCTAGTTTCTCATTAGTCACCAAGTAACTCTCTTAATTGTCAGATCAAAATTGTCATGGTAGAATAGTGTCAGTGTTCAAGCAAACCTTCTTTTATTGATCAATAGCTACAAACATCAAGAATACCAATGCTGGCATTTCAGATATTCCAAAGAGAAACTATAAATGCTTATCTAAGTGCAAAATATAAGTATGTTGAGAAATTTATGAGGAGAGACTTTTTAACAATTTTGTTACAGTAAGTAGGTATAGTCTTACCGTTTTAGTTACTGTTCCTAAAATCTTACAGTGACAAATGTATTAATTGTACTTTACTATAGATATATATGTATGTACATATGTATGTATGTATGGGAGAAAATCAAGCCAATACAGAATTTGGTGCTATCTATGGTTTCAAACATTCATTGTTAGTGTGATATGATTCCTTTTTTTTCCCATTGGAAACTATTTTATTTTCACATACAATAGATATTCTGAGGTCACTTCAAATTATCAGAGTATATCACAGGTGAATTATACAGAGATTTTCATTTTAAAACTTAGATGGGTTCTACACATTAAAATAAAAACAGCATATATCATAAATTATATTGTATACAACATGCAAAGGAAAACTATCCAACTTAGAAAAATTTCCTTTGAAATAAGGAATTTTAGATTTGCATGTGATATATATATATACATATATAATGTACATAAAAAACACTCAGAATAAAAGAAAAGTTTAAAGCCCAAGGAAATCTAAAAAATCTTTGAACTGACTGTATGGAACTGAATACCAAATAATTACAAAAGACAGAAAATATAATCTAAAACTTTATAAATTATTTTAGTTTGGTTTGAGGCTCTACAAGTTAATAGTCAAACAATATAAAATAAAGTCATAAATATGACCATAAAATTAAAACAGTTTATCTTTAAGAAAAAAATATGATTCCTTTACAGATGAGGCATGTTGTAGCTACTTAAAAGAAAATCCTTCCTGCAGGACTTGCCCTGATGAGGGGTTTCTCACAAACATGGGTATTCACAAAGAATGTTAGGATAGTTTTCTTTTAAATCAAACATTATAGCATTATATAATTTCAGCAATTTCTAAAGTTATGCATTTCTATACAAAGAAAAAATAACAAAACCTTTCATTATACCTAACCAACCAAACTCTGATTTGGTGCTTCCATGGCCATACAACAGTAGTTTCATTCGGACATGGTTGTGCAGCCCATACTCAGAGACAAACAAAAATAAAATCAGTATTCCCATTGACCATTTTGGACCCTCTATGAACTAGAATATAAGAAAATGGAAAAACTAGTATTTTTCCAGCTAACATTTTAAGCCCTGCCCATGATAACTATCAAATACTAAGAGAAAAGGGGAAAAAACACACCAAAATTGTATGTAGAGTTAAAGTATAGGTAGACAACCAAAAGAAGTGCAAGTGCAGGATGTTTTGAATACCAGCTTCTCAAATATCATCTTACCATTGAAGATCCAAGCTTCTTTGGTTGCCATCTTCCTTCTAAAGCCGAATGAAGCTACGGTCAGTCACTGCCACTCATATTTATTCTCCCTTATGGGCAGCTCTGCTATTGATGTCTGGAAGGCTGCAGGGATGTAGGAAGTGTCTTGCACAGCTGCATGCTGTGCACTCATGCAGTGATTCATGCTCAGAGAGGCCCTGTCCCTGTTTCAATGTTCTACTTCTGCCATCTTGAAAATTCTAGCTATTTCTAAAAATGATTTGGAAGTTTCATTGCACGGTGCTCTGAAAATCAGGTGGCTACCTCTAAAGTATGTGAAATGCATAGTTTCCGTTTTGTGTGGAATGAAAGCTCAAGCTTGCCCCACCTAATGAGCTCAAGCTTGAGTGGGAAAGCATCAAGGGTAAGGTGACCCTTCACTATCATTAAAGTTCCATCCACTGCCTAACCATCCATGCTATATACTGTGTGTTTCATCCCCTTAATCCAATGTATTTTAAAGGTGGTAAAATGCCTTATTCTTCATCAGACTGATACTTCCACTTGTACAGTTAACCAATTCAGTCCAGTGAGGTTGATTCAAGCAATGAGAAAAAAGGGGGATTTTAAGCTATTTCCCCTCGAGTCCTAAAGACTGCCTGTCATACAAAAGAAACACAGCCCATGAGCGTGATCTTATGTGGTAGCATCTCTTCTGCAGGTGACCAAGACCTAGCATTGACTTTTGAGCATGCTAACGTTATCTAATACAACTACATGTGCTTCACAGCTCCGAGAGTGCTGAAATACAGCATTCTGCTCAAGTGATCATCAACACCCCAGATAATTTTCTTTGTCTTTTCTTTTTTGGTACTGGAAATCAAACCCAGGACGTTGCACTTGCTAGGCAAGCACTTTGCTACTGAGCTACATCCCAGCCTATACCCCAGATATTTTAATGTACATCATCTCAGAAACTTTCGAACTCAGTTTTTCTTAAGCTTTTCAATATTAAAAGCACTTCAGTAGAGAGAAAAAAAACCGCTTTCCTTTAACTTGCCACTAGGCCATATTCCCAGCCCCTGGGACTTGTTTTATAATGTTTTTTACATGGGGTCACCAAGACCTAATTCAGTTCAAAAACAACTCTTCTCAAATCTGGCATGACATAATTATGAGAACAATATTTTGTGCACCACATCTTATCCAAAACAGTACTTGTCACTTGACATCTACTCTCATAGACATTGGATATTTAAAACAAACCCTATGTTTTAAAAGATTTAGCATATTCTTTCTGCAAAAGTTCTGCCAAAGTAGATTAAAATTTTTTAAAACTATATTTTATTTGTGCTGATATTAAGCTAATATTAAGCTTCTTTAGAGAAGAATATCCACAAAATTTCTGCATTAAAAGCATGGCATAATCTGTGACTGCTCTGGACTGAATCTCTGAACAAGGCAAATAAAAGATCACTTACTACCTCAGAAGAGCCTAGTCCCACTACACATATCAGCAGAATATACTAAAGACTGCTTTATAAAGAGTGTTTAAGTGTCAGAACTGTGTGTATATTGTCTCACGTGATCTAAACAGAGGTATGTAAGTACCTCTACATTTCGTAGACACACAATGAGAAGACATCTAGAAAGCCATGCTTTGTGTGATCATCATCATTAGATGCAGCTAAGACCTATGGCTTCCTTTCAGCCAATAAAACACAGTATCACTCTTATCTAAGAGAGATACATTCAAAAATAAACTACTGGATGTCTTGGATAATATTTAATCCCATATTCAATGCACATAGTTATTGGGAGAGTAGATCTAAGAACAAAGAAGGCTACTGAATGACTACCTGTAAGACAGAAAGAACCTTTACAAAAAATCAAATGCTTTCAGAGTATTGGCTTGGTATGTAATAGCCTACAGAACTGTGATAGCATAATTGTGTGGTTTAATCAAAATATGAGTTTCTGGTATTGTATTATGACTACCCTCACAGATTAAAAGCTACATGTTTCATTTCAGTAAGTACAACATTCTGAAGAATTAGTGAACTATCCTTATCCTAAAACAATTAAGGTAAAAATAAGATGTATTATATCAAATTAGTTGAAAAGATTATGTAAGATGTACTTTATAAAGAAGTACTCACTCACATTTTGATTTAACAGATTCTTAGCCAGGACCAAGAAATACGTGTTTGAAGAGGCATTGAAATCCTTAGTTGCTTACTAATACATACACTGAGAACCAGTGTTCTATGTATTCTTATCTGTGTGTCTCTAATGGATTGTGGTGAGGGAGCAAAGAGCAATTCTAAATCAAACTAATACTTATTGAAGAACAAAGATAGTATTTGCTTAGAGCTTGTACCATTCTGAATGTATGGGTATCTATGTCCAAATAGAATTGTAATTGTTTCTTTCCTAATTAAACAATAAAATGAGGATATTTCATTTTGCTATTCCATTAGTTGTATGTCTTTACCCCCAAATAAAGTTCACAAGGCAAATACTCCTGAGTATGCTTATTTTACAAAGTTAGGCACTGAGGTAAAGAATCCAGATCTAGAAAGCTACAAATAAGAAACAGATGTTAGGAAATTAGTGCAATCTAAAGCGCAGCCTACCTTCATTTCTATTATAAAGAGACCCACATCAGGATGCCTGCCGAGACTACATTCTCTCAACATAAGTTTTATTTGGATTTTTTCCCCCCTTAGTAATGAAGCCCAAGTCAGAAGTGTTTAAGCTGCTGATACTCTACAAACAGTATGGATTCTTTCAGGCAAGTGTTATTTTGAAAATACCTGCCCCACACTAAAGATTGCTTCAGGGCACCAAAGCAAAAGAACATTTTGAAGCCCCACTGCCCACATCACCCCCCACTGGAGCCCAGCGTGACACTCCACGGCACATACATGGGCCACTTGCTAGAGAAGAAGTGCTCCCTTTTAAGGTTTATTATTTACTCGATCCTAGGGTTTCTCAGAACATTCTCTCCATCCAGACTTCAAATCTTCACTTTGTGGAGTCTCAGCTGAGAGAATAGCTGCAGGGATATTTAGAAAAACAACTTTCTGTACTTCAAATCAACTAGATTTATTCTTCTCCCAACAAAGGGAACAGGCAGACCATCATGAAAGGTAAGGTTATCATTTTTATGTATGTACTGATTTCCAGTTGAGCTTCAGAACCTGATCTACGTTTATGCCCCGATTTTCCAAAAGAAATTGCTTTTCTTTAGTTGATTAATGAGAGGAGCCAATAAGGAATCCCAGCAAAGTGAAAGAACACAGAACACACACACACACACACACGCACACACGCACATGCACACACACACAAACCATATACTGAAGACTTATTTTCTTCACATTCAGAAATATTTGAGTTTTTAAAATCCAGGCATAGCCAAAATAAGTTTAGGTATTTAAGTAACATCCTCATCACATTTTATGTGTTTTTTAAATACAAAAATTAAATTTTCTTTCATTGTTGATTTTTTTATCCTCACCTCAACTTTTAGAATTGTCAGTGATATTTTATTCAGATCAAACATCTTTAAGAGCCACATCTAGTGCAGACATTTCCCTCCCGTTTTAATCGTGGTTTCATTGTCTCATCAAATGTTTAAAGATCACAACCACCTCAACACATCTCACTGGGGTTTTTTTTTTGTTGTTTTTTACTGATCTGCATCGTTGCACTAATAACAAATTCATAGCTCAGTTAGTAAAAAGCATGTTACATGAAATTAATTTCTTTCCAAGTACATACAATCATCATTTTAAATAAATGCAATTTTTATTTATCTACTCATAAGTAGTAAGATTATTTCTATAGTATAGAGAATAATGAAATAAATCTCTTACAACTGGGACCTTGATTTAGGACCTTGATATAGTGATATGGATAATGCTTCTAAGTATTTATATATCCTTTTGTAGAGATATATTATTCACTTTTTTGGAAAACGCTTATTTAATGGGACAATATGTTTCTGCCATATGCATATTGTTGCTTGAGAAAGTAAGGAAATATAAACTAATAAGCATACTCTTTCAATTAAATGTTCACCAAATTTACACACTTTATCATGTAATATGCAAATATATCTTGAAATACATACTTATATATTTATATATATGTATCCACACAACCCTCCCCCTTTTCTGACCTCCAGAATGCTTCTCTAGAAAAGTACATTTTTAGTGCATAATTGATAAATTTCCAGTCTGAATCTTTATATGTTAATATACCAAAAAAAATTTTAAAAAATGCAACATAATAGACCAAGCATTACAGAAAAATAGAATTGTTTTTGACTCCTTTCTGTTATTCAACTTTCTCACTGAATTACCTAAGTATTAGATTTTTGAATTCTATGAATTTCATTTCTGTGTTTACCCAAGAATGGCTTTTAAATAAGTTAAAATCAAATAAAGCAACTGACCAGATTATAGGTTAAAATAGCATGATCATCTTAATAGATATTAAGAATAGTTGAAAGAATCTACCATCTTCTCCTGATAAAAACTATATGTGAATGAGGAACTGAAGGCAATTTTCTTGACCTGATGTGATTCATCTACAAAAACCAACATCATACTAACATATTACACACTGTTGATAAAGGTAGTACTTTTTCTCTGTACATCAGTTTGATAATAAAAATTTGAAAAAAAAATAAAGGTAGTACAAAAAAAAAAAGGAACACAGTGATGTGCCTCTCTGTGTATTTTTCTGATTCTTAGCAGGATAACTCATATAAAAGCTGGTCTGCATAAGAGTTAGTATTCAAGGAACATCTATTAATTCTGTGATTGTTAGACTTCGGCTATATTAGTAAGTCAACTAAAGTATAGATCAAGTGGTAGAAGACTTGCAATGAAAGCACAAGGTCCTGACTTTAAGCACCAATACTGACCAAAACAATACATGTACAGAAACATAAATAATAAATTTTATACATGCATATAAATATGCATATCCATTTTATATATTAGTATTGGATTATAATTTATTGTAAAATTTTGTGCCCTATGGGAAATTCTTCTTTATAAATTTCCAATTGATTTTCATCAATGACTTATTTAATTAAAAGGATATTAATTTTAATGTCTTTTGAAGTGGGAGTAATAGCTCATTTACCTTTTTTATGTACTTTAACAATATTTGTCAAATTTAATTAAAATATGCTTCTTTCTATCAATCTTTCTCAACTATTCATATATAACCACACATTTTAGTTCTTATATATAATATAATAACAATTACAGATAAGAGTTTAGTATAATTCTTTTATTTTTATATATTATAATATCTAATTATCACAATAAAGAAAACCTTTTAAATCCTATTTCTCAACTCCTTTAGAGATTAATACATATATAGAGATGCATAAAGACCAGTCATAAAGTAGAACTAGACTATGCCAGAAGTACATTCCTATGATTTAGAAGTATATGGCTTTAGCAACTATATCAGTATTTTACATTAAATATAGATATTTGCGTAATGTTTTTATCTTGCAAAAATTCCAAAGGTACTTCATCAAATTCTCTGAAAGGGGTAATTGTTACTTTCACTAACTATAAGTCACTGAAGGTGATATGGTTTATAAATCAACACTACTTTCATGAAATCAATAAATTTTACATCTCTATAGCCTATGGTCCTTAGTTACCCACTAAAAAGTAGATAAAATGATGACCAGCAAGATAGTAAGAAAAAAATACTATGATTTATAAGAAGAAATCTGAACACTGTGGTTTAACTTTTCCTCTTTATTTCTGGAATCTAGACATATTTCAAGGTGTTGGATTAAGTTCCATAGCTTTCAGGACATAGTACATAGATAACATAAAGTAAAATAAACAGCATACTTAACAGCTAGGGCCAGCAGTAAACTGTTTATTTGTTTTGCTTTTGTTGCCAGTCCTGGGGTGTGGGCTCAGGGCCTTAGCACTGTCCCTGGCTTCTTTTTGCTCTAGGCTAGCACTCTACCTCTTGAGCCACAACGTCACTTCTGGTTTTTTTCTACACATGTGATGCTGAGGAATCAAACCCAGGGCTTCAGGTATGTGAGGCGAGCACTTTACCACTTCTAGGCCATATTCCCAGCCCCCCCAGCAGTAAACTGTATTGTTCACGTTTCCTGCTTTTGGTTTAGTGTTCTACTCAAGTTTTTAAATTCTTGACAATTTTTACTTTGATTCTGTAGTTTCTAGATGATATATAAAGGAACGTTGGATCATGTATAATAAAAGAGGCAGGCTAAGAGCACGGGAATGCTCAGGTGGTGAGCATGGTGGGCAAAATCATGCCCAGCATGTCATTTTAGTACTTTCATTGCTCATCTTCCTTACTGTGCTTTGGCCAAAGAGCTTCATGTTATATGTTGTATTAGAAAGTGCAAATTATTTACACAAACTTGTACAGCAATATTATAGTTTATTTTCCTCATCATTCCTATCTTATTTGTTTTTAGCTCAATGATTCTTAACTCTTTGTACAAAAAAAATCTTGGAGGCTTTTACTTGTGGTAAAGAAAGCCAATGACTTGAGCTTATATTATTCATAATATCCACCATTAATAAGATGCATAACTTCATAAAGTTATCAAATAGTCTCAAATATATCAATC
This sequence comes from Perognathus longimembris pacificus, assembly GCF_023159225.1. Classification (NCBI taxonomy): domain Eukaryota; kingdom Metazoa; phylum Chordata; class Mammalia; order Rodentia; family Heteromyidae; genus Perognathus; species Perognathus longimembris. The sequence goes on from NC_063165.1 coordinate 35,011,874, forward strand.
CCCTTACCATACATGTTAAATAAATGGTATAGTATAATCTGCTTCATACTGGTATCTCGAAAACAAAGTAAATCATGCATCTTGTAAAATACACTCAATATCTCTCTTGCCACCTAACACAGAACTTAAAGTGGGTTTCTGTGAAGTATCTGACCATGAACCTTTTTGCCCATAACATTATTAAATTCTAATAAAGTTTCAGTTCCCTAAACATTCTGTGAAAAATATGCTGATAAAATTGCTTCATTTTTCCAAGCCATCTTAAAAAAAACTAAACTAAAAAAACTCCATTATGTGGACTCATTGTTAAACTTCATTATGTAAGCCATTTTGATTAGTTGTACCTTCTAATAAATGAAAATTGAAAAGATCTTATTATGCATATGTGAATTTCAAGCAGATAAGTCTGAATAGTACGAACTTTCACTTTATGAACACTTCAGTTCTCAGGGCAGAAACACAGGGTTCAGATCCTACCCATCAAACAGTTATTCTTCTATACAGAACACACAACAAATTACACAATGATATAGACTGTTGTGAAAATGTCCTAGTGGTCTGTTGACTAATTTTATAGATTTTTTCATAAGTAAATATTCTCTTTGTAACAATTATTCTCATTGTAACAATAATTTTAAAGAATATCTTGTATATGTACAGGATTGAGTATAATTCAAATATAAAGAACAACAGAATTAAGTCATTTGAATGAATGGAAATGGAGATCGGCAGATTGAGGGGGGGAAATACCAATTTTTCTCTCATCTAAAGAAATGACTTACTATTTAAAATTATGTAAGTACAAAACGGGGATATTTTGGTAGAACCAGTGGAAGGGCAAAAGGAAAGGAAAAAGTTGAGAAAATTTAATCTATTATTTAAATACTTCATGCAAGTGTAGGATATAGAATACTGAAATTCCTTAAGTGCTTCAAGAAATTGAGAAGGTAGATAAGAAAGAATACCAGAAGAGAAAGGATGAGTTTAATTAAAGTATAAGCATGTGTAAGAATATCCCAATAAAATCCCTTTGTATAATTAGTATGTACTAATGAAAAATAAATTGGAAAATGTATTTTGAAAGATAATACCATTTATGACAAAAGTTAATCATTAAACTACATTTTATCCCTGAAAACATACCAAAATTTTCATGTGACCAATCATTTATTACAAATAATCCCTCATTGTAAGTTGAAATGGTAAGGATAATTTAGAGACTAAGAAAACCAGCTAGAGAAATATGTTTGAGTTCTGTTTTCTTTCTTGCTAAGAAATCTATGCAATTTATTTATTGCTTTTTGAGAACTGAGGTGTTCATGAAATAAAAATTGGTATAGTTAGGGTTTATCTACATATAAAATGAAGTTTAATGGTTTTATTATTAAGAATTGATTTAGAGATTAACTACATTAAATTATTCACACATATCTAACCATATACAAAAAATAAATAAAACAAAATTGGAAGAATTGGAAGCCAGAAAAAACAAAAAGAGAAAAAATATGATGTCCTTGGAACATGGTGCAATGTCCTTAAAACATGTATATGGAATTAAAAAATATTATCAGAGAAATAAAAGTCATAACAAGAATATGAGGTAACTAAATCAGTTATGAAAAAGTAGAGTAAGGGAAGAAAAACAATGGAGGGAAAGATCAAAATCAAAGATAAAGGTAGGTGTTTTAACACACAAATTATAACATTAATTTCAGAAACATTGAACAGAGAAAGTAGAAGAAAAGTAACCAAAATACAAGAATATTTCCTAGAATACAGAAAATTTCCAGGGTCTTTACAAACTGTAAAAGAGAAGAAAAATACATCAACCAATATTTTTTTTTTACTTTGATGTTATTGTAAGGTATTTATCATTGTAGAACTAGTAGTACTATTTGTTTTGTTAAAACTATGGGCATCTGTTAAGTGATTAAAATAAAACTTTAATTTAACAAGAAAATAGCCAAATATTACACAATAGGCAAATTATGCCTAATTAAATTCAAATCAAATCTATTCTTATTATTAGCCTATGGGAAAATTTTAAACTAGGGAAATGTTTTTATTCCTCATAAAATGTATAGGACAATTTTCCTTTCATCTTCCAAGTGTTGGATAGAGTAATATAGATTAAATCAAATCCAATCAAGTAGAATTGTTGTGCATCACAAGATCAGGTATCTACTGTTAGATTATCTATCTGAGTGGTTCTTAAATATAATGTGCATATTAACAGGAAATCATTCTACCATGTAGATTCAGTAGGTCTGAAATGGAGTCTGAAAACCTGTATTGCAAATTCTCAGAGGATGCTGATCCTGGTGGCCCAAGGACTATGCTTGAAGAACAAATGAGACACAATATAGTTTTTCCTTTTTTAATTTAATTTTATCGTTAAGGTGATGTACAGCAGGGTCACAGTTACACAGGTAAGGTAATGCGTTCATGAGTACATTTCTTGTTGAAGAACAGTGTTAATGTCTCCCTAGTATTTCTCTCATTTTCCCTCCCTACCTGCAAGTTGTAAAGTTAATTTCTAATGTACTGTCTTGTGAGTATCACTGTTGCCTTGGTTCACCTTTTGTCCTTTGTCTCACCATTTTGTTGTCCCCCTTCCTTGCCCCAATTCAGATAGTACATACAAGACATCAAGTACAGTGAGAACAAGGTATAAACCAAAGGGGGAAAAATGAAAGAAAAAACAAATAATTTCACACAGTACACTAAAAACAACAACAAAATAAAAACTCCTCTTCCCATAACTTGGAATTCATTTCACTTAGCATCACCTTATATGGTTATATGTATGTACATAGCTATTGAGCTATTGTGATCCACTTCTAGGACTATCATAGACATATACTAATTATTACAAATGAGGGAAACCATGAAATCTATGCTTCTTCATATATGGCTTTTAAAAGGTGGTTTAATCATCAAATTTTGGAAATTTTTAAATTATTCATTAACAGAAGGATTTGAGGAGTTTAAAAATGCTAAAATATATTATCAAACTCCAAGACAGTGATTAAACACACCAATTTCCATATTTTACCAGCCATTTAACCTACCAATTTTAACATTATTTTTTATTTTAGGGAAGGCAGTAATGTGTTAGCTCATGATAATATGTACATACCTCAAATATTTAAGGAGTGTTACTTCATCTTTCTCAAGAACTAGAAGGGTTAAGCCCTTTAATTCTTAGCATTTCTTAGCATGGAACCCAGGGTAGGTTAGATCGGTCATGCCTGTAACTCTATTGGAAAAGCAGAGATTGAGAGGTTTGAGGCCAGTCTAGGCAAAGAAGAAGGAGGCAGAGGCAGAGGGAGGAGAGGGAAGGGGAGGGGGAGGGGGAGGGAGAGGGGGAGGGGAGGGGGAGGGGAGGGGAGGGGGAGAGGAGGGGGAGGGGGAGGGAGAGGGGAGGGGGAGGGGGAGGGGAGGGGGAGAGGAGGGGGAGGGGGAGGGAGAGGGGAGGGGGAGGGGGAGGGGGAGGGGAGGGGGAGGGGGAGGGGAAGGGGGAGGAGAAGGAATATATGTAAACCCAGCTATGGAGGTGGCATAAACTGGAAGATTGAATTTAGAGACCAGCCCATGGCTAAAACATGAGACTTTAGCTGAATGATAACCTAAAATAAGAATAGCTGAAATTGTAGAGCCCTTGCCTAGCAAGTTAAAGGTCTTGAGTTCAAACCATAGTAACACCAAAACAAAACCAACAAAAAGCATAAATATTGATTTCTCTATAGTATGAGCCTCAGATTAACAGATGCTAATTGAATCATTGCTGTTACTCCCGTGATTCATACCTAAAGCTTACACAAATGAGAGCAGCTAATTTTAATTTTAAATTAGGATTCAATAAAAACCTTAAAGAGGTTTTTGTAATGTCTTAGAAACATGCAAGCCTCTTCTAAGGTTTCACTTCTAATTCATTATAGCAGGAAATACAAAAAGCATTTCCTCGCCTGAGCTAGCTAGCATGCGTCAGGTCCAGGGATCTCTTGTCCCAATGATTTCTGCCTGTACTGCTTTGTTTACTGGCAAGCTCTTTGACAATAATATACTCATACCCCTGAAAGGCTGGGCAGAGGGTTGTTACAACATAAATTACTGAGCCCAGTTTACTTTAATCCTAGAGGTGGGTTGTACTGACATCTTTAATACCTATACCTGTGGTTGGTAATGGTAAAGTCACCACATGGGAGTATAGAACTATTCCCTGGACTCACTCCTTGTTATCAGTAATTCTTATTCCTGACTATTTAGAAACATAACACCATAATGTCTCATGTTCACTCTTAGGAAAGTGTGGGAAATGATGGGAAAATGTGTATGCCTGTCTGGGAAAAGAAGAGAGAGTGGTTGGTGGAGAAATGGTTGGGAAAGAGAATGGTAGGCAGAGATAAAGAAGTAAGCATAGATTGATGATTTCCGTAATATGTATGTGTTTCTTTCCTGCTAACTTTCTGTAGATTTAGAATCTTTTGAAATAAAAATTGGAAATATTTTTTTCACTGAGTCTGTCTACTACCACTACTCACTTCATCCCTGATACTCAGTAGTCGCTTTACCCTACTCCATTTCTCTCCTCTGCTGTACCATTTCATATTTATTGCCTTTTATCTTCTTACCCTACTAAGTGTTAGAATCTATAAAGGCAAAGATTGTCCTCTTTTGTTTACTATTATTCTCCAAAGATGTCATTTAGAGCCTGGCAACATAATTGCCACAGATCATCAATACTTTCATCTCCAAAACAAAACCAACACAAAATGTGTTGTGAAGATACCATGTAGTAATCTATATTCAACAGCAAGATTTTTCTTGTAGTGTCATAACTCCGTTTATATTAGTTACTCAATATTTTAATCAATATTACTTGACTCATTTTTCCTGGCATACTCATTTGAAGAAAAAAATGCATGGAATTTTGATATTTTTGCATTTCAGTTTATTCCTAAGACATAATGAAGTTTAAATTATTAAAATGATAAATAACAGAATAGTCTTGAAAATGGTCTCACATTCCACTGTCTATTAAAAGCACAGGACTATGGTGAAAGATCAGAGTAGTAGCTTCATGCTGATCCTCATTAAATATTTAAAGCTAATCTAGCCCTCTGTTTAAAAGTAGTTATGCATTACAAATAATGTATATTGTCATATGGGCAATCACTAGAAGATGTCAAGTTTTCAAAGCTAAAAAAAAAAAAAAAAGCATATGTCCATACTGAGGTATTTTCAAATAAACGTTTTTCACAGTAAACAAACCATCACTATATAGTTTTTAGGGAAAGTCACTGACATATAAAGGCTTAAAATAAAGTTACAAAAATTGAATAGGCCAGTGACATCCTACAGAAATATGTTAATAACAAATAAATTGGATTTATGTTAGAAAACTTCAAGCTGTGCACTATGGCTAAGTCTGTAATCTGAGCTATTCAGGAGGTAGAGATTTAAAATTCCCGCTCCAGGATAGTCCAGACAAGGATGTATTAAACAAACAAACAACAAAAACAAACAGTATTTTGGTTTACATTTTGGTAATCCAGCTACAAAGAAGACATAGGTAAAAAGAATCAAGATCTGAAGCTGGGCCCCAGCAAAAGCAGGAGTCTTTATTTTTTTAAAAATAACCAATGCAATTAAGGTCGTAAATCTTCACTCAAACATTGAAACACCTGTTTAGCAAGTGAAAAGCTGAATTAAACCTTATACTACCAAAATGAATGGATAGAGATAGATAGATAGACTGATTGATAGATTGATTGATTGACTGATAGATAACCTTAACTAAAATAAAGGGTGAATGAGTTGATAGGACCAAAATAATTTTGTATTATCTAAGAGTCATCAAATAACACAGCTTATGTATAAACTATATATTCAAGATTGTGAAAACAAATTGAAAATTGGTACAACTGTGATATTTAATACATATTTCTAATCTGTGGGCTTTATGTTTATCTTGGGAGCTATGTCCTTTGCCCTACAGAAGCTCTGCAGTTAGATGCAGTCCCATTTGTTAAGCCTTTCTTTGATTTGTAGCATTTCTGGGCCTTTATTAAGGAAGTTTCATCCTATGCCAAGGAGCCCAAATGTTTCTCCTACTCTTTCGTGTAGTGTTTTCAGGGTATCTGTTTTAATTTTGAGGTCTTTGATGCATTTGGAATTGATTTTGGTGCAGGGTGATATATAAGGATCTAGTTTTAGTTTATTGCAGGTGTTGAAGCAGTTTTGCCAGCACCATTAGTTAAAGAGGCTATCTTTCTTCCATCCTATTCTTTTAGCTCCTTTATCAAAGACTAAGCATAGTTCTGTGGGTTCATTTCTGGGTCTTCAGTTCTGTTCCATTGGTCTTCAGGCCTGTTCCTGTGCCAATACCAAGCTTTTTTTTATTACTGTAGCTTTAAAATACAGCTTAAAGTTTGGTATTCTAATTCCTCTAGCGCTGTTCTTTCTGTTTAGGATTGTTTTTGCTATTCAAGGTCTTTTATTGTTCATATGAATTTCTGGATTGCTTCCTTTATTTCATTAAAAATGGTGTTGGGATATTAATGGCTGTTGCATTGAACTTGTAGATAGCCTTTGCCAATATTTCCATTTTGACTATATTAATCCTCCCAATCCACGAGCATGGGAGGCAATGGACAAAGGCTTCATATCTAAAATATATGCAAAACTAAAAACATTAAATTCCTCCAAAACAAAACCTCAAAGAACCAACAGTCCCCTCAACAACTGGGATAAATACTTAAAAGAGACTAGTCTTATGAGGAAATGAGAATGGCCAAGAAACATATGAAAAAGTGCTCTACATTACTGGCCATAAAAAAAAATGCAAATCAAAACAACATTGAGATTCCACCTCACCCCAGTAGGAATGTCCTTTATCAAGAAAACTAACAATAACAAATGTTGGAGGGTATGTGGCTAAAAGGGAACCCTTCTTTTTTGTTGGTGGGAATGTAACTGGTTCTGCCACTCTGGAAAACAGTATGAAGATTCCTCAGAAGGCTAAACATAGAGTGCCCCTATGACCCAGCAGCTCCACTTTTGGGGAATCTACCCAAAAGACCACAAACAAAAACACACTAAAGCCACCAGCACAACAATGTTCATCACAGCACAATTTGTCATAGCTAAAATCTGGAACTAACCCTGATGCCCCTGAGTAGACGAATGGATCAGGAAAATATGGTACATATACACAATGGAATTTTATGCCTCTATCAGAAAGAATGACATTGCCCCATTTGTAAGGAAATGGAAAGACTTGGAAAAAATTATACTAAGTGAAGTGAGCCAGATCCAAAGAAACATAGACTCTATGGTCTCCTTCATAGGGAATAATTAGCACAGGTTCAGGCTAGTCACAGCAGAGGATCACAGGAGCCCCATAGCTATGCCCTTATGAATGTATATGATGTTGCTAAGTGAAATGAACTCCATGTTATGGAAATGACTGTTATATCACTGTTGTAATCACTTTCAATATGCTATGTGAAACCGTAGTTTCTTTTGTTGATGATCCTCTTGTATCCCCTTCCTGTGGTTGTACCTGCACTATCACTGTATCTCATCTTAGAACCCTGGATACTGAATATACTGGTATTAGAACTAGGGAAGTGAAAGGGAATATCAAAATCTAGAGACAAAGGATAAAAAGATAAACAACTCCATAAGCAGTACTTGGAAAACCATTTGGTGTAAACCAACTGAACAACTCATGGGGGGAGAGGGAGAGGAGGAGGGGGTAGGGGGCAATGAGGGAGGAGGTAACAAATAGTACAAGAAATGTACTCAAGGCCTAATGTATGAAACTGTAACACCTCTGTATATCACTTTGACAGTGAATAAGTAATTTAAAAAATATATTAAATAAATTTAAAAAACTATTCATAATTGACATTATTACAATGTACAGTTAAATGTTCGGAATAAACTATGGGTGTTTCAAAAAGATACGCATATCTGGGCTGGGAATATGGCCTAGTGACATGAGTGCTTGACTGATATACATGAAGCCCTGGGTTCAATTCCTCAGCACCACATATATAGAAAATGGCCAGAAGTGGCGCTGTGGCTCAAGTAGCATAGTGCTAAGCTTGAGCAAAGAGAAGCCAGGGACAGTGCTCAGGCCCTGAGTCCAAGGCCCAGGACTGGCAAAAAAAAAAACCACACACACATACAAAAAACCCGCATTTCTAAAGATGTGTTTGAATAAAACATAGGAAATGAAAACAACTAGAATTAAAGACTATTTGTGTAACAAAATTAACAAATGTGTTTGAAGATATTCTCTATGTATTATTAATAGCAAAGAACTAAACAAACTTCCTCCCGCAGAAAATATATTTCACAAGCCTCAACTCACTTAACACTAGACATGACCAAATAAGCAGGAGCCAGTGGCTTACAATTGTCATTGTATCTACTCAGGATGCTGAGGAAAGTCCTTGAGATCCTCTCTCCAATTAACTACCAAAAAGCCAGAAGTGAAATATGGCTCAAGTGGTAGAGCACTAGCTTTGAGCAAAAAATGTCAGAGATAGCATCCAGGCTCTGACTTCAAGCTGAGGAGGAACATAATAATAATAAGTAACATTTAATTTTTTAAAAACCAACTTTCCACTAGTTTCCACTTAGAAACTCATTAAGGTTGAGAGATAAACTTGAGAAATAATAAATAATCAAAATGAAAACTTCAAATTATATACAAAGATAGACAGATATATAAAAAAGATTCTTATAACTAATGCTTATGGTCAAAGATATATTTGAAATACTGTGCAGCTCTACATATGAACTGTACACATGGTCATATGATAAAGGGAAAGATAAAATGTTGCATGTAAACTAGCTTTATTTTAATTCTCACTTATCTTAGAATAAAGCAACATTTTCACATTCCTTCCCACTCAGAAAATCTTAATCTAGATATCTTCTTTCCTCAGGTATCTTTCAAGCTTCCTCTTTCCATGTCAGCCTTCTCAAGTCAAGACGTAAGAGCATCCTGTGTCACAGATGAGTAATCACTGATAGGCTGCTCTTGTGAAATAAATAAAGGTGAAAAGGCTCATTTCCCACCCCAGCTCCACCAGTGTTTGTTGCAAAAGCAAAAGATGAAAATAGCCCTAGGATTACAAAAGATGTTTGTGGATAAACTTAAAAGAATCTCCTTTGGTAAGAAAAGGCTGGCTGACAGCAATTTAGAGTACAGAAGAGTTCAACCTCAGCAAAGGACCTCGCAGTCCAAACTCAGTACAGAATCTTAGACTCTGGGATCAGATAGTGTTGACTGTTCACAATAAGATATTGAATGCCTTCTGTTTATGAAGAAGAATGAATTGATGTCATCAAAACACAAAATATTCTGAAATCCCATGATTAAAGCGGACTTATGATCAAATTTTAAGACTTCTGTTATTAATTTGATATCATACATCAAATATATAAAAGTGATCAAATACTTCATTCTTCTGAAGTATTTTTTAAATTCTCTAATAATTTCATTCTCTAATAAATTCATTAGACATTAACCTCACATATAATAGATGATAGGTGGTAGATATATAGACAGATAGACAGACATATAGATAGATATTAAATATGTTACCCCAATAACCTTCTCTCTCATAGCTTAGCATGCTCTTTCTCTAGGCAACAGTAGGCCCATTTAGTAAAAAATTACCTTTACGCCCCTTTCCCTTGAGATAGCACTCCTTTAGAGTAGCCATAACCACATAAGGCAGCAAGCTCCCCTCAACCTCTCAAGAGGTATAGGTCACCTGAGATGGTCCCTTTAGGGCAGCTATAACCATATAAGGCAGCAAGAATTCCCAAACCTCGAGGTCATATATATCACCTAACACAATAGCCTGAACTTCTCACTTCCCCTCTCTTGTGAGAAGAGTCTTCTGTCTTGCAGCCTCTTTGTTGGCAATAAACTTTTCCTTTGTTCTTGTACCTGGATGTCTGTGCCGGTTTTCTGGCAAAGTCTAATTTACACTAACAATATAATATATACATCTATATAGTAGTTTTATATGATTTTCCCAAAATTTCTAAAATGAGAATAGTGTTCACAATAATTCCACTCATGCTTATCATAATTTGGTGTTAGCTCCTATAATTAAAACAATGCAATAAAATACAATGCATGCATGCTACATTACCTATGGAAAAACACAATTTTCAGTGAAAAACATAGGAAAAGTTCCAGAACAATTTGGAGTGATTAAATCAGTATGAAAACATGTGAAATAATTAACACTGCTTATTAAAAAATGGAAAGAAAAGGCTGACATCTTCAACTATTTCTAGCTTTACAGTGTAATAGGTGAACATATCACATTCAGGAAAATGAAACAAAATAAAACTCATGTAACAAGGGTAAGTATTTCTAAAGCTGCATTGATGTGACTGAAAATATGAAAAGAATCCTTCCAGAACAGGCAGTCCTGCAGCATACACCTGTGGTGAGAGCTATTGACACTCAACAGTATACCTGAGAATGAAATGTGATTAGGATAAAACTGTATCATTGTTATCATAACATAAATAAAAATAGGATCACTAAATTTAATTTTAAAGGAAATGAAAATTAAAACATTATTAATGATCCACTGGAAAGACAGGGGAAATGTAGAAATTAAAAAGTAGAAATTATTAAATTTGAAGTTGATAAAGCAATTAGTAGAACTCATGTGGAATCACTTCATAACAGATCTTTTCTGAATTTACAGTTGCATGTAGATCGACTAGCTACCAATGCACTGTGGAAACAGGGTATAGCTTTCCTGAATTCCATCATTCTAGCATACAGCATCTAATGTGGTCTAAGGAGTCTGATGGCTACTGAAGGAAGTACCAGGGGAGAGAACCTGCTAAATGGAGACAGCTGAAATGTCCTTACTGACAGTTTTCAAAAGCATCACTGTAACCTGATGTCAGGCAATGTCAGTTACCATTAGCACTAATTTCCAATTCCTCCTATCTCCACTTTTGGAAAGCCCATGACAAGATTCAGAGAACTGCCCACATCTATTTCCACCAGGTATTCTCTTAACGATCATGGACTATTCTTTCTCCAGAACATATTCCAAGAAGTTCTTCCTGAAATAATTTCAAGTTTGTATTAAGCCTCTCATTACCAATCACATGAAAAAGAAAAGAAAAGAAAAAAACCTCTGTTTCAGCCTAAGCACTTTTCTTGTCAGTGGTATGAAATTTGTTGGTGGAGAAGTCTTCCTAATTATGGCTGCCATTTTTAGAGTGGCACTTCTCTGTGGGCACAGTTCTAATTAGGACTATGATGCAATCTGTTACAGCTCTTCTTTAAGTTCTTTCATGTTCTCATCATGTGAGAATGAAGCGGTGTGTCTGATATTATAGAATATTCTTTTTTTTCCTTGAAATAGTACAAATTCTGCATTAACACTTGCTATGTTTCCAGTCAAGCCTTTTGAAGGCTATTTTGGAGATCAAGTCTTGCAGTCATTTTGTCCTAGCCAGCTCTGAATTATGATCCTAGCCTGAATAATTAGGATAGTAGACATGGGTTACTGTTACCCAAGTTTGAAATCCTTCCTTTTTGACAAGATGAAGAATGTATTCATGGCAACATGAGTTACTATGGCTGACCGATCTTAGCTGATCCTATAATACAAGAAGCTAAGGATATGATTATTAATAATTTCCTGTGTGAACACAAGGATTACCAGTGATATGCAGTGATATCATCTATTTTTAACAAATAGAGGTAACATTAATTTTTCATGAGCACTTTTTTAAAAGTTGTTTATTAATATTGTCATATTATAAGGCATACACTGGTTTGAATAGAAAGGAGACATATTTATCAATAGAATAAAATAAAACAATCCCATATACTATCATAAATGTTATTTAGAAAAGAAACAGAACTTTTCAAATTAAAAATGCATAAAGGGGTGGGGATTCCAAGAATGCAGGATAGTCAGATAAAATGGAGGAATGGGGGATAATGCAGTCATAAAATCAGTGCATATTCTACAAAATTAAGAAAATTGAGGGAATGGGTGGAGTAGAGGGATGAGGGAGAATGATGATTGGGGTGACTCTGGCAAGATGCTTTGTATCCCTAAACTGCTTTATGGACTGACAACTCATTTGTATAAGTACTTGATTTAGTAGTTCTGGATTGTGGCCTAAGTTGGCATTTCTCATCATTTCTAGAATGAGGCCAAGGCTACCCATCTCTGCAGTGCGCTTGACTTTGGAAAATCATGCAAGCATAAACAATATATACCCATAGGCAGACAGACAGGTAGACAAACATGTAAAAATTAACCTCCAGAGCCACATGAGCCACATATGGTTGGTAGATTTACATGAGGACTTTTTTTTTTTTTTTTTTTTTTTTTTGGCCAGTCCTGGGCCTTGGACTCAGGGCCTAAGCACTGTCCCTGGCTTCTTCCCGCTCAAGGCTAGCACTCTGCCACTTGAGCCACAGCGCCGCTTCTGGCCATTTTTTCTGTATATGTGGTGCTGGGGAATCGAACCTAGGGCCTCGTGTATCCGAGGGAGGCACTCTTGCCACTAGGCTATATCCCCAGCCTACATGAGGACTTTTAATGAAGGCATGAAAAACGTTTCCCAGTAAATGACAAGGATAGCATGCTGATTTATTTTAAAAACAACAACACAACAAAAACATCTTCAGCCAGTTATTTTAACATAGAATTTTGTCCTTATTTTAACAATAGAGATTAACTAGTAGTTATGCTTTTAAACAGAGTATTAGATGCCCCCTTCTTACTGTTTTATATGTTTACAAGGGAAAGAGTTCTTTCATAAGTCTTTATGTAGAAAAAAAGTTAAATCCCATTACATTAGTGTACTGTACTAATGTAGTAACACAGTGCTACTGTTTTCATTATTTTGACTCAGTTGTAAACATGACCCACCAGGAAAACACTTCACATGGATTTATCTTCTTTAACTTTCCAGATCTCCTTGTTGAGATAGGATGATCAATTTTGCAGAAGAGAAAACTAACTCTCAAAAAATTACAAACATTTCCCAAGGTCACACAGAGCTTCTGTAATAGGACTGGAATTCTAATCCAAGTTGGTATGATTTTAAAAAATAAGCTTTAAAATATTATATAAAATTTGCAAAACATTTTAAACTTATGGTTCTCAAAATTTTACCAACAGATCCCAATAACTTGTTATAAATGCACATTCTTGGAGCTTGTTTTTGACCTACTAGAAAAAAAAATCTCTTGGAGGTAAATTCCTGAATCTGCATTTTAACAATCCTTTGGGTAATTTTGATGCATATTAAAAAGTGAGAACCAGTGATATATAATATCATTAAGACCCAGACAATTTGATTTTCCTTCAGCAAAGCATGTTGAAAAATAAATATTTGGACAAAGCAGGAAAATGCCTAAATGTAATCATTCTAATAACCCTAGGCAGTTGTGCCAACACAAAATAATTTCTCCTTGACCTTGTATCTTCTGGCTGAACCTAAAAAGGAACCAAATTACTTCAGACAATGAAAATTAATATACAAACTCTTGAAGCTTCGATTGAGGTAGGCTGAGACATGAAACAGGAGCACACTTAGATGAGAGAAATTTTACACGTTCTGATGTTTGTCCTCAGCAACATTGAAGGTCTTGTATGCATCACTCCACCACAAAGTGTATGTGTTAGAAACTTAATCCAAAACATGTTATGTTAATTATAGTTAGAGACTGGATATAGTTGTGACTGGATGAGGTCATGAGAGTGACCAAGGCATTAGTGACTGCATAGGAAGAGGAAGCCTGGACCTGGTGCTGCTCTATCCCAGTATGTGATACATTCCACCACTTCATAAGGGCAGGACAGCCTTCAGCAGATGCTGTCACTGTGCACAGACTTCATAGCTTCCAGACTATGGAGAATGGGGTACAGATTATACATTCTTAATCATACTGTCTATGCTGATAGTAATTTTGAGTCTTTTTGCTTAGTTTAAGATTCAGAGTCTTCTAAAGCATGATTTGGTTGAATATTAAAATGGTAGCATTGCTAGCATAATGTGCCCCTGTGTCAAAATCATGAGCTGATAGTTTGTAAATATTGGCAAAAGTCATAAGACTCAAGTCAAAGGCAACTCTCAACAACAGCAGAATAATAGTGGCCAGAGTATCAGCTATTTCATTGTGTATCTCTCTCTCTCTCTCTCTCTCTCTCTCTCTCTCTCTCTCTCTCTCTCTCTCTCTCTCTCTCTCTCTCTCTCTCTGGAAAAGGAGGGGTTGGGGGAGGGGTCATGGTAACTGAACCTTGAACTTAGGCCTTACACTATTGTTTGGGGTTTTTGTTCATAGCTGGATCTCTATCACTTGAGCAATGCCTCCACTTCCAATTTTTTGCTGATTAATAAGAGATGAGAGTCTGGAGGATAGATTTGTCTACCTGGATGGCTTCGAACATGATCCTCAGATCTCAGCCTCCTGAGAGGCTAGTTATAAATGTGAGACTCTGACATTGAGCTTAGCTCTGGACTATTTACAATGAGTTTACAGACAAATATGCCTGTCCTTTGGTGCAGAAGCAACCACTATCTCTATCTTTGGAGGCTGTGAAACTTGCTGTTTTTACTAGAAGTGAAACAATCCCTGCCCATGAGAATTACACACACATCCATGAAAAACTAGCTTGAGAAAAAGGCTGCCAGGTTCCCTGCTTGCAAGTCATGAAGAAACAAACAAATCTAAATACATGAAGAATTGTCTCTGAAAAAATCTTCATTTCTTGAATGCTTGACAAGATTATCCTTCTCTATGAAGAGACCAACTGAATGTTAGTATCATCACAATAAAACACTGGGTTTTCCATAATGCAATTGCTTCTTAAATGTCAGAAACATGACATAGGTCCTTTGGTTGAGATTCACAAATAGTTATAAATTGCATTTTGATCAGAAAAATGTATAGATTAACTGAAACAAATACTGTTTATGTAATCCAAACATTTCATAGATGTATAGATGTCATCCAGTAGACAATTACAGATCCAAAACAATTCTTAAAATCCCACCACTAAATCTCAGCATTCAGCTGTCCTCGCCTTATGATATTGCTTAGCAATGAAGCAAGAAACACATTGCTTCTAGGGGGCGAGATAGAGCATCAAATTGAAAAGACTCAATTATTTCCAGTGTAGATATTATTGTCTGATTCAATTAAGAGCAACACTTATTTCCCATTTTGGAATCAATTTTCGGACTTAAGCATTCTCAACTTCTGCCTGAATTAAGAGAAAAGCAAACTATGAATTGGCTGGGTAAGACAGCTGAGTAAATTATGATGGCTGTGTTCATGTTCTTTTAAATAATATCTCTTTCAGGTTATAAACTCTGAACAATGACTTTGGATGCATTTTAGATTTTTGACAGCAAGTGAGAATTGTTACTTCTGGTCCACATTTTCTGTCGCAACTCACTTAGCATGCTATCTAAGTTGCTTGCCAAGGCAGCATTTGTTTACTAACAAGACAATAATATGATCTTACTGCTCCTAAATATCTTGCAGAACAAAGAGAAAGGAAATAAACTGAAAAGCAAAAGAATAAAATGAGCTAAGAAAGTGAGAATAGTGGAAGGTGAAAAGAAATTAGAAAACAAATATGTATTAATTTTAAATGTTTCTTTTAAAATGATAGGTATTTAGTGATAGTAGTAAATGCTTAAAGAGAGGTATTGAAAGAGAAGAACATTTTTTCAAGTAAAGAACATACTCTATTATAAAGAACATACTCTATTATAAAGAACATGTGTTTGAGATTTTTGTTACTGCTAACTAGTGAAACAGTGGTCTGAATAACAGTAAACATAACAAAATTCATTTTATTCCTGACAATGCTAGAAAATTATTAACAGAAATTTAAAATAGTGTTGATGTCTCATTGTCCCTGTATTAACTGTTTATTTTGCTCATATGGCTTCAGGACTACAGGTTTTCTAACTCATCCTTACAAGCTCTATTTCTGATATTCACTTGACTCAGTTCATGTTCTGTAATTGGTAAAGATGTCCATGTACATATACAGCAAAGAATATGAGTCATTGTACCAATCCGTAGGACAGTACTCCTGATAGTATTTTTATAGTAATTTATAGGAGTAACTTCTCATTAGTCCCTTCTATAATGTGTAGGAAAGCCATGTAATGATACAACACATTGCAGACATTATTTAATGCATGCTGCTACGTAATGGATTCAATGAAAGTCAACTTAGACATGTGCTTAAGCAACTATAGGGGTGATATTCAATAAGTTAAGTAGTAGGGATATATTTCAGTCATTTTTGCTGCCCAAGAAACCATCACAACTGTATTGTCTTAAAGCAGCAGTGACTTTATTTAGCTACACTTTAGTGTAAGTACTCATCTGATCAGCTCTTCTTTTGGTCTCTTCTAGAATCACATCAATGGCCAAAATCATCTGGCAAAACTGAGACGAGAAGATAAAAATTAATTTCAGTCTTCTTTCTGACAAATTCTGCTGTCAGCTGGTTGGTCTGAGCACCTCAGCTATGATTCTTCCTTGCTCATGGGACCTTTTGAAATACAGTATCAGAGGCAGAGATCATTCACACAGTAGGATCAAAGTGTTCCAATGCCTCTTGAGGGCCAAACTTGGTGGTTCATGTCACTTTTGCCATATTCAACCAACCAAAGCAAGTCATACAATGACCTCAGATTATAGATTACAGATTATGAGGACCACATATACTGCTTTGTGGCTACAGAATTGATAAAGTCAGTCACACTGTGTACACACAGAATTGAGGGAATTATTGCACTCAAACTATCAACTAAAACAAGATTGATTAGCTTCTTAAAAGTCAGTAGCAGTATATGACACACAAAGAGAGACATGCACATATGCGCATGATGCTTTTTCAAATTTAGAGGAACAGAGTCTTCTAATCCTAGCTACTGAGGAAGATGAGAGCGGAAGATTGTGGTTTGAAACCATTCTGGGCAAGAAGTTAGTGAGACCATTATCTCCAATTAAATATCAAAAAATAAACAAACAATAACAACCACAACAAAAAATAGAACTGGAGTTGTGGCTCAAGTGGTAGCCCATTATCCTTGAACAAGAACGCTCAAGACAGCATCTAGGCCTTGCATCCAAGCCCAAGGATTTTGTTTTTTGTTTTTTGTTTGTTTGTTTGTTGTTAATCAGCAAAGAATCTGGAAACTTAATCAAATATTTAAAGATAAATGTTTGGATGAATGGATAATCTTTTCCTTTTCTGGGGTTAAAAGATATTTTTTCATTTTACTTTCTAGTGTCTTAACCTACATCTGTCACATGTATGATTTATCTAGATGACTAATAAATTCTTTTTATAAAACTTGAAGGAAGAACATATCTTATTTTTTGAATATAACTCTTTATTAGCATGTATTTTTTAAAATAAAGCAATTCATACTTGCATAAAAAATACTTTGCTATTTGTACCATATATTGCCCTCTCTTCATTCTTCTCTCATTTTCTTCTGGTCCTCTTTCCCTTCCCCAAATCTGTCTTTCATATCTCTTGAACAATGTAGTTATCATCTATGAATGAAGATATATGATATCAAATGTGATGACTCATAAACAATGTTGGGTTTTCTATTCTGTCTTGTCTACAGTTTCTTTCTTTGGTGTTTTATATTTTTTTTCATTGTATATATTGTTTTCCTCTTTGATTCGATGAATTACTAAATGACTTTTCTTTTTGTTTTTTCATTTAGTGTTCTTGTTTTTAACGTCACTGGGATTTGTTTTCTCAGTGTGATCCTTACTGATGTATAGACAAGCTACTGGATTTTGCACATTTAATGTGGGTGGTGCTGCTGAATGTGGTGATAAAATCTAAGAGGGTTCAGCTGGAGAAATTCATGTCATTTAAGAAGAGTTTAGATAGACTTCTGGGAAGACAGCAGACGAGCTGCAGTGCACTAGCTCAGCTCCCTCCAGCATCGCAGCTTTCTCACCCCATAGAAAATTTTACTACTAGAAAGACAACCAGCATAAAGCACACAGCAGAGACCAGGCAGTGGCTGAGCACGGACGACCTGAAATCACAGAGAAAGCATGCTGGTAGATTGGCATCCCCAATTGAAATGGGCAGAAGAAACACAAGAAAGATGGCAAACAATGAAGTCTTATCCCCCATACAAAACAAGCAGGAAGCAGAGCAGTCAATCAAAGAAGAGAACCCCCAAAAAGTTCTACAAAGCCTACTGATAAACATGATAAATGAAAAGTTTGAATCTCTTCAGTCAATTATTCTAGAGTGTGAGGAGGCAAAGCAAAAATTAATGGAGAATTTCATGGCATCCACAAATAGAAAGATAAATGAACTTCAAGGGTAAAATGAAAAGATAGCTAACCAGCTTAAAGATTTGAGAGACAACTCTCAAAACCAAAGTAATGAAGTTAATGAAGTAAAGAAGTTCATACAAGACCTAAGAAATGACATGAAAATTATCAGGAAAGACCAGTCAGAAGGAAAAGAGATTCGAAATCAAGTAGCTAGCCTACAGTCCTGACTAACTGAAGCAGAGGATCGAATTTCAGGAGCTGAAGATTCCTTAGATTCTATGGAGAAAGATCAAAAATCAAAACAAATCCTGTCCAATCAACAAAACAGATTGCTACAGGAGATTCAAGACACGATCAGGAAGCCCAATTTAAGGATAATAGATATTGAGGAAAACTTGGAGAAAGAGGTTAATGGGATAGGCAACCTATTTAACAGAATATTAGCTGAGAACTTCCCAAATATCCAGAAGGAAAGGCCTATACAGATCCAAGAAGCATTTAGAACCCCAAATCAACCAGAAAAGAATAGGACATCCCACCGACACATTGTGATCAAAACAGGTTCAGTAGAGTGCAAAGAAAAAATACTCAAAGCTGTTAGGGCAAAGAAACCAATCACATATAAAGGAAAAGCAATCAGAATTACCCCAGACTTCTCAGCAGAGACCATGAAAGCAAGGAGAGCCTGGAATGAAGTATACCAAACACTAAATAAAAATAACTACCAACCAAGAATTCTGTACTCAGCCAAACTCTCATTCATAGCCAAAGGTCAAATAAAAGTCTTCCACGGTAAGGAAAAACTGAAACAATATAGTTCCACCAAACCAGTTTTACATAGTCTTCAAAGATGTACTATACAAGGATAATAATCAAGATCCCAATACAGACAGAGAAATGAACCCTAATTAGTAAATATCAGATCAAGAAATGGGAAGACACAGCTTTAAACAAGATAGTGATAATGAAAGGAACAAACAATCATCTCTCAATCCTAACTTTCAACATTAATGAACTTAATTCTCCAATCAAATGACATAGGCTCATAAGTTGGATCAAAAATCAAGATCCACCTTTCTGCTGCCTCCAAGAGACACATCTATCCAACAAAAGTAAACATCTTCTAAAAGTGAAAGGCTGAAAACAAATCTATCAAGCAAATGGCCCCCATAAGCAGGCCGGAGTTGCAATTCTAGTATCAGAAAAAATTGACTTCAAATTAAAAAAGCTAAGAAGAGACAAAGAAGGTTACTACATACTAGTAAAGGGATCTCTCCTACAGGAAGATATAACCATTCTAAATATCTACACACCAAATGCAGGAGCACCCAACTTCATTAAAAAAACACTACTGACTCTAAAAACACTCATAGACCCAAACACATTGATAGTTGGGGACTTTAACACTCCACTATCACCTCTGGAAAGATCAACACGCCAAAAACTGAACAAAGAAACCACAGAACTAAACAACTGCATAGACCAACTAGACTTAATCGACATCTACAGAATATTCCACCCAGCAAGGACAGAATACACATTCTTTTTGGCAGCACATGGAACATTCTCCAAAATAGATCACATCTTAGGGCACAAAGAAAATCTGTACAAATTCAGAAGTATCAAAACCATTCCCTGCATTCTCTCAGATCACAATGGAATAAAATTAGAGCTCAACTCAAACAGACACCACAGAAATTGCTACATTTCATGGAGGCTAAACAACACACTGCTGAACCATCAGAGGGTCATTGAAGAAATTAAAACGGAAATTCAAATGTTTATGGAATTCAACCAAGTTGAAGACACAAAAGTACCAGCTCCTTTGGGACACAGCAAAGGCAGTACTCAGAGGAAAATTTATATCTCTGAGTGCATACATCAACAAACTGGAGAAACAGCAACTCAATAATTTAAGGAAGCACCTTAATTTCCTTGAGAGAGAACAACAAGCCAAACCCCAAATCAATAGACGGAAGAAATAATTAAAATCAAATCAAAATTAAATCAATTAGAGATGAAAAAAAACATCGAAAGAATCAACAAAACAAAGAGTTGGTTCTTTGAAAAAAATCAACAAAATAGACAGACCCCTGGCAAACCTGACCAAAAAACAAAGGCAGCACACTCAAATAAACAAGATAAGAAATAAAACAGGTAACATCACCACAGAAATAAACAAAATTCAGAAAATAATAAGGGACTATTTTGCAAACATTTATGCCAACAAATTCGAGAACTTGGAAGAAATGGATGATTTCCTAGAAAAAATTCATATCCGCAAACTCAACCATGAAGATTTAAACCTTCTAAACAGACCGATATTCAGTATTGAAATAGAAAGTGCAATAAATGATCTCCCATCCAAGAAAAGCCCTGGTCCAGACAGATTCACCGCAGAATTCTACAAGGCCTTCAAAACAGAACTCACACCAATATTGCTCAAACTCTTCAATGAAATTGAACGAGAACGTTCACTTCCAGACTCATTCTATGAAGCCAGTATAACCCTCATCCCAAAACCAGGCAGGGACTCATCATGGAAGGAGGACTATAGACCGATCTCCCTGATGAAAATAGACGCAAAAATTCTTAACAAAATTCCGGCCAATCGACTTCAACAGGTCATCAAAAACATCATACACCACAATCAAACTGGATTCATCCCAGGGATGCAAAGTTGGTTTAATATGCGCAAGTCAATTAATGTAATCCACCACATCAACCAGAGCAAGCTAAAGAACCACATGGTTTTATCTCTGGATGCGGAAAAAGCATTTGATAAAATCCAGCACCCATTTATGCCCTGGAAAAACTGGGATTCCAGGGAACATTTCCTGAATATAATCAAGTCAGTTTATAACAAACCAACAGCAAGCATAACACCAAATGGTGAAAAACTAAAGCCATTCCCTTTAAAATCAGGAACAAGGCAGGGATGTCCACTCTCTCCCCTGCTCTTCAACATAGTACTAGAATTCCTAGCCAGAGCAATTAGGCAAGAAGAAAATGTAAAGGGGATCCAAGTAGGTAAAGATGAAGTTAAACTTTCTCTCTTTGCAGATGACATGATCCTATACCTAAAGAATCCCAAAGACTCTACCCCCCAGCTACTAGAGCTGATCCAAAACTTTGGCAAAGTGGCAGGATATAAAATAAACCTTCAACAATCAATGGCCTTTCTCTATGCTAACAACCCGAAGACCAAGGCTGATATCAGGAAAGCAACTCCCTTTGCAATAGCCCCCAAAAACATAGATTACCTAGGAATAACCTTAACCAAAGAAGTGAAAGACCTCTTTGAGGAGAACTTTAACCTTGAAAAATGAAATTAAGTCAGAACTAAGGAAATGGAAAAACCTTCCATGCTCCTGGATTGGGAGGATTAATATAATCAAAATGGCAATATTGCCAAAGGCTATCTACAAATTCAATGCAATACCCATTAATATCCCAACACCATTTTTTGATGAAATAGAGGAAGCAATCCAGAAATTCATATGGAACAATAAAAGACCTAGAATAGCAAAAACAATCCTAAGCAGAAAGAACAGCGCAGGAGGAATTACAATACCCAATTTCAAGTTGTATTATAAAGCTACAGTAATAAAAACAGCTTGGTATTGGCACCAGAACAGGCCTGAAGAACAATGGAACAGAATTGAAGACCCGGGAATGAACCCACAGAACTATGCCTACTTAATCTTTGATAAAGGGGCTAAAACAGTAGTTTGGAAGAAAGATAGCCTCTTTAACAAATTGGAAAAACTGGCTCAACACATGCAACAAAGTAAAACTAGATCCTTATATATCACCCTGGACCAAAATCAATTCCAAATGGATTAAAGACCTCGAAATCAAAACAGACACCCTGAAAACACTAAAGGAAGGAGTAGGAGAAACACTTGGGCTCCTTGGGCAGGACGGAACTTCCTTAACAAAGACCCTGAAAGGCTACAAATCGAAGAAAGGTTGGACAAATGGGACTGCATCAAACTGCAGAGCTTCTGCACTGCAAAGGACATAGCTCGCAAGATAAACAGAAAGCCCACGGACTGAGAGAAGATCTTTACCAGCCATTCAAAGGACAAAGGCCTCATCTCTAAAATATATGCAGAACTAAAAAAAATTACCTTCCTCCAAAACAAACCTCAAAGAACCAATAGCCCACTCATCAAGTGGGCTAAAGACTTACAAAGAGACTTCTCTGTTGAGGAAATGAGAATGGCCAAGAGACATATGAAAAAGTGCTCTACATCACTGGCCATAAAAGAAATGCAAATCAAAACAACATTGAGATTCCATCTCACCCCAGTAAGAATGTCATATATCAAGAAAACTAACAATAACAATTGTTGGTGGGGATGTGGCCAAAAGGGAACCCTACTTCATTGTTGGTGGGAATGTAAAATGGTTCAGCCACTCTGGCAAGTAGTATGGAGATTCCTCAGAAGGCTAAATGTAGAACTCCCCTACAACCCAGCAACCCCACTTTTGGGTATCTATCCAAAAAAACACAAACAAAATCACAGTAAAGCCACCAGCACAACAATGTTCATTGCAGCGCAATTTGTCATAGCGAGAATCTGGAACCAACCCAGATGCCCCTCAGTAGATGAATGGATCAGGAAAATGTGGTACATATACACAATGGAATTTTATGCCTCTATCAGAAAGAATGACATTGCCCCATTTGTAAGGAAATGGAAGGACTTGGAAAAAATTATAGTAAGTGAAGTGAGCCAGACCCAAAGAAACATGGACTCTATGGTCTCCCTTATTGGGAATAATTAGCACAGGTTTAGGCAAGTCACAGCAGAGGATCACAAGAGCCCAATAGCTATACCCTTATGATCACATAAGATGATGCTAAGTGAAATGAACTCCATGTTATGGAAACGATTGTTATATCACAGTTGTAACTGCTTTCAACATCCCATGTGTATCTGTAGCTTCTACTATTGATGATGTTCTTGTATCACCTTCCTGTGATTGTATCAACACTATCTCTGTAATCTTATCTGAGTATATTGGAAACCGCGTATACTGGTATTAGAACAAGGAAATTGAAAGGGAATACCAAAATTGAGAGACACAGGGTAAAAAAAGAGAAACAACTACAAAATGAATACTTGCAAAACTGTTTGGTGTAAGTGAACTGAACACCTCAGGGGGGGAAAGGGAATGGGGGAGGGGGGAGAGGGGAGGGGGGTATGAGGGACAAGGTAACAAACAGTACAAGAAATGTATCCAATGCCTAACATATGAAACTGTAACCTCTCTGTACATTAGTTTTATAATAAAAACTTATATAAAAAAAAGAGTTTACATTCTTTGGGTAAGATCATACCATTCTTTGGGTAAGAAAATACTGATAATTGGACTTCCTCCAATACTACTTGTATCACTTTTTTTTCTCTTGCACTCTTGCTCTGCTAATATTTCAAGCTCTATACTGAATAAAAGTAGAAAGAATACACCAAGGTCTTATTATTTATTTTAGATGAAATACCTCAATCACTTGAAAGTGTGGTTCATGTCCATAGCTTATTTTTTTCTGATTATGAAAATGGCACATAGGGTGCCACTTTTCTACTTTGATATGAACTGAATTTCTCCTACTTATATATTACACTGTAGATGAGATGGCATCACCAGTACAGCTTCCTTGATTCAATCTATTTAGGTTATGCCTTTGTTCTATTTCTAGGTCAAATTGTAGGTCAACATTAATCCATTTTTTAAAAAATTCCATTTACTTGAATACATGACTTCAAAATATTCTGTAAATATCCTTTAGATTTCAGTGCTATCAGTTGTAATCAACCTTTTTGTCTCCAATTTTAGTAACTTGGGTCTGACTGTTTCTTTTGATTAGTTAGGCTAAGGAGTTTTCAATGTTGTTTATCTTTACTTCGAACTACTGTTAGTTTGATTGTTTCTTTGTATTGTTCTTCTAGATACCATTTCATTAATTTCTATTAATCTTTATTACTTATTTCTGGTCATTGTTTTGTGATTGGCTTATCCTTGTTTTCCATTGCCCTTGAGGTGAATCATTAGATTGTTTATTTGAGAGCACTCAAATTTTGTTTCTCAATAGATGAACACTGCTATAAATATCCCTTCTATTGCTAATTGTCTGCATTTCAAAGATTCTAATAAATCAGACTTTTTTTCTTTTAAAGTCTTGTATTAAAAGAATACTTCCCCTGATCTCTCCAATGGCTCATGGATTATTTACAAGTATATTTTTCAGTCTCAGCTCTCTCAAACTTGCCTGGTACCAAATCACACATAGTAGCAATGAGCTAGCCAGAGGCTGGCCATTGGCCATCTACAATCATATAATTGGTATTCTTAGTGCCTAAAGTAACCTATAATGATGGAGGCGGCTTCTCACCGCAGAGGGTGTTAAAAATGGATTGCTACACTTTTCACATCATGCACTTAGTAGGTCAACATCCAAACCTTCCCTTTTCCACCACTATTATTTTGTAGCAGTCACTAATAGAGACATCCTGTTAGGGTGTTCCCTGAGTTGTGATTGGTAGTTCCTTGTTTTCATGATGCTAAGTTATCCAAATTTAATAGTTCTAAGATGGTGTGTGTTAATAATACTACTAAGATGTGGGGAAACAACGCAACTGATTTCTCTAATTCTAGCCTGCTAGAGGAGCAATTGTCAGAACTAGAAGCATTTTTTACTTTGATCACTTTTTTCCGTATTTTTCTCTACTATGGCAATTTGGATTTGAATATGGCTTTTTAGTTGTAGCATGTGGAAAATATTCCTTTCCCTCCAAAGTTCAAGAATAATCCTGAGGGTTTTTTTTAAATAATGTGTAGTCTGTTAGAAAGATATACAACTAAGTTCTTCATCACTCTGCATTCATTTTCTTGAGAGGAAATACAGAACTTAGACTTTTCAGGGTACCAGAACATTAGAAGATCAATTTGAAAAGACAAATTTGCATTAATGACATTAAAGTAGGCACAAATAAAGACAAATAGATCCTGACACACAGTGTCTACACACAACTACACACAGTGACTACCGTGTATTAAGATATCATTTATAGGGCTGGGATTATGGCCTAGTGGTAGAGTGATTGCCTCAAATACATGAAGTCCTGAGTTTGATTCCTCATCACCACATATACAGATGTAGCCGGAAATGGCACCAAGGATCAAGAGGTAGAGTGCTAGCTTGAGCAAAAAAAAGCCAGGGACAGCACTCAGGCCCTGAGTTCAAGCCCGAGGACTGGCAAAAGAAAGATATCATTTATGACATAATGGGTGTTGTTTGATGTCATATAGGACATAAAGAAATCAACTCCTTATCTAGGAGATTCAAACTACACAAATGAATCCAATACAAAGAATGGAAACTTGGATATAAATTTCTTTCTGACTTTAATATATATATATATTTATAATGTATATTATATTTAAATATGTATATTTATACTTGTGCATTATATATAATTAGTACAAAGAAATTACAAAGGCGTGTTATGAGTGAAATGTATCTTGAACAATGTCACCCCTCCAATTGTTCTCCCCCATGATTCATCTACCATTTTTTACTATAGTTATATTTCTTTCTGTTGTTAATATATTTTTGTTACTTTGAATACTTTTAAGGCTCTTCAGGTAAATATATATATATATATATATATATATATATATATATATATATGAAAAAGATCTAAGAATTAATTGGGTTTGTTGTTCTAGAAAAGAAGGCCCTACTGTGTCAGGCACATTCTAATTATGAACTTGCAATCTTCCTGACTCAGCCTCTGGAGTGCCGTGGTGTTAAGTGTACACTATCATACCCAGAAGGGGTTGTTTGTTAGTTACAATGTCATGTGGGTTTCAAGAACTAAAGATATTGAATACAAAAAATAAAACTTGAAACTCTGTATCTAGTTATAAAATAGAAATTGAAAAGATAAGCACAAATACAAAATCTATACTGAGCTTTCTATGGGGTAAAACCTGCCACTGATGGAAAAGGGTATGGCATGGTACCAAGGACCATTTTCACCACCAGATTAAACTAGGGAACTTGATCATCATGGATTGGCAAAGCCAAATGAAAGGAAAGCATGGATACAAGAGCTATAGCAATCACTTAGAAATTGTGTCAAAGGCAAAGGGCTGAGCTGCATTTTAGGGATATTTTCCACCTTTGATTTAGATAAAAATTTCAGAGAAACATGAAATATTTCTATCCCATCTTCTTTCTAAATAGGGCTCTGTTTCTTCCAAAGGTTTTGGATTTTAAACTTAAATGCTACTATATGTCCAACAGAATTGGAAACAGAAATTGATGGGCTATGACTCTTGTTAAGTTAGTAATTTTAGAGAAATAAAAAAGTAGAAAAAGCAATGAATAATCCAAATCTTAAACATAGAGAAGTGGAATCATGTAAGTTCTACTAAGAGATCTTTTAAAAAGTGTTCTGATTATGTGATTAGTTGCTTTTAAATCAAAGTACAAAGAAAACACAAAAGGAAGTATGTCCTGACAAAAAGAGTTTTGTGTATCCTTTGGTTTCTCTGGATTTATACTAACCCCAGATTTAAGTTTTAAAGAAAGCATCCAATTTTACTTTGCTAAAAGAAGAAAGGACAACTGGCTCTCGATTTAAATTAGTTAAAATAAGCAGGGATATATACTTAGCTTTCCTCTACTAATTTAGAGACAAACTCTAAAATATGAAAGTTGTTTGTGCCCGGTGTCAGTGCTCATGTCTATAATCCTAGCTATTTAGGACATTGAGACCTGGAAGATGAAAGTTCAAAGTCAGCGCAGGCAGAAAACTCTGCAGGATTTCATCTCCAATTAACAAACAAAATGCTGGACAGGGGCCATGACTTAAGTGGCAGAGTGTTAGCTATTAGCCAGCAAATAAAGCAAGAACACAAGGTCTTAAGTAGAAGCATTGGCACAAAAATTCATTTTGAGACATCATAGAAATTATAGCTCTCACATTTCTTCATATGAAAGGAGCAATTTTAACTTTCTAAATCAGAAGCATTGCTGGAAATTATGGGATCTCTAAATGTCATAATATATTCATTTATGTAGCAAATATTTATTCAGTTACAACAATGTCCTTGGCTGTCATAAATCCTAGGGATATAGCAGGGATGAGAGTTTATGTTTGTATATGAGTGATAGGTCATGATCTAAAAAAAAAAACTGACAAATTGGAAAATAACAACAATGTGAAAGTAAAACTGAAGTGAGATTGATTATCCAAAATTTGATGGACAAATAAATCTTGATGGTTTTTAATCTGAGATTAAAATGTCCATAGGAGTCATATCTACAAATATGATGAGGAGCAATCAGGACTTAGGCTTCTGGGTAGTAAAGAGGAGGTCTGGGAGTTGTAGAAAGGCTTTACTGCAGTGCATAAAGGAATAGGTGGTAAAAAAAAAAAAAAAAAAAGTCAGGTTTTGGCCAGGGGAAGTCATGCTGCACTTTAGAACTTGTTGATGTAAGGAATTCTGATTCATTCTAGTATAATGGGCAGTCATAGAAGTTTTCTGTAATGGCTGACATGAATCAATTTATAAATTTTAAATACCCAATGAGTTTCTATATGAATAATTAAAATATAAATGAGTTTTATTTTTTTATAGATGAGTTTTAAAATGAAGAAATAAAAACTGATTACATCACCAAAAGATTCAGACTGTTTTGTTCATTCTACAAATACTTGAATTTAAATATGAGGATAAAAGTTATTAATTACCAAAGATATGATTTAGTCTAAGCCAAATATAAACTGTAACATTTACTTTCTAAGGAAGGGACAGGATATTAAATAAATAATCAAAGGATATATATTGGCCATCCCCAACTGTGCCCTGAAGAAAGAGAACAAGTAATGGAGCACGTGACAGGGGATCAGAGTCTGCCTGGAAAGTCACCAAGGGCTTTATGTGGGCTGCAAGCAAAAGAACACAGAGCAATTGGTGGCTATATACTTTTTATGCAATGAAGCTTTAAGTGTGTATGTAAGGTTAGATAGGGGCTGACAGATGATTGACATGGTTTCATGTGAGCTTTTTTATACTCTTCTTTTGAGAATATTGAAAAAGGTGACATTGCTCAAGATCTATTACATTTATAAACTTCTTTGGTAAATGGCCACTCCTTTGTGCAACCACATAAACATAATATATAAAATTGCCTGATAGAAATAATAGCTTTACATTATACAGTAACACCCTTTGAAATACATCCATATCGTGAGATGACTAAAAGGAACTGATTTGCAAATGGATAATCCTCATTATTTTGGGGGCAAAACACCTCAGTGCTCTCAGTAATTTTCAAGTGCACAGCAAGATTGTTATTAACTACAGCTACCACATCATGTCTACTGGTTTTGAACTAATGATTGTGTGGTCGTTCGCATGTCTGGCTTGGGCTTTCCACTTAATCCTTACCTCCAGCCCTGCTTTTCTCAGATTATCTTTAAAATGCAATATAGCAGACTTTTTTTTTGCCAAGACTGGCTTTGAACTGCCACATGCTAGACCTCACTGTCCTGAATATCTAGGATTACAGGCATGAGTTACCAGTGTCTAGTTTGAACAACAGCAATAATAAATTGATCATTCATTATGGATCCAGGGGAGCAATGTATTGGAGGGCCATGTTAGGAGTTCTACTCGAGATAATGACAGAGTTAAGATATCAGTAAAAAAGAAAATGAATATTGTAGATGTTAAGATGATAAATACAATTGCTAATCGATTAGAAAACAGAAGAAATGATCTAAGAAAATGGGCAGATGAAGATCCAGCCCACTGTGAAAGAGGACATGGAGTCCTAACAACTCCAAAATATCTAGTTGATGTCAGTAGTTGAATCAACGGATAAACTAAAGGACTACCCTGTGTTGGAGAGATATTTGGGAGCATTTTCAAAATAACTGTACATATTAAAATTTTCTTGGTGGGAGACTAGAACAAAAAGCCAATTTAAAACAAAATAAAACTACACAACTAAAGTAAACAAAATAAAAACCTCTAGGATTTACCAAGCAAGTAGAAAGGGATTTTTATCTAAAGGAGGTAGAAAGATAAAAGGCATGAAAAGAGACCTAATTCTTGGAGAATGTCAGGAAATATCAAATGATTATCAAGCACTGAGAAGATTCTAGCAGTTTTCCCTATGTGTATGTTAATGAACTAGTTTATTTCTTTTTTATACAAACTAACTGAAAGCATATACCTCTTGATTTAAAGAAAAATCATTTTGTTATTCATAGCAAAATAGTTACTCAGAGGGCACCAGGATATCTGAGCTGTTTCCTCTTGTCTTTCAAGTTCCCTGAAAGGTTGCATAGCAATCGTGAGGGATGCCTGATTCTTCAGAGAGTTGTATTTTATGAAAGGAATGCAAACTTTGAAAGACTCACCACTGCTGTTCATCTGAAAGAAAAATGTTATCTTTTTCCTCATTGTTGCTTTCTCGAAGCAATCCTTAGAGCTCCTAGAATGGCCACCACAGTTTTATTCTTCTAATAAGCTAATAATGATCTGGAGAAAATAAACAAATTGAGGTTAGAAAAAAATCTTAAAGGTACTAGGAAAATGGAGAGAGATAATTATGGTTAACAATTTCCCTAAGGTAGGATAAACAAACATACAGTGAGTTGAGAGTGAATGTCAGGTATGGCCATAAGGATTATAAGCATAGAATAGTTTGTTTGAAAGATGAGAATAGAAGAAAATAGAGTGGCACACTTTTCTTGGTATAGGTATGGATTACAGTTATGTGATCTTGAAATAATCATAATTTTTGGCAAACATTGAGCATTGTTAAATTTTCATTATACTTGTATAGGATATTATTATTGATTCAGCAGTGTCCTGTCTAAAAAGATGTTGAAATTCTATTATGCAGTACATGTGAATGTATGTTTATTTCAATAGACTCATTGCAGATGATCAAGTTACAAAGAGGTGATTAGGACTGACCTGCATCCAACAGGGCTATGATCTGATAAATAGGGAAAAACTTTGAACAGAGAGAGATACAAACAGAGAGAGCTGACAATATAAAGTTAGGGTAGCCTAGGCACATCTAAGGCTGCAAGCAGCTATGAAAGAGATTACAGAGGCCATTCTCCCCATAAGCCTACATAAGAAAAACAACTCTACTTCAGATTTCAAACTTCTTGAACTGGGAAAGAACTAAATTGCAGCTGGTTAAGACAGCCAGTTTGTGGTACTATTTTTTCTTAATGTAGCCTCATAAAACAGATAAACTCATCATATTCAAAAAGATTAAATTTGGATAAGTGATATACAGCAATGGCAAAACATTTTGAGCAGCTTTTTTCACTACATTCTAGCAGTGTAACTGTCTTGTGTAAAGTTGGTATATCAAAAAAGGGAGCAAGAGTTCATGTGAGAAAGGCTCTTGGGAAAATAAAACTCGGTGCAAGTTGGCATATTTAATTAATAATCAGGTATAAAACAATTGCATTTTTAATGCAGTATTTCTTTTTTTCTTGGCATGGGGAGGGGTGGTTGTTGTTCATGGTAGTACTGTGGATTGAACTCAATGCCTCATGTTCTTGCTTAGATTTTTCAGGTCAAGGCTGGCACTTTACCACTTAAGCATAGCACAAGTTCCATAATATTTAAAAGTATAATATTTCAAAGGAAATAAGAAATATCATTTATTTTGTCTACAGGAAAAGTAGGTGTTCTGAAATTATCTAAGTCAATTTGGAGAAGCTGGCTAAGCCACCACTCTTCTAGACTTCAAAATTTCCTAACCACTCCCATTGCATCTCTACATCTGCTCTTAAGGAATTCATAAGTTATATCACCAATAAGAATGACTACATGAATTACTTTTAAAACGTTTTGTTATGGATGCTAAAAGTTTTTTGTGTATTTTATGTTTTATTTTTTATCTTAATGTCCCAACATATATGGTTCAAGGGTTCATCTAGGGTTCTATCTGTAGCTCTCTTTCATTCTTTGAAGGAGAGTGGTCCCCCATTTATACAGTTCCAGTTCTGCAGATAGTTAAAGAAAACATACACTTGCATGACGAAACAGACAAAGGCTTTCTAGCAGGTCAGCTATGTGCCATGTTTTGTGAGTTTAATAGAGGCCACTTATACAGTCGTGGTTCCAGTTTTTTGTTTTGTTTTGTTTTCCATCTCTATATTATTTTAAATGTTATTATTTCTTTGAAGAAGCAAAACTACCTCATACTTGTTCTCATTCAAGTTTTTGGAACACTTCCATCTAGTTTCTAAGGTGCCTAAAGATATTTTCTACTGAGTGTAGACTTGAGATTTCATTTCAGGGCTGGTCGTGTGATCAGAAGAACATTCCAACAAAATCAAAGAAAAAATATGACTCCCCTGGATAAACATATCCATTTGAAGAAATGAGAGAGGAGAGGACAATTAGCCAGAGTGTTGAAGTCATTTCAAATTATCACCAAGGATCTCTGAAATATTCTCAGAATGTACACTTATGTCAGGAAAATCAAACCAAACACTCACAGGAAATTTTACAATTGGATATCTTGTTTTCCTAGCTGTTTAAAAACACATGCCCGGGTAGGCAATGAGGCTCCAGCCACACTGTGGAGGTCAGTGTTGATTAAATAATAAAAAGTAAGAGTTCAATCACCTGAAGGAAAAGAACAAAATACACACACACACACACACACACACACACACACACATCTTCAACAGAAAGCAAAATAGCAAGCATACTAGTCTAGCCTTGTACACTTGCTATGTGTGTAGCACACCTTCAAATAACAGCCTCTGGTCATAATAATTTTGGAAATATGTTATGGATTTTTTCAGATAAATAAAACTTGAAACTTTCATTTATTTATAAAATTATAATCATCATAACTTTTTAAATTTTAAAAAGTATGTTTTTGTTTAAATGAAGTTCTGTCTTCACAACCTAAAAAGTTTAAAATGCTGAAGAATTTAATTCACAGATCTTATATTCATAGGAATGAGTTTTTTTCTTCATTATTATTTAAAAGCTACTTAATGTATTTACAGTTTGGAATGTAATTACACACATATGCATACTTTGTCACAGTTTCATAGTTTTTATTAAATTATTTTAGTTATATGAATATATATAGAGATATATAGATATAAATGAAGTCCCAGAAACTATTCTAAATATTTTATCATATCTTTAGTAGTATCTAGACATTGAGGAGATGAAGAGAGAGAGATATATGAGAATATCTCTTATTTTAGTTTATCCTGGAAAAAAAAATTCCTCTCAGATTGGTATCTTAAGGATCACTTCAACATTTCTTTCTAAGTGTAACTCTACACTAAATTTCAAGATTAAAGAACAAGGTGCACTATCAGTTATTTTCTAGCAGCTCAGCACATTCTCAGGAGGAAAAAATATGGTATGAAAATTGTATGGGATTACATTTTTACACTGTTCAAAATAAGTGGTATCTCAATGCTTATTATAACTAAGCATTTTAACCCTTACTTGAGGTTATTAAGTACAATGAAAATATTTGACTTTTTATGCTAAAGACAAATTTTTATGTAATTCTACAACAAGAATTTTGAAATGTAGTAGAGGATAATCCCAGAATTCCTTTGATTATAATAAAAAAAATAACATATTGGTCTGGTTATTTTTGTTTTCTTGCTTAGAATCTGCTTCTCACGTTGTTTTCAATGACAACAACATCAAAGACAAAAGAGATATTTAGTATCCAAAGTACACGTTTTAAATTTCTAGTATGAAAGGACCAGGGATTACTACTCTCATATGATTTCCTTTGGAATGAGTCATTAATCAGTTGAAAATGCAAACAAGGAACTTAGGAGAATGAAAGGAGTAGAAGACATTTCAATGTCATTTAAACACCAAAGAAATTTAAAACATTGAAAAGGAAAAGGAATTCCAATGGCAGATATCATAGAAGAAAAACAACAGACCAGAGCCCTAGCTGAGCTCCCTTTGACAACGCAGTTTTCTCACCCCATAGAAACTTTTACTCCTAGAAAGACAACCAGAGTAAGATCTAACAGTACAGGGATTCTGGCTAGGAAGGAAAAATCGACTTTGTTTGTCTGAAAACACAGATTTGAGCTCCAGGCTGCATCCCGCTGCCGCGCCAGTGCCAGCACTGGCACAGTGCCCGGCACAGCAACCCGCACTCCGCGCAGCTAAAGCACACAGCGTAGACCAGGGAGAAATCCTCCAGATGACGGCTGAGCACAGACAACCTGAAATCACAGAGAAAGTGTGAGTACCCCACGAAAGATATTCTCACTCGCGCCCACAGAGCAGCTTCTGGAAGGCAGTCCTTCCCCCACCACCAGAGCAAAGTGCCATCTTTGCCACTGGCATACGGTCGGACCAGATTGGAACTAAAGCGGGCGTGGGGAAAGCAAGGTCAAAGGAGCCATCTTTGAAAAGGGCAAGAGGGAACGACGAGTGAGAGCCAGCTCTGCCCAGTAGAATGCCCCCTGCCCAGGAGGGAGGCATGTCCTGGGCCTCGGCTTAGCCAGAGGTGCCCCGCCCTGCCCACCAGAATTTCTAAATTAAAAGCACAAGCGGCGAGCAGCTCGCAGCTGCACGGAAACACCAGACAGGAGAAAAAACAGTTCCAGAGACAGTTAAACGGACCCATCACAGAGGAAGCCTAATTCCTAGCCCAAAACAGAGCTGCATTCCATAGCCACCTCTGCCAAGGAGGCCGCCACGCCCAGGAGGGAGGAGCATCCCCCAGGCAAGCAACTCTCAGCCGGTTAAAACAGGCCAGAGGCACCCCACCCTGCTGAGTCCACAGCCTTTTCAAAGCCAAGCGTTAAAGGCAGCGGCCCCACAGCAGACAGAGGAGCCAAGGTTCCCGAGACTGCTCAAGTTCCCATCTACAGAGGATGCCCAAGGCCTACCTGCAAGCTGTGCAAACCACAGAGACCCAGGATTGCATCAACAGGGGAGAAGGGTCAGAACAGATCCACCTCCTGCAAATTGAAATCAAGTCAAACCCAGCCAATCAGGAAAATAGACTGCAGACCATCGCAAGGAAACCAGAGACTGGGGAAAGACCACCCAAACAAGGAGGACTCCATTTTTTTTATTTTCTTTTCAAACATTTTTTAAACTTTAAAAAAAATTTTTTTTTTACTTTGAAACGTCGTTGGTTTTTTTTTGTTTGTTTGTTTTCCATTTTTACCTGTTTGTTTTATCAAGTTTTTTTCTTTTTTGTTTGTTTGGGTTGTTCCTTTCCTGGTTTTTTTCCTTTTTATTTTTTTATTTTTTAAATAATTTTCTCTGTTTTGTGCATCTGTCTACCACTATTTTTACTTTATTTCTCTCTTTGTGTTCTCTTTCTCTAAAAATTACTTTCCTATGAATAACACCTCCACTCTTTTCTGCTAACTCTCCATTGTCTATCATTTTATCGTTGTTCTTTCTACTGATTCTACTCTTCTCCATATTTCCACATCACTGAAACTAAACCAAAATCACCCCACCCCCAATACTCTCTTCTCTTTATTACGCCCAACTTACCCTCCTGACTTATTGCCTGAACCTCCAGTTTCCATTGACTCCTGGTTATTGGATAGAGGGTATCCCAGCTTAATCCGAGTGAATCAAAGGGGTTCCTAGAGAAAGCAAGTCCTAAAAGAACTTAATATAAAAACAAAAATTGCTTATAGGTTGTAACAGTAAATAAGTAACTACTGAATACAGAGACCAGGATTGGTTGTTATATTGAAAATGTATTCTTTAGTAACACCAAATCTAATTTTATAGACAGGTATACAAGGTATCTGTATATAATTGTGAACTTGTAAGATTTATACAATAGTGCTTGGTAAGGGCTGCTTTGGGTCTTAAACGGTGCTCACAGGTGCTGATAGACTGGTATTCCCAATCCAAATGGGCAGAAGGAACACAAGAAAGATGACAAACAATGAAGTCTTATCCCCCACTCAAAACAAGAAGGAAGCAGAGCAGTCAATCAAAGACATAGAAGAGAACCCCCAAAATTCTCTACAAAGTCTACTGATAAACATGATAAATGAAAAGTTTGAATCTCTTCAGTCAATTATTCTAGAGCATGAGGAGGCAAAGCAAAAATTAATGGAGAATTTCATGGCATCCACAAATAGAAAGATAAATGAACTTCAAGAGTCAAATGAAAAGATGGCTAACCAGCTTAAAGATTTGAGAGACAACACTCAAAATCAAAGTAATGAAGTTAATGAAGTAAAGAAGTCCATACAAGACATCAGAAATGACATGGAAATCTTTTATAAAGGAGCTAAAACAAAAGTTTGGAAGAAAGACAGCCTGTTTAACAAGTGGTGCTGGCAAAACTGGCTCAACACATGCAACAAACTAAAACTAGATCCTTATATATCACCCTGCACCAAAATCAATTCCAAATGGATTTAAAGGCCTCAAAATCAAAACAGACAACCTGAAAACACTAAAGGAAGGAGTAGGAGAAACAGTTTGGCTCCTTGGCGCAGGACGGAACCTCCTTAACAATGACCCAGAAAGGCTACAAATCAAAGAAAAGTTGGACAAATGGGACTGCATCAAACTGCAGAGCTTCTGCACGGCAAAGGACATAGCTCGCAAGATAAAGAGAAAGCCCACAGACTGGGAGAAGATCTTTACCAGCCATTCAACGGACAAAGGCCTCATCTCTAAAATATATGCAGAATTAAAAAAATTACCTTCTTCCAAAACAAAACCACAGAGAACCAATAGCCCCCTCATCAAGTGGGCTAGATAGAGACTTACAAAGTCTTCTCTGATGAGGAAATGAGAATGGCCAAGAGACATATGAAAAAGTGCTCTACATCACTGGCCATAAGAGAAATGCAAATCAAAACAACATTGAGATTCCATCTCACCCCAGTAAGAATGTCATATATCAAGAAAACTAGGCTGGGGATATGGCCTAGTGGCAAGAGAGCTTGCCTCGTATACATGAGGCCCTGGGTTCGATTCCCCAGCACCACATATATGGAAAACGGCCAGAAGTGGCGCTGTGGCTCAAGTGGCAGAGTGCTAGCCTTGAGCAAAAGGAAGCCAGGGACAGTGCTCAGGCCCTGAGTTCAAGGCCCAGGACTGGCAAAAAAAAAAAAAAAGAAAAGAAAAAGAAAACTAACAATAACCATTGCTGGAGGGGATGTGGTCAAAAGGGAACCCTACTTCATTGTTGGTGGGAATGTAAACTGGTTCAGCCACTCTGGCAAGCAGTATGGAGATTCCTCAGAAGGCTAAATGTAGAACTCCCCTATGACCCAGCAGCCTCACTTTTGGGTATCTATCCAAAAGAACACAAACAAAATCACAGTAATTCCACCAGCACAACAATGTTCATTGCAGCACAATTTGTCATAGCTAGAATCTGGAACCAACCCAGATGCCCCTCAGTAGATGAATGCATCAGGAAAATGTAGTACATATACACAATGGAATTTTATGCCTCTATCAGAAAGAATGACATTGCCCCATTTGTAAGGAAATGGAAGGACTTGGAAAAAATTATAGTAAGTGAAGTGAGCCAGACCCAAAGAAACATGGACTCTATGGTCTCCCTTATTGGGAATAATTAGCACAGGTTTAGGTAAGTCATAGCAGAGCATCACAAGAGCCCAATAGCTATACCCTTATGAACAGGTAAGATGATGATGCTAAGTGAAATGAACTCTATGTTATGGAAACGATTGTTATATCACAGTTGTAACTACTTTCAACGTCCCATGTGTATCTGTAGCTTCTATTATTGATGATGTTCTTGTATCACCTTCCTTTGGTTGTACCTACACTATCTCTGTAATCTTATCTGAGTATATTGGAAACCATGTATACTGGTATTAGAAGTAGGAAAGTGAAAGGGAATACCAAAATTGAGAGACACAAGGTAAAAAAAAAAAAAAGGACAAACAACTACAAAAGCAATTCTTGCAAAACTGGTTGGTGTAAGTGAACTGAACACCTCAGGAGGGGAGGAGGCAGAGGGGTATGAGGGACAAGGTAACAAACAGTACAAGAAATGTATCCAGTGCCTAATGTATGAAACTGTAACCTCTCTGTACATCAGTTTGAGAATAAGGTGACCCACTTCCTTTTGAAGGTGTGCTTGATCTTTTAAAACATTCAAATAAACATAGTTTATAAGTGAGAACAACCACAATACACACACTATTTTTCCTCCATTTCTTTTCCCATCATTTTGTTTCCTATACAAACAGCTAAATAATTGTTCTCTAATTTAGCGACACTACAAATTAAAAAAAAAGAAAAAGGTTGTCATCTATAAATGTACATTGAGGAGGGAGAAACAGTCTGATTGTCTTAATTAAAATTGTAAAATTA
Organism: Perognathus longimembris pacificus; assembly: GCF_023159225.1. Classification (NCBI taxonomy): domain Eukaryota; kingdom Metazoa; phylum Chordata; class Mammalia; order Rodentia; family Heteromyidae; genus Perognathus; species Perognathus longimembris. The sequence goes on from NC_063165.1 coordinate 35,049,660, forward strand.
AAGAAGAAATCCAGTCTTGATTCACTTCCTACCTTAGTGATTAGAAAGCCTATGTTCTCAAGGGAAAAAACATTTCAAGAGGGGATCGTTTGTCTCTGCTCTGGAAAAAGTAGGTGAGATGAAGAGGTACCGAGAAGAGAGGGCTTGAAAAATGAAGACAAGTCACAGCAAAAGTTCAATGTGAAGATTATTGATCCAGTACTAGCGAACTCTTCAGTGCCGTTAGGCAGCCTTGGTAGAGGACCCTGGCTCCATTTAAGCCAAGGCTTCATCACCTACTCTTGGGATTATTCATCTGATTTTAGTCAGATATCCTCTTATGACCTTCCTCAAGCTCCACACACATCTGCTAGAGTCTTACCTGTCCTTTATCCTCACTCTAAACCTTTCAGCTTCTTAGAAACCTCAGAGGATGAAATGTAATTATTTTCCTAAAGAATGAATGTGGTAGAGATTTTCCTGTTTATTTATTTAAAACATCTACCAATAATTTTCTTTAATCATTAGTCTGTATATTAAAAATTGATTCTCTGGAACCATTCTTCAGACACACAACAAAACAAGTCTGAACCTATTCTTTAGCCTATGAAATTTTCCCCACTTGGGAACTGGATTTTATGCCCATCTGGCTCCAAAACCAGAGCTTGCAATGTCAGGCAGTACTTGAGAGAAACAGCTGCATACAGATTACTCTGAAACCCTCATAAAAATATATGGAACTATCACTTTTTTCTTTTTAAAAATGTTTTATGGGATTCCCCCATAGTATCTTTTGCTAGTCTTGCTGTAAAAATAATGTTTATGGTGATTGAATATACTTTCAGCAAATAGCTTCTGTGGCCATCAAATGACTGTTTTTCTTCTGTATTTAATCACCTGGGAGGACAGAAATGATGGCAAACAGATTTCAGTGCCTTAAACAATATTTGTAAAAGAAAGACTTTTGCCCTAGAGCATCTTACTCAAAAAGCAATTTCCTGGTCACTGTTTTGGAGTCATTGCCTGATTATTTAGGATTTTCTTGCTTGTCTTTTCCACTCCTCTCCAACCTCAAACCCATCCCTTTCTTTATTCTGGCATAAAATCAGCTTTTTGTTTTCCTTGTCTGGCCTATACCTACATCACATCCTGAGATGACATCACAGTGTCTTCCCTTAGCATCTTCCCGTCTCACTAACTGAGCAACATTCTTCACATCTGCTTCACGCCAACAAGGCCCAACTCTTTTTGTGCTTATGATCTTGTTGTGTACTCATGAGGGTCTTCTGACATTCCTGTGGTGAAAAAATTCACATGGGCCTATGTGGGTCAATTGATTTGAATTAAAATCTATCACGAGCAGACTCAGAAATTTGCTACCCAGAACAACCGTGTGATATATCTCTGAAATTATTAACCGAATTGAAGTTAGCTAATGTGTTTTTTAGGAAGATTTATTGGTATAGCTGTAATATTGTGACATAAGAAATACATAGTTTGTATCTTTCCCCACATCTTAACCAAAAGGCTCTTAAACCTTTGCAGATAAGTGTGCTTAAAAAAAGATGCTGCTCTAGTATTTGGTCTATGACAACAGTGCATGAACAGCATGTCCACAGTTTTTCAAGTCAAAAGCATCTGGCAAAGATCATCAACATCCCTCAGATTCCCAGAGGATGGAAATATCCTCGAATGGGGTAAAATATGGTAGGATGCTGGAAAGCCTCAGTATGCTTGCCAAAGAAATGAATTAGGTAAACCATTTGGAATTTTCAACCTTTCTTCTAACCTCTAGAGAAGAAGAAAAGGATAAAGGTCCAGTTGATGACCAGTAGCCACAGATGATATCAATCATTATGATGCAATGATTTCTATAGAAACACACAAAAGGAAAGAATTGCTTTTGTACTGCTGGCCACTTGAAGGTTGCTAGAGTATAATGTGCCCAGCAAAGGCATGGAAACTTTATGTCCTTTCCTGTCCAGACTTATCCTATGCATCTCTTTCTTCAGCAGTTCACCTCTTCTCTTACCAGTATTATCTCCAATAAAAGAGTATGGACAAATCCTAACATAGGAGAAGCCAGGGAAAGAATTATTGGTAACTACAAACCTTAGGTCCTCACCATCAATTAATGCTGACATTGAACAACAACATAGATTTACTTTTATTCTATGAATCTGCCCCTACATAATTGTAACAATCTCAACAACAAATTGATTTTCTTGAGACCATTTATTGCCTTAAGAGTATACATGACATAGTATTATATCTTGGGTAATAATGACCAGAGGAAATTGAAGCTTTCATGGAGCACCTCACTTTTATTGTTTTAGTATCATTTTAATTTTACCATTCTACCTTGAGGTTAGAGCAAAGAGATCCCTCTCTGCCATGGTGACTTTCATTGATATAATTACCTGTAAATTTTCCCAAAAACATGAAGACTGCACTATGTATAAGTCTACCATCACATATTCATTGGTATGGTACAGTCACCCCTTTAGTGACTAGCTAACAAGGAAAAGTGGAAAAGTCATCAATGTACCTGTCTTCACTGAATGAGGAACACTACAGATTAGCCACTGCCATTTACAATATTGACTGGGTCACAAATAGACCTGAGATGTAAGGAGTTAAAAGTTAATAATAATTGAATGTTTAGAGGAAAGTAAATCTTTGTTCTTAATCTTTCATGATAAAGATAGAGAACAGGGCCTGAGGACCGGATCCATTTCCAAAGTTCCAAAAATATAATCTTCAAGAAGGCATGGGTCAGAATTTTTTTGTCATTGTCACTTCTGTTAAAAACACATTATAGCATTTTACAGTGACAAATAATATGGGTATCTGCAAGCGTTTGCGAGGGATGTTTAACCTGTTATTACAGTGGTGACCTACCACCCTTTTAAAATATATTTATTAGTGAAGTTACTAACAAATATTTAATACAAAATAAATGTCACACTTTAGGGGCTGCAGAGTTTATACCAAATAATCTACATTATCTTTATTTAGTTCCAGAATTATTCTTCATGAAAGCAATGCAATATTTACAACTAATCTCTTCCTAAGTAAATACTCCTACATCTCAAAAATGCTTTGGGGATAGTTATTGTCTTCATAAGAATGTGTTTCCAAACTTTATTTAGAATAAGGACTGTGTTATTTTTTTTACCCTGTCAGACTAAACAGTTATCTACTAAATATACCAGTGATAATAAAATCTTATTGTTAAGAGATACTCATCAATGACAGCACTTCAGAGTTGATACACTGACTTTTTTACACCATATGCATAGCGGTGAGAACACTGTGTAAAAGACCCAAGGTGTTTTTTCCATTTCAACCCTGACATCTAATTTCTTATATAAGGTTGGTTCTTCAAGGCTATCAAATTCTGAGGTCTAACCAGGAAAGTCTTTTCACTAAGCTGAGCATTCCCAAAATTCAAACTTTGTTTTTCTTATTTAACAAGAGAAAGCAAAAGCCAAGGCCAGCTGTAAAACTGTGAAATAATTGAAGAGCCAATTAAAGTTGCCATAAGTTTGCATTTTTCATGCATCATCTGTTTGCACAGGTCAGAGACATAGTGGATCTGAGTTATTAATCACCCAGTGTTGCTAGTGAGCAACCTGGGTGTGATATCAACCCCACTGGCTGATGATCATGTGACTACATCTTAGGTACATTATGATCTGCCATCTTTTGACTATGAAACAGAGATGTGAAAGGAATATGGCATGTAAATTAATAAAGTTCTACAGAAATGGGTATTTCATAATTAGAGACCAAATCATGAATGATCTAAAACCTCCTTTACTTGTCTGAGCTGTTATAAAGGTAATTTAAATTTGTAAAATAGCTTACAATTTTTCACCTCTTTATTTTATTCTGATAAAACTCTGTAAGAAAGGAAATGTGAACCCTAAGACACGTGTGAACAGACTGAAGCCCAGAGGTAGATTGATTTGCTGAAGTTCACAAGATTTTACAGTATTACAGCCACAGTTTGCAATATACTAGCTCATAACATACTGGCAGTTTACCAACATAACACATGTAACAAGATGACAGTAATTTTTGCACATATGTCCATGGACATACACACATAACAGGGGCTTGTTCTCCTATCCTTTCTGTCTCTGGATCATTCTATCTGATCTCAAGTATAAGTGATCCCTATGGTTCTCCAAACAACTATTTAGATAAAAAATCTGTTTTTTTTCACTACATTTCTCCAGAATCATGTCTGGTTGTCTAATTTTTAAGGAGAAAGCAATGTTTTGACCTCAAATAAAAGCCACAATCTAATTTTCCAAGGAATAAGGTGATACCTTAGTATACTGACTTAGTTTAACCACCATTAACATGATTCTAGGATCTCTTACATACTAGTGGAAGTCTCATTCATATTGAGATCTATGGCCAATTGCATGAACATTAATATCTAAGGTCAAATCAACACCAGGCATACATAGCTCAAGAGCTGCATTATTGTTCCATTTTTTAAACAATACTTTTTACTAATCATATCAATTTATTTTAATTCCTCATTACTAAATTCCAATGGCCTGTATTAGCTCTACCACTTGTTCAGTATTTCAAATATGCTAACTCATGAGTTTTATTTCCAAATAGGTTTGTTATTCTATAGGTGAATTATAAGCCCTTTCTGGCAAAGTCATGCCCTTTGTGTTCTTAATATTCCAGAACCTGACATTTATTGCCCAGTTAATACTCTCTGGTGTTAATGATGAGACTGTAAGAAAATTACTATGACCGACAGTGTTAATATGTGCATTGGGTGTTGAATTATCCTTAATTATATTATACATATAGGCTAAAATTGTAACCCTGAGAAGATAAAGAAAAGTACCATAAGCAAGCTTTCTTTAGAAATGCTTCGGTTGTAAATCTGATTAGAAGGTGGTGATTTCAGGAATAGAATATGAGTATGCATTTCCAATTATTTCAGAGGATATGGAATGATGCCATTGAGGAAAATGAAACTAAATTTGAGTTTCTGATGTCTTTAGATAATAATGCCAAGAAATATATTTATATTTTAGTTGTGTACAGAGAATGCATAAATACTGATCCAAATCATGTCTAAGGATGAACTACTTGATGCTGTGCATAGCTAAAATCTTAGCCCTTGAGAGATACAGGTATTAAAATTGTGAAGTAAACCTGGGCTACATAATGAAAACATTTTTCAAAAGTAAAAATGGGGAAGGTAGAAGGAGAGCTAAGGGGAGAGGGGTGGATAAATGAAGAGGAGATGAGTGGAGAAAACAGTGGAAAAACAAATGTATATAGTAAAAAATTAAAAAATGGAAATGGAAGGGTGTATGCAGGGAGGTGGGTAAAAATGCTAAATAAGGTGACACTGAACAAGATGCATTGTATTCATAAATGGGTTTGTTAAATGGCAACCTTCTTTTTACAACTAAAGATAATTGATAAAAAAAATAAATAAAAATAAGAGTTGGGTGCATGGTTGTTCATATCTGTATTCCCAGCTGTTCAGCAGGAATAAATCAGGAAAATCACAGATTGAAGATAGTATGGGCAAAGAAGTTAGTGATATACCATCTCAATCAATATCCTAGACATACAGGTCTGTAATTCAAATCAACAAGAGACCATAGGTAGCAGGATCGTACTTGAAAAGAATTGTAAGTCAAAAACTGGCTGTGGATATGATTCAAGTGATAGAGGACCTGCTTAACAAAGGTGAATCCCTGAATTTAATCCTCAATACTGTTAAACAAAGAATCTCTTGACCATATTTTTCCATCTTTGAGGAAATTCAGAAAGAAAGAAAAAAACAGCAGAATTTACTGTTGTTCACAATAAGTATAGCTCAATGAACATTGTCTGTCTCAAACAAAAGTCAGTTTAACATAGATGGTGATTAAGTTGTCAAATCCCACATTCAAAATTGATTTCCATTTCTAGCTGTAACACAAACATATTCATGCTTTATATTTGCTGGATTCTATAAGGATGAGTCATAGTTTGGTTCTTCTAAAGAAAAATACTGTTTATAAACTGAATTTTTGTATTCACTGATACGATTAAGAAATAAAAATAATTCAGGTAGAATAATATATGAATTAAATGGTCCATCAATGCAATTTGTTTTAGGAATTAAAAAATAGCATACACAATTTTATGTCATTGTATTATAATTTTTTCGCACTTGCTGTCTCTGGAAATAGACCTGTTGAATTCATCTGAGCCTTTTTTAGGGTTTCAATGGATTAAGGAATTTAATCCCTTGATTTACCTTAGAGCAGAATAGGAGGAATTTAAGTCATAGAAGCATAACTCGGTGCATTTTTTAATATTGATTGAACCTGCTTCTGCATGAAGAATCTAGATATGCAAAGTTAAGAGCAAATAGAAGAAACAAAGATAGTTACCAATCACGCATGATCGTTGGTCTATTTAACTTGCATTTTGAAGGTTCAGGTGACATAAATTCTTCTAGCACAAACATTTAATAAATGCTGCCCAAGGTAAAAGTGAACATTCACAACCAAGCAGAATGAACTCACATAATGTTGCTCCTAAAAGGAGCTACGTTTTGTTGTAAAAATTTGAAAGCAAAATAAAGCTCTTAGGCACTGGTGGAAAATTCCAGAAGCTTCTCCTAAGTGCTCAGTATTTTTGGTTTCTTTTGTTCTTGATTTTGGAGTATGGACAAAAAAAAAAATTTCTAAGAAACAATGGAGAAACTCTTTCATGTAAAAATACATTAAAATATATATGGTAAGAGAATAGATAGAAAGTCCAAATTTTTTTAAATATGCTATGTAAATACTTTTCTGATTCATCAATTTATAAATTACTTCTACTGGCAACTAATGTTCACCTCCCTCGGTGGTGTTACTAATTTGTGCCTCTCTGCATTCTTCTAGCAATTTTAAATTACTCTATGAATTTTTTTTATTTTTTTGGCCAGTCATGGGGCTTGGACTCAGGGCCAGAGCACTGTCCCTGGCTTCTTTTTGCTCAAGGCTAACACTCTGCCACTTGAGCCACAGTGCCACTTCTGGCCGTTTTCTGTATATGTGGTGCTGGGGAATTGAACCCAGGGCCTCATGTATATGAGGCAAGCACTCTTGCCACTAGGCCATATCCCCAGGCCACTCTATGAATTTTCTACATACTATCATTCTAATAATTATATATCACACACATACTTTAATATGTTCACATGCATAATTATATACAAAATTTCATTCAACTATCTATTCATAGACATTTATGTAAACATATGTAATTAACTACTAATAGATACCATGCAACATTTTTGAATCAAATAATCACCTTCAGAATTATGCACAATACTCCTTGTATCCATCTATGAATCATATGTATTTTGATATAAAGAAAAGATTAAAGTGTTGTATATTTAGGTGCAAAATCTCTTTTAGTAATACATTCTAAGTACTTACTTCCCTGTATTTAACTTATAATTGTGGTAGTTTCTTTATAACCCTATGTTTGGTCTCAACCCTGATGACTACAGCCACTGTATATAATTCTTTTTGTAGTCTATATTTCCATGAACTGGAAAGTTATATAAAGATATATTTATTCAGCTGATGATTAGAAATGCATGTAAAAGTGTTATTATCTCTGAATAAGGTGCCATCCATGTTGTTTTCTGTAATATTCAAGTTTCATCATTTTATTTCTTTTCTTGCTTCATTCTCCTACATATAGTCTTCTCCTTTTTCTTTGATTTTCCTTCTCACCTAGACCTTGTAAAGTTAATTTTATTATATTTTCTATTCATTTTCTCATTGTCAGAACATGAAAACCAACACTATTGTTTTAGAAGTACCTGAATGTTATATACTGGTCTGAGTTGACTGACAACACTGCACATAAAATGTCAGAACACTACCCTTTGAGTTGTGTAATGTACTTATTATGCTGAGTTTTTAATTTGATTAAATTGATTCATGTAATCTTACTTGTTTTACTTTTGAACAATTTTAAATTCTACATGTAAATGACAAATTTTCTTTCAAACACTAAGTATAAAAACTTTTGAAAAGTAATATCTTTTTATCAAATTATTTTTCAGAAAAAAGAAAATTTAAAACGTTTCACTTCTCCAGCAACACAATCAAAAATGGCATCAATAGATGTTTTAAAAAATGTTGATCTATTAATTCACTGATTAACTTACTTATCCAAATAATATTTTAATATATATTTATGAAATAGTGCAGCATTATGTAGGCAATGCTTCAGAACTTGTTAGCTAGCAATAAAATTGTAGATTATGTGATTTTAAAGGAACCCTTTCTCCTGAGGAAAGAAAAAATATAGACATATATGCATCTACATGAATATGTATCTCATGATAGCAAGTCTTGTCACATAGCCAATGTGTAAACTGAGAAAACTGTGAAAAACTACAAATCCATGTAACCTGTCCCTCAGCAATTCATAACCCTGTAAAATCAGATAAGAGTCTTAGGTAGTTTTATTCAGTCCACACTTTGCCCTCATCCCTGTCAAGACTCTATTTAACTGGGGGAGAAATTAGTGTTATATAGATTACAAATCTTCTGTTAATTGAAATTAAAAAGTCTTCGATCTTAAATTTTCAACCATGTAGACTGTTTCTTCCATGCTTCTCACTGACCAAGCTTTGCCTTAAAATAATTATCTAGACCCATTTTTCTCTTAAAAAGAAAGGAAAAAAATTGTCCCTTTGAGTGGTAAATATGTTACTTAGTGGGAGGGCACATTCCCTACATGTCTACGACTCTGGGCAAGGACGGATTGATCCCCAGTAATGTAAGGGGGAGAAGAAGTAGGGGGGGAATTGTTGTGTAGGCATGTAGATATATTTATGCACACATACATAATATACTGTTCGTTCTGAAATATTCTAGAGATTCTCTATTCATAGAGATATAATAATGCCACGATATAAATTTTCATTAAAATTATGAATTCCAGATGTTACTTTTCATGCAGTAAATAAGTCAATTCACCTTTCTGGACAATGACATGCTAAAATGAAGAATTTTAACTGCAATGCTTTTAATATACAATTTTATATAAAATAATCACAAAATAGGAAAAAATCATATTCTATTCAGATTATTTCTCAAAACATAAATGGAAGCAAAATGTTAAATTCAAACCATGTCCTGCAGACATTCAATTACCATGTTAGCAATATAACAGTTGTTTTTTGTGTAACAGCGTCTATAATTGCCTAAGACAGGAAAGTTATCGTTTAGTAACAACTTGGTTCATGGAAATCACTCAGGTTTCTCATCTTGACAGGAACTCAGTCCACTGCTGAGCATATGCTACTCTAGATAGCTTGCTCCTCTATGTTGTTTTGGGGTCCTTTTCTCTCCTTTCGCCCCTAACAACTGGTTAGGGCATATTATCATGGAAAACATATATCTGCTTTAAGAAATTTCATTTCCTCTGTAGATGAGGTCATGAACTTAAATACTTTAATAAAAGAGAAAGTCCTCTTGGGTTTAGGTATGCATGAGAATGTAAGAGTACCACTGAGCATCAACTCAACCGTAGAATACATGGAGCTTGGATTCCAGTTTTTTAAAATATCTAATGCTTTAAAAATTTATATTCACTATCCAAGTACAAATAGCAGTGAATTTAAGGAAGTATATATCAATTTTTCCAATATTTACTTTATACATATATACATATTTTTGTTAATAAAATTTTTGTTATTCTTTGGTTTAAAAAAATTAAAGAATGGAAATCATAATACAGTTATCTGCTATTTTACCTCAAAGGATTACTATCATTATAGTACATTTCACCTTCAATATATATACAGGAAAATGTGTATACTTCCTAAATGCATGATGTATTAATATTAAAAAGACAATGTGAAAGATAGGAAATTAAATAAAGGAAAACATGTTAATGTATGTAAAGACAAATGTAATAAAGATTATATATAGTTTATACAGTACATATCTCTCTATATAAAGATGTATTATGTATTTACTTTATATCCATAAATATATAGTATATATATCATATTTATATATCCATCTATCTATATTTGTGAGCTCTATTTAGGGATGTGAAGCATGACATCTACAAAAGCCTTCATTTTATTGATAGTTTATTTATTTGTTTTTCCTGGAGTTAAGCCTAGGACCTCATGCAAAGTAGGCAAGCACTGTACCTGAGGTAGACTCCTATTTTTCACTGATTCAGCCTTTTTTATTTTTTTTTGGTTGGTTGTGGGGCTTGAATTCTGGGCCTGGGCGCTGGACCTGAGCTCTTCAACTCAAGGCTAGTGCTTTATCACTTGAGCCACAGTTCCACTTCGGGTTTTCTGGTGGTTAATTGTACATAAGAGTTTCACGACTTTCCTGCCCAGGCTGGCTTTGAACTGGGATCTTCAGATCTCAGCCTCATGAGTAGCTAGGATTATAGTTGTGAGACACTGGGTGCTCAGCTTCAACTCGTAAAACTTTTGAATAATTTTCTGAAAAATAAAAAGAAGTAGGAAAGAGATAATGATATTAATTAAGCCAGAAGAGTCTACAAACTAAGTAATCAGCCTCTCGATTAAAGCACATTTTTTACTATTTATCTTCTAGTAATTATTCTGATTTAAATTTAAGTAAAGAATTTCTTACCATTTATATCTGACATCCACTTTTCTCTTCATATGAATAATTTCTTAAATGCTCATTGCACAAAAACTCAAGGTAAAATGTAGAATGATGTTTCATTACACTGAAAGTTACAGGTGCAACAATATTCAAGGTGAAGGAATACATTTTCTAGGTAGTTTACTGTTGTTGACTGTTCCACAAGAAGTGGCTATTTTATACTCATTTTAAATCCCTCTGACTATCTTTAACTAGAAAGATGTTCATTTATTATTTGTTTGCCAGCTGCATGGCTCACACAAAGCAAAAGAACAGCAGTACCATGACCTTTCTAGAATGACGTCAAAGGTTTGGTGCACTGTGACCAGGGCTCTGTATGACTTCCATATTGGATAACCACTCTGGCCTTTCATCATCAACATGCAGAATGGTCCAGTCTCCTGATTCTCCCACTTCCTTTCTACTCTTTCCAAAATGTATGACAATATCTTCTCTCCAACCAGAAACCTTAATTTCTGTTAATGTAAATTAACAAAAGTTTCATGATAGTATTTTACAAATCTATATAATATACATGGATTGGACTAGCCTAACTCACCCCTTCTACCTGTCCCTTCATTTTGTCAATAGATTTCAGTGGTTTCCTTGTACCCTCTTCAGACATAGACACAGTATATTTCTGTATCTTTAACTTCTTCTTCATCTCTTTCACTCCCCTTTTGTGAATCCTTCTCAGATAACTCCTCAATTACTCTCATTTCATATATTTAAAAAACTGTATACATGTATCCGTGTGTGTGTGTGTTTGTTGAGATTCTGCATATGAGAGAAAGCATGCAGTCTTTGTCCTTGTGAATCTAAGTTCTATGCACATCATGACCTCCAATTCCATCTATCTACCTTTAAGTGCCATGATTTTTTTGTTTCTTTATGTCTAAATAGTACTTCCTTGTGTGTGTACATAAGGGCATCTAGGCTGATTCTGTAGTTTGACTACTGTAAATAATGTTACAACAAATATATGTGTGTATATGTGTGACTGTCTCTTATTTCCTAGCTTACATTCCTTCAGATATGTGCTCAGATTACACAGTTGTAATTTTTTGAAGTACCTCCCTGCTGTTATTCATAGTGGTTCTGTTACTTTACATTTACACCAACAATGTATAATAATTCCTTCTTGTCCCATGTCTTACCAGTATTTGCAATTTGTGTTCTTGATGACAGCCATTCTAAATAGAATACAATGTAATATCAACATCTTTTGATTTTTATTTCTTTTACGACAATGAACATTGAAAATTTCTTGATGTGTCTGGCTATTTGTATTTGTTTTTGAACAAAGTAAGAAACCGTTTTCTAGTCTAAGTCATTAAGGCAGTATTATCAGATTTTCCTAGATCATTTGTTGAGAAAGCTTTCCTTTTCTGGCATGTAGTTTTGATATGCTAGTCAAAAATCAGCTGGATATAACTTTGTGCACTAATTTCTATATCTTCTATTTTATGGTTATAGGTGTCTTATTTTGTATTGTACAACACTCCATGACTATGACTGTGTTATATAAGGTATCATAATTCCACCAGCATGAGTCTTTCCCCCAGAATTTTTTTGGCTATTGGATGTCTTTTGTGGTTCGAAACAAACTTTAGAATTCTTTACAAGCCTTTTCTACCACTGTGAAGGACATTGCTATAATTTTGATGGGGATTGGTTGCATTATGGTCATTCTCATGATGCTGATTTCCCAATTCATGAACAACATGAATTCAGGAACCATCTTCAGCTGTCTTCTTTAATGTGATTTTATAGTTTCTAGTATACATGTAATTCACGCCTTAGAAAAATTTATTCCTAGATATTTCAGTTTTAGGAACAATTATAAATGGAATTGTTTTCCTGATTTCTTTCTGTCCTTGTTCATTGGTGGAATAGAGAAAAGCTACTGAATTTGTAGTATGCATATAGTGTGCTCTCATAAATAATTGTGGTATATCATTATAAGGCTTGAGCATACAGACTGATAGGTTACAAAAGGGACTAGGGATCTCAGAATATGTCAATAAGAGAAAAAGAGAGAGAGCAAAAACTGATTATTGCCAAGATCCTTTTCAGAACACTAAGTAGAACTGACAGAAAAATTTCACTGAAAAGAATAGTGGAGCCAGGAGTTTGGCCTAGTGGTAGAGTGCTTGCCTAGCATGCACAAAGCCCTGGGTTTGATTCTTAGGTATCACATACACAGAAAAAGCTTCAAGTGGCACTGTGGCTCAAGTGGTAGAGTGCTAGTCTTTAGCAAAAAGAGGTCAAGGACAGTGCCCAGGCCCTGAGCTCATGACCCAGGACTGAAAAAAAGAAAATAGTGGACAATTCCCAAAAGAGGATTAAAAATGAGCAGGTTTTCAAACTTAGAAGTCTAAACTGGTCACATTCATTTCCTCTCATGAAACAAACACCACTGAAAAGGTAGATTTAACAAACATGCATCTCTCCATTAATGAAAATGAATCCAAAAGATTAGGAGCAGCAGTGGGACTTTAACCAAAAGTTGACCTTTTCCTTGCAAGCATATATTGAGTGGCTTAGACAGGGATTGCAATTCTCTAACTTTTCATTGTCTTGTTTTGAAATTTCCTGATGGTTTCGTTTTGATGAACAAATGTAGAAGTGTGTAAGTAAAACAATTCTACCCTAATGGAAGAATTCTGTTATTTTAGTCTACAAAAAAGAAATAAAAATAAAAACATCAGTGTAGAATTATAAGGGTTTCCTTCTTTCATTTCCATAGCTCATGTTATTAAAGTTTCATCAATATGTGATATTTTATTTTAACCTTGCATAAACATGTTAATCTTAGACATGGATAATAATATAAATAATCAAGACAATCTCAATGATCAACTTTGTTGGATTCAACGTAATCCAAGGCAGTTATTGTTTTCTCTGCAGTAGTGAGGTTTGCTAGTACAGCTATTTTTTTAAAGGTTGCAAATGAACATTAGGGACCCCTGATGTCGAGGAAAATGAATTCTCTAATGAATTTCAGGTAACTGACAACCTTACCACTTTGCCAATCATCTCTTTAAAGCAACAATTTTAAGAATCACCATTTTGCAGACAATAATACTGAAATCTATCCATGGATATATTTCTTAATATAATTTTTCTACTGTACTCCTGACAGCAATATATTCCAAACTACCTATGGCAACTGTGAAAATAAATTCTTTTTGGAGTACAAATAACCCTTTTCTTGGAAGAAGAATTATAAAAGACATCTCATACTTTTATATAGTATACAAAGCCTTTGGAATAAACTAAAGCCTTCTAACTTCTTTGATTTCCTCAGTATCAAAGGACTGAACAAAATATCTACTTATAACAATGTTTTAACACAAATCAAATTTCTATTTATGAAAATAAATTCTGAACATGAGTACTAACTTCAGAGGATTATAATGTTTTAATATGTGCTAAATCTTTTAAAGTCATCCACAATCTTTTATTTTGGAAGGTAAAAGAAACCACTGAATTTCTGATTCCAACATCTAAGCAGCAATGATCATTGCCTAATGACATCTCTCTTCTTTTGTCAATATTTTAATGCTTGATTATCAAAACTGTCAAATATACCAATGTTCTTTCAACACTTTAATTGACCTTGTAAAGTTAGGATGAAGGACCCATGAAAGCTGAACACAGCATCACTTTTATTTATTTATTTTTCCTGAATGAATCAGTAACATCCAACATAACTCAATTTCTATTGCCAAAGTTGAGATTGACTTCTTTAAATGTACCCTAATATTTTTGGTTTTAATTTTTAATAGTGTGTTTTAAACTTTACCATACATCAACATACCCACGGTGCTTGTTAAAACATTGGTACCTGGACCTAAATACACCCTGAGCAGTTACAGGATGGACCAAGGACTGTTTTTCTAGCAATTGTCACATGTGCCAATACTGCCAGGTGGGGAAGGTCACTGAGAAAGTAACTAACTGCCTTGCTTGTTATATCAATTCCACCTGAAAGCAAAGTCTCCTAGATGCATTTGCTTAGATGATTCTTAGGAAAGCTTCAAAGTAAGAGTCAAAAATCACAGGGTTAATTTTCATCTACTTTTCTGTCTTCTTTCTATGGTCCAGCTGGGAGGATATTAAAAAGTATTCAGCCACATCAAGAAGCTTAATATTTCAATAAAAAAAGAATCAATGTGGGCACAGCACATTGGTCAAAGGTTAAAAGCCAGGAGATGGCTATAATCACCTTTCTTCAATAAAGATATGTAAGTGCTAATAGCTTAAGGGAGCTACCTAAAGTCATTAAAAAAATTTCAAGTGATGCTTAGAAGAGGTCTTGACCAGCATCCAGTTCCTGATTTGTTGTATTCACAGAGCAATGCTATTTGCTCTTCAGTGTCAAAATCTTATTTTTTTAAAAAAATTATACTTAAGTGCTGGGAATATGGCCTAGTGGCAAGAGTGCTTGACTCATATACATGAAGGCCTGGGTTCGATTCCTCAGCACCACATATATACAAAATGGCCAGAAGTGGTGCTGTGACTCAAGTGACGGAGTGCTAGCCTTGAGCAAAACAAAGCCAAGGACAGTGCTCAGGCCCTGAGTTCAAGGCCCAGGATTGGCAAAACAAAAAAGAAAATGATACTTAAAAGCATTTGTTTTAAAATTTTTCATTTTTAAGTTAGGATCTGATAGATAAGTTCACCTCCCACAGATAATCAAAATGTTTGTTAATGTTAGTCGTATCATTTGAAAATAGTGTTTAAAATATTATGGTGATGATATTTTGCTTGCAGGAAACCTGAAAGCAAATGAACTATAAATAGAATAAAGTGGACAAATACATATTCGCAGAGCATTAAGCGAGCAATAACTTACAGGTGTAAGACCCTCCTTCCCACTCCCCATTCTGCCACCAACGAGCTTTTGTGAATAAGATGACCTTTCTAGACATAGGCAAGCTCGTCTCTAAAATCTCTATTCAAGTTCCAAATACTGCCAATTACATAAAAGTCCTACAAAATCATTATGTTCATTTTTCTTTCCTATATATCCTTTAACCAAAATATACTTCAGATAAAATAGACACTTATAAAAATTATTATTTTGTCCATATAGCTCTAAAATAGAGATTCACAATTGCAGTCTAAAAATTGGTTCCAAAGAGAATTTTAGGAGCAAAAGAAACAATTAAGTTATTTAAGTTATTGCACACTGAAAAGATTAGGAGAACAAATGCATGATGTGAAACTCCTGAATCCATTGCTATGCTTGTTATTTGTTAACATTTATGGACCAGTTTCTTTTCCTAGTAAACTGTATTTTAAAATATTTCTTCACTTTTCACCTCTCTAACTCTGTTTATCCTTCACATGTGTTTTTGCTATTGTTGTTGTTTTGATTTTGATACAAAGGCAATTGTTTTAAATCATGAAATAGGATTAATAGGATTTTAGTCAAGGTATGATAGCATCCTCAGGGAAAAAAAAATTCAGCTGATAAATTCAGATAAAAGTAAAGTTCAATGTAAGCTAATCATACCACTGAGGCTGGTGAGTACCCCAGGTTCATTCAAGTCCCTGAGTGAAATCTTGTGCGTAAACAAATAATAATATAGAAAGAAGCTCACCAGAATTCAAACAGATCAACTGTTATTTTCTTTTTTAAATTTTATTGTATTGTCTAGGTGATATTCAAGGAGGTTAGTGTCATTAATTTGACTTAATATAGGTAAGAATAGCAAAAAGCATGGGCTTCTATTTTAAACACATTTGTATGCTCTCACAGCAAGAGTAGAATCATTATGTGAAAAGAATATTGTCTATTTTAAAGAACAGTAAGAAAATAACTTACCATTACTTCAGGAAATTAAAATGCTTGTGTATTTAGATAATAATTCTTTTATATTCTTTTTTTTTTTTTTTTTTTTTTGGCCAGTCCTGGGCCTTGGACTGAGGGCCTGAGCACTGTCCCTGGCTTCTTTTTGCTCAAGGCTAGCACTCTGCCACTTGAGCCACAGCGCCACTTCTGGCCATTTTCTGTATATGTGGTGCTGGGGAATCGAACCCAGGGCCTCACGTATATGAGGCAGGCACTCTTGCCACTAGGCCATATCCCCAGCCCCTAGATAATAATTCTTAATAGCACAATGTCATCACTCATTAGAAAAGTACATTTCAGTTGTTCAGTGTAAATTTGAAAAATAAAATGAGAGAATATAAACAGTCACCTTATCTTGTCCCATGGGAGTAAATTCTAAGGTGCCAACCTCCATACTATTCTGCAAATTTACAGTAAGTTTTCAGTTTAATTTTTTGTCAAGGTACTGTACATACAGTTTACAGTTACATACCTAAGGTGGTGAGTACATTTCTTGTCAAACTTGTCATCTCCTCCTTTATTTTTCTCCCACCTTCCCTCTTTCCCAATTCCCTCCCTGAAAGCTGTGCACTTAGTTTACAACATATTGTCTTGTAAGTGTTGCTGTTGTATTGGGTGGTCTTTTGTCTTTGCCCCACCATTTTGATGTTCCCCTTCCCTTCCCTTCCCTAATTCAGAAACACATATATACAATAGCCAGGGTACCAAAATCAAATATAATGACAACAGGGGCTAAACTATAGGGAATAAAAATGCAAGAAAAAAAGAAATAATTTCACATAGTACATTAAAAATAACAACAATAACGAAGGAAAGTGTGGGATATATACACAATAGAATTCTATCAGAAAAAAGAAATTGCTCCATTCAAAAGGAAATTGAAACACTTGGAAAAAATCATGCTAAATGAAGTGATTCAGACCCAAAGAAATATAGACTCTACATTTTTCACTCATTGGTAATAATTAGTGCAAATCTAGGATAGGCCTAGCAGGTATAGTGCTTCTCATCTTTAAAGGCTTTGCAAATTTAAAATATTAAATATATTGTTTCATATCATGAGGTTTGTAAATATACAAAATAAATACCTCCAATATATTCATTACTCCACTGATTTATATTACTTGCATGCCTATTTGCCAACATCCTCACAGTCCCAAAAGCAATAAACTTGAGTTAGAAAACTCAGTCTTATGAAGATTACCAGGCAAAATAAATAAATAAATAAAAACTTACCATCCTAGAAAACTCCTTCTCCTCCTAATATTAGATTTCCTATTGTGAACATTTTTAATATGAGTTTCTTTTTCTGGAAACTTAAACATGTTGTAAGGGAAATACCCTCCAGATTGCACCATTTACAAAATCAAGATCATTTGGGAACTTGAAGGTCATTTTGATGGCTGTCATTTTCCTAAAAAAAAAAAAAAAAAAAAAAAAAAAAAAAAACTGGAAGAGAGGGTGCTAGTGGCTCATGCCTATAATCCCAGCTACTAAGAAGGCAGTTATTTATGATGAAGGCTCTAAACCAGCTTGGGAAGAAAGTTTCTAATTAATCCCCAATTAGCCACCAGAAAACCGAAAGTGGAGTTGTGGCTCAACTTGTGGACCACTATCCTGGAGTGAAAGCTGCAGGACAGCTTCCATGTCCTAAGTACAAGCCCCATGACAAATGAACAAACAAACAAACAATAACAACAAAAAAAACTTGAAGGATGGGAATTTGGAAGTAGAATGATTCACTTTTTAAATATACCAAAATCAAGATAAAAACATAAATTTTACGTTTGTAGCTGAGTGATACATATTTCCATGAAATCTACCAGATTCTTCTTATTCACTCTATTGGTTACATATTAGTATTTATCAAGATGGAGAGTGGTACATATGTCAGTTGTTTTTTCCAGTCCAATTTACTACCAATTTTACTTGTGAGATAGGTTTTTCTCTTTCACTATGTGAGTGTTCCCAGAAATCATGAGCAGAAATGAGCACTGGTAGAGACTCCAACAGATTGAACACAGACCCTGTGGCATTATCTACCACAGAAGAATGCAGCATGAGTAATTGTCCTCCATGATTTCCCATGGGGACAGTAGACTCTTTTGTAATCTGTACAATTACATGAAAAAACCATTCATTCTATCTAGAAACTGAATGTCTTACTTATATGTTATAACAGATTAGTGCTAAAAATTAAGTTCTTGAAGAATTCTAATAGGAAAAATCCCAAACTATCAGATAATATAAAAATGATATGGATGCAATTTTTATTAAGACATCTCAATTATGTCTCCAAAATGTACATGAGTTAGAAGGACTAGACATTTTGTGGGTCATACATTTATACATAGATTACAGAGTAATTTAGGGTTTAATTTTTTTCATAATACTTTACTTTCTAAAAGTAGCATTTTAAAAGAGTTATCATAGATGAAACAATCTCTGAAGGGACCAAGGAGAATAAGATCAAACCCATCAAACTCTTGTATTCACAAAGAATTTTTGCCTGTTTTGACCTTGTATCAGTCAGCAGAAGCTCTGACAAGCACGAAGTGTGTATCAGGAGAAACAGACTAAAAATATGTTTAAGAACTGACAGCAGTCACAAAATGGACACAAAAATATGAGGTGGGAAAAAAAGGAAGCAAACCAGACATAGTAATAACTTCAAATATATTCACAATTTTTTAATTCATAACTTAAATGTAAACAAAATGATTCTAGAGAAAAGATTTGTTGAGCATGACAATAAAGACTTCATATTTGGGTATTCAAAAGAAGAGAATATTAAATCTGGCATGATCAGAGTTATTTTTGGAGCACAACAACTTTCTCCTTTACAATTTTTTTTTTTTACAATTTTTTTAAGTTATGAAATGTTATAGAAAATCTCAACAACTAATCACATTCATGATTTTATATCATAACAGATGTATAAGAAAAACTTCTATCAAATAATCTTTATGCAAAATATATTAATTTATGATAAAGACATTTTACAGGTAAAATGTATTGCAAGTTTTTATAAAAGTTACTGATACAAGAACATTTCCAGGGACTTCTGGGAGGACAGTGGAGGAGCAGCAGAGCCCTAGCTGAGCTCCCTCCAACATCCCAGTTTTGCCACTCCAGAGAAACTTTTACTCCTAGAAAGAGAGCCCAAGTAAATTGTAACAGTACAGAGATTCTGGCCAGGAAGGAAAAATCGACTTTGCTGGCCTGAAAACATAGATTAGAGCCCCGGAAGGTGTCCCACCACCACTCCAGTGCCGGCACCTGCACAGCACCTGGCATTCCGCGCACCTAAAGCACACAGCGGCGACCAGGGAGAAATCCTCCAGACAGCGGCAGACAGACATGGATCGCAGGCTGTGCAAGGATGGGCCGAAATCACGGAGAAAGCAGGAGTACCCCACCAAAGACATTCTCACGCCCACAGAGCAGCTTCTGGAATCTAGCCCTTCCCCCACTGCCAGAGCAAAGCACCATCTTTGACAGAGGCATAGGGTCAGACCAGACTGGAACTAAAGCAGGCAAGGGGAAAGCGAGGACAAAGGGGCCATCTTTGAAAAGGGCAAGATGGACCAACCAGTGAAAGCCAGCTCCACCCAGGAGAATGACCCCTGCCCAGGCAGGAGGCACATTCCTGGGCTGCAGCTCACAGACTCAGCCAGAGGTGCCCTGATATGCTGACTCTGCAGTTGCCAACTTGCCAGCAGCTGGAATTTCTAAATTCAAACTGAAAGCAGTGAGCAGCTACCTATGGCACGGAACAGCCAGATGGGAGAGTAAACCATTCAGAGACAGATAAATGGTCCCATCACAGAGGAAGCATAATTCCCAGCAGGAAATGGAGCTGAATTACACAGCCAGCTCCGCCCAGGAGAAGGTTGCCCCGCCCAGGAGGAAGGAAGCTCCCCTGAGCAAGCAACTCTCAGCCAGGTAACCCAGGCCAGAGGCGCCCCACCCTGCTGAGTCTACAGCCTATTCAGAGCCAGGCTTTAAAGGCATCGGCCCCACAGCAGGCAGGAGGAGCCACAGTTCCGGAGACTGTTCAGCGTCCCCCATATACAAAGGACACTCAAGTCCTACCTGCAAGCTGTGCAAACCACAGAACCCTAGGATTTAACTAACAGAGGATAAGTGTAGAGCAGAGCCACTCTCTGCAAACTGAAAGCAAGTCAAACAAGCTAAGCAGCAGGAAAATAGACTGTAGTCCATCACAAGGAAACCAGAGACTAGAGAGAGCCCACCCAAACAAAGAAGACTCCATTTTTTTAAACTTTTTTATTTTCTATTTTTCATTTTTGTGATGTCGTTTGTTTTTTGTTTTCCATTTTTATTTGTTTTATTGGGGTATTTTTGGTTTTTTGTGGCAATTTTTTTGGGTTTTGTGTGCTTGTTTTCCAGTATTTTTTCTTTGTTTCTCTCTTCACATTCTCTTCCTTTCAATTTACCTTCTTATGACTAACACCTTGACTCTTCTGCTGACTCTCCATAGATTATCATTTTAACCTCATTCTGTTCTTTCTACAGATTCTACTCTTCTTCACATTTCCACTTCACTGAAACTAAACCAAAATCATCACCCCAGTTACATTTTACTCTACTCTTTTCACTACCCCTAACTTACAATCCTGTTGTACTTCCAGGACCTCCAGACTCCATTGACCCCTGGTTATCAGATAGAGGGTATCCCTGTTCAATCCAAGTGAATCAAAGGGGTTCATAGAGAAATCCCACCAGTTCAAAAAGAACTAAATATAAGAACAAAAATTGCTCATAGGGTTATAACTGTAAAGAAGTAACAATTGAATACAGGGCCCAGGGTTGGTTGTTATATTGGAATTGTATTCTCTAGGGAAACCAAATATGATTTTATATACAAAAGAGAGAGGGAAGGTATATGTATATAATTATGAACTTCTAAGATTTATACAACAGTGCTTGATAAGGTCTGCTTTGGGTTTTAAATAGTGCTCACAGGTGCTTGTAGATTGACATTCCCAATCCAAATGGGCAGAAGAAGCACAAGAAATATGGCAAACAATGGAATCTCATCTCCCACTCAAAACAAGCAGGAAGCAGAGCAGTCCATCAAAGGCCTAAAGAGAACCCTCAAAATGCTCTACAAAGTCTACTGATAAAAATGATGAATGAAGGGGCTGGGGGTATGGCCTAGTGGCAAGAGTGCCTGCCTCATATACATGAGGCCCTGGGTTTGATTCCAGAGCACCACATATACAGAAAATGGCCAGAAGGGGCGCTGTGGCTCAAGTGGCAGAGTGCTAGCCTTGAGCAAAAAGAAGCCAGGGACAGCACTCAGGCCCTGAGTCCAAGCCCCAGGACTGGCCAAAAAAAAAAAAAAAAAAAATGATGAATGAAAAGTTTGAATCTCCTCAGTCACCTATTCTAGAGAGTGAGGAGGTGAACCAAAAATTAATAGAGAATTTCATGGCCTCCACAAATAGAAAGATAAATGAACTTCAAGAGTCCAATGAAAAGATAGCTACACAGCTAAAAGATTTGAGAGGCAGCACTCAGAACCAAATTAATGAAGTAAAGAAGTCCATGCAGGACCTAAGAGAAAATTATAATAAAGACGGAAATCATCAAGAAAGCCCAGTCAGAAGGAAAAGAGATCCAAAATCAAGTAGCTAGCCTACAGTCCAGACTAGATGAAGCAGAGGATCAAATCTCAGGAACTAAAGATTCCCTAGAATCTATGGAGAATGATCAAAAAACAATACAAAGCCAATCCAATTGGAAAAACAGATCAATCCAGGAGCTCCAAGATACAATCGGGAAGCCCAAGTTAAGGCTAATTGGTATCAAGGAAAACCTAGAGAAAGAAGTTAATGGAATAGGCAACCTATTTAACAGAATATTAGCTGAGAAGTTCCTAAATATCCAGAAGGATAGGCCTATCCAGATACAAGAAGCATTTCAAACCCCAAACGGACAAGACCAGAAGAGGACATCCCACTGACAAATTGTGATCAAAACAGGTTCAATAGAGTCCAAGGAAAGAATCATTAAAGCTGTTAGGGACAAGAAAATCAAAATCATTCCCTGCATTCTCTCAGACCACAATGGAATAAAATTAGAGCTCAATTCAAACAGCCACCACAGAAAATCCTACAATTCATGGAGACTAAACAACACACTGCTGAACCATCTGTGGGTTATTGAAGAAATTAGAAAAGAAATTCAAATGTTTATGGAATTAAACCAAGATGAGTACAAAAAGTAACAGCTCCTTTGGGACACTGAAAAGGCAGTACTCAGAAGGAAATATATACCTCTGAGTGCCTACACCAAGAAACTGGAGAAATAGCCACTCAACAACTTAAGAAAGCACCTTAAGCTGCTCGAAAGAGAACAACAAACCAAACCCCAAGTCAAGCAGGATGGAAGCAAAGAATTGAAATCAAATCAGAATTAAATGAGTTATAAACAAAAAAAACAATTGAAAGAATCAACAAAACGAAGAGGTACTCTTTTGAAAAAATTAACAAGATAGACAGACCCCTATTAGCAAACCTGACCAAAAAACAAAGGCAGCACACCCAAATAAACAAGATCAGAGATGAAACAGGTAACATCACCAGAAACAACCAAAATTCAGAACAAAATAAGAGACTATTTTTGCAAACATTTATGCCAACAAATTCGAGAACCTGGAAGGAATGGAGGATTTACTAGCAAAAATTGATATCCCCAAACTCAACCATGAAGATTTAAACCTTCTAAACAAACCCATATCCGCATCGAAATAGAAACTGCAATAAGAGAAATCCAATCCAAGAAAAGCCCAGGTCCAGATGGATTCACAGCAGAATTCTACAAGGCCTTCAAAACAGAACTCACACCAATATATCTCAAACTCTTCAATGAAATTCAAAGAGAAAGTTCACTACCAGACACATTCTATGAAGCAAGTATAACCCTCATCCTAAAACCAGGCAGGGACTCACCATGGAAAGAGAAATAGAGACCGATTTCCCTGATGAACATTGATGCAAAAATTCTCAACAAAATTCTGGCCAATCAACTTCAAAGGGTCATCAAAAAATCATACATCATGATCAAACTGGATTCATCCCAGGGATGCAAAGTTGGTTTAATATACGCAAGTCAATAAATGTAAACCATCACATCAACCGGAGCAAGGTAAAGAAAATTGGTTATATCCCTAGATGTGGAAAAGGTGTGCAATAAAATCCAGCACCCACTTATGATAAAAGCCCTGGAAAAATTGGGATTGCAGGGAAGACTCCTGAATATAATAAAGGCAGTCTATGATAAACCAACAGCAAGCATAATTCTAAAAAGTGAAAAGCTAAAGCCATTCCCTTTAAAATCAGGAGTAAGACAGGGATGTCTGCTCTTTCCCCTCCTCTTCAACATAGTACTAGAATTCCTAGCCAGGGAAATTACACAAGAAGAAAACATAAAGGGGTTCCAAATAGGAAAAGATGAAGTTAAACTTTCTGTCTTCGCAGATGACATGATCCTATACCTAAAGAACCCCATAGACTCTACTCCCAAGCTACTAGAGCTGATCCAAAAACCTTTTCAAAGTTCCAGGATATAAAATAAACCCACAAAAATCAACAGCTGTCCTATATGCTAATGACCTGAAAACTGAGGCCGAAATCAAGAAAGCAACTCCTTTTGCAATAGCCTCAAAAACCAAAATACCGAGGAATAACCTTAACCAAAGAAGTGAAAGACCTCTATGATGAGAACTTTAAAAACATGATAAATGAAATTAAGGCAGAAATAAGGAAATGGAAACACCTCCCAGGCTCCTGGATTGGGAGGATTAATATAGTCAAAATTGCAATATTGCCAGTGGCTATCTACAAATTCAATGCAATTCCCATTAATATCCCAATACCATTTTTTAATGAAATAGAGGAAGCAATCCAGAAATTCATGTGGCACAATAAAAGACCCAGAATAGCAAAAACAATCTTAAGCAGAAAGAACAGTGCTAGAGAAATTACAATAGCAAACTTTAAGCTGTATTATAAAGCTACAGTAATAAAAACAACGTGTTATTGGCACTGGAACAGGCCTGAAGACCAATGGAACAGAATTGAAGTCCCAGAAATGAACCCACAGAACTATGCCTACTTAATCTTTTATAAAGGAGCCAACAAAATAGGATGGAAGAAAGATAGCCTCTTTAACCATTGGTGCTGGCAAAACTGCTTCAACACCTGCAACAAACTAAAACTAGATCCTTATATATCACCCTGCAACAAAATCAATTCCAAATGGATCAAAGACCTTGATATTAAAACAGATTCCCTGAAAACAGTACACGAAGGAGTATGAGAAACACTTGGGCTCCTTGGCATAGGATGAAACTTCCTTAACAAAGACCAAGAAATGCTATATATCAAGGAACAAATGGGACTGCATCAAACTGCAGAGCTTCTGCAGAGCAAAGGACATAGCTCGCAAGATAAACAGAAAGCCCACAGATAGGGAAAGATCTTTACCAGCCATACAACAGAAAAAGGCCTTATATCTAAAATACATGCAGAACTAAAAAAAATTAAATTCCTCCAAAATAAAACCACAAAGAACCAATAGCCCCCTCAACAAGTGTGCTAAAGACTTAAAAAGAGACTTCTGGGTCTGGGGATATAGCTTAGTGGCAAGAGTGCCTGCCTCGGATACACGAGGCCCTACGTTCGATTCCCCAGCACCACATATACAGAAAACGGCCAGAAGTGGCGCTGTGGCTCAAGTGGCAGAGTGCTAGCCTTGAGCGGGAAGAAGCCAGGGACAGTGCTCAGGCCCTGAGTTCAAGGCCCAGGACTGGCCAAAAAAAAAAAAAAAAAGAGACTTCTCTGTTGAGGAAATGAGAATGGCCAAGAGACATATGAAAAAGTGCTCTACATCACTGGCCATAAAAGAAATGCAAATCAAAACAACATTGAGATTCCTCCTCACCCCAGTAAGAATGTCCTTTATCATGAAAACTAACAGTTATAAATGTTGGTGGGGAATTGGCCAAAAGGGAACCCTACTTCATTGTTGGTGGGAATGTAACTGGTTCAGCCACTCTGGAAAGCAGTGTGGAGTTTCCTAAGGAGGCTAAACATAGAGCTCCCCTATGACCCAGCAGCCCCACTTTTGGGCCTCTACCCAAAAGACCACAAACAAAAACACACTAAAGCCACCAGCACAACAATGTTCATCACAGCACAATTTGTCATAGCTAAAATCTGGAACCAACCGTGATGCTCCTCAGTAGATGAATGGATCAGGAAAATGTGGTACATATACACAATGGAATTTTATGCCTCTATCAGAAAGAATGACATTGCCCCATTCGTAAGGAAATGGAAGGACTTGGAAATAATTATACTAAGTGAAGTGAGCCAGATCCAAAGAAACATGGACTCTATGGTTTCCCTCAGAAGGAATATTTAGCACAGATTTAGGATACTCAACTCAGAGGATCACAAGAACCTAATAGCTGTGCCCTTATGAATGCATAAGATGATGCTAAGTGAAATGAACTCCATGTTATGGAAACGACTGTTATATCACTGTTGTAATCATTTTCAACATGCCATGTGAAACTGTAGCTTCTATTGTTGATGATCCTCCTGTATCCCCTTCCTGTGATTGTACCCTCACTATCACTGTATCTCATCTGTGTACACTGGATACTGTATATACTGGTATTAGAACTAGGGAAGTGATAGCTAATATCAAATTCAAGAGACAAAGGTTGAAAAGACAAACAACTCCAAAAGCAATAGTTGCAAAACCATTTGGTGTAAACCAACTGAACAACTCATGGGGGAGAGGAGAAGGGGGAAAGGGGAAGAGGGAATGAGGGAGGAGGTAACCAACAGTACATGAAATGTACCCAAGGCCTAACATATGAAACTGTATCCTCTCTGTACATCACTTTGACAATAAATAAGAAAAAAATAAATTAAAAAAAGAACATTTCCTGTGATTAGGGGAAATATTTATATGATATATAGGACAGCTACTGACATAAATTACAAAGTTTTAAGCCTAGCAATATGTTCAGAATTCAATATAAAAAAGTTATGTTTGTGTCTAGAAAAGTGAAATTAGACCCTTATATATCACCCTGCACCAGAATCTACTCCAAATGGATCTAAGACCTTGAGGTAAGAGGGGATACTCTAAAAATATTACAGGAATGGATAGGGGATACACTAGGGCTCCTTAGCATAGGTCAAAACTTCCTAAATTAAGATCCAGAAGCACAACAAATCAGAGAAAGGCTGGATAAATGGGATTGAAAGACATTTTAAATCTTCTGCATGGCAAAGTACATATCTAACAAGAAAAACAGAAAGCCCACAGTTCGGGAAAAGATCTTCACTAGCTATACAATACTCAAGGGCCTCATATCAAAAATATACTTAGAGCTCAAAAATTAAATCCCCAATAAATTCTCAAAGAAACATCTACCCCATTAATAAGTGGGCTAAAGAATTAAAGAGAAACTTCTCTGGAGAGGAACTAAGAATATCCAATATGCACATGAAGAAATGTTCAACATCTCAGGCCATAAACAAAATGCAAATCAAAGCCACATTGGGGGGCTGGGAATATGGCCTAGTGGCAAGAGTGCTTGCCTCCTACACATGCAGCTCTCGGTTTGATTCCCCAGCACCACATATATGGAAAATGGCCAGAATGGGCACTGTGGCTCAGGTGGCAGAGTGCTGGCCTTGAGCGGGAAGAAGCCAGGGATGGTGCTCAAGCCCTGAGTCCAAGGCCCAGGACTGGCAAAAACAAAACAAAAACAAACAAACAAAAAAAAAAACCACATTGGGATTCCAGCTTACCTCAGTTGGATTGGCCATTATCAAGAAAAGAAATAATAGTAGATGCTTATGGGAATGTACCCAAAAGGGAATGTTACTACACTGTTGTTGGGAATGTAAACCAGTTAAATCACTCTGAAAAGCAGTATGGAGTTTCCTCAAAAGACTAAACATAGAGCTCTCCTATTATCCAGCAATTCCACTACTGGGCGTTTTCCTAAAGGATCACAAACAAGACCAGAGCAAAGCTGCCAGCACAACTATGGTCACTGCAGCCTTATCTACCGTAGCCAAAATACAAAACAAACACAGATGCCCCTTAGTAGATGAATGGAGCAAGAAAATGTGGTATATATACACAATGGAATTCCGTATTCTGTCTAAAGGTTGACATGGCCCCATTTGTAAGGAAATGAAACAATTGGGGGAAAAAATCATATTAAGTGAGTTAAACCAGACCCAAAAAACATAGGCTCCATGGTTTTCCTCATTTGTAATAATTAGTACATGTCTAGGAGAGTCCTGACAGAGGATCACAATAGCATAATAGATGTGTACATATAACCATATAAATGATGCTAACTGAAATGAAATTCTTTTTGGTTTTGTTTTAAATGTACTGTATGAAGTTATTTCTTTTTTTTTCCTTCATTTTCCCCCTTTAGTTTGTAGTTCCCTGTTGTAACCGTTTCTTATTTTGGTACCCTGTGTCCTGTATATATGTTTATCTGATTTGGGGAAGGGAAGGGAAATAAAAAAATATGGGGACATACAGGACAAAGGGTGAGCCAATCTAACAATGATA
This sequence comes from Perognathus longimembris pacificus, assembly GCF_023159225.1. Lineage (NCBI taxonomy): Eukaryota > Metazoa > Chordata > Mammalia > Rodentia > Heteromyidae > Perognathus > Perognathus longimembris. Next base: position 35,077,842 of record NC_063165.1, read on the forward strand.
CTCAAAAGACACTATGTTGGAAATGAACTTTACAACTGTGGGGAAGGAAAGCAGGAGAAAATGAAGGAAGAGTAATAATGTTGGACAAGAAATGTCCTCATTACCTTATTTTTGTAACTATAACCTCTCTGTGCATCATCCTTAGAATAAAACAAAATTGAAACAACTGATTGAACTTATACCTAAACAAATAAAAGACCAAAACATAAGATGATGCTAAGTGAAATGAACTCCATGTTATGGAAACAACTGTTATATCACTGTTGTAATTACTTTCAACATGCCATGTGAAACCATAGCTTCTATTGTTGATGGTCCTTTTGTATCCCCTTCCTGTGGTTGTACCCGCACTATCACTGTATCTTATCTGAGTATATTGGAAACTGTATATACTGGTGTTAGAACTAGGAAAGTGAAAGGGAATATCAAAATCGAGAGACAAAGGATAAAAAGATAAACAACTCCAAAAGAAATACTTGAAAAACCATTTGGTGTAAACCAACTGAACAACTCATGGGGGGAGAGTGAAGGGGGGAGGGAAAGGGGGAGGGGGGAATGAGGGAGGAGGTAACAAACAGTACAAGAAATGTACCCAGGGCCTAACATATGAACTGTAACCTCTCTGTACATCACTTTGACTATAAATAAGAAAAAAATAATATTATTCACATTTTTTAAAAAGGCCAAAACAAACAAAAAGTTGTGTTTGATTGAAATTCTAAATGAATTTGTCAGAAGTAAGATTTAATGGATTAATGTGTGTCCCAAACCCTCTGTCAAAGAGAAAAATAAACTGTGAATTAATATTAACAAATTAAATATTCCTGTCTATCACCAACCACGTTATCAAAGATTTACTCATAAATGGATTTGAGAGACTATTGAGTGTTTAAAGATTGTGAGAAATCATAAAACAATTTAGTTGAGGTTTATTAAATACCATAAACTAAATATTCAAGTAAATTCACAACTGATTATACTAACTCACAGCTTTATTTTCCTGTTACACATTATTTTAGAAATTATAATGGAAAAGTGTCTACTGAGTTAAAATATAAAAAGTCTTTAGGGTTCTTCCACGAATATAATGTCTTCATAGGCTAAAAAGAAAAAAAAAAACTGCAACCATATGTAAACCTTTACAAGTAAGCATTTAAAAATAAGTAAAAACTACATGCTCCAGTCTTCAATAACTGCACCAATTAAATTTTTTAACTGACTTGAATTTAAGCATATATGATTCATCTTTCCTATGAAACTTTTGAGACAAGTACAAATACTTCACGTGTGTGTGTTCGTGTGTGCGCACACACACATTCCAAACTTATTATAATCAAGGAATCAACTTAGAGATTGTATTCAAAATAATGAGAGGAAAATTTATAAAGTGATCATACTAATTTTCAATTTGCCACTTTGACAGAAATATGTTGAGAGCAAAGCTATGTCATATCAGTTTTTATCTCATGTATATCAGCAAATCTAATGCTCAAAATATTTCCTATATAAATTTACTTATTTCAGTAAAATTTGTGTTAACTAAAAGTTTACTCTGAGCGGCAATAGTGATACAAAAAATGGAAAAAAAATATATAAATCTCAATCCTTCTACTATTTTTTGACCTGAGTTTTACATCTGAAAAAAATACTTCTATAATCATTTTTTAAATAATTATTTATTGTCAAAGTGATGTATAGAGGGGTTACAGTTTCATATGTGAGGCCATGGGTACATTTCTTGTTTCTATAATGTTTTTACCTAAAATAAAATGTATTTATCTTTATCTTTTACTAATACTCAAAGCAACATGAAGAACAATTTCAAGTTGCCTACTTTAATGGTACAAACAGTAATAACACAAAATGACTGATATAAAGGCAGGGGAATTGAGGTCAACTTTGAGTCTCATTAGGAGAGAAATGTCACACAGCAATTTGGACGTATAATTTAATAAATAATTAACTATAATCAGGGTTCTGAATTAGGTGAGATTGGCTAGGAAGAAGTAAATCTAACACTAAAAAATAAAGTGATTGCAGATACAAGGTGCCTTCATTCCTGCTAGTACTAATAGAGCGTTCCACTTTCTTCTAGAGTTTGAGATATTGACCTTGTATGACAGAATTGGCCATGACTCGTATGTATGTGTGTGTGTGTGTGTGTGTGTGTGTGTATGTGTGATGTGTGTGTATTTATTTCGCATGGGTACAATACAGCCTCAAAATAGAGTGCATACTTAAGTTTATGCAGCCCAAACAGTTACTCTACTATTTGTACCATTTTATGCTCCCCCTAGCCATGTATAAGTATTCTATTTGCTCAAGATTCCAGCCAACATTTTGCTACTTTCTTTTTTTGTTTGTTTGTTTGAGAGGGTGGGATTGAGGCTTGTATCTGATGCTGTCTGCTTGTGTCTCAGGGAGAACAAATCATCCTCCTAGGGACCACCATCCCTTGTGCTTCCTGGGAGGCTCCCTGATGAGTAAATTCTGAGCTCTTGTGGAGTGTAAGGAGGCAATACTGGAAGCAAGGAAGCTGTAAATTGTCTCTGGGCTGTTACCTTTGCCTCCCAGTCTGCTTTTGAATTGCCAACTGTGCTGGAATTTTGTCCCTGACAGTGAAGGAGTGCTACCTGTTGGGGGAGGAAAGCTGCTTCTAGGAGCTTAAGAATAAGTGAAGCATTAGTAAGGGGGGGGGGGCCTTTTGAAGACAGGAAACCACACTCCTTCCAGGACTATCTCACATCAGAGACTGCTGACGCTGCTGCTTCTGTCCTAATAAAATAAATTATTCCTTGGTTTATACTACCCATGTCACTTCAATCTGACAATGGACCAGCCTTCATCTCCAGTGACCCAACAGAGAGCAGCCTCTCTAAATAGCCAGTAGAATCTTCACATTCTTTATAGGCCTCAGTCTTCTGCTCCCCCCCACCCCCAGCCCTGTCATGGGGCTTGAACTCAAGGCCTGAGTGCTGTCTCTGGCTTCTTTTTGCTCAAAACTAGCACTCTACTACTTGAGCCACAGCACCACTTCCAGCGTTTTCTATTTCTGTGATGCTGAGGAATCAAACCCAGGGCTTTATGCAAGCTAGGCAAGCACTCTAGCACTAAGCCACATTCCCAGTCCCTAGGCCTCAGTCTTCTGAAAAGGTTGAAAGAGCAAATGCGCTCATTAGAAATGCGCTCATAAACTTTCTTTAGAGCTCCAGCAATCCTGGCCAGAACTGTTACCTCTGACGCTCACCTTTTTACGTGCCTCTTCCCGCAGCCCTATGTTTCTCAGCCCCTTTGAATTAATGTATGGAAGACCTTTTCTTCGAGGTAATTTTCCTATTGACAGGACCAAGACTCCATTAATAGACCATTTTTCTGCCCTAACCTTTCTTCGGCACATGTTATATCAGTATGTTAACCAATGTCTCCCTCAGCCTGATCAAGGCCCCTTTCCCACTCTCCCAATCTTGCCTGGGGATCAAGTGTTTCTCCAGTCACTTAATCCATCTGGTTTACATCTAAGTGGACAGGCTTCTGCTTCACCAGCTTCTGCTGACCACTACCACAGCAGTCAAGCTCCAGGGACAACCACAGTGGATTCATCTGTCAAGAATAAAAATGGCTCCTGATCCTGCCCCCTCTATACCAACACTGACTTTGAGGTACACCTGTTTTCCCCTTGGACCTACCAAAGTAAAGCTGTCTTGCATCCCTGAAGACCTGAGTGAATAACACTGAGCCAATTTCCTTCCACACACCTCTCTACCTCATCCCTTTGTCCTCCTCCAAGCCATTAGTACCCAATTTTTTATTTTCAATAATATTGTGTGTGTGTGTGTGTATGTGTGTGTGTGTGTGTGTGTGTGTGTGTGTGTGTGTGTGTGTGTGTCCTGGGGCTTTTAACTCAGGACCAGAGCAATGTCCCTGGCTTCTTTGTGCTCAGGTTTAGAATTCTACCACTTGAGCTATAGCACCACTTCTGGCTTTTTATGTTTATGTGGAGCTGAGGAATCGAACCCAGTGCTTCACGCAAGCTAGACAAATACTCTTCCACTAAGCTTCATTCCCAGCTCAATTTTTTCCTTTTATTGTTGTTCAGCCCCTGCCTCAGGAGACTTCTTCCAGGCTTCATCTAAGGACTTGCATCTACCACAAAGGGACAGTTGCTGCTAGCTGCTTCCTCCCAGAGGAGCCACATCTCCACCTTTTACCCCTAATTTCAAAGTCCCTCACCAGCAGGAAGTAGTCAGAGAGAGCTATTTTGCTACTTTCTTAGCAGGTCGTTTTGCCTTTCTACTTTGGCAGAAGTGATGAGAACTAATGTTCCATGTTTTACTATTGCACCAACATAGCAAAGACAGAAGGCTAGGGAAAAGATAGTAAGCTCCTAGAGAAAATCCTGTCATCTTTATGATTTTGCAGGGGAGGGGGTTCTATAGGTTTAATTTAATTATGTTTTTTGAACTTGAAAAGGCTGTGCAAGAGGGTTACAGTTTAACCTGGCTACCTGTTTCAGTGCTTCTTGTTCAGTCACTCATTATAACTTTTGTTAATGTTAGAGCATTGTCGAGGGTCCCTAGCTTGCCCAACTTGCTGGGCATCTGTGTTATCCAGGTTCTGTAAAAATTATTCAAGAGAGCTAATTCTTGCTACAAATCCACCAATTGGAAGCCTCTGGCCATCCCCTGCTGCATAGATTCCACAGACAGTGGAGTGGTACTAGTGGTGCTACCCACAGTTCAGGAGTGATGAAGAGCTTCAGGAACCAAACCATGATTCAGTAGGTTCATGATGGAGGACCTTACTGATCCATCACTCTAAAACTAGGAAATAAAACCTTTCCCTCTCTTATTGTATCTCTATCATTTTGCACTGACAAAGCTTAGCATTTTACCATTTGGCAAAGGGCCCAGATCCATTTTCAGAGAGCAAACAAGAGTGAATTTTAAGCTAAGTGGTAATAAATAGATAAGGAGCACATTTCACTTCTTTGACTCTCGGCTTCCATTTATTCCATTACTCACATTCTAGCTACCACATAGCAACCATCCAAACTGATATCACTACATGACACTGTTCAGCCCACCATCTTAAGGGAATGTATTCTACTCTTAAACTAGCTTCCCAAAATTTATTGTCTCTATCACTGAATATATTAATTGCTGCTCAAATTCAATAACAGCTCCATTGTTTCTTCTTTAGGTAATCAAACACTATTTTAAATTCAGAAAATTTAAATCATAATTAGAAATGCACATGTAAGGAAGGTAAAATATGGATGAAATAATTAATAAAATATCACATTATATAAAAAGAGATATGTTTAGAATTATGAATAAATAATATTGTGCACATATAAAATATACACAGTATTATAAACCAAAAGCATGTATATATAGTTAAGTAAAAATGTGAATCTTCTATAATTCTTATTTGTGTAATTGGGTGTGGGATTAATATCACTGGTATTCTTACACTTGGGTAGGACCCCTGCCACCAGCCAGAACTTCAGCTATCCAGGTTTTGTGTGACCCCACATTTCATTTCCCCTAAGATTGCTCAAATGTCTCATTGTTGCACCTTGATAACTTGCTTGACATCTCTAAATTTTGCACACAAATGACAGTAAAGGTAATGAAAGCCAAGTGTTAACATAAAAACCTTGTAATGATAATGAAATGTGATGAAACATGAGAATATCTAGTACAGAGCAGATAGTTGAAAGCATTTTCACCCCATTTATAACAATGCTTCATCTCATAAGAAAGCAGCAGGTTGGAAGAGCTGGGATGTGTTGGGCAATATTTTCCTTTTAACTTCCAAAACAATTTTTAGAAGAAAATTTTTCAAAGATACAATGACTCTGTTTTTTAATCTAATTGGATGTAATAAAGGTTAAAATGTATATTTCTGAAAGACGAAATCTATCCAGAATGAGAAGAATATCATTACATAATTCACTTTATATACATTTCTCTAATAAAGGATAATGAATTGCAAGCTAATCCAGGCAAAAAAGTCTATGAGATTTCAAAACATAAATGAACAAAACAGCAACAAACAAACAAACAAACAAAAACCCAATCTGAAGAAGATGTCTTAGTATTAATCACTATGAGGCAGACAACTCATTAATGAGGGGTAGGTAGGACATATAAGGATAAGAGTTCCAAACCCACAATTTAAGGAAAGAAAAAGAAAACATGTTTTCTCAAGCCTAATTGATTTATTGAACTATTGACTTAAAAAAAATCATAGGCTTGATTCATTACTTAGGCAAACAAATATATGTGAAGAAAAGTAGAGTTTGTTATTCTAACACAAAAGGGGTGGAGCATGAAGCCTTAAAATAATCTGGAAACAAAAGTGACATTGTTAGAAGTTTTGCTGACATCTAACAAAGAATAAGCAGGTGTTACCTAATCAGTGCAAGGAGGCAGAGCCATCATTTCCAAAGTTAACGTATAATGAATTTGTTACAAGTCCCCTGTTACAAAAGTCGAATTTAGAAAAGCATATAAATATATTCATTGCGAGTTTTACGTGACACAAAAGCCTTTATGTGAAATTAATGCATTGAAATTAACCTTTTGTACACCTACTTAAAGATAATAAACAGAGCCTTTATACAAAATGAACACTGGTTTAAATGTGTTTTCTTTATGCAAGGGTTGATGAAGCTGTGGATTCTGACAGATATACTTGGATATAAAACTATGATCCCATGGTATTCACTAGAGGATGCCTAATAAGGCCTGTCCAGATTCTTTTCTTTTTTAAACTTAATGTTATTGTCAAGGTGATGTACAGAGGGGTTACAGTTACATACCTAAGGTAGTAAATACATTTCTTGTCAACCTTGTTACCCGTTTTTCCACATTTTTCTCCCAACCTTCCCACCTCACCAAATGTCCTCCTCTCCCCTAGTTATACAGTTAATTTCCAGCATATTCTCTTGTGAGTATCAAGGTTGCCTTGATTCTGTACCCATATCTTCAGAACTAAAGAATCTCTTTCTTGCAGATGTAGGGAGAGGCCCTCTGGAATGAGTGTCATACGACTTTTGAGTATGGTCAGAAATCTTCTCTGGATTCATGACTTGCTATTGAAAAAAGGTTTTAGGAACATGTAAACGATCCTTTTGCTTCCATCTTCTCAAATGCTGAAGTCATATTTTGGGGGTACCATGTCCAAAACTCCATCACTCAACAATGTTTATGGTGTCACTGCATTATGAAAAAGACCCAATGTTTAGTAATCATTTACTTACTTAAAATGAGGCATTATTCGTCTATTTGATGGGGAATATATATTCATTTTTCTTCTGGCTTTACACATTATTTTAGTCTGAAAAACTCCAATAAGTGGGCTTATTCTTTCTGAGTATTTAAAAACTGAATAATAAATACAGAACAGAGACTTTTATATATTAACATCATCACCTATTTTCCCTGAAATACAAAGAACGTTACAGGAGGAGGAATGTTGGTATAAAGTTGCTTATTTTTCTATAGAACAGAATTCTCCATTCCAAGTAATCCATTTGGTGTTTGTGCATGTTGTCAGTTGCTTAACTTGTGTTTCATATTACATGGGCATTAGACATAGAATGTGCAATATACCCTGCCTTCTGAAACCATTTGGATTAATTTCTGAAGAAAGCATCCATCTATGAAGTTCAGGCTTTAAAGTGACATTGTAACAATAAACATTATTTAGCCACAGCTCTTTTTTTTGAGACCAGGAATTTATTTCAAATGCTACACAGTGCAGCTAGTTTTGTTTTAAATTTTATTAGCTAATATTTTGACTACAAATGGCAATCTTATTGCTTTATCCTCTGCTTCTTTTCTGTATCTTTGTATGTAAGAAATCTTCATTTACTTGTCTATTTCCATTCTCTTTTTTCTCTATCTACAATACTTGATACTTACTGAATCTATAATGTATTGTCACCTAAGCAGAAAATAAGTGGATAGAATTCCAAATGTGAACATCTAGCAATGTATAAAAATTGCATAAACATGATTTACCATCTTTTTACTGTCTTAAAATTAAATTATACCAAAAAGGATATAAAATTCAGCAGGTGAAAGGAAGATCTATTGGCATAAAAATTGTGAAAGGACAATCTAAGGAGCATAGAATCAACTAATGGCCCAGGTGTCTTAGAGGAGATGAGTTAGAATTTGGAATGCGATGGATAAATTTGTTAATATTGATTTTACCCAGAGAAAGAGTGTGAAAGGTGAAACAAATAGATAAAAAATATTACATTTTAATGTTTAATACAAACAGAGAAGTAAAACAAAATATATAGAGTAAACCAGTTCTACTTAATATAAACCTATTTAAAATGAATAAAGGAAGAAAACCCATGAAATACAGAACTCAGAATTTTCATTATCCCTGTCCATAAGTAGCCAATCCTCCCATGGAATAAACTTAATTAGAATTTTCTGGTTAAAAATTATTAATTTATTATACATATTTGTGCTCCCTCTCAAACACCATAACACTGCAATAATTAAAATTAAAATGGAATCTAGCAGTTATGTCTATGTCTCATCCAGGCATAGTAGACAAAAGGAAAAAGACTTTTCCAGATGAAGACAGAGTTCATGAAAGGGAAAATATGAAAGTAGTAACACAAGAAAAACTCTAAAACCTAACAGAAGGATATGGATCTGCACAATGAAAAGAGTATAAAATCTGTTCTCTATCAGAAATGATTGGAGATAAAAGGAAAATTAAACAAGTTATGTAAAGGTCTAGTAGACCCTGAAAATTTCCAGAGTGGAAACAAAATAAAATAAAATAAAATCTCCAAAACAGCATTGGTCTTTTCAATAATAGAGCAGAAAGCAAAGAAACAAAGACCAAAAGCCTTTCAAATTCTTTGGCTTGATTTGCTAAGTGTCTCTTTGCGTTTAGATGAAGCCGCTCTAGAATCATAATCTTCTCTAGCAAAATAAGAGGATGAACATGGAAGGTGGAACCTGGCTTCCAGGTTTGGATCAACTAATTGCTAGTTCTCAATAGCAATAGTAGCCTTTATATGTCTATCTAGGCAGAAGTATCTGGGGGATAAAGGAAATTTACAGACTCATTTGAATAACAAATAGCACCACAACATTGTCACCAAAGAGATATATTTTCTACTTCTACCATTTCTGTACTGGGAAACTCACTTTACAAATGTTGCTATTCACATTGCTGCTTGCACCTTTCCTTAATTCATAATGACTGAAGCAGAATTTGTTGTGGACATGTTGATCGAGCCAACAGCCTCCTGTCTTGGATGAACAAAAATCTAAGAAAAGGAGAAACCAGGTCTTTCCCTTCCCAAACAAATCATCCACAAGTGAATGGCCAAAAAAAAAAAAAAAAAAAAGTCACTCATGCACACTGTCCCTGAGCTTCTCCTGCTCAAGGCTAGTACTCTACCACTTGAGCCACAGTACCATTTTTTGGCTTTTTCTGAGTAGTTTAATGAAGATAAGAGTCATATATTTTTCTGCCCAGACTGGCTTCTCAGAGCTCAGCCTCATAAGTAGCTAGGATTACAGGAATGAGCCACCAGAACTGGGCTCATAAGTGAGAATTTTTGTAGTTATAGAAGAGGAGGGCCCCACTTTCTGGGAAGGCAAACAAATGCCCTCTTAAAAAATGATGTAATTCAAGAAGTGGATGCACAGGAGAGGTGAGAAGCCTACAGACCTTCAAGGAGCAGAGTGAAGACGATGAATACAGAGCCTGGAGAAAAAAAGTTTAGTAAGGGTGCTGATTGCTCACTCTATAATCCTACATATGGCACAAACACACAAAAGAGTCAATATGAATGCTCACACATTTTAAGAATTAAATTTCAGACAGGATTTTCTCTAAATGAATAAAGTTAAGATTACTTAGCAGCTTAGACATAGTGAAAAATGGAGTCTATGGGAATATTTAGTCAGACATCATAAGAAAACTAGATAATAGCAAAATAATAATAAGAAAAGACAATAAAAAAACCAAACACACGTACAAATGTCTGCACAAATAAGAAAATTTAATAATGCTGGTGGTTTGGCTCTGATTTACACAATATACATGTCTTCTGAGACTTGCTTGCTTGCAAACAAAAATCAAAATCCATAACTAAAATATCACACTACTTACTGTTGGTAGCATTACAAATTGAATTACTTAGAAAAGCTATATGTCAACTCCCTCAAAAAACCCATAGATTTTTACATATTTTCACAATAATTTCATTCATGGCAATTTTGCTAATTGTTATTAGAAAACAGTTCAATAAAGAAAATATATAGTATAATTATCTAGAGTAGCTTTAAACAAAATAAATGTCTGACAAGAAAATAATAATTACAGTAAACTAAATGATGCACTAAGATTTGTAATTAAAATTGGCAATTGAAAGTACAACATAAAAAGAGAAAAAATAGTTATGATGTAGAGATAAATGGAGAATGAAGAATATAAAATTGTAAAGTTTTCTTTTTTAGAAGAGGAAAAAATGCCAATAATTTTACACAAAACCGCTAAAGATATATGATCAGAGAACATATTAAAAAGAAGCATCCATAACATTAAACCTGAAACGTAGGCTTTTGAGATAAATGCAAATGAAACTATATCGAAACATTATTTTTCATTTACCACAGTAAAAATCTGAAAGCCTGATAATGCACTCCATTAGACAAATTGTGAGTAAACAGATATGTTCATACATTGCAGTTAGCATGAAATAATAATGATCAGGTGCAGAATCGCATAACCATAATCTCAGCTACTGAGGAACTGGACAGTAGGTTCGACGCCAGCACTGAAACACTGCACATAGTGGGTAAGGCCTGTCTTCCAGAGTGCAGTGTGTAGATTGTAGTCCAAAGACAATCAAGGTAAAAAAAACTATGAGAGCCTATCTGAAAAATAACTGAAAGGCAAGAAAGGCTCGAAGCATGGCTCCAGTGTAGACCTCTTGCTTACTAAGTACAAAATTTTGAATTCAAACTCTGTCTCCAAAGAGAAAGAATACCAAATAGTAGAAAAGAGTCTTCCAGTATATTATGAAATTACATATTCCTTGACACAAAAATTTAGTTCTCTAGATCCACCCTAAAAACATGAGAGTAAAAAAAAATTTGCTAAATTATGGAGAAGCCATGGTAATAATCTTGCTAGGTTTTATCCATATGGAGTAAAAATTTGATTCTTTTTCAACTTTTTAACATACGAGGAGATAAAGCAAGATTCCAACAATCAAGATCAATATCAAGTGAATGTATGATCTCTAAAATTCATTTACCCATGCTTTCAAAAGACAAATACAGAAATATGTTTAGCTATTCTTCTTGCAATATGTCCTACATGGAGATGATTCAAACTAAAATACAAAATTCTGCCTTCTTTGTATAATGTGAAAAAGAAGTTGTTTAAGCCAAAGCAATTTTTAGGTAGTTCATCAAGTATCATATAACATTTGAGACAAAGAAAGTAAAAACATTTGAGACAAAAGAAAGTAAAAAAAAGAAAGAAATTAAAAGTACTCTCTCTTATCTACTCTTTTGCTTTGTTTGCTCTTATGCTTTTTCTCTGTTTTTAAAATCTGCATTCAATTTCTTTTTAAGCAGTTTACTCACTTTTACTCCATTTATTGTTTTAGTGAATAAATGGATCTACACAAGGACTTTATTAAGGAAGCATATTATGAATGTTCTAAGTTTTAGAAGTTGGACCTGTTAGCAGCAGCTAACACTCCATAGCAATACCTTTTTAGTTTTTATCTACTATATAGAAAGTCTGTGTAGAAAGATTCAATCACAACAGTAACATCAGAGTTCTCAAAGGATCCAACTGTTAAATAACTCAGCATAACAAATTTAGCTGTTTTCACATGAACCACTGATGCGCAAAAATAATTTCCTGCTAATCAGTAGTAATGACTATATACCCAGTGAGTCACTGTTACACTTTAAGAGGAAGACTGTGCTAATGCGTGAATAATTATTGACCTGATTAAGTGTCCAATCTTGCTCTTGAAAAAAAAAACATGAACATCATTTAACAATTCAGCTGTATATTGTCTGTGCGATAAAAGCAAGGGGTAATTTGGATAACTAATGCACCAGCTAAACTCCGTTAGGCAGTTTCCAAAAGTAGATGATTTCTATCTCTCTTGAACATTTCAGGAACCTACATTTTTCTCTGCCTGTGTTCTAAAAGTGCTGCCAACTATTTTCTAATTTTTCTCCCCTAATGGTAAGGGGGGAAGAGAAAATGAAGTAGATGATAGGATTTTATCTGCCTCTAAGTTAAAAGAGTTTAAAATTCAGATAGAATGCTATTGCTGGTTAGTTCCATAAAACATTTCTTCACAAGTCCACACTTCAACTCTGCTACAAAGATAAGCCTTTTGGGGAAACCAGGCATGAACAGGATTATAAAGACCAGTAACTCTGTGTAATGTAAGAGTTCAGAGCTATGACTTGTCAGTTTATAATTGCCTCTAATCAAATTGTTACTTCTGGTTGCTTCCCTAAAATTATCTCCCATTAAGTTCAGAGAGAGAGAGAGAGAGAGAGAGAGAGAGAGAGAGAGAGAGAGAGAACTGCTTCCTCTGTCAAAATGTCTTGACACTATAAGTCAGATCAGAGGAATAAAAAGGAATGCAATCTGGAAAGGACAAAAACATGCCTACCCTTGTGAATGAATGCACTGAGACTGTGAACACCATGTTAACAGCTGGCCGAATGCACTAAGTTAGAAGACAAATTCTTAAAATTCAAATGTACCCTACAGAAATCAATTGAACCTTGCAACAGGTCTGTTCGAATAAAAAGTTTCACTGTGCATCACTCCTTTATGTATTCAGCTCTGTTTGGAGAATGGTAATCAACCCATAATCTCGTAAGGGACAAGAACAAAGTTTCCTCTTTCAAAACAAGTATTTTTTTTACCTATTATGATATAATTTGTTAATCATCTAAGCAATACCAGAGATAAATCACAGGAGAAAGTATTCCTGCAACTTACAGCTGACATGCAATCAGAACAGTCTTACTCATCCTAAAAATAACTAAAAATCCTTGTTGCCTCTTTGGAGTTGGCAAGACATTTTCACAAAATGCTATATTTGGACATGGAAAGGGCACACAAGCCAGAGACATCTTCATTGGGGGATATTGTTCTTATATCAGTTCTACCTATTTCAAACCACTGCTTTAATTTTAGCAGGAAACATGAGACAATCTCAGAGGCATTCTGAAACAACAGTAATTTTGAGTTTGGATCTCATGAGACAAGTGTATCTTTAAATTGTTTGCACCTCAATATTAACTCTAAGCTTTAATCATTTAACCTTTTAACTTCTCACATATTGAATGGCATTTCTGTGCATCATTCCAGAAAAGTGCTGAGTTCCCTACTGTATTACACCAATGGTTTACTGAGAAGTTTCTGTTTGCCACAGTCTTTAAATAACACTTCTATGCTATAGCATTAAGGAATAACTACTATTCATTCTCAAGACACTTGGCCATTAATAAAATGTAAATATAATGATCATTATTCTCTGTTTAGAAAAATGAACCAGTAAATAATCCATTTAAAGATGACTTTTATCTCAGATTACCAATTATAATCACAAAGAGAAGGACTTTCAAAGGAAAAAGTATTGGTGAAGAAATTTGACAGGATTTTGAAACTATTTATTCTCTACCCATTCGTAATCAGGCACTGTTGTCTCAGCATAATAATACTTACAAAATTTTTATTCCGATATAGGATTCTTTTTTATGTCTAAACGTATTCAGTATGTTATTACTTCTTCTGATATGGACTCTTCCATATTTGACTGAACTTAGATAAAGCATAAAAGATTCCAAATGATGCAGACTCCAAGATGAAATTGGCTAATACCTGAACACAATGAGATAGATGGAAGTTGTCTTCTGAGAATTGCCTCCAATCTCACTTCCAGACTGTTAAAAATTGATGCTAACAAATGAGCATATGCAGAAGCCAGTTTTTCCGATCAATGACCTTTGATTACACTAGTTCAAACCCCTGTGACAAATACATCTCTCCAAATAAAGAAGAAACATGTGACCTGTAAAGATACATGATGATCATGTAGCACACAAAAGAATTCTAGAATTCAAATTCTTACTCCAATCAGCAAGCAGCTTCTACTCTTTCCCTTCTACAAAGTCCTCTGCGACTATTTAGTTTAAGAAGTAAATACGGGCTTTTTACCCTTGATCCTTTTCTGCTCCACCTTCAAATAAAACTGAGGTCCATGGTACTGTCTTCTCTGTCCATTCAACAATGAGTTCTTGCAGAAACTCAAACACATTATTATGATTCTTCACCCGAAAAGGAAGTTTATGTTCCTGTTGGATTGACTGATTCAATAGGGCAGGATAGGTGTTGCACATGAGTTGGCTTTTCTTGCCTTACTTAGTTAAGCCTTTGGATTCAAGTAGGTCATAGAAATGTATATTTCAATCTCCTCACTGAAATAATCTCATATCTCCCTCACTGGAATTGCATTAACATTGTCACTTCTATCCCCACCACTAAGTTAGTGAGGTTTGTCTTCACAGTGGTCCAGGTCACTTCCTTCTTATTCTTCCCAAGGCTAGAGTAGCTGTAAAGCTTTATCAAAATTAAATATTTGTGAAACAGTGTGTAATGCTACCAAAATTATCCACATACAGGGAAAAGCAACTTAGATTGTAGGGAAGGTGAATGAAAGCTTCCTTTATATTTCTCTTTCCTAGAGGGAGATATTAACTTACAGTTATAGATCAAGATAAAGTTTTTAAAGTAATGGTCTTTACTCCACATATTTCTGAGAAAATTTTAAATGTGGAAATTAGATGCATAGGGAGATTAAAGAGTATATTTTGAAAATGGAACAATAAACTCTATTGATATATTCTTAGAAAGTGGGGGATGAAAGAAGAGATAAATTTGGTTGTGATGAACTGTATTTATCAGTGGAAATATCACAGTGAAACCCCTGTGAACAATTAATAGAAATGGAATAAAACACCATCTATATTCAACTAGATAAATGAGAAATGAAAAAAATTAAATATCAGAAAACAACCCCAGAAAATCTTATGATATTATGAACATTTCTGGTCTATGAAAAGAAAACAAAAAGAGGAAAAGACAACCTCAAAACTTTTTTTAATCATCACAATATTGAAAGCTTACTGTTAGGAGATAAAGTTTGCTTACACGTGAGATTTGAAAAGAATCAATAGTGGACACACTGAAGCGATTCATTTTATGTATCAACATGGGCTATTTTGAGAGCCCAGTACAAGGACAAAGACCAACTCAGGGAGTACATTTATGAAATGTGTACTCCTGATTAACAAAAAGTGGACTTTCTAATAGGAACTATCCTCGAAAATAGCTTCTATCTCTTGGGTAATGTGTGTATTTTACTTCATAGAAAGGAAAACTAGATTAGACATCTTTTCTGGGTATGTCTGTGAGTATATTTCCAGCTACCACTGACATTTAGACTAGTAGGATTAGTTAACTAGATTAGTCTTCAATTTGACTGGTGTTCTTCTTTGCTTGGAGAGCCTGAACAGAAAGGAAAAGAAATTTATTTCCTGCCAAGCTGCTTCACCTCTCCCCTGCAAGAGTTATCAAAGTAGATAGCTGATGAATGGGAGCACTATTCAGGCAGGAGAGAAATGTTTATTCCCAAACTGCTGGCCTGTGGCAGAATGATGCAAAGCTGGAGAGAAGGGCTGAACCACCCAGAGTCATGCCGTATCTACAGCAGCAGAGTGGTGCAGCCAGGTGGATTGGATGTGACTTCAGAAACGGGGTGGGGGGGAACTGCCTCCAGGTGTGCCAGTTACATAGGTAATGCAGACACACAGGTAGTAGGAGGAGTCCTGGGGGTGGAGGGTAACATCCCGGGAGTGGACAGGACCTTACCTCCCCTAAACAGAATTTTTGCTTCATCAAATAATTTGGTTTTCAGGCCTTAGTCTTTCCTTAGTCTTGGGAATCTGGCTTGCAGGCAGCTCTTAGTTTCTATCAAGGTGTGAGACAATTCCCCATAATTAGTCTTATCTTTCCACAGACAAACATAACACACACACACACACACACACACACACACACACACACACACATGCACACACAGAGATACAGTTTCTCTGAATTGTAATATCTGACTCAAGCTAATGGAAATAAATGATTACAATGTCTCAAGTTTAATCACATTTTTTTGGTCATAGGCAATTGTCCAATGATCATCCTTACTACCATGCCCAATTCTTAAAAGAAGAATTTGAAGTAAAAGTTTAACATTCTAACCTCTTTGAAACTTTCTTCAAAACCTGAGTGGGTAAGAAGATGAAAAACACAGACCTAATTGAGCTTTACTGGACACTCTAGTTTTTATTTTCCATTCTCTACTTGCTCTTATAATACATTTCAATTCAGTAAGTGTTCATTGAGCACCTACTCATGACAAGCTCAGAGAGCAATGGGAACTATGAGGGACAAAAAGAAATACATTGAATGTTGTTTTTATACTCTAGAGAACCTTAAATTCCTATTAGAGAGAAAATACACATAGATTTTTTTTCAAGTGCAGGAAAGTCTTATAAAAGCAAATTATTAAGGATACGAGTAAAAAGACACAAGTGGATTTGAAAGAGAGAACTTTTAAAAGGTACAGAACTTAAAATGAAATTGGTAACTTAAGAGAAGCATATCAGTGGAGTTATGGAAGGAAAATTGAGTATTAGACTATTGTTGGTGACATGTTAGAGGGCTCAGAGAACTGACAGGTGATGATTGTGATAATAAGCAGTAAATAGAGAAACAATGATATACAGTGGTCAAAGAAGGGCATATAAAAGCTCCTTTAGATTATAAAGAGTATAAAATTTATGTATTAAATGTCAGCACATAGATTTTTCTATGATGAACTGAGATGCAGCTTTGTTTTTCTATCTCTGTGAGGCTGATAAAATTACAGAGGTAAATTTTATTTCCTCTGCACACTGAGTCAGAAACCCTGGCAAGCTCTGAGGGCAAGACATGTTTTACTTTTGCTTGAAAACATTAGCAGCTATTAAAATAATTCTCTTCATTTCATCTGTTACACAATAGACAGAAAATGCATGGGAGAAAAGCTCATACACCCAGGATCCATTAGTCCTTTCACAGCTGGGGAGAAATAAAACCCTGCTTTATCAAACTAATTGCATTATTATATGAGACTAACTTCACTCAGACCCCTTTTCTCTGTGTGGAAAATAAATAACCAACCCACTTTTCATATCCCTACCAAACTCTGCTCATTTTTAGAATATTTATATTACTCCTTGGTAGATAACACATTTATTTTGTAGTTTAAAATTGTCACCTTATCATTTATTCAATAATTATGCCAATGTCTACTGTATGTCAATACTGGAAGTAATACAGTGATAAATGGCCACAACAATCCTGGCTATCATGTCCTGTACAAGGCAGGGAAGGAAGATGGCAGCAGATGAGTGAGCCAGTAGTTGATATGGTTTCAGAGCATGGCTGGTGCCACAAAGTAAATAACAGAATGGTCAGAGATTGCAAATATTTCCATTTTTATATCACTCCAATATCTTTACATAAGTAAGAATAGTTCCTATGGAATAATTTCCTCTGCTTGGATATTTGTTATGGTATAGCTCTGATTTCTGCATTTAAGAAGGTTTTCTTAAAGTTTCTAAGGTGTTTGAAGTGCAGAATAGAGGTTGATGTGTCTAGACAACAGAAAAGAGAATATGTTGTTTGACTTCAAGATATGAGGGTACATTTTCACATCTATTTGGACAATAGGAAGGAATGCTGTAGAATTTACATATAGGAAAGAATTTGGGAGAAAATAAGTAGATCAAATAACAGGCTGAGGGTTATTGGAGAATGTAAAAGAAAATAATACTTGCATAGAGTTTTAGAAAGTCATCTAAAATCTTATCTTCGCAAAATGTACATTAGGTAGTGTGCGAATTTCTGAAAGAGGAAAATTTAATCAGTTATTTTATGCTATGAAAGAGAGAAGATGAATTGAAATTCCATTTCCCTATGCCCTGGACTTTTTCTAAGAAGGCATAAACAAAGAAGTATAGGGGAGCAACTTCCAAACTATTCCCCAACTAATGTAAGTGAGTTTTATTAACCATTATTTTGACATCCTCACTGTTTCACATACTATGGATTCTCAAAGAAGATATAGAGGCATGGGTCCTACCGTCAAGGATTTTATGTTCTATATAAGCAATCCTTCACACATGCAACAATCAAAGAGGTATGTCATGACAACTGTCAGCTGAATGGATTAGAACACAGGTCTATGCTCATTTCCTGTTCAAGATAATCTAGTGATATAAATATCAGTGTGGTATAGATTTATCTGAAAGTATTACGTGAAGCAATTGAGGAAAACCCACTTTCAAACAAAGAGGTTTTGGAGTGCTAAGTAAGTACTCTGTATTATTCAAAAGGTAGGCTTTAGCATTGACTATCTGATGGAGAACAGGCACTCTGACTATGTTCCTGTAATTAATGCTAGTCAAGGGAAAGCAATGGAAAAGATTCATCAAAAGGATGGCCTATGTGACAGGCTTAGGAAATCATATTGGCAAATTTTGACACAAACTTAAAAAATGGAGAGGAACATCAGTTTGTGCAGAAAAACAATGATGGACCTCTAGACAGAAACCAAGAAGATAAGAACTTTTCTGAGAAGACACTCATCAGTAACTGTAAAGCAGATAGAGAAACAAGTTAAAATTTCATGCCAAATAGACTTGCAGTTTAAGCAACTTTTGTATTTCTCATTGCCTTTCTTAGCTTTAAGTTTGAATGCAAAAACTGAGACCAAAAGGAGAACCTGAGCCACCTGCAGATGACCTGTAGCAGTTGGGTGTTAGGACCAGGCATTCTTGGAGGTGATGGGGCCAACCTGCACAGTTAGAATGACATTTTGTTCACACTGAGCTGTCCATCTGCTTTCCGAGATGAATAGTGCTGCAGTTCACAAAAAAGAGAATCCTGGTCACCTATAACTAGATCTGGAAAGCAGGCATGCATGAAATATGATGAATGCTTTTCCTTCAGCAGAATGCAGAGCAGAAATGGAGGAGGATGAAACAGTGTTAACACAGTTGGACAGAGGTGAGCATTCCTCTTCTCTTGAAGTTGAACGTCATTGAGATCTTCTACAGTGATCTTAAGCCGCTGTGATTTTAGTACTGATATGCCCAAAGGACCACCTTGCAAAATCCACCTTTTTACTGTCTAAGAAAATTCATGAGGATAGGTACTAATCAGTTCTGAAGGAGTGTACCCCAAAATCGCAGAGATGGCCACTGATTTTTCCAAAATAGCTAATTTGCTAATGATTCACTTCTTGCACGGTTTTATTTCTACCTCACTGGAAAAAGATCAACAAAACAAATTATTATAAGAATATTAGTAGAAGTGTTTTGCAAAGAAATGAGTGTAAATTTCTTTGACCTGGCAAACATCCCAGAGAAAAGATACTGTAAAAGAGAGCAAGCAGAGAAGAATTCCTTTTTCTCAAAGCTATAGGGATACCATTATCTTCCAGAGTTAACAAAGAAAAGCAGATACGTAAATCTTGAACAGCTATACTATATTCATTTCAGCAAGTCATCATTGTACAAATAATAATCCAAATAAAGATTCATGGTACAAACATCAGATTTCATTCTTCTGAAATATTCTATAATAATTCTATAGTTTTGGGTCACCAGGTAATTTCACATCAGATTTTATACAGCATATGTATCAACACAAAATATAAGAGAAAACATCTTACCCCATATGTGATGAATGCAACAATTTACTTGCTAGTCTTGTAATATCCATATCTGTTTTATTTTATTGAAAATCAAATCTATAAAAGAATGGCACACAGTTGTTGTTTTTTTTGTTTTTTTTTTGGCCAGTCCTGGGCCTTGGACTCAGGGCCTGAGCACTGTCCCTGGCTTCTTCCCGCTCAAGGCTAGCACTCTGCCACTTGAGCCACAGCGCCACTTCTGGCCGTTTTCTGCATATGTGGTGCTGGGGAATCGAACCTAGGGCCTCGTGTATCCGAGGCAGGCACTCTTGACACTAGGCTATATCCCCAGCCCCTGTTTTTTTAATTATAAGGAAAACTACATCAAGGAAAAAGTTGGCTAACTACTTCCTACAATTGTCAAATCACTTCCTTTCAAATTCTTTTCTCTCTTTGTCTCTCAGTTATTTCGGAGCATTCAGTAGAAAAATGCTTGAAAACTTTCAGGTTTTAAACACTCTTATTTGATTTTGTATTAGCTCAGTAGACAGTCAAGAATCAAAATAACATTGTACAAAACCATCAAGCTATTATTTTAAACCAGAAAAGCCTACCAATTATACAGTTCTATAAAATATGTTCAACACACCTATGTTAACTTTTGTACTGACTTGCCATAATGTTAGCATTTCCTTTCTGGAAAAGCTTTCAGGTTTTTCAAAGTGGATACAATCTGAAATCACAAATGGTTTATTTGTGTCTTTGTAAAATGTTTGCAAAGATCCAGTCAGAGGATTCTGTTATACACAAAGGCAGAACAAATTACTTCTAAAATATATTATTCCTTAATCTTTGCCACGAGACTTTTAGTCTGTTTCATTCATGCACTTTGTACCTGGCTTAAACTAAGTATAGTAATAACAACACTGGGTCCTCTCTGCATTAAGGCACTTGATAGCAATTAGTCTTCTGGATGTCTATTATCCAAGCAGACACATTTTCTATTATGTTCTTCTGCCTTATCTTCAAAGTTCACAAGATAATAAACTCAAAGCCTGGTCAGTTAAGTCTTCTTCTACAGAAAAGTCACTTTATTCCTACAGTAGAGTACAAGTGGGTGTATGTATGTATGTGTACATGGGGGTATTAATGATAGTACTGCTATACAATCTGCAAGCACTATTGTTTCCTTTCCTATTCAAGATGCTAACATACCCTTTCAGACAAATTCACTTTCTTGACTGGATTGTCTCACTCTGTGGAAACAGCATTTAGGAAAGCTTACTGAAATGAATTCTCCATCAAGTATGCATAAAGAAGCATTTATAAAAATGTGTAGATGCATTTTCTCTTTCTTTTTAGGGACATGATATTTTCCTGTATTCTAACGTGTACCATCCTGTTAAAGTAGAAAGTCACACAATTTTCTTCCAAGTCTCGTATTGATATAAAATCTGGTAATGCTGCTGTTGTTTCAAAGCTAACCTTTGAGAAGACTTAAATATATGTAAGATCACATAAAAATTTTGTGTGTTCATATATAATTCTAAAACTTACTAATTGGTCTTGTTTCCAACTCCAGAGGTAAATCTTGAGAAATTAAAACTGAACAGCAAACCCTGTTTGTAATGACTGGTTTAAGTAAGGCCATTTAAAAATGTTTACCAGTGAAACCTAAGAAGAGGCTACTGGGGACTTCTGAGAAAATTCTCCTTCCTGATACAATAGAAGACTTGTAGGCTGACATGTCATATCTACAGGTAGGTGCTGGAACCCTATAGTCATCTTCTGATCAAGAGAGCAGATGAGGACAAGTCCTAGATATTGAAGAAGCAGAAGAGAAAGATGACAGGTCCTCTTTTGCTTTATGGCATTTTTAAATTAGCCAGTGCTGAAGCTTCCCACCGCAGGACATTTCATTATGTGAGACTGTAAATGTTATTTATAGTTTAGGTGACTTGAGTTGGATTCCCTCTTATGTGAAGCTCAGAGACACCTAACGGGGGAGAAGGCAAAATACAAACCATAAATTTGGTGTTCAAATGGGGAAAAGAGAATTATGAGATGGGACAAACTGGAAATATATTTTACTACTTATCAAAGTCTGTATAAATGCTTTAGTTTGCAAAGGGCATTAAATATGTGGCAATTTTTCACATCTTAATGAGAAGACTTAGAAACTATCAATTGAAATGGAAGTTGGTACACAAATACAAGTTCATAGGCAAACTTCTTCAGTCTGCTTTGGAAAATTGCTTTCAGCCTTTATTCAGTAAATATAAATAGGGGAAATAAAAAGCCCCTCATTTTTGGAAATGTGTTAAGAACTGAGGTACAAAACTCTATTATGACCTATTACAAAAAGAACATATTGAAGCCATGTAATCCAGGGGGCCCTGACCCAAGTCTATTTCATATACACTGAATGTTAATTTATTTCCAGTTTCTCGTTGTAAAATCTAAGTGGACACACTTTTAGTTAATGAAACTTTCACACTAGTGTACATGAATTAACTGGATTTTCCCAACTGAACAGTGATAAATTGTGAAATAGCCATCAGGCATCCAACCAAAGAAGAACTAGAGGGCTGGGGATATGGCCTAGTGACAAGAGTGCTTGCCTCATATACATGAGGCCCTGGGTTCAATTCCCCAGCACCACATATACAGAAAACGGCCAGAAGCGGCGCTGCGGCTCAAGTAGCAGAGTGCTAGCCTTGAGCAAAAGAAGCCAGGGACAGTGCCCTGAGTCCAAGCCCCAAGACTGGCCAAAAAAAAAAAAAACAAAGAAGAACTACATGTGAGGTTGAGTTTAAGCTCACCTAAATAGACACACATACAAATTAACATTATGAATAATTGGTCCATATTATTATGTTGCTTAACACTTTATTTCTAACCTGTGGCCCGATGGAGAACTTCCTGTGATCATCTGTTGAAAGAGGAATAAAGTCATGTTTGCTTCACAAAACACTTCTGCTGGATATATCAATGTAAACTGAGAACTACTTCTGGGCTATAGCCAAAATAGGGGAGTAACCCAAAAGGTAAGCAATAGATAGCTCATATTTTCAGAAGTATAAATCCTTGGGAACTTTTCCCCTAAGTTTGTTATTTCATTTTTTACCTTTTGAAACAACACAAAAAACTTCCCACCTTAATCATGACAGATACATATCAGTAGCACTAAATATAATCACAGTGTATTCTATCATCCTCTAAAGAAAACTCTTCAGGTTGGAAAACTGAAACTCTGTACCCATTAAACAATATTAGTCTAGCTTTTCCTCCCCCCCCCCAGTCTCTGGCAACAACCATTCTTCTTTCTTTTGTTTATTTTATTTTATTTTTATTTTTTGCCAGTCCTGGGCCTTGAATTTAGAGCCTAAACACGGTCTGTCCCTGGATTCTTTTTGCTCAAGGCTAGCACTCTGCCACTTGAGCCACAGTGCCACTTCTGGCCATTTTCTATACAGGTGGTGCTGAGGAATCGAACCCAGGGCTTAATGTATACGAGGCAAGCAGTCTTGCCACTAGGCCATATTCCCACCCAAGCATTCTGCTTTCTATCTTCATGATTTTCACTCTTCTAAATCAACCTCATGTGAGGGTGATCATTAGGCATTTTTCTTCTTGTGACAGGCTTATTTCACTCGGAGCGATGTTCTAAAGCTATCTCCATATTTAGCATGTTAGGATTTCTTTTAAAAGCTTAATAATATGCCTTTGTTCATACTTTCCTTCTTTGATGCATAGTCGAATCGTTTTATTGTGAATAACAATATTATAAGCATGGCCATAGAAATAATTATCTACTTGGAATTTTAAATTCTTTGGAAGTACATCCCTTGAAGTAGAATTGGTTGAATCCATAATAATAAAGGCTTATTTTCTGAACTTGTGTAATTTGGTGAGAATGTGTGTTCTTTATCACATATTTCTCCTATGGAAATTTTCTTTTGAATATATCAACCTTTGATGTCTGTCTACTCAAGGGTAAAAAGAGAAAAATGGAAAGGAGAATATTCACTGGTCTTTTCAATTCACTGGAGTTTATATGAATCAGAGGAAGAGTGGCTTGCCTCAGAAATAAATACATGTGTGGAAATGTAACAATAGAGTTTCTTGGAATTAGTTTGGGAAAGAAGAAGAGGATGAGGGGTAAGTTGGATGTAGGTACATTGTATGAAAATATGGACTAAAACTTATGGAAGAATGCTTGGACAATAAATTTCAGTTAATTTAGTCAATTTAAATTTTTAAAAGCATCACAGCTACCCATCCCTGATGCACAGCCTTTTGGCAGTTCACCATGTATTTATTTCTGAGGCAAGCCACTCTTCCTCTGATTCAAATAAACTCCAGTGGATTGAAAAGACCAGTGAACATTCTCCTTTCCATTTTTCTCTTTTTCCCTGTTAGTTCATTCTTCTCCCTACCATGAATACCTCCTCTAGACTGATCATTCACCTTCCTAATACTCAATTTTGGGTATACTAAAATGAAAGCCTCTTGTGCAATGCTGGTAACAAAACTCAATCAACAATTGCAAGAATTATGTCACATACAATATGTAGACTTTACATAGTTCTTTCTGTTAGTTTTTGGGCACAGAAATCTAATGAGGGTACATGGGACCCACAGATGCATCATTAATCATTTTTGTAGGCTTAGAAAGAATAGTTTCTTGCTTCTACTTTCCATTTACCAACAGTAAATTGTGCCTCTGTATTCTGTGTGAGAAGTACTTTATCTCTGTACTTACTACTATATGTTTTGCATCCCCACCCTATAAACACATACTAAGTAAGAAACGACTAAGTTCTGAGTAAGAGAAACCAAAAATGATTGGCTAAGTAAAACACAAATGTAATTCTCTCTCATGCAATTATCAGAAGAGGGCCTCCCAAGAATGCCGGGATGTATCTGCCCCACAAAAGTTATTCCATTGTTCTGCTATGCATTGCCACTATTATTTAAGATGAAACCATTTACTTCAACTTTGGTGGACACATTCAAGAAACCAAACAAAAAACAAAGGTAGAGGCAAAAAATATACAAAGCCTACTTTGAAGACAATGTGCAAGACAGAATTTATTCCATGTCCAATCATTGTTTTCACAGGATGGTAATTGGGGGTAAAAAATGTCCATAATGAGAAGTGGAACTATTGTTATAGAAGAAAAGGAAAGAGCTGTTGAAGTGAAAAACAGAATCAGACAAGATTCACACAAAGCTTGTAAATTCACACTTAGCTTGTAAATTTACCTGAATCTTCTTCAATGGAACATAAGCTAATGGAACATAAAAATCAGTAAGGTGTGCAGACTATTTCCACCTTATACCTTTCTTGATAGCTCCTCTGCGGCACTAAACAGGAACAGGCTTCTTTTCATAAATAGATAAAGAAAATTCAAGGGTAAATGAAGCTTAAATTACCAGTTGAAATATTACTGTTATATTTATTAAGGGATGACTTAACAAGCATTAATTATAAATTACTATTTTAATTAGGTCAAGATACTTTTGAAATCTATATAGTGATATCATTAATAGCCTCAGTTTATGCTCATCTATTATTAGTATTATTTTATATTTAACAATAAAGATAAAACATGAGTCAGTACATAGCATTATATATCAATCAAAATATTCTATAGTCATGTAATATATAAGATGTTACATATTATATAATATATATGCATTATATATGATGAATATAAAATATGTAGTATATCATACATAATTACATGTTACAATTATGTATAATATAAGATATTATATAGGCTTTTCTGTTTTATAGAGATCATTGTAATCCACACATTTATTTGTGATAATAACAATATGGCAATGATCCCGAAGTAGGAATCATAAACTAATGAGAGGAAGAGTGTTAACATTGCTTCTAGTTACTAATTTTCTGATCCTTGAAAATGACTTAATAATGGATGATAAATTAGTAATAAAATATGTTTTCATTTTAAATTTCCACTTTATATATACATAATATATTAGATATATAATTACATAACTTGCAATAGTATACTAGATGTAATATATATATAAAATACATATATACCCTGTATATATGGATATGGGTATGCAATATATAAACATATATAAGGTTTGTATAAACATATTTTAGAATTACATATATAAGTATGTAGTACATATTTAGTGAAAGTTTATATACATATACAGTAATATTATATACATATATAGTAAAAAATATATGTATATGTACAAAGTCCATTATCAATATCTGTGATAGTTATGTAAAATAACTCCAAACTACAAATTAGTAAATAGTGAATTATTGCTCTAGATAAATTTAATTTCATATGAAACACTAGCCACAAAATGTTTCATCAATCAATCAATCAATAAATATAAATTTGTTTAGTGTTTTTCATTTTAAAGACACCTTATTTTAGCTATCGGTGATTGATTTACATTGGATATATACCCAATAGTATTATAGCTCATGCTTGAAGGAAATATGTCCAATACATACATTTCCTCCATTAGACACAAAACAGTCTTCATGTGTGTAGGAACAGCTACAAAGTTATGCAAAGATACAAAGAGCATCAAGATATAGAATATGAACCTAAAAACCACAAAATTGACACTAGTTTACAGCACAACTATTAGAGAAAAAAAGAGAAAACCATTGTTGTATTTGTTCTTAGCAAGAAATGTGTGCATCATTTAGACCATTGGAGAGCATCCTAATGATTTTACCATTATAAGCAGTGATACAGTAAATGCCAATGGCATTTATCCCCACATTATTTTTATTTACAGAAATTTATGGAAGGTGACATTATTAGATTAAAAAAATTAGGGCAATGGATTTTAATTTTATTTAAATATGTAATTCTTTAAGAAACATTTCTAAAAAGATTGTAACAAATGACACTAACTACAAATATATAAAAATCAACAGTTTAAGAAAAAAATATTACTTAATCCAGTTTTTCTTACTTCCTCTGTAAATGTAATAAGGCAACAGACTCACAAATACTGAAAACCACTGACAAATACGATTTTAGGATTTAACCACTTTTTTCTAACAGGCCTTCAGATTACCCCTTACTCTTTTATATATATATGATTATATATATATATACATGTATATATGTATATATATTATATATATACATATATATAATCAAACTGAATTACAGAGAGGTTACAGTTTCATATATTAGGCATTGGATACATTTCATTTACTGTTTGTTACCTCGTCTCTCATTCCCCCTCCCCCCTCCCCCTTTCCCTTCCCCCCTCCCATGAGTTGTCCAGTTGTTCAGTTCATTTTCACCAAACAGTTTGTAAGTATTTCTTTTGTAGTTGTTTGTCTTTTTTTACCCTGTGTCTCTCGATTACATCATACTGGATCGTATTTATGAGAGGGGGTAGCTTTTTCTTCATTCACTTTGGCAAGATATTCTACTTTTAATAACATTAACATATAAATAACTTTTATATAACATTTATATAACATTCTACTTTTATATAACATATTTCTTAGAAAATAGATAATGATCCTAGTTTAGGCATTTAAATTTCTCCAAACATAATTTTAAATTAACTTTATTATTGGAAAATTTGTGCTCAATAGCCTGATCTCATTTACTTTGTTTAATGCAATATATTTGGACACTTCATTCTTTTTTTTTTCTTTTTTTTTTTTATTAATTGGACATAAATTTTTTTACAAGGTGTTGTGCAAAGAGGGTGCAGTTACATAGTAGGGCAGTGTGTACATTTCTTATGATATCTTACAACCTGTTTTTCTATCCCTTGTCTAGGTCAGATTGACATATATGCAATATACAATGTATCAAGAACATATACAGTATTCACAGACTTGGTCTCTACTGTCTCTCCGTCTCCCTTTGTTAACAGTCATATATCAGGGAGTGGACACTTCATTCTTAAAAACATATCCACCATGAAATACAAAATATTTCCTTCAGGAATTTTCTCATTCCCTTATATGATCAACTCCATCTTCTAGCCTAGAAGCTCAGAAAACTGTTATTGAGATTTGTATAGTACAGTGTGCACAATGACATGGAAAGAAAATTATATTATATGGCTTGTTTCACTGAACATGTCACTTTTTCTTTATGTTGTCATAGGCCCAGTATTATTAAATTAATAGTTTTTAGAAGTTTTCTTTAAATAAATTAATTGTAAAAAAGGTTTATTATCATATTAACATACATGTGTATAATGTACTTTGATCAATTCATTCCAATTATATTCTTAACCCACTCACCCCCCACCCCTCTTTTTCAAATTATTATTTTTAAATAGTGTGTATGGCTTTTCCACTTAATATGCCCATTTGTGTATACAGTATCTGAAGAAGCCACACACAGGTGCTCTAGAAAATGGATTCAGGTACAATCTTCATACTTTATACATGCTAAGTAATCTGTCATCTCTTCAACATACTATCATTTGATTACCCTTCTACAGTGATTTGAGTGCTTTTCACTTTGGGCATATTTCCAATAGCTGCTTTGACACTGATATCCTGAAAATAGGTTTCATACAATGTTGTCTGGTGTTATAGTCACCTGAAATTCCACTGGATTAGATGCTCAAGGTTATTCATATCCACTAGCAGTTGACGCTGCCTGGCCATGGCTTGTTGGCTGAAATCCATTTTCTAGAGGCCTTGCTTGCAGCTTCCCCAGGTAATTTCAACTTGTCTCAGCATGTTCTAGGGGTGCCAAGTAAACCCACAGAAATATTAGAAATAATAATACGATTTCTTTAAAGCCATTAAGCTTTGAGGTGTTTGACCCACAATACTGATAACAGAATAGAATAAAAGCAATGAATAATCTTTTCTGTTGCTTTATTTTGTGTACTTTCACATACCCATTGCCCAGATATACTGTTCCAGGCCACTCCCAGCAATCCTACTTCCTCCAACGAGGCCCCACCACCCACAGGTTCTATAAGCCCACAATAATTCATCCAAGTATGAATCATCAATACATTAATCTATTGATGAGGTTAGAGCCCTCATAATCCAATTATCCTTGAGCATTCAGTTAATGGGCCTTCAGGCAAACCATATTCAAACCATAATGTAAGTTTATGTATACTTCATATAGAAAATTCAGATTAAATTTATTAGATTGTATTAGACTCTTTTGTTGCATAGTAAACTGCCTAACATTACTGGCTTATAACCCAAACCGTGTACTATCTTTCAGGAATGCTTTAAATAAATTCTTTCTTATTATCTGCCAGGAGTTTGGGAAAACTTTAACTGAGTACTTTTAGTCCAGCTCTCCAATAATTCTGCAAATAAGGGGACAGCTGTGGCTCAGTCATCTTTAAGACACCTTCAGGAGAGGCACTACTTCTAAGCTCACTTGCATTGCTGTTGGGAGGCCTCAGGAAATTTGTTTTCAAGATCATTTCAGTAACTAATAACCAACCAGCTCTTGTCTTATGATTCTTAGAGTCCTCATTCATAGTCCTCTCCAAATGACAACTTTCAATGTGGCAGGCTGTTTCACCTAGAGTGAAAAGCAACAAAAGCAAAGAAGCCTCAATCTTGTAACTTTACTTCCAACGGTCATCCCATAACTTTTGCCATATGCTGTTGTTTTGATGCAAGTCACTACATACAACCCATTTACAATGATGAAGATGATGATGGTGATGATGGTGGTGATGATAATAATGATGTAGTCGTACAAAGGAGTTATAAGACCCTATTTCAGATTATGAGTATAATGATCCTTGGTCAATGTCACCTCTTCCATAGTTTTACTCCATTTTTTTGCCTCTTGTTCCTACCCTCAAGTTACACAGTTCACATTTTAAAAAAGTATATCCTATTTTTAATTAGAACAGATTACACTAAGATATAAATACCACAAACCAGGGGTTATTGTGCTCTAGTTTACAGGCTGATTATTACAAATAATGTCGAAAGAGTGGCTCTCCTTTTAGAGAAGAGTAAAAATAGACATCTATTATATACTACACAAAACATGAAATCTTGACAGGAATTGTTTATAATCTTAGTGAAAAGAAAACCCTGCAAAAATGAGAGGAACATTGCCACATCCTTTCTAGCTATCATTCCTGTATTTTGTCTGTATCATTTTCTAAATATTGTTAACTTCTTTCAACTTTTTAAGTCATTCAGCCTATTGTTTTTAGAAACAACTAATCATTTTACAGTTATGTTTCTTTCATTTTATATATCTGGAGAAAATACTTTCATAAGCAAAATGGCATTCTCAAGTTTAGGAATAAAATGGAGAGTTTGGCATTGCATTTATCTCAATAGGTAGGAGAAGTCATGAGTGTATATGTGAGTATTCACAGGCCATGGCGCTGCATAGAAAGTCTTACAGATAGTAAACAGAATGTTGTCTAAGTTTTATGTTACCATGAGATAAGAAATTATGACTGACATTGTGAGTACAATTAATTATGTCAGCCATCTACAAAGGCAAGACAAACTTTCCCACATCTCAGAAGCTTAAAATAAAAATCGTTGTATGGAATTATGGGCCTATGGGGGAGTCACAATAAACTGATCTTGTTGGGATCAATCAGGCTGCTAAAGGTCTTCTGGTGGGTAGGCAATGAGGTTAGTCTTAGAATTATAAGGGATTTAAGATGCTGTCACTCTTTTCCATGCCTCCGTGGAAAATAGATGTCCTTTAATTAGGTTATTACCCTACCAGTTTCATTTTCCCCCCTGAAGATTTGAACGTGATGTGAAAGCTTGAACATTCTCAGGCTTTGACAAAGGTATTTAGATTATTGGTACACATTTGTCCAGATCTCTTAGCCAAACTTCATGAGTCTACATGGACCCCCTTTGTTGTGAGCTTTCCTCGGTACAAAATACTTTATATTGCTTCCATTGCAAGAGGTAGGATGGAGACACCATTCCTTTATCCCAAAGGACTTCAAATAAAGAAGGTTCTCTAGACTGGCCATTCTATTTAAAAGTACTGGATATTTTCTTTCTGTAAAATGGAAACCACAATTTTTCCTTGTCATGTTCCTCTAACAATGACAATTAAGCACTATAATTTATTTTAGAAAATGCTTTGATAATAGAGGATTTTGGAAAATCCTATAATAACATAGCATGTCATGATCAAAGATTTAATAAATACCTTCTTGAACATTCAAGTTGAAACAAGAATGTGTGTACTTGCTACCATGATTCAACTTTGAACTGGCGATACTACATAGTACAATACAAAACAAAAAGAAATACAAGCACTTATGATTACTAAAACAAAGCACAAAGAGAAATTAAGAAAGCTCTTTGTTCATCTCAACTATTTAGCTTGCAGATACATTCCTAGAAGCTTTGCCAGTTAATAAAAAACATAAAATCACATTGATATCATTGAGTCTCTATCAAAGTGATAATAAAAATTGTGAACATCTGACTTCTTTAGAATATTTTTACATTCACATTTGAAAATATATTTTACCTCTTCATTTATTTCAGTTTTCTCCAGATAAACATAAATAGCTAGATGCATCCTTTATAGCCTTTACATTTACTTCTAAGTATTTAAGGTTTGCTTCATTGTAAATGAGATCATTTTTTTAAGTTATTGCACCCATAATTTGTCAATTTTATTTTTTAATCAGTGCTTTTTTTCTTTTGGCATGATGCTTTATTCTTTTCCTTATTACTTTAGGTAGAACCTCGGTTCTTTGTTTTTCTCTTTTCCTCCATATAAATGGAGAGATTTTTGAGTGATAAATTTCTCCCTGAGTGCTATTTTGGCAATTTTCCATACATTTTTTATACATTGTGTTTATATTATCATTACATTTTCTGACTCTGGATTCTTTCCCTGACCTAGGCACTTTTAGAAAACTTCTTTTAAAAAAAGTTCAAACATTTGGAGTAGTATAATTCCATTCTCATTGTGTTTCTATTTTTAATGTACTGTTGTTTAAAATGTAACTGTAGGTTACCAGTTTGTAATAATCACTTACACCACCTTTTTTGGTTCAGTACCTGATCATTCTGATTCTACTTTTTGTAAAAATCAAGTACAGAGTGGGGCAGGAACCAGTGGCTCACATATATATTATTAGCTACTTAGGAGGCTGAGATCTGAGGACAGAGGTTCAAAGCCAGCCAGGGAAAACTCCAAGAGACTCTTATCTCCAATTAACCACCAGAAAACTGTAAGTGCCACTGTGCTTCAAGGTGGTAGAGTGCTAGCCTTAAGCTCAAGACTCGGGGACAGTGACCAAGCCCAGAGTTCAAGCCTCACGAAAAAAATAAAAAGCAAAAGAAAATCAAGTACATTTCCATACTCAACAGCCATGCTTTTACCAAATAGAACTAAATTTTATTTTGTTAATTGGTCATTGAAGTAGAATTTATTTTTTCTTCATGCTATCAAAGTAGAAATCACAATACAACACTTTTACTTGTGTTTCAGCCTCTTGGTTCTATTTCTGAGTAATTTATAATCAGATATTTTTTTCTTTCCTCCTCTGGAGATCAGAGAATCACATTTGAAAGTAAAGCAGACAAATCCAGGAGATTCTTATCACCAATTAGACAAGAAAAGCCAGAATTAGAAGTGTGGATCAAAAAGTAGAGAATGAGTCATGTACAGAAAAGCCAAGCAAGAGCCAGAGGCCTTGAGTTCTACACACACACACACACACACACACACACACACACACACACACACACACTAATTAAATAAATAAGTAAGTAAATAAATAAATGGCCACAATCAAGAAGAAGCAGTGAAGCATGTAACAAGGAAGAAACATTGGTTTTCTGGGTTAGATTAGAACATAGCAAGAAAAGACTGAAAACTCTCAGAAGAATTCATGATCTCATAGCATAGGAAGAAGTAAAGCCAGAGTAGATTTTCCTACAATTAATATTAAGTTATGAGTTGTCTTTGTAGAGCACAAAGTTCCAGTGTCACAGGACAAGATCGATTGCTACTGAGAAACTTCTGCTTCCTTAGTCAATGCTCATTCCATAAACCTGTGAATCAGAGCTTAAAATTGTTTGTGAGACAGGAAAACCAACCAGAATTATTTCAGATTTCTCAGCAGAAACCATGAAAGCAAGGAAAGCCTTGCCACATCATATGTGGCCATCATATGCCACATCATAAAGAAAAATAACTATCAACCAAGAATTCTGTACCCAACTAAATTCTCAATCATAGCTGAAGGTCAAATAAAAGTCTTCCATAGCAAGGAAAAATTGAACCAATATATCCCACTAAACCAGCATTACAGAATATCCTCAAAGATGTCTTCCACATTGAAAACCACAAAGACCACAATCCAGACAGAGAAAGGATTCCCTAAAGGAAACTCCAGACTATTAGAGCAAAAAAGGGAAGACACAGACCATACAAAGATAGATATCATCTCTAAATCCTAACACTCAATATTAATGGACTTAACTCTCCAATTAAATGACATAAATTGACAAGTTGGATCAAAAACATGATCCATCTTTCTGCTGCCTCCAAGACATGCACCTTGCCAGCAAAAGCAAACATACTCTAAAAGTGAAAGGCTGGAATAAAAATCTACCAAGCAAACAGCCCCCCAAAGCAGGCTGGTGTTGCAATCTTAGTATCAGATAAAATAGACTTCAAATTAAAAGCAGTAAAAAGATGTTCCCTGGAATCCCAGTTTTTCCAGGGCTTTTATCATAAATGGGTGCTGGATTTTTCCAACCCCTTTTCCACATCTAGGGATATAACCATGTGATTCTTTACCTTGTTCCGGTTGATGTGGTGGAAAATATAAAGGGGATCCAAATAGGAAAAGATGAAGTTAAACTTTCTCTCTTTGCAGATGACATGATCCTATACCTACAGAATCCCATAGACTCTAATCCCAAGTTACTAGAGCTGATCCAAAACTTTGGCAAAGTAGCAGGATATAAAATAAATCCTCAAAAGGAAATGGCTTTTATATATGTCAACAACCTGAAGTGCGAGGCTGAAATAAAAAAAAAGCAACACCTTTTGCAACAGCCTCAAAAAACATAAAACACCTAGGAATAACCTTAACCAAAGAAGTGAAAGATCTCTATGATGAGAACTTTAAAAATCTGAACAAAGAAATTAAGGCAAAACTTAAGAAATGGAAAAGCCTCCTATGAAGAATAACATTGTGAAAAATGACAATATTACCAAAAGCTTTCTACAAATTCAATGCAATACCTATCAACATCCCAACACCATTCTTCAATGAAATAGAGTAAGCAATCCAGAAATTCATATGGAACAATAAACACTCCGAATAGAAAAACCACCCTAAGTAGAAAGAACAGTGAAGGAGGAATATCAATACCAAACTTCAAGCTGTATTACAAAGCTATAGTAATAAAAAAAAACACGTTGGTACTGGCACAAGAATAGACCCAAGGACCAATGGAACAGAACTGAAGACCCAGAAATGAACCCACAGACCTACGGCTATCTAATCTTTGAGAAAGGACCTGAAAATATAGGTTGGAACAAAGACAGCCTCTTCAACAAATGGTACTGGTAAAACTGGGTCAACACCTGTAACAAACTAAAAGTAGATCCCTGTTTATCATGCTGCACCAAATCAATTCCTAATGGATCAAAGACCCAGAATTAAAATCAGATGCCCTGAAAACACTACAAGAAGGAAGAGGAGAAACTCTTGGACTCCTTGGCATGGAAGAAACTTCCTCAACAAAGGCCCAGAAACACAACAAATAAAAGAAAGGCTGGACAAGTGGGACTGCATCAAACTGCAGAGCTTCGGCAGGGCAAAGGACATAGCTTCCAAGATAAACAGAAAGCCCACAGATTGGGAAAAGATCTTTACCAGCCATACAACAGACAAAGGCCTGATATCTAAAATATACAGAACTCAAAAAAGTTAAACTCCTGAAAAACAAATAATCAAAGAACCAAGAGCCCCCTCAATAAATGGGCTAAAGACCTAAAAAGAGCCTTCTCTGAAGAGGAAATGAGAACGGCCAAGAGACACATGGCAAAGTGCTCTAAATAACTAACCATAAAAGAAATGCAAATCAAAACAACATTGAGATTACACCTCGCCCCAGTAGGAATGCCCATTATCAGGATATCTAATAATAACAAATGCTGGAGGGGATGTGGCCAAAAGGGAACCC
Source organism: Perognathus longimembris pacificus (assembly GCF_023159225.1). Taxonomy (NCBI): domain Eukaryota; kingdom Metazoa; phylum Chordata; class Mammalia; order Rodentia; family Heteromyidae; genus Perognathus; species Perognathus longimembris. Next base: position 35,112,869 of record NC_063165.1, read on the forward strand.
TACTACATTGTTTGTGGGAAGGCAAACGTGGTCAACCACTCTAGAAAGCAGTGTGGAGGTTTCTAAGAAGGCTAAACATAGAGCGCCCACCCAGCAGCCCCACTTTTGGGCATCTACCCAAAAGAATACAAGCAAGGCCACTCTAAAGCCACCAGTACAACTATGTTGATCACAATACAACTTGGCATAAACATGGAACCAACCCAGATTCCCCTCAGAAGATGAGTGGATCAGGGAAATGTGGTACATATACACAATGGAATTCTATGCCTCTATCAGAAGGAATGATACTACCTCATTTGTAAGGAAATGGAAGGACTTGGAAAACAATCATACTAAGTGAAGTCACCCAGACCGAAAGAAACATAAACCCTATGGTGTCCCTCATAGGGAATAATTAGTACATGATTAGGCTAGTCATAGCCGAAGATCACAATAGCCCAATAGCTACACCCTTATGAACACATAAGATGATGCTAAGTGAAATGAACTCCACGTTATAGAAGCAAGTGTTATATCATTGTTGTAATTATTTTCAACATGCCAAGTGAAAACTTAAAAAAAAAAAGGTCAGGGCTATGTGTTCATGCATATTTGAGGGAACAGTGCTATTGGTTACAGACATAATAGTAGAATCTTATTTAGGTGAATTACCAATGAAATGAGAGAATGTAAAGTTGTCAAAATAGACAGGTGATGTGACAAGTGCATCTCAATTTTAATACACAATGTAATGAACTTGAAGCAAAAGACTAATAACCAGGAAGTAAAATGATCAAGTGGCAACTGAGTAGTCAAGCTGTTCTCATCATTTATTAACCATGTAACCATCCATTCAACCTACATTCACTTACTTTTCCATTTGATGAAGTGGAGCTGAAGCTAGTACCTTCCCACTGAGTTGTAGTGGGTATTAAATGAGATACTGCTAAGTGTCAGTCACTGCACAATGCTCAAGGAGTTGCTATTAGCTAGGGGAAAACAGCAGAGATTCAGAGAGGCAGCCAGGAAACAATATACAAGCACAAATATAGAAAAGCAATTCTCAAATGGGGAATGCTTTCTTTCCTTTGCTCTATTAACTCTCTGTCCTCAGCAGGACTCTGACTATTCGGCAAACCCATAGGACATGTTTAAGTTCAGAGCAATGCTTTTCTTCCTTAAGTACCTTACCTCCCTCGCCTCCTTTTCCCAGGCCACAAAGATCTCTTACTGCCCTGTTCTGCCCTAAGCTGCCAGCCAGATGCTTTATAAGAGTTCTCATTTACCACATACAAGGAAGCAAAAGCTTACTTAGACTGCAGGATTGTACTGTTCTATCAAACAACACCAAAAAGGGGTTCCTGCATGTGGCATGTGTTATTTTGTTTCTTTTTTCCTTTTTAGCAATAAGCTGACTAAAACAGAATATGAAGTGGGAAAGAAGCTAGAAAAGAATGTACAAAAGAAAAAATTGTGCGTGTGTGTGTGTGTGTGTGTGTGTGTGTGTGTGTGTGAATGTACAGAAATGGGGAGCAAGGGCTATAGTAATTACAAGAAAATTAAGTTACTAAATCACATTTGTATGTTTTTCATGTATTATTGTATGTTTTGTTCATGTGTTATGCTGTTTATACTAGCACTTCAGATGGTGCCCCAAAACATGTTTGTATACAGGTAAGTTCTATTTTCTTTAAATTCTCTAGGCTAAATTCCACATTGACAGCACAAATACTTCCATCTGGATATTTCCAGCACATGGCTCAATTCCCGGCACATAGTCAATTCTAAAATATTTAATATGAATAAGAGAGATTAAATATACAGACAAAATTGGCCAGATATTATCTAAACTACAAAGAAATCCACAGTCTTTAAGATAAGTTTGGGAAAAGCAGAGCTGTAATATATCTGGGCCAATACCAAAAGCTGACAAAAGTTAGGTATTTAGTAAACTGAATTTATTATTGTTGTCAAGACCTCTAAACTCATTGCTCTTAAATCTAATATTTAACTCTAAGGCTCCTAACTTGTGCCTGTCATTCTCTTGCCTATTTAATTTGTTCTGGAATTCTACTCTAGAGATTGAAGGAAATACCTTAACAACATCAAAACAAAACAAACCTAACACCACCAGAAACTTCATTCAGGATATTGTTCAATGCTGAAATTATGGTATTGCTTCTAGGCACTACATCTTCCATACAGGTGCTTCTCCTAATGACTGACTCACTTGGGGCATCACCTATCATTTATCTAACTTTATGAACCCACCTTGGATCAAAAACTGTGATTAACATATTGAGCTAAGGACTTAATTTCTGAACTTACATTTCTAGGTATAATTTATAGTACTGAATCTTAACTGTTTGGCTTCAACAGTGATGTTCCATATATCTGGTTCATAATAATAAAAAGGTCTTTAGAATATTCCTATGAATAGAATCTCTCTAAATTCTTAGTAGCTTAATCCAATAGAATTATATTTGTTATCATGAAATACTCAACATGTATGTTTCGAAATCAGTAGACATTTCTCCTCTCTAACCATGTATACAGCTAATAAAGTTATCTTACTTCACTGATATTATTCACCAGCCCAGCCCACATAGATATGAGAATCCATCCTTTTATCTATGCTTTGGTGTAGATAAGACAAGTTAGCTGTGATGTTTTGTTTTGTTTTGTTCTTTATCATATAAACTTCACTGTATGATAGGCAGCCCCTAATAGGATTCCTCATGATCCCACCTCCTGCTGTGCATATGTTCTGTGATTCTTGCCTTTTGATTGTCTGCTGTACTTATTCTACAAAACCTTAGTAGCTTCCAGGAATAAGTGATAAAGCCTGGATTTGCTGGGTGCTCACATGTGTGCTAAGTGGAAGAAGCTCTCACAGGTGAGCCCTATGAAGACCAAAGCTTTAAGGATCTAAGTGGACCCTGTAGTCAATTACCTATAGAACTGAGGGTCTTGTCCCATAAACAATGAGAAAGTTAAGTCCTTGGAAGCAGATCTTTCAGCAATTGAGCTTTCAAAGGGGACCACAGATAATAAAGCTTGACTGCAGCTTCATAAGAAACTTGAACCAGGATATGCATCCGAGACCTTCATCAACAGAATCTGGCAGATAATTCTTTTGTGGTTTTTAAGTCACTTAATTTTGAAGTCACTTGTTACTTCAAAGTAATAATAACTGGCAACCTAATTAAAAATTAATAACACTTAGGTAATAAATTTGTTTAACTAGACTTTCGCCTTTCTTCCAATTCTTTCTGCAGAGAGCACTGATATTGATATACACAAAGAAATTCAGCACATTACCCTCATACATCATCCAGACAATAGCACCTATTTGTATTTATACATATGTTTTCATATTTAATTTTATAGTCATGCATAAGCATAAGCTATCATATCTCTGTATTCCAAACCTATAGATTCAGCTAATCCCAGATCAAAATATTTTTAGAAGTCTGTAGTGAACATGAACTAACACTTTTTCTCATTATTACTCCCTAAACAATATAGTACAGCAACTACTAACGATATGTTTACATTATTTTAGGTAGAATGTAGCATCTAGAGATGACTTACTGTACATAGAAAACTGTGCAAAAGTTATACTAAAATATCATTCAATTTGTCTGAGGGACTTATGCATCCATAAGCTTTGACAATTTTAAGGGTCATAAAACAAGCACTTGCCCTTGTATAGATTTAGGGGTGATTGTATATACTTCAAGAAAAAAAATTCTGAGTTTTAAGCAACACTATGGAAAGCAAACATTTACACAAGTCAAAATCATCATTAACATCCATCTAATATTTTGCTTTGAAAAGGTGATAACCTTATGATGAACTAAGCTATAAGCACAAAATATGTATGTGAGGGCTTGATCCCTAGTTTATGTTCAGATAAGAAAAGATAAAGATAGTATATAGCTAAGTCTTTGGGAAGAATAATCTTAAATATATCCATCAATATATTGCCTATAACACTCAGCACAGAACATTTCATATATTTGGAACAAGTAATGAAACCTAGTCTGACTTAAGGTGGATTTTCTCCCAGAGTCTAAGAACTTCCTGATGTGCAAAGAAAAATATCATAAAGCTTTGATTTTTCATTAGCAAAATGCATACTTGGTGTTTATTTTTTCTGTTTCCTTAAGGGTTCTGTGAGAAATAATGTGATTAAATATAGAGAGCAAAACTTTGGAGCAATGTCTTCAGTATTTTTTAATTTAAAACTCTAGAGCATTTGCAAGTACAAATTAACCAAGAGGCAGCCTCATAGTGTAGAAATAACATAGGCTGTGAAAGCAGAATACATTGTGTTGACACACATTTTTCTCTGCCCTGGAAATTTCTCAGTTTCTCAATTGTTTTTTCCTATATATAAATATGGATTATTATATACCAAAATAATTTATAGTAATGTTGTAAGGTTCTGATTAATTCTACTAATGTCAATATTTTAATTCTGTAACTAGTGTGTAAATGTTAGCTATCACCATCATGATTAAGTATAAGAGTTCTAAATAGACTAATAAGTGAATACATCATTTCTTTTTTTCAGTTAATAATAATAATGATCAAAGAATATTTTATGTGGACTGGGACATTGAACAATTACTCAAAGCTATACCATTGATAATTGTATTATTTTCTATGTCTGAATTTGAAGCCTAGATATAAGGCCCTATGGTCTATACTTAATCTATCATTATCATATTCCCAACACATTTTGTGGTAGTTTTCTCCTAATAGTTTACTCCTAACAGTTTTTAGCTTTGAATTTCAATGATATTTCAGGTCTATTTAAGTTCGCTGTTTTTCCCTATTGCCTTTTGCTTCTCCTAGATAGGATACGTTTAGCATTTTGTGTCCCTTTAGGCTTCTCTTTGCTGTTATAGTTTCTCCAACTTTCTGTGTTTTTGATGACCTAGACAGTTTCTAGGATACTGCAGATATTTTGTAGAGTGTCCCTTAAGTGGGATTTGTCTGATGTGTTTTTCCCATGATTAGCCAAGAGTGATGTGTTTTCAGAGGGAGACCATAGAGGTCAATTGCCACTCACATCACATCTCAGCAAGGGCAAAGACTATCTGTATTACATACAACTTCTGATGTTAACCTTGATTGTCTGGCTTAGGAGAGCATTTGCCAAGTTTCTCAATTTTTTTCTCTTTTTCTAAATCATGGACTCTTCAGGAGAGTCACTGTTCAGAAACCAAGCTTAACAAGTAGGCAGGTCTGGTGCCGTTTATCTCAAACAGCCTCCATGAAGTGTTTAGAATGAGTCTCTAAACAATTTACAATTTATCTATTTTCTCCAACTTGATTATGAATTCAATCATTTACCAGTAAGGGATCTCATAGCTACTTATTTTGCACTTTGGATTACTATCTAATAAAATCATTTATTCTTCAAAGTCATCAAGATTTGGCCACTTTGGAGAGCTCTTTCTGTTGGCTTCTGTGTTGCTTTGACTTTGCTCTGTCATTGTGGGGTCTGTTTTACTTGTTCTGCTTATTTTGTTTGGGACACTTTTCTATTTGTAATAATATAGGCTTTATAATTGAGTTAATAATATGACCTATAATTTCACAGTTTAAGTACTTATACATATCAGGAAGAAGGTAATGTATGTTTCCAATAGCATTACCTATAAATTTTGTCCAGGCATAGGCCTCTTACATTTTCTCTTTTAAAAAATTGTTTGGAGTAGTAATCAATTCCATTAAGAATCTAATTTAAAGAAACATAAACAAACAAACACAAAAAAATAACAGCACCTCACCCTCCAAGTAACACCATATCTCTTCATTCCTCAGAAAGTAAATACACTAAGAGCTCCCTTGGCCATACAAACCAATATAGGCTTATGCTTGCTGTTTCAGTCTTCAGAGGTGCGCATATTCATTCAGGAGAATGCCTCATAAATTCCAAAGGCTGGAAAAATGTAATCAGTCCCCATTTAAGATCTTAGTGAGAGCTAAGTTCATGAAAGAACAGCCTCCTTTCGTGTACGGGAAGATGGGGCTTATGGAAATAAGGAGATGTTAAGACTATTTTTATAGGTTAGATTCTTGGCAAATCATTCAGTTAATTTTTCTAGTGTACTAAACCATACCTACTCAAATGATAGAAACATAGGTTGCTTAGCTTTCTCTTTAACCTGAGGTTTCTTCCACTTACCAGAAAATAAATTCAGGTGTATATTGGCTTGAGATTGAATTTTGTTGACTCTGCAACGCTGAATAAAGTTGAAACTTAGTTCACAAGCAGATGTTTTGTTTTGGGTTTTTCGTTTGTTTGTTTTGTTTTGAACTTCCATGGAAGCTTAATGGCTCTTAACACATATCCCATAAATCCTAATTTGGCCTGTCTTCAAACATTGCTCTTGGTCATTTTTGATCCATTAAAAATGATAAGTAACAGGCATCATGTAGGAAGTAAGGGAGTTATAAAAGCATGAACAAATCTTATCAAAATTGTTGCTTGAGTAAAAATCTTTAAGAGGTATTAGAAGGAATACAATATTGTAGATTTCCTAACAGAAGCAACAGCATAAACTGGGCTCTAGTGGCTTATAACTATAATCCTAGTTACACAGGAAGCTGAGATCTGAGGATTGTGGTTCAAAGTTAAGCCCAGACAAGAGAGTCTGTGAGTCTCTTATCTCCAATAAGCTACTCAGAAAACAAACAAACAAACAAAAAAGCAACAACAAAAAATCAGAAGTGGTGCTATGGCTCGAATGGTGGAGCACCAGCCTTGAGCAAAAGAAGCTTGGGGACAGTTCCCAGGCCCTTCCTTCAAGCCCCAGGACTGGCAAAAATGCCAAGAGCCACTGTCCATTCTTAGAACAAGCTCAGCTTTCAGATCCAGTTAATGGTGGTGAGAAAAGAGTGTCTGTTCTTTGTATCTTAAGTAGGCAAAAGAAATGTATGAGTTTTCATACTCAGTTAAGATTATCATACACTGAGAAACACTGTAAAAATACTAACAACACATGTTTAATACAGCCTATCATGGATTGCAAGGTCTTCTATGAATGGGTATTGTCTGAGTTACTCCTTTGGGATCAAAACTATCCATATAAATTTAAAATTCTACATCACCTATTAAGAATTACTTTTCAATAAGCGACACAGAGTTGCACTGATTTTGTCCATACGGTTTCTATGTTTTCTTTTAAAGTTGCCTAGTGCATTTGAATCTATAAGTGAATTTCAAGGCAGATTTGATTTGATGCAGCTTCAGGGATGAAACTTTCCTTATCAAGTATAAAACTGGGTAATCAGTAAAACTGGAGAGATGTGCTGCTACATATACTTGATGAGCTAGCACTTAACTGATCTATAGAAACAATAAAAAGGGTTGTAATCAAGTAACTTTACAGCTCATTAGAGAGACCTCACAGACAAACAGTGCCTTAAAAGGAATGTCACATGCTATGGTCATTTTTTAGCTGCTACTTAAGTGACTATGCTTCCAATTTGCTTATTTGCTCCTGGACAAAACAGCTGAAAAGTGTACAATGGGAGTTTCTTTTTTAATCCCGGTAACACATGAATTAAATTAATTCCCTTCTGATGAAATCAATTGTTTTTTTTTTAAAAATTCAAGATTCTGAATGTTGTGGGAAGCCTGAAGATAAAATTCACTGTGCAAAATAGGGTGAAGTTGAAGAGAAACAGGAAGATGTTATTCCTCAGTTCAAAGCAACTCCACAGTTTTGGCCAGATCAAAGTTGGCAGGGGTAGAGATTTATAGCAACTCAGATTTCATGAAATCATCTAATGGAATAGAATCCTTAACAAAGAATTAAAACAAAGATGGAAGACTTTAATTGAAAACTTGATCAATTAGTAAAGAGTCATAAGATGGAGGCAGCAGAGCATGAAATTTGATTAAACAGAACCACACGTCCCACTTCATTTCCAGTGATGTAGTGAAATAGATGACCTTGGAAAGAGAAAATGTTTGGTATATATGAAATAGCAGAGTGGTGGTTAACACTTAGCTCTTAGAGGAAGTTCTGTGCATAAGAAAGCTTTAAATTAAAATTCATATTCATATTCCAAGGAGAATGTACAGAGAAGTAAATTTAGATAATTGACATATAACCCGAATTTATGGCACTCCATCAGGGCAGATGAGATGCAGAAGATGGTTTCATTTCATAAATGTGAAGAACTGAGCATGGTTTGCTGACCTCTCAAATTCTTACTCATTTTTACTCTATATTCCTGCCTTCTGTGATAGTGGAAAGAAACAGGGCAAAATGGTATATCAGAGTCCAGTTAGAAAGAAAATGTGTGATAGGCCTCTCTCAAGAAACTTTCCTCTAGTGGTTCTCAGCTCATTCTTTCACAAAAATATGATAAGAAAGGAAAAGTAAGTATAAAATGGAGGTGTTTTGCAGTTCCTGCTACCATTGGTGATCTCTCTGCATTCTATTTAATATCAGGTAGAGAAGCAAAGTAAAAATGCAAACCTTTAAAGTATAGATATGCAATAGCTAATATTGGGAACATATCTCAAATGTAGAAATTTTTTTTCCTTAATTAGAAAAAATATCCTTTACCCTCTCATGTATTTCTCATCATTTTATTGCATTTCTAGCTTAATTTCTAATTGCTTGTTTTTCTGCTATATACTAGTCCTCTATTGCTTCCCTGCTGCTTCTCTTTGAAGATGAGAGTAAGTTTTGTTTCAGCTCCTAGTAAACTGACTCCATTCACAGAAAAAAAATGACATATGAAATAACTTTGGAAATGAAAAACACTCCATCTAGAGGAACAGGTAATCTCTGAGGAAGAAGTAGAAGATTATTGTTTCAAAAAAGTATTGAGTATTGTAATAAATTTATTTCTTGTAAAAATAAAGATGTTTAGTTTAGATGAAGGATAATAATAAAACAACCTTACCATTCTGGCCTTAGGAGAAAACAGATAGATACAAACTAGAGTGTTTTGCCAGAGCACCTCTCTCCCTTTCCATGTGCTTGCTTGCATGTGTGTGCACATCTATCACATACATCCACAAGTGCCTCACTGAAGGCTTCATTAGAGGATGGTGGCTTTTCCCACTAGTAAAAATCTCTTGCCGGCTTACATGCACACATTATACTCTTAGGCTGATTATTGTCTCCAGAATAAAAGAATGTATTTCTTTTCTGGCCTCATTTTAGTTACCAGCCTTTATGTCTTTCCTTCTGAATGTTCACTCACAGATAATTCTTTCCCCCCAGTTTTGTTTGTATAAATATGGTAAAGCAGGAAGACATTACCACAGAGGCTGTCCTGCCTATACCTCTCAATGTCACACCAAGCTGCAAATTAGAATACTGAAGCTTCTAATCTTTGACTTTCAGCAGCTGAAGCATTTTTTTGGTGTGTGTCTAATAAGGATATACAGCAAAATCTACAATTCTCACAAGTGAATTCAATTTTAACATTGGAATCTCTTAGAGACATACCTGCTTTGCCTTTATTCTAGAGATAAATTTGGGCTGTTAAATTGGATAATAAATCTTATGACAAATTTTACAAAGTTTTTCCCAAAGTGATTCTCAAACTTTAATGTGCAGATGCATCATCCGAGGATCTTATTAAAAAGCTGAATTTGAAGCAGTAAGTCATGAGTCGGGGCTGCGATTGTTCATTAGTAGGAAGCTTCTTCTCACACCCAAAATATTTGTGTTCTGCCAAATGCATGTGCTAAAATCCCATCTCTAATGTGATGCTCTTAGGAGGTGGAGCTTTTGGGGGGTTTGAATCATGAAGATGGACTCTACTGGAATGGGTCTAGTTTCCTTATCAAAGTGCACTATATCCCTCTTTCTGCCATGTGAATTCACCAGAAGTTGGCGATCTGTAACCCAGAAGATGACCTCAAAAGAACCCAAACTTGTTTGCCATCCTAATCTTGTACTCCCAAACTCCAGATTATTAAAAATAAATAAGTAAATAAACTTCTGTGGTTAATAAGATACACACCATGGTACTTTGCTTTAAAATATATGAGATAAGACTCTATTATGAGGCTGCTATGGCTGGTCTGAATAGTCAACACAGTATATTCACATTTTGACATGTGACAGGAACAGGGAAAATTGTGTTACTCTTATGTTACTATTAATATTTTATAACTAATGCCATAATCATTTTTATGCAGGTCAGATGAGCACCTAAGATCAATGTCTATTATTCAAATATTATTCCTACCATGGTTTGCCCCACTAGAGACTGACACCATGAGTGATAGATTGTCAGTATGACGGACAGAGCCAGCTGGACGAAAAGCCAGTGGCTTAATGGCCACATGCAACTCATTTTTGCATCCTTCTGCTGCTGCCCACAGATTCTACACATTCTCATTCTCAAGGGGTACACCTGACAGTGTCCATGGGACAGCTCGATAAGATAGAAAAGCTTGTATCAATCCTTAGAAGCATGCCTTGTGTAGTCTATAAAAGATAGGAATTAAAACAAGGCAAGGACACATGCATTACCTTTTCTTCTTTTCTTTTGGAAGACTCTTTCGTTGCCTAAGATGACCCTTCCTCACACCTGAGAGCTTTCTTTGTTTCCTCTTTCTCTGTATTTGCTCACACCTCACATGTACTAAGAAATTCTCTATCACTTGTGCACTAACATTACTTGAGAAACATGACATCAAGTTTGCCTCTGAGCACTACTTTCCAGGTAAACAGGATTGCCTTGTGGAAAATAGTGGATAATATCATTAATCCATGTGCTGTTTACCACAGTGCTAAAGCAGTTGGTGAGCACTATCAGTTTAAACACAAGAAAATCAGAGTCTGGATGAAAAAAATAAGTGAAAAGCAAACAAAATTGGTAATTTTTGTGCATATTAAATTACAGTACTCATGGGACGGGAAAGTGTTCATGTGGAGGGAGGAATTGCTTGTTTTTTTTTTTTTTTTTTAGAAACACTTATAAGCTAACGAAATTAAAAGATTCAGAGAGCAAGCAAGCGAGGAAGCAACTGTGTGAAGGGTGCCAATCTAATTACGGTGCAGCATATCCCTGGAGGCTCATCATGGCCTGCATCATCACTTATGTATGTCACCTTAAACAAGCTGAGTTCTTCCCCCATTTTCAAGGGAAAATAGTGCAGCCTTGAGATTCGTGTTCATTGAGCGATATTTACTTTTTAAAGTTAAATCATTACTTTCTGTCTTTGATAGTTTCCTATAAAACCCAGCAAAATAAAATTAAAAGACTCTTAAATCATCCCTTCCAGCTGATGCATAGTATTCCATAGTGTATATGTTCCACATTTTCTTGATGCACTCATCTACTGAAGGGCATCTGGTTGGTTCCATATTTTAGCTATGGTAAATTATGCTGTGATAAACATAGTAGTGCTGGAAGCTTTAGTGTGATATTGCTTGTAATCTTTTGGGCAAATGCCCAAAAGCAGATTCTATGCATCTATTAGAAGGAATGACTTACCCCCATTCATGAGGAAATGGAATGACTTGGAAAAAATCATACTAAGTAAAGTGAGCCAGACACAAGAAACATAAACTCTATGGTTTCACTCATTGGAAACAATTAGTAGTTGTTTGGGTTAGTCCTAGCAGAGGAGCAGAATAACACAATAGCAATGTATATATGATCACATAAGATGATCCTAAGTGAAATGAACTACAAGATTTGGAAATAAGTGGTTTGTCTAAGATGTTGTTATTTCCAATGCACCCTATGAAATTCTGCCTTTTTCTTTTGTCTTTCTTCCCCACACTTTTACCCCTGTTGCCACTGTAACTGACTTTGGTACACTGGGTATTGTAAGTATGTTTATCAGAACTAGGAAAGGGGAACATCAAAATGGAGAGACAAAGGGTAAAATGTGAAGAAATGTAAGAGCAATACTTACAAGACAATTGTACATCTCAGGAGGGTGGGGGGGGGAGGTGGAAGAAAAAACAAAGGAGATAAAAAGGTTGATAAGAAATGTTCTCACTGCCTTACATATGTAACTGTAACTCCTCTGTACATTACTTTGACAATAAAATAAATTTAAAAAAATAAAACACCAGGTTAAATAAAAAAGACTGTTAAGTCTCTGAAGGATGGGATATCCTCTTCTTTTTCCTCAACCCAATCACCTTGATTCTTTGGTATGCTCTTTTGTCTTTAACTGAATTGTCTTAAAACTCTCCTCATAGTTTTGTCCACTTTTCACAACCTTTCCCACAATGACTTTCCTTCCAGAACACCTTCATCTTTCTGCCTTGAGAAATCCAAAAGTTCTCAGTTAAAATACATCTTCTATATTCAGGCTGATGTCTATTTCCAGCCTTCCTGCCTTTGCTTTACCATCAGTTTTTCATTTTGCTTATTACAGAATTTTAAATTATCTTCAAGATCGTGGAGAAGAACAGCAATCAATATAAAATTCTGCTATAGTTTAGAACTTTTCTGAATTTTTTTCTCTTAATTTTTATTTAGTTTTAGTATCTGTGTAGCGAATCAAAGAAGTGTTCATTCAACATGTCAGTTTATAAGTAGAATGTATTTTGATCAATGTCACCTTCTAATAGTTTTAAAAAATTAGTTGGAGGTTAGATTACAGGAAAAAAATATGCTTCTTCAGGTCATGCTTCAAAGGTGAGTTGAACTGATATAGATTTAATATCTAATTCTCCCAGTTTCTTACAGTACAACAAAAACAAAAGAAAAAACATGTTAAAATAGTCTTCTCTAAGCTTCCATCAGAGTTCTGAAATTAGTTCAATTCCTGTCAACGTGTTTCCTTTTTTTTTAAGTTTCATGAATTTTTCACGAGGTAATCAGATAGAATTGAATGATGAGAATAGATTATTAATGGAAGACTGAAAAAGGAAAATAGAAGATCTGATCAGAAGAGTGAAAAGTTGAATCAAAATAAAAGGCAGAGAGATGGGAGAGGAACTAAATACAATATAGCCATCGTGATTGACTTTTAGAAAGGGAAAAAAGAATATTAGTAGAAAAATGGGCAAAATTCAAACAAAATGTTTCATTTAGTTAACAGCAGTATGGATGTGACGAACAAGCAGGTTTTTCTAGGACCTTCACAAAAGAGGAAGTTAATGAAGAATACACAGGGGCCCTCTAAACTTCTGAAATTTTCCTGTATGTGTAAAACAATCACAAGATAAAAGCTTATTTTTTTTCAAACTGGAAAAGACATAGACAGAAAAGAAAATGAAGCATAATTAATTCATTTTCATTCTAATTAAAGAGAAGGCAGAATAATACAATGATAAGAAGAAAGGTCTGGTTTCACAAGTTCAGAGCAACCTGACACAAGAGCTCCCCAGATCTTTCTTCCATCAGCAATATAATAATAATACCCACTTCCAGTGTTCTTAGGAGTTCTATGTGAAATCAAGAATGTTAAGTGCCAACTAATAGTCTGGTACTCATTTATAGTGTCACCAAAAAGTATCTTTAAAACAAAAAAGCTACGATTACATGCTTTTCTAGTCCTTCCAGAGTGGTTTCTCCTTCTCCTTTCTCTACAATTTTAAACTTCTATCTCAATACAGTATTCATTGTTTTCTTCTTCTCTAATGTATGCTATAAATAAACTGACATAATTTATTTCTAAAACAGTTATCATATAGTATAATGTTCCATCCACTAACACTGATTAAAACAGATGCAATTGATCCAGTGAAGAGGGAAGTACTCATGGCTGCTAACCTTGATGATGAAAAGACACACATGCCTATAGCCATCTCTTCATAGTAATTACCTGAATAGTGAAGATGGTAGCCCCCAGTACTTCTCCATCCCTCTTGTTTAAGAAAGGTTTTGGTTTGAAGTCTTCCTTGCTTGAATACAAGACCAATTCAACCAGAGGCAATCATTACAGCTTACTGCCCTAGCAATAGTTCTTATCTTGTCAGGTGAGATGGTGAATAACTTCAGTTATAGCAATCAGGATACTGAGGCAGTACAATCACAAGTCTAAGTCCAATTTGTATCAAGAGAACAATAAAGCAAAGCACAATAACAACAAAAATAACAATGCTAAATTTGAGGAGTGGGAAAGTCCCATAAGCTACATTACTTTTGTAATTTTTCTAAAGTATTAATTTTTCATCTAAGGACAACAGAATTAGCAATACTATGCCCCAAGAGTAGCTGGCAGATCAAAGTGTGTTGTATTTTTGTAGAAGTAATACAAGGACTAAAACTGTAGCACATACACATAGAGAACGGAAGTTTGCTTCTATGGATCAGTGATGGAAATATCTTTTGCTTTATGATCACAGATAGTTCAAGCTGAGTTTTCAGTCAGTAGTAACTGGAAGAGGTAACATGAATGCACCCCACCATCTGTGTTGCTAAATCCAATCTCCTGCCCATTCCTCCAGGATTTCCCCTACACACTCAATTATCCTTTCCTCTCACCAAAATCTTTCATCATTTTTACTCCAGTGACTTCTCATGTCTGTCTTGAAATATTCTCTTGTCTGGATTCCTTCTCCTGAAATAAATCTTCCTGTGCCTCTTGTGCCCTTCCAGTTACTCATATTATTTGCTTGCTGTTTTCAGCAAAACATCCTGAATATGCTTCTGTTTTCTCAAATTACATGCCATAATTTTCTTCTAATGTGAACTGTTTTCAAAATTTTCCAACATACTTTCAAGAAATTTCAAAACCTGTTTAGGTTTCCGGTTTTTGTTTGTTTTGTTTGCCAGTGACACTCTCCATGTGGATTGCATAATTGCATTCTACACCAGGAATCAGTAAAGGCAGCCCTTCTGGTGACACAGATGTAAAAAGGGGGCCTTGCATTGATCGTGTTGAATAGATTTTGTTTCTGGACTTTTCATCAGTTAAGTAAGGGGTTTTACAGAGTGATCATCATGAAAATATCCAGTTCCAGATATGCAATTTATATAGAATTTATGACCTTCTAACTGCTAAGATTTGCTTGGATAAAACAATGCTTTCCTTTTCTCTTGATTTAACTGTATTGTCAAGGTGATGTATTGAAGGGTTACAGTTACATAAGTAAGGTAGTAAGTACACTTCTCGCGCTAACTTTGGTTTGGAGGAAGGAATGATATAGACATTTCTAGAAAAGACAAACTTTATTTGTCAGGAAACACAGGGTATTCTCAGGAATTTCTAAAACTCTTCAAAAATTTCAGAATTGTCTGTGATCTTAATTTTTTTGATACTTCTTGAGGATGTTATTTAAGTTTATGTGTCTAATCCGTACCCCTAACAGTACAGCCATATTGCATTTATTTGAAAGATTATAATCAGGGTCATCATGACTTTTCACACATTTAAAAGGCTACAAAATAAATCAAGTCTCAACTTCTCCTACAAGTACTTATATGTTCATTTCCACTTTTGGTAAACTAATAACTACATAAAACACAAGGAGGGTGGACTGAGATCTACCTGAACAGAATTTAGTGTAGCAATAATGAAACGAAAGCTTCGCCTTTTTCTTTCCTTTCGAGAGTGGAGGAGGGAGTCCTGATGCTTGAACGCAGGGCCTGGTCACTGTCCTTCTGCTCACTTGAAGCATGGCACCATTTCCAGCTTTTTCTGTTTATATGGTACTGAGGACCAGACCCAGGGCTTCATTCATGTTAAGCAAGCACTCTACCACTAACCCGCACTCCCAGCTCCAGATGTGTTTTAATAATCCCCTGTATTAAATTGATTAGAACAGTCACATTCCCTTGATTATTAATACTGTATTTTTTAAATTTACCTCTCACACACACAGACACACACACATAAACATATATGTGTGGATTTACATGTATGTGTAATCCAACTATTATAAAAGCAACATATCCATAGAATATCCAAATTAAGAATACATGCCAGTAATGATCCAGAAAAGAAAGATTAGTTAACCCTGCATAACCATTACTGCTTTTAGAATAACTACTCTTTTATCAGCAAATAAGCTTTAAGATATGCTATGCTAATTACTACCAAAAAAATCTACAATTTAACATTTTTCTAAGTTGATTGATAGATTACATTGTTTCAAGGCAGCTCTGGCTTTGACACATGAACAATTAAGTTGTTCAAAATAATTTATATTTTGATAAAGATGAATTATATGATAGCTTCTAGTATTAGATAATATTTCATCCAAGTGTATCACCAAATCCTTCACTTGCTATGGTCGCTATGCCAAACTTTTACATATACACACCAATGTTATAATGCTTATTTCCAATATACTGTTATTCAAATCAAATCTGCTGTCTTTCTCCCTCTCTCTTTTTTCTTTCTTCTGTCTTTCTTTCCTTCCTTCCTTTCTCCTTCCTTCCTTCCTTCCATCTTTCCTCCTTCCTTCCTTCCTTCCTTCCTTCCTTCCTTCCTTCCTTCCTTCCTTCCTTCCTTCCTTCCTTTTCTTCTCTTCTCTTTCATTCCTCTCTGTGTCTGTCTTTCTTTCTCTGTCTCTATGTCCCTCTGTCACTCTTTCTGTATCTCTCTCTCTCTGTCTCTCTCTCTCTCTCTTTGTATGTGTGTGTCTTTGCCTTTCTCTCCCCCCACCTTTTGTATCAGTCTTGGGGCTTGAACTCAGGGCTTAGGCACTGTTTGAGTCCTGCCAGGACTCACTGAACCACAATCCTCAAAGCTCACCCTCCTAACTAGCTAGGATTACCACCTTGAGTTACCAGTACCCAACAAAATCAGGTTCATTTTACAAAGGAAAAGAGAACTTTAGTAGCACCATAAATATTCTATCTTTCTAAAACTCTGAGAAGTGCAGTGAAATTCTGTAAGCATCAAACTAAATCAAGTATGAGGAAATTAATTAGGGCAAAACAATACTTTGCTTTATGTTTAGGTACTAGCAATAGAAAGGATGCACATACAGTTACAGTACTAACAGAACTATTCTGACTAAGATTATGCCATGGTGTTTTATGATGTGACATTTATAACACAATGCCAAATCAGAAAGGTACATTTTCTTAATCCATCTATGACTAAGAAGTTCCAAAACAAGCTCATAGTTTGGAGGAGTTATAAAGATCTTGATGACGGATTTCAAGATGATGATACACTGACAGGCATCACTAATTACAAAAACAGTGAATGGAAACAATAATGTTTCCCCTTATAAAGTCAAGGACAAACTGAGCATGGTACACTATGCCTACAATCTCAATACTAGGGCACTGAAGAAACTAAAGCAGGAGGGTAGTAAGTTGCAAGTCAATTTTGGCTAACAGGAGATTCTCTCTTTTTAAAATAAATAAATAAAGAAATATAAAGATAGATCATGAATGGTGATACAGACAAGTGCCTGTAATAAGATTCTAGAGAGAAGGAGGTAGTAGGATCATGAGTTTGAGGCCAGGCAAAGTTAGTAAGATTCTAGTTCATGAACAAAATACAAGATAAACGGTATAGGAATATAGTTCATGGTTGAAGTGGTATAGTGCTTGCCTAGCATGAACAAGGACTTGGATTCAATCCTCGGCCCAGAAAAAAACATACAAAGACAAAGAAATAAAGCAAGTTTTTCATGCAGTTCCACAAAGAAGTGTGAGATGTTATTAAATATTTAAAAGTGTGTTTCTTGGACTGGGAAGGGAAATTATGAATCATTTTAAAGGCTATTATCTCAGAGAACTTTTTAAAATCTTAAAGTTATGCAAGAAAATATTAAGGTCACTATAGACATAAAAGAATATATATGTCCTATGAAACCAGGAACATATGGTTTTCATCTAATCACATGGGTAATATGGAAGGTGTCATTGGTAACTTCCAATGAACTCTACATTGTCTGATCCTAAAAGTTACGCTTTGATAAGATTTTTAATTGCATTTCCAGAAATAAGCTTTCTTAATGAACTATTTATCCTGTGTAGATGTATCTCTTATGACTGATAATCAAAAAGAAACAAAACTTGGACTTTCTCATAATTTCTTTAACAGTAGTTCTGTGACATCCCTAAACTTCCCTGCAAGCACCACAGCTGTAGACTCGGATCTTTCAGAGTACACGCAATATGCACACTTTGATGTTCCTATTGCTTAAGAAGAATCTTTTCCAGCTGTGTTTTTGCAGTCAAGAAAATGAACCCATTAGTATACAGCACTTTGCCATCAAGCCCCTTGAGGGACCCATGGCATATGGTGCATTATCGGTGGGTGTGGCCTCATGTTTACTCTTGTACGGAGATGGGTGCAGCTTCGCGTTCACTCCAGGAAGTCTCCGTAAAAAGTATAAATTTGCTTGGTACAATAAGAACATAAATGCCTTTGCCAACCTTTTGGCAATATCTTTTCCTCAAGCTGGCAAACAAAATTCAACAGATGCTTCCCCAGATGACTCCCTACTGATGAGCACTGTATATGCAATCTATCTCATATGATTGTACAACATAGATCATCATAAACATTGCATGTTTCACAGCCTGACTGCCAACTGATCTATGATTCTGGAGGCTTCCTGGGCATGAATTCACTGTGCATTTGAGGGTTTGTTCACGAATCCAGGAGGGGCAAATAAAAATTTGTGATCACAAGCCTTGGTTTCCCTGATTTGTCAATATATTGTAGTGATGAAGCCTTGGCTTCCCTGATTTGTCAATATATTGTAGGGATGAGCTCTCAGCAACCTGTCCTACAGTGAACATCAGAGACACAAGATCAGTTAAGAAAAACACATGTCTTGGTGAGAAGATTACAAATTCATATGATAGAATAAAATTCTTATTTGTTCTGTCACAAAGAATAGAGTCTTGTGTATTCAGACCAGAAATGCATCAGCCCCTTTCCAGTCTAAATGAAAAGCAATGTGTTACAATTTGGAAAATAATTTCGGATTTAGAAGCTAGGTGGCCCACATTGAAATTCTACATCTAGACTTAGCCAGCTATGTGACTTTTACCACATCAGTTAACCAATTGAAATGTATAATATTGACTATTCTTTATAAGGGACTTTACTATGTCTTAATGAAGAAGGCATGAAGACTCAGACAAGAAAACTCAGAATTACCACCTAATTTAAGCTTCACTATAACATGAGATATAGGCTAATGTTATCTCTATTTTAAAATTAGGAAAATAAAGGTTAGATGATGAAACTATCTAACCAAGGTCATTTGTGACAAAAGTCACAAATCTTCTCCAAATTTATCTTTCTTATACATTTAGCCAATCACTGCCTAAGATAACACTTGGTGTCTAGTTTTTAGCAACAGCGAGAACCTGTTTGGGGTAAAGGTAAGAGCAAATGCAAAAAAAGTACCTCAGTTTTATTATTTGGGAAAGTAAATAATTGGTAGGGCTCTTAGGATACACTATAGAACACTTACACACTCAAAATATGTATAGATAGATAGATAGATAGATATCGATAGATGTATTTATGTATATATGAATACAAATAAATGTGTACATACAAATACACATGCATCCCAGCTTAAGTTATGCAGTTGTAAAGTGAACCAAATTATATGTTCTCTCTATAAAGCTGATACAAATATTAGACTAGAACAAATAAAGCAGCTGAATAGATATCTTTAGAATTAGAAAGACTGATGGAGAAAAAATTGTTAATCAGAATAAATGTAGATACAAAACAGATCCAGTTTCAAAAAATTTGAGACAAATGTTATTAAAGAGAAAAGATGTTCCATTATAATATTAATTGCTGTCTTTATAAAGAACTTATCTGTAAAATGAATAAAGAACTGAGTTTATTCAATGGCCAGTTTCAGAAAATTTCAGATCAAAGAACTTACAGGAACATTTTTTACAAAGACTAATTACACCAGGATTTATTGTATTAATCAGTCAAATTTTGTAAGTTAAAAAATTATTGATAGGATATACAGACATAGTTCTGGTTTCTGCTGAGAGGGTCAAGGAAGGTCAATGCCATCTTGCAGAGATAGGTTTACACAAGTGGATAGAGTGACTTAGTTTAGCCCAGGAAGTACTTAGATTATGGTCCTCTAACTCCTGTGTATTTGGGATTATAGACATATCCCACCATGCCTAGTTTAGTCTTTGAGGCACAATTTTGTTAGGCTTATCTTAGAACTGTTTCTTGTCTTTGCCTCCCATGTAGTTGAGAATACAGGTGTGAGCTACTGCATGAATGTATGAGATAAAATAATAAAAGACATGGAATGTGTTCTATAAAGTGTAGCCACCTACACATTGAGCTCAGTAAATCTTGTTGGGATAAATAAACTATGTAACTATTGTGTGCCTATTAATTTTCCAGCATTCCTGTGCATGGTTGAAGTGGACTGGTGAAGTGTGTGAAGCTGAGCCACTTAGACATAGACTGTCTGACAGCTAATCGCATTATATTTGCATAACTGGACTTCAATTTTAAAATACTGGAAAGTTTAAATCCAATTTCATAACTAATAAAAACCAAGAAATGTTACTAAGAAACCTGAACGAGTGTGTTAATGGGGTCAGGTTCTTTTTCACAATAAGACCCATTTATTAAATACTGTAAACACATCATTTTACAAAATATAATGACTCATGTTCCTTTTCTTAATTTTTTCCTTATAAGGAATTTCTTCTCAAAACCTTTTGCTATGGATACATTTATATAAGATTCAACAGTCGCCTTAGTGTCATTTTCTCTCCTTTTGTTCTGCTGATTTCAACTGAAATTGATATTTTGGTATTGAAATCATCCAGAGTATAAAATCCACTATTTGTTAAAATTATTCTTGCATTCCTTATCTGGATTATACCTAGAATATTATTTCCCTAGAATGTTAAGACTTTTTTCCCTATAAACAGGAATTTGCTGTAATTTTCCTAAAGTTATTTGGTTTCTGTATCTTTCCTAGTGTGTCAGTTCTTTACAACAATTATTTTTTTTATCAAAACAAATATAGTGAGTTTTTTAAATGGCAAGTAGTTAATGGATAGAAAGAAAATGATAGTTATTTCCTGTATATTTAATTTGAAAAATAATACAAATTCTCAGAAGCACGATGCCAGGAAATTAAATATGACAGTAGTTTATAATGGAGTGCCTAATAGACGAATCAGTTTCAGCTTCTGAAGCCATAGAGCAATATCATCCAGGAGATCCTAAGAAGATCTGGACAGATCTTCATTTTCAACAGAGTGAACTCATGATAGAGACTTTTCAAAAATACCTTTGCTCCAAGCAGAGTGATGTCAGACATTTAATCCACAGGTTTCCCGGTCTGTCTCCTGGACTTCTCCAAGAGCTCAGGATAAAGCATTAGTGCCTGTCTCTCTAGGAGTTTATATTGTTTGTTTCAATTATCGAATCCTACATTCTAAATTAGTTCACCAGACTCATATCCATGCTGCCTTAAAAAATGTTTTTCAAACTCTGAAAGTGGCAGCACATAATTTCCCTTGAAAGATTACTATTTAATATGCCTTAATCACACTGTCCAGAGCTGCCCATTTATCTTTCTGAGGTAGGTGAAAGGCTCCAGGGTACCCTTTCCAGGAAATAGTTAAAAGGAAGCAGGGAAAAAGTCTAGGTTCCCTTTCATTGTTTTTGTCAACTGATAGCACAAATCCTCTTGAAACCTGTGCTCATCCTGCTCATTATCTAAAGTGGAACAAAAGCCACTATTAGTGTTGTTGCAAAGAAGGAGAGGATGGGAAGGGAGGAAAATGAGAAGTCCCAAACCATGGAACATTTAGTTCAGTTTTGGAAAATGCTGAAAGTGAAAGATTTAAGAGGGAATAGTACAAGAAGAAGAAAAAGAAAGAAATAGGTTGCATATTTTCCTAAAGTCAATTTTCGGGGGAAGAAACATTACTTTTTAAAAGAGAACTCTTCTTGTTATCTTTACCATATGCCCTGTGTTCTGAACACACCTGCTGTCAGATTCTGTCTGTACCTGAAGAACAGCCCTTTAAATCCTGTGGATCTAAAAGGATTTCTTTTAAAACAATAGCGAAAGGCATCAATTAGCAATGGAGAGGGGAAAAAAAATGAAAGCCATTCCTCATCCAGCAGGGACTCCTTTTAATGCTTTCTTGTCAGACCCCTATGGCTCTGTCGGTTACTTTTAGGTCTCAGACATAGAACATTTCTTTCAAAAGGTCATCCCTACCTGGCATTTCCTTCATTTATTTTTAGATGTTCTAACCCTGGTAAGTTTAACTACCTAGCAACCTAAGAACCACACAGCATTTAAATGTTGCTGAAACTGGAACTGAATTAAACATGCTCCTCATAAGCATCTCCATTTGACATCTCTGCAGCCTCCCCAGCCAATTCAAAATTCATCTGCATTTAAGGATTTGAGGTTTACACAACATGATGAAAATTAAAGATTGTAACATGTTTGGTAATTATGGGTGTGTGTGTGTATATGTGTGTGTGTGTGCGTGTGTCACAGGCACTGTAGTACTGAGGCTTGAGATCAGGACTTCCCACTCTCGATTGGCTTTTCTGCTGAAGCCTGGTTCTCTACAACTTGAACCATACTTTAATTTCCAGCTTTTTGGAAATTAGTTGGGGATAAGGTTCTTTTGGAGTTTTCTGTCCAGGCTTGCTGCCAACCTCAATTTTCAGGCCTCAGCCTCCTCAGTAGTTAGAATTAAAGGCCCCATCATCCTGCCCATATGTTTAATGCGTAAGCACGCATAAAACCCAGAGCTCGGCATGGTAGCAACTTCACAGTTACTCTCTACCTAACACTGGCTACAGTTACTGAAAGTTTCAAGCTACAATTTGCCTTTCCCACTGTGGAGAATGTGAAATCGTTTTCAAAGATTTAAACACACTTCTTAAGTTTAGGGGGCTTACCACCACTCAGAAACTGTCTGAGGATAATGAGGGCTGGATGGCTTATATCTGTATACTCATTTGGGATTTGAAGTAAGAACTGAGGTAAGGTCAGGAAATCTATTTTTGATGACGGCCCAATACTAGAAGATATGATCAGTTAGCATCTACTTATCATTGGAGTCAGTAATAATACTTTCTGTTCATTATTAATTCTAAATAGGGCTGAAAAACATGACCATAATATACACATTTGTAGTGTGTGTGTATGTGTGTGTGTGTGAGAGAGAGAGAGAGAGAGAGAGAGAGTTAATTAAGAGAGAAGTTTGATCAGGGAATGAAAAGCAGAACACAAAATAACTACATGTAATAAAACTCAGTAAGTTTTTATACAGCAATATAACTATCTACAGATCCTATAAAAAGCATTGTTTCATATTGGAAGTATAGTAGTATTTTTTAGAAATTATAAGGGCCTTACAATTTTAGAGAACATTTTATTTTAGTGAAAAGAATATAAAATGAGCATTTGCATTTGTATTTGAGAAGTACAAGTTACAGCTTTAGTTGTCTTCAAGAGTATATGAAATATAAAAAGAAATCTGTAAAAACAAAGCAGGACAGAAAAAGAAGGGGAGAGGAAAGAGAAGGAAGAGCTAAAGAAAGATTCACTGGGAAAGAAGCTCACAGAAGACAAAAGAAAATACATAGAGCGAGATGTTGCAGGAAGAAATCAGAGGATGAGGAAAGCAAAGAAGGAAAAGAAATAGAAAAGAGCGGAAGAATAGTCAGGATGACAAAAAGGTAGAAGTAGAAGAAAAGACAAGTGGAAATGAACATGACTGAAGTAGAGGTAATAGAAAAACATATTTTGGCTTTTAAGGATTAGAGAGAAACTGCTATGGTCGCTCTTGCTGTTTTCTTGAGTGGTAGATTTTGAAAACATAATTGGCCTCCTTTTGAAATCCTGAGTAAGATCTGGTCATAGTCGAGAAGATAGCCTTTACATTTATAGATATATTAACCCAGGAAAAAAGAAATGTTTTCTTAGACCTGCCAGGGACTACTGAGAGTATACCCTAGAGAGTACTCTATGAGAAAAGAATGAATAAGATTGGTGTGATCTGGATTTGACTGAGAGATTTCCTAAGAATAATTCAAACCAAGATTTCATAAGACTTCTTTGTGCTTTGAAACCTCTGCTTCATATTTCTCAACTCCAGCACTGTTGATATTCAAACAAGATAATTCTTTCTTGTGATAGGGCTGTCTGTATACTGCTGTATTTTAATTAGCAGAATCCCTGACTTCTCTGTATGATATGCCAGTACCACCTATCTGTAGTTACAAACCAAACCATCAACAGACATTGCTAAATTTCTCCCAGGATGTGAGGTATGAAACAAAGTCAGGCTGTGGAGCTCCACTGCTCTTGTGTATAAGCACCAATGAATATGTGCACTTAAACAGCAAAGGGTATGAAGGAATGTTTCCTGAGTAAAGTGACAGACTGGACAGAAATTAAACCTGTCAAAGTGATAAGTTAGTCCAAATTACTCCTCACCCACTGTCACATATCCATATTAGTTACTTGTACTCCTTCAAAGAGAACTTGGAACTTCTGGTCTACCACAAGTTTCAGTAGAGTCCTCTGAGCATGCAACTGCAGATAAGACAGTTATTTGGACCTTTCAGATAAACTCTGCATTGAGGGTACTGGCTACTAGTATCAAATAGGTTGACAGTAATACTGAATAACAAATACTTAACTGGTTGGAGTGACTATGGGACAGCAGGAGGGCAGGATTTCCTGTCACAGAACCCTCCATTAGCATACCATTTTCCTTTCTCAGATTTCCTATTTGAAAACCATCTGGGAACATTAAAAACCTCCTTGTAGTGGACACCTAGAATTGTCTAAGTTTATATAGGTTGCACAATTGCTAAATTACCCCCTGGATATTAGCGAAAGGCAACTAAGACATAAGCAAAGCAGAATGTAGGGCAGGTTCTGAGGAATCAAGCAAACCTCAGAAAGGAACATCAACAATAAAATGCCCCTTGAGCTCTCTTATAACAGAGTCTTTTCTCTGAGATGTTATTTAGATAGCACCATGAGGAGGCACAGGCAGGAGGACTTCTTTGAGTTGTGTCTTCATGAGTAGTTGTCAGATTCCAAGACCAGTTATAGAGACAGCTTTATCTGATATTTGGTGGTTGTTGTTTCCTATGAGTGGGGAGATCGGGTCAGGCCCACACTATCTTGATCATGTGGTGGATGGTAGGGTCTGGCATCTTATCTTAATGTTCCCGGAAGGTAAAGGCTCCCCCGCCCCCACTCCAGGTGTTGGGCAAGTCTAAATTCCTGGGGATGGGGTGGGCACTTGGATGATAGGTTACTAAACCAGTCCAATGACTGGGACTCAAGTTTCCTGTGATCCTGCCCCCTGTCTCTCACACTATTTAGGCCAAGACCAGCTCAAGTGCCATTGCCATGCCATGTCTCCTGTCTGTTGGTGTCCTGCCTCCTGATCCTCTGGTCTACATGGCATCCCACTTCAGTTCTCCATTGGAGTTGAACTGGTTTATTGATATTGTTTTTGTTCTTTCCTCTCCGGCCCTCATGGCTCAGTTTCCTAACAGTGTTAAGTGTATTTGCTGGCTGCAAATCTTGGTGAAAATTGGCAGCCTGCAGGCAGCTAAAGCTTCAATAAACAATCCCAAGTCAAGCTCTCAAAATGTGGCTTGTCTGTTTTCTCCTAACTGGGTTTGTATCTGATTTACAGTACAATACCTACAGATTTTCCTTTTACATGCTGTGGCAGTTTGGGATTTAACAACTGCAAAAAATATGTAAGTGTAAAGTTAACACAGGACCTAGCATTTCCATTTCAGGTATAACAACAGACTTGAACACATACCATATAAAAATATGTTCACAATAGTATTTTTGCAGCAACCAAAAAGTGAAAAAAATAAACAAATATTTGTAAACTCACATATGGAAACACAAAATAGTACATTCATGAAGTCAAATACTCAGACATTTAAAGCAATGTACTGTTAATGCTACAATGTGGGGAAAAAACTTTTTCTTTTTTTTTTTTTTTGCCAGTCCTGGGGCTTGAACTCAGGGCCTGAGTATTGTCCCTGGCTTCTTTTTGCTCAAGGCTAGCACTCTGCCAACTTGAGCCACAGTGCCACTTCTGGACTTTTCTATATATGTGGTGCTGAGGAATTGAACCCAGGGCTTCATGTATGCGAAGCAAGCTCTCTTGCCACCAGGCCATGTTCCCAGCCTTGGGGAAAAAAAATCTAACCAACCTAGATGCCCCTCAGTAGACGAATGGATCAGGAAAATGTGGTACATATACACAATGGAATTTTATGCCTCTATCAGAAAGAATGATATTGCCCCATTCGTATGGAAATGGAAGGACTTAGAAAAAATTATACTAAGTGAAGTGAGCCAGACCCAAAGAAATATGGACTCTATGTTCTCCCTTATAGGGAATAATTAGCACAGATTTAGGCTAGTCACAGCAAAGGGTCACAAGATCCTAATAGCTATGCCCCTATGAATGCATAAGATAATGCTAAGTGAAATGAACTCCATGTTATGAAAATGAGTGATATATCACTGTTGTAATTACTTTCAACATGCCGTGTGAAACCGTAGTTTCTATTGTTGATGATCCTCTTGTATCCCCTTCCTGTGGTTGTACCTGCACTATCACTGTATCTTATCTGAGTACATTGGAAACTGTGTATACTGGTATTAGAACTAGGAAAGTGAAAAGGGATACCAAAATCGAGAGACACAAGATAAAAAAAAAAAACAAACAATTACAAAAGCAATATTTGCAAAATTGTTTGGTGTAAACCAACTGAAAAACTCATGGGGGGGGGAGAGAGAAAGGGGGAGGGGGAATGAGGGAGGAGGTAACAAACAATACAAGAAATGTATCCAATGCCTAAGGAATGAAACTGTAACCTCTGTGTATATCACTTTGACAATAAAAAAGAAAACAAATAAAGCAACCAATACACACAAACACACACACACACACACAAAACTTTAAAGTAAAGAAAGTCAGAGATGAGAAAAACCAGACCTTGTATATCACTATTATATAAAACAACCAAAAAAGGCAAACCCATAAAAAGAGAAAGTAGATCAGTGATTAATAAGTACATTGATTGAAGAGAGAAAAAGTTAATAGGAAGAAGACTTCTAAGTGTGATAAGGGAACATATGATCTGGCTTTAGATAGCAATGAGGATTATATGGCTTTGAAATCATGCTAAGAAAACTTAATTGTTTATTCTAAAACACAAAGTATATTATGCAAAAAAAACTTCTCAGTAAAAATATAAATATAAGCCATGTGTATGTACATGTAATTTCTACATAAAGGTGAAAATATTTTTTACACTTAAATGTGAATAACAACTTAGATATATAGATATATATATATAGATATATAGATATATATGCTCATTTCATCTATGTCTGGACTTATCTAGAAAGAAAAGTAGTTCTGGAGCAAGTTTACTTACAATCAGACTTACAGTCAGACAGAAAAATTGGAAGCTGATCTGTCCTGGGAATCCAAGGAGTTAAGTTTCAACATGCACACAGGGATAGTACTGATTGCTATTCTTTTTAAAATCTTTTTTAATTAAACTTTTTTCTTTATTGTCAAAGTGTGGCTCAGAGGGTTACAGATTCATATGTAAGGCACTGAGTACATTTCTTGTTCAACTTCTATTCTTATAGAACTAATCACTCTCTCTTTCCTACTATCTATCTTTCTTATTCTCTCTCTTTCCTACTCTTTCTTCTTCTCTCTCTTTCTCTTAGTTTCTCAGTCTCTCTCATGCTCTCTCCACAAATACACAAATAATAAGTATACAAACATTTAAGGCATCTTTATCTTTCACATTGGAACAGAGTTGAAGTTATTTTGTAATTTTGGATTGAATTTAGTCTGTAACTATATATGTATATATACTTATTCTTTAGAACCAGAGATATATAAATATGGCATTCATGACTATATATATATGTATGTATGTACGTATATTTACAAACAAACACACACACACATGAAAGAGAAAGAGAGGGAGGAGGGTATGGGGACCATGTTGCTAAATTGGAATTACTCACCAAAGGCATAAAAGATTATTCCCTAAGGCAAAAAAGGTATTAAGCATGGCACAGTACCATATATTTTGTTATTAAAAGTTTGTCCTGTTATCTTTAAATAAGTAAAACTCATGTATAATTCTTTGTGACTTATATAAGCATCAATTTTTTTTATTTACCTTTCAATGGATTGAATCAATAGCATACGCTTTTAGAAAATGAAAAACTGTACTCATATGGAGTTCTCTAAATTCAAAGCCCACCCCTTGGGATTTTGTTTCTACCCAAACTGCAACTTGAAATAGAGTAATCAAGAATTCTACAATAAAGTCAAATGCTTAACACTTAACTAATACAATCTGCTCATAAAAATTCACTATGTAAAATTAAGAAATCAGACTAAATAACATCTTGATCTTCACAGTCATGGGGGGCACAATAAAACAAAAGTGTAGGTTGGATAAGTCACAAAAATAAATGCTTTTAGAAGTTTTTGTTATGTTGAGTGAATCCTAAGAATGGTTGCTTTAATTTTTAAAATTATGCATTTCTGTGAGTGGCTTGTTTTCTCATAGTATAATAAAATGAGTCTATGACTCAAGCATGCTCAGTAGTATGCTTACACTAAGTTACAGAATTAGCCTAAATTTGTGTAGGTGAAATGGTACATAAGTATAATTTGACAGGGAACCAAGTCCTGAGAGGGTAAAGGAAAAGAAATTAATTCTTCAGTTTCTTCTTCAATCACTTGTTAAGGTAAAATGAGTTTATTTTCATATATATTCTCAACAATTTCAACCTGTCAGCTTTTTCACAATCAAGGCAGGATTTCTAATCTGCCTAAACTACAATCACTAATAAAATATTCAAAATAGGATTTAGATGCTGGTGGATCATGCCTGTTATTCTGGCTAGAGAGGAGCCTGAAGCCTAGAAAATTTTGGGGCACGTCCACCCAGATACCTTGCATTAAGAGGCAATTAGTTGGCCCTGCCTGTTTTCCCAGCCCTGGGGCTACATGGCTGTTATGCAGAACCCGAAAACCCCAAAAGGCGGTTCTAGCTGGCCCCGCCTCCCAGCCTTGGGACCAGGTGTGGCCAAGATGGTGCCTGGAGGTGAACCCGGAGGCGGTCCTGTGGGCTTGTCCACCCTTGACAGACAGCTCAGGCGTCCCTTCACAGCCCCTACATAGGTGCACGTACCCCTCCCTTTCTGCTGCTCTCTGACCCATTTAAGAGTGGCTCCCTTCTCCCAATAAAGTGAGTCTTAGCATTGACTTGGCTCCCGGACTGTCTGTTTGCCCTCCGACCAAAGAGGGGGCTGGGCGTGGGCAGTCTGTCTGCCCTTTCCTCTTCTTGGCTCGTCCGGTTGGGGCGTGTTTTCCCGTCTCTCCCGCAGGTCAGGAGAGGGTGGAGGCTAAAAACCCCAACAGCTGGCACCCCAATGTGGGGCTTGAGGAAGTGTAGGTTTAGAAACTATCAGCGGGCCAAGACAATCGAGTTCCAAGGTAAGGGTACCCCCGAAAAGATGGGGCAGGCTCAAACTCAGCATGATGATTGGGCGCTCAAAGCACTGATATTCATGCTAATAAACATAGTTTTAGAGATCTCAAACCCCCAAGCCACAAAGGCCTGGGAGACTCTGACACATGCCATGCCCTGGCTGGTGGCTGCTGGCCTTTTCAGCCTGGCTACTTGGGAGGGAGTGGAACAAGTGGTGAGGGGGAGGAAAGTTAGCTTGGGAGAGGAGCTCCCTCATAAAGCCTTCCCAATCCTCCAGGGCCATGAGGCTTGCTTTTCCCCAGGCCTGCTAGGGAGGAGCATCTGGGCCCGGGAGGGATCTTCGGGGAACATCTTGGATGGGAGGGAAACAGCCTTCCCTCTACCCAGAAGGAGAGGGAATAAGCTTGGCTCAAGAGAAATAGCAAAATGCTGAAAGTGGCACCATGGCTCAACTGGTACAGCATTAGCCTCAAGCAGAAGCACTCAGGGACAGTGCCCAGGCCTTGAGTTCAAACTCCGTGAATGCCAACTGGGACAAGCTATCCAAGCAATGAGCGCCTAGACCTCCAGGATGAGGTCAATCCTGACAACGAAGAACCATAGAGAGGAGTAAGAGGAGATGAAGTCTCATCTTAAATTGAGTCAATTTAAACTTGCCCTTTCAGATAGCCTCTTTAACAAGTGGTGCTGGCAAAACTGGCTCAACACATGCAACAAACTAAAACTAGATCTTTATATATCATCCTGCACCAAAATCAATTCCAAATGGATTAAAGACCTCGAAATCAAAACAGACACCCTGAAAACACTAAAGGAAGGAGTAGGAGAAATACTTGGGCTCCTTGGCGCAGGACGGAACTTCCTTAACAAAGACCCAGAAAGGCTACAAATCAAAGAAACGTCGGACAAATGGGACTGCATCAAACTGCAGAGCTTCTGCATGGCAAAGGACATAGCTTGCAAGATAAACAGAAAGCCCACAGACTGGGAGAAGATCTTTACCGGACATTCAACAGACAAAGGCCTCATCTCTAAAATATATGCAGAACTAAAAAAATTACCTTCTTCCAAAACAAAACTGCAAAGAACCAATAGCCCCCTCATCACGTGGGCTAAAGACTTACAAAGAGACTTCTCTGATGAGGAAATGAGAATGGCCAAGAGACATAGGAAAAAATGCTCTACATCACTGGCCATAAAAGAAATGCAAATCAAAACAACATTGAGATTCCATCTCACCCCAGTAAGAATGTCATATATCAAGAAAACTAACAATAACAATTGTTGGAGGGGATGTGGCCAAAAGGGAACCCTACTTCATTGTTGGTGGGAATGTAAACTGGTTCAGCCACTCTAGCAAGCAGTATGGAGATTCCTCAGAAGGCTCAATATAGAACTCCCCTATGACCCAACAGCCCCACTTTTGGGTATCTATCCAAAAGACCACAAACAAAATCACAGTAATGCCACCAGCACAACAATGTTCATCGCAGCACAATTTGTCATAGCGAGAATCTGGAACCAACCCAGATGTCCCTCAGTAGATGAATGGATCAGGAAAATGTGGTACATATACACAATGGAATTTTATGCCTCTATCAGAAAGAATGACATTGTCCCATTTGTAAGAAAATGGAAGGACTTGAAAAAAATTATACTAAGTGAAGTGATCCAGACCCAAAGAAACATGGACTCTATGGTCTCCCTTATTGGGAATAATTAGTATAGGTTTAGGCAAGTCATAGCAGAGCATCACAAGAGCCCAATAGCTATACCCTTATGATCACATAAGATGATGCTAAGTGAAATGAACTCCATGTTATGGAAATGATTGTTATATCACAGTTGTAACTACTTTCAACGTCCCATCTGTATCTGTAGCTTCTATTATTGATGATGTTCTTGTATCACCTTCCTGTGGTTGTACCTACACTATCACTGTAATGTTATCCGAGTATATTGGAAACCGTGTATACTGGTATTGGAACTAGGAAATTGAAAGGGAATACCAAATTTGAGAGACACTGGGTAAAAAAAAGACAAACAACTACAAAAGCAATACTTGCAAAACTGTTTGGTGTAAGTGAACTGAACACCTCCGGGGGAGGGGAAGGGAAAGGGGGGAGGGGGAGGGGGGTATGAGGGACAGGGTAACAAACAGTACAAGAAATGTATCCATTGCCTAACATATGAAACTGTAACCTCTCTGTACATCAGTTTGATAATAAAAATTTGAAAAAAAAAAAACAAAAAAACTTGCCCTTTCAAAATTAATCAGAGCCAGGAGATCCAGAGGAATAGTATCTTACCCACCTAATGTCCACACCTGTCCATTTTCCATCTGGATATATATATATGCCTCTGACAGGTTACTCCCAACCAGGCCACTATCCCTAAACACTTCCTTTCTGCTCCCAATCCAGTTATTCCTCCTTCCTTGTAATGGGCCACAATTGGGTTTATGTTCCAAATGAAACTTTTCTGGCTTATGCCCGGGGTGTGTTCTCCCATGTTGTTCATGTTAACTGGTCCTGTGAACTTGTCATCCTTTTGCTGGACCTTTTCAAAAGTCTCTTTTAACAGGATAACATCCCTCACCGAGGTCATCACCTGGAAACTTGGAGTTCAAGACCTTCCTCTTACTACACTGCTATGCCCAGCGCAGATCTGGACCCTGAAGACCCCAGCCCCAGGGACTCCTTGATGTGCCCAAGCTGCAGGAGGTAGCCAGAGGAGACCATGACACCTATTGGCTCTGATAACCATTTTCGTGGAAATGATGAGGACCTTTACCAATCAAACTGGATGGTACCAGGCCAAATGACGAATCAGGGTTCCCTGACTACTTCACCCCTCTTCAGCAGGAAGTAGTTCCAGAAGAAACAACCCATGCCCATACTCCCAGCCTGGTACCCCTCCTCTGTTATTAATAAAAAACAAAACGGGGAGATGTGGAGTATGCCCGCCCGGATGCCTTGCATTAAGAGGCAATTAGTTGGCCCTGCCTGTTTTCCCAGCCCAGGGGCCGCGTGGCTGTTATGCGCAACCCGGAAACCCAAAAAGGCGGTTCTAGCTGGCTCCGCCTCCCAGTCTTTGGAAAACGTGTGGCCAAGATGGTGCCTGGAGGTGAACCCGGAGGCGGTCCTGTGGGGTGTGACGTAGAATTAAGCCACCTCCTAAGATTGGCCCCTCGGCCCTCTGCTCTTGATGGACAGTTCAGGCGTCCCTTCACAGCCCCTACGTAGGTGCACATACCCCTCCCCTTCTGCCGCTCTCTGACCCATTAAAGAGTGGCTCCCTTCTCCCAATAAAGTGAGTCTTAGCACTGACTTGGCTCCTGGACTGTCTGTCCTCCGACGAAAGGGGGGCTGGGTGTGGGCAGTCTGTCTGCCCTTTCCTTTTCTTGGCACATCAGGTTGGGGCGTGTTTTCCCGTCTCTCCCGCAGGTCAGGAGAGCACGGGAGGCTAAAAACCCCAACAGAAAATCACAGTTTAAAGCTACCCTGGAATATAAGTCACAAGATTCTATCTCAAATTGACCAGAAAAAAGCTGATCTGGAGGTGTGCTTCAAGAAGACCAAATGAGTGCAAAGGCCTGAGTTCAAATCTCTGTACTTAACAGATAGGTGATAGACAGACAGATATCGATTTTCCACTTTTTAAAACGTTTTTCATTCATATAAATATATAATGTTTATATGTGTATACAAATCAATTACAACAGTTCAATTGAAAGATTGTCCAGACATTTAGAGGATAATTTTCTAGGTGTTATTATTATCAATGTGTTCACCATATAGTAATTGCATGAGATATCAGTGAGAAAAACACAATATTGGTACTGACACATGTGTACTTATTAGCATTAGATATTAGCCTGAGTCTATGTTGGCAAGGATTGCATCTGAAGAAAACAGAACAGGTTTTTTATAAATATGGACACAAACTGTCTGTTCTGTTTTTGTTTTGATGTTCTGTTTTGTTTGCTTGTTTATCTTTTTTCAGATACAGAGTCTTGACTTATAATTCTGGAAGACCACAAACCTGTCATCCTCCTGCCTCAGCCTCCTGAGTGCTGTGACAAGAATATGCCAGCACTCCTGTGTTTGCAAATTTCTTTGTTATTGCTATCTTCTTCATTGCTAAGAATTTGTTGGAAGCATTTGTAAGCACAATTAGGTAAATTCTCCCGCCACCTACAAAAATGAACACTCTACATGGAAAGCAGTAACTACCAATCTTGTAAAGCACTCCCATCACATTGTCTTTCTTTTGTTTCTCATATGGAATGTTATTATCACTTAACTATGGATGAGGAAGTGGGAATGAAGCCATACAGCTACTATAATAATTCCACCATAGTTACATTCCAGTACTGATTCAACAAACTCACAAAGAGGTATCTTACTCCCATGTTCACTGTATCATTCATTATTCACATAGCTGAGATATACAAACAACCTAATGTCCAATGGAAGCAAATAGCATAGAATATAATTCAACCATAAAAATGAGGTAATCTAGTTTCTTGTGACAGCATAAATGAACCTGGAGAATATTACATTAAGTGAAATAAGCCAGGCATGAAAAGGCAAACATGATATGATCTGATTTTTATGTAGAATCTGAAAGATTTCTAACAATAGAAGCAAATTGTAAAAAAGCGATTATGAGGAGGATATGAAAAAAAAATTGGAAAATTTTGATGAAAGTTCCAAACTTGTTATAACTATAGAATACTATCTATAGTTAATAATTACTGCATCAATTTCTTAAATTTGATGAGCACAGATTGCTAGTGTCCACACTTCACCTAACCACAGTGATATCTGTGTTAATTGATTTAATTTTGGTAATCATTATGCAATGTATACTTAGGCTAAATGATCAGGTTGTACACATTGAATGTGTCCAACTTTGTCAATATATTTTTTTGAATAAAAAAATCACAAATTGCATTCCATTAAGAACATAAAATATATTTGCTTTAGACCTTAGATTTATTATGGATATGTATATAAATATATATATATGAGACATATAGACACAAATCATGTCCTTTTATTAAGGAGACAATACTAATTAATTCGCAATTGTTGCCAGTCCATTATTTGAACTTATTTTCCAAGACCTTGCCCCTACTGGAAATTCCTTTCTGTTTGTGGAAATACCTTAATATCATCCTTCTAAATCCTTAGTAAATAAAACAGAACCACCATCTTGAACATAGGCAAAGGAAGTCATTTTCTTATACTTAAAGGTGGATTAGTTATTGGTTATATTTTAATGAATTTCAATTAACCTTGAACTGAGGTTAATCTTTTCAAGGATGGAGAAGTTAAAGAACCAAGGCCACCAAGACCAAAAGAAAATCTACACAGCAATGCCCATTTCTCTATTAAGTGCATTTACTTGTGACTCCGGTTTCATTTTACAATGGGACCATTTTCCCCAAGGTAGAAATTAAGCATATCATATCCCCTTAACCACTGGGGGAACTATGAATAATAAATGAGAAGTGTGAAGCACTTAACTGAGTGCTATGTAAGTAATATTTTCAATAGGAAGAAAATATTCCTATGGGAATTGAGTATTATTTCTTTTCAACACCAGATGGTGATTCCCTTATTAGAGAAAAGAATAGCCTGTCTCTCTCTTCATAGATAGATAGATAGATAGATAGATAGATAGAGTGTGCATGTGTGTGTGAAAGAGTAATATTTTGAGTAGAAATCAAGACAGATTCACACTGAAAAGTTCTAGAAAGTGTTAGTTGAAATAATTAAAAATTACGAGACAATCTACATTCAAGTCCATGACATAAATGGTAAAGATGTAACAGTATTAAGCTAGCAGTATGTGAAGGAAAGTTAAGGAGCAACTTTTTTTGTTAACACACAAAAGAGAAATTGTGTCAATCATAACACATAAAAAGAAATTCTTGGCCAGAAAAAAAAATCGCAATTATGATAAATACCTAAAGCATTAAACCAGACAAAGAGCTCAAGAAATTCAAATCTTTGTTCAAGTCACTTTCTAGTTACCAAATATATGATTAATTCAAGGCATTATATTTTTGGAATAAAGACTTTTTTTCAAGGATCTTCTAAAATTTTCTGGGTCAGAGGCCCAAATAACAGTCTATGGGTTGATTCTTAATGTATGTAATTAGTAACTTTTACATGAGACACTTATATCTTGTAGTGTAGTCTATTGGAACAGGGACTGAAATTTCCATCTTTATTCTAAGGACTGAATACTCTACTCCAACCTTTTTTCTACTACATAATTAGTGAAGAATGTCTTTAAAGTAGCCTCCAGGAGGAAAGTAAGGAAAGGACAGAAAGGTTAATGAGATATAAAGTATTATCAATACATGCAGATTTGGAATGTTAAATAAAAGATTCCAAGATACTATTGCCTAGGGGATGTTTAAGGGTGAGACACAGCTGCCAATGACTATACAAATGAGAAGCTGGTTTTGTCTTAGAATCCAAGCTACCAAAGGAACTTTTAGCCTAGTCCTTCCTCACCATGCATATCTACATATGTTGCAATCTGTATCTGTTAATATCATTTGGTAGCAGAAACGTTTTGAGCCCGGAAAGTGAATCAAGTCCCCGGTAAAGCACTGAGGCCCAGAGAACTCAGGCCTGAATATTACCTATAATATCACATAGTTATTACTAAGTTTAACAGTGAAAGATTAAAATATAATGCAATCAGTAATAAGATCTCTGTAGTTGATAAAAACACATAGTATCATAGACTAGACATTTACAAAAAGCATAGCCAAATGAAAATATAGGTAAGACCCACCTGATTTGCATTCTTTTAAACACACAACTGAAAATATCATACTACTTTCTCAGGATTCACCATCTATCCTGCAAAACACTTTTAATGTAATATTTTATGCTATTAACTATGTAGATGTAATACATTTTGTATATTTCTCATGAAAGAAAAAGTGTTTAGAAAATTTGTCTGTCAGCATTGCAAAAGTCCAGGGTTAAAGATGTCCTCACATTATGGCTATATTTAGGTATGGTCCCTTAAATTGTCCATCCATCTTGTATTTCTATCATATTCTTCATATTTATTAAAATAAATTTATTTAGATAACTTGAAATTTTATTTTTAATTAGTTATATAAGGGGATTCAATTCAACTTGTCAGCTTATGAGTACAATGTATCTTGGTTAGGATAAGTGTCATCCCTTCCATCATTCTCCCCCATTTTTCCAACCCCAACTATACCCTTAGTTTACCTGGTTCTATTATCAGATATGTACATTGAATATTGTGACTCTGTTTACTAACCTTCCTTTTCTCCATGTATCTTCTCTCCCTTTTTACTTCCTTACCCCCATCGAAACATGCTTCACCATTCTAGTATTCATTTTATTAAACTGTAATTTAGTTGCTCAAAGAATTTACAGCAAAAGAATCCTCCCTTCAGTTTCCCATAATCAGTTTTTTTATGTGTATAGGCATAGGACCATGTATGTGCTTTTATATATGTTTATAGTTTAAATCTAACTTATATGAGAGAAATGGTGTTCATTGTCTCTCTGAGCCTGACTTACTTTAGCATAAATCATTCTTTGCATACTTGCATTTATTTTAAAACAAAAATAATCCCATGATTATCTTACTTCATGACACTACCAGAATAGCTTACAATAATTATCTGAAAAATCAGTGTAAGACTAACAGGATAATTTATAGATCGCATATTATGATCCTACCACTTGAAAGTCTAGTTAATGTTTTCTCCTGAATGGTTCCATCCATATGTAACAGAACAAAGAACACTGTTACAGGAGAGAGGGAAAAAACCCTGAGAAATAGCAGAAGTAGAAGATAAACTGAAGGAAGGATGAATATAAAACATCTCTATCTCTAATGATTTTACTTGACATGTCATGTTTCTGTATACATAAGAGTTTATAAAAGTACTATTACTTGGATCTGATCCATTTAAAGCATTAAGAACATGCATACGTTCTATAGAATTTTAAACTATTTTTAATCTTCTATAAGTAGAATAAGATCCGTGACTTTCAATAACATTTATAATAGGATGTGGTATTTAAAAATCATTATTACATTTAATTGATGCAGCTCCAGGGTATTCATGGCTTATTTTATTCACTTTTGTTTTTTGTTTGTACACAAGATTTTAGTAAGGCAGATGGTTGCTTTCTTTCTGCCCAACATCACTTACTATTACTTAGGTTAAAAAAAAGAAAAAACCATCTTCTTCTTTCAGATCCACATAACATTGTTTTGAAAGTTGAACTTCATTTGGCCACCTTGTGAATGTTTTCTCACAATCATAAAATATCATCCTTGTCAGTGCAAAGATTGACACATATACAGCAACCAGAGCCACCTCAGGACTTTTAGAGCTGTCAGGAACATGGTATTTTTTCTACTTTCAGTTAAGTTTCTATTACTTAAACACCAATATCTTAGTTATAATACTTTTATAATCAGGTAGTAAGTAGTGAATTAGAGAGAATTGAAGAGATTATAAATAAAACCTAGTATAGTCTATTTTCTTTTCTATTTGTAAGATAGATCATTGAGTGATTACAACAAGGTCAGTATAAACAAAATTCTTTTTTCATTTTAGGAAAATCAGCACCTTGAGCCAAGATGAAGGAATTTTAAAAATTCCTCACCTGAACATCTGTGAAAATGGGTACCTACAAGTTATGATGCCTGGTGGAGACACCAATGTTTCAGACTGACAAAGTGAAAAATCATAATGGACTACCTTTGCTTCAGGTTTTATGAAAGCTGTAAAACAGACTATTCATTTCAGTTTTTTTAAAAAAACAACAACTAATGAACCTGTGAAACTACAAAATCCAAATAGGTAAAACATATAAATGGAGTAACTAAGAACCAGAAAAGAAATGAGCCAAATATACTTACTTCTCTGGCTTCACAGTTAATAATGAAAGAAATCCACGAACATACGTTGTCCAGAATAACAAAACCACAAGAGTTTTTTTTATTCAATTGCAGTTCATAACATGAACTATACACTGGCTTGTTTTTCTAACCAAAATATAACTCATTCACTACTGACAGCTTTAAAACCATTTTTAAAAAATTATTTTTGAAGAAGCAGTCGAATGCTGCCAGCTCAGAAAACTGAATACATGAGCTATGATGGAGCACTTTCACATTCTCAGAACTGATGCTTCAGACATCATTGAGCAGAAGTGAACATGATTAAAAATCCTTCCAGTCACAACATCTTCTTTTGTGACCCAATAATATTTTCAAACATATAGAATACGCTATCAGATTGAAAAAGAAAGAG
Source organism: Perognathus longimembris pacificus (assembly GCF_023159225.1). Lineage (NCBI taxonomy): Eukaryota > Metazoa > Chordata > Mammalia > Rodentia > Heteromyidae > Perognathus > Perognathus longimembris. Next base: position 35,151,640 of record NC_063165.1, read on the forward strand.
GGAAAAAAGAATTATTTCCATCTTGAAACCAAACCTAGCCCTGCATTTTGGTATCTCTCCATTTCAATAATATCACTTAAATAGTTGATTAACAAAGACTAGTGTTGCTGAAATAAAAAACTTTCTAAATATCGGGGAAATAATACACTTTTGAGGCTAATGTTCTTGTTAGGAAACTATACCGTTATACATCTTTGACTCCTTTGAAAACAAATTGTACAGTACTGTTGGTCTCTGTCAAAATTTTTCTCATGTTCTAGGCAAGATGAAGAGGAGAGTCAATGACGGGAGGTCATTAAAGTATTACCATTCCCTTCCCAGGACTTAAAGTCAAAGCGACCTATCTCAGCTTAAAACTTGTAGGAGGAAGTGTTACTCAAGAAATGGTGATTTCTAGACTGTTCCCAAGGCAAGAAGGGGGACCTCTGCAAAACTGCCTCTGGCTGTGCTGCCTAGGAGGAGGGTGCAGAAGACTGGAGCAGGAAGCAGGCTCTGTCTTGGCGGCCTGAGCAGGGGAAGCTAAGGGACATAGGCAAGCCTGGGACCCGTGCAGTGCGCAAGGATTGACCGCCTGCGGGGCGGTGGCTGGAGCTTGGGCAAGACCGGGATGGGTGGGTGGGGAGTGCGAGCAGAGCTTTGGCAATCAGAGTTGCCAGGACTCTGCTACTGTTCCTACTGTCCCTGGTGCCCTCCTCGTCCTCCTCGCGCTACCTGCTCCCGGGGATTATGCTCCTGGGCTTGGAGCCCAGCTATGTGCTGCTTTGGTGAGCCTGGTGGCTGCTGTCCACCGTGCTCCCGTCCACCTGGGTCTACCAGAAAGTCCTGCTCCTCTTCTTTGAGAACTATACCAGGGTGCACATAGTGCTATTTGGAGATCTCCAAAAAACAAACAAACAAAAAATAATAAATTGTATTCATCAAATCATCAGTGTTGGGTGGACTGGACTGTGGCTAGTGGATTGGCCGCCAGGTTGAATGCCCACGGTCATGTGCTCTATGTACTGAAAGACACGCTGGAGTGGATGCTGTTCTGCGGGTGTTACTGTTCCAGACGTGGAGGCATCTACGTGAAGCCAAATGCAAAACTTAATGAAAACGAGATGAGACGATAGCCACAGAGCTACGTGAAAGCAGGAACACCAATGTACCTTGTGATTTTTCCAGAGGGAGCAAATTCAATCCAGGAAAAACAAAACTCCTATCTGGTAGTTAGGTATTTTCTGCTCAACGGGTCCTCCAGGTATTCAAACATGTGCTGACACCAAAAGCTTTTGACTGAAGAATTAGTTACCTGGATGCCAACTACAACATTATGGTGGTTTACGAAAGGATTAGTGTAAACTAGAGGCAGCAGCAGCCGAAGGAGCTCCGTACCTGATAGATTTTCTCTGCAAAGAATGTCCAAACATCCATATTCACATTGATCGTATCGACAAAAAAAAGAGATGTTCCAGAAGGACAAGCATTTCTAAGAACATGGCTTCACCAACGTTATGAAATCAAAGACAAGTTGCTTATAGAATTCTATGAGTCACCAGATCCAGCAAGAAAAAAACAAATTTCCGGAGAAAAGTGCCCAAGCTAAGTGTCAAGATTTTACCCCCGTGCTAGTCTTAGGTGGTTTGACTGCTGGCTTGCTCATGATGGAGGCTGGAGGAAACTGTATGTGAACCGTGGATCTATGGCACCTTGGCTGGGCTGCCTGTGGGTGGCCACTAAATCATAGACATCATGGATGATGGTTGGGATGGCAACCCTCTCTGCCAGTGAAGGCTGCACATGACTTCAAATAGTTTCCTGAATTAAATGAGAAGTATAAATAAAGCCTTGATGACTGAACCAGTAAAAGTAAAATAGACTCTGTAACTAAAGCTGATATGAAATTGATATTGGGCAACTATATAGATTTTTCCAGCTTTACCACTAGCGATACTGGGATGTGAAAACTAAGTGAAGTTTATGCTATTCTTTACATTCTCACAAATGAGTATCAACCTCCAAAGATGATTAGGGTTGTGTAGTTTCTTATTGTTGGGTAATTCAGAGGACTTTTTTTTCATAACATTCACTGATACATATCTCACCATATTTGTTACTTTACATTCTTTTCCAACTTGTCAGCTCTAATGTCCCATCATTAAATTGTTCAGAATCTTTGAGCTTTGTGCTTCATTCAACAAGTCAATGACAGAAGTTGTATGTACTTATTGAGCTATGCATAGCAAAGGGCAATGAATGTCACAGAAGCAGCTCTGTGCTTGTTCTTACTACATTGTGTTACTTAGCTGATTTTGCTTCCTGGTTGCATAGTAATGACCTTTCTAATACTGAAATTGCCAATGTGTATACACATTCTACAAAAGAAAAATGTATGAAGTGACAAAATGAAGTTTAAAATGGTTCCTGATTCACTATAGCAGAACTTGAAATTGATTGAAGCTAACACTCGCAGCATCAGTGCAACAAATACTTTGAAGCATAAAGGTTGCCTGTTATTTTCTGTATCAAACTAATCAGTGTGAACCTTGTTGGGGCTTGGACTTCCCAGTTCTAGGTACTGGGAGCCTGCAGGGATTTCAGCATGTGCCTTTGGCTATTTCTCTGGTTTATCAGAATGTTTGATCTGGAAATAATTGCTGTGCTGCCTTGGTAGCTTTCCACTGTGTTCTGATGCTTTTCCTTTGGATGTCCTTCAATGGTGCTGCTCAGGGATTTGCGTAGTACTCAAGTGCACAAATGGAGAGCCAGGGCCGTGGCTCTAAGTGGATCTCCTCTTATCTCCTGTGGCTACTGAAGAGGTATTTGGATTTGGTTGTGAAATTCAGCTTCAAGCTAGTGAAGTACAACCATGGATTTGTCTATTTCCCACTAGTGTTTATGGAGCCACACAGCTAGTTTGTATCACCTGAAAGCAGTGAGTGCTACCTTGCAGGAAAGGAGCCAGGGCCCCCACGCAGTCATGAGACAGTTCCCACCAAAGGAGGCCTTTCTAAAGAGGGATCCACAGCGTTTTTAGTTTAGAATGTACATACCACTGCCTGCTAGTCTTTTATGGTGGTATTTCTATCTACTGCTTAAAGACTTTGATTGCATACTTTGAATATAAGTTGTAGAGTTTGAGAGTGGTGGGTGTGCTCTCCAAATCAAATGTTGACTGGTGGGCTGCATAGATTGCAAGAGATGTTTTAGCAAAATGAAGTACCTTGCAGAAGGTCATTGAGGATGCTAGTTCTTAGGATTACACTGCCCTTCAAACAGAAGGTCTATCAAATATGGGACTTGAAAAAAAATGTAAAATGTTTGAAAAAAATAGAAGCTTCTCCTTAAATTGTGCTGGTTTTGAGTTGAATTAGTTATTCTTTAAAATTAAAAATTATATTCTCACCTATAAACCCTTACATATATCATTGGAGCTATTTTTTGTATTATTATTGTTGATTTACAAGTTAATTATTACTTTGTTGTCTTTATAAGAATGCCGTCAATGATCATGCTTTTGTGTTTTTCAAGCACAGGCATGTTTAGATGAAAAATTTTTTTTAAAGTAAATCTTTACTCTCAAAAAAAAAGAAATTATGACTTTTAAAAAAAATTTTAAGGGGCTGGGGATATGGCCTAGTGGCAAGAGTGCCTGCCTCGGATACACGAGGCCCTAGGTTCGATTCCCCAGCACCACATATACAGAAAACCGCCAGAAGCGGTGCTGTGGCTCAAGCGGCAGAGTGCTAGCCTTGAGCGAGAAGAAGCCAGGGACAGTGCTCAGGCCCTGAGTCCAAGGCCCAGGACTGGCAAAAAAAAAAAAAAAAAAAAAAAAAAAAAAAAAAAAAAAAAAATTTTAAAAGTGTACAATGAAATTTAAGTGGAGCAAGTATTTAAGCTTCTTTTATATTATTTAAAAAATGAGAGGGCTGGGAATGTGGTTTAGTGGTAGAGTGCTTGCCTAGCATGCATGAAGCCCTGATCAGTACCACATAAAATGAAAACGCCAGAAATGGTGCTGTGGCTCAAGAGATAGAATGCTAGCCTTGAGCAAAAAGAAGCTGGGGACAGTGCTCAAGCTCTGATCCCAAGCCCCAGGACTGGTTAAAAAAAATAAATCAAGAAACCTAAATTAACACTTGACATTTACACGTTCTAACTATCTAGAAATGTGTGCAAGACTATATAGGCTTAACGCCACAAGTATCCTGAGATTCTTCCCTAATAGATTCATTCTAGAAACCAGGCACTTAAAATTTTTAATGAGTACCCGAAATAAAGAAACAATGGCATAGAAACAGAGTATATAGTTATACATATGCTTTATTGAGTAAATGAACAAGTCAATGAATTGCTCAATTTTTTTTTAAAAATGGTTAGAACAGTTCTGTTGTTGGCTGCTTTTGTTAAAGACATACCAGATCACACATTGCTGTTTAGATTTAACACTGTCACTCCCTAGCCTAGTAGTCTGTGATTAGGCAGCATCACTTAATGCTATAAGAAAATGCACCTTTGAGTCATCCCTCTACTCCCCCTTGATTGTACATACAATGTCTTTCAGTGTTCTACCCTTGAGGTGATAATACTATGGATAAAATATCTATTTCATAGACAGTAAAACACATAAGAAACGTATTAAAAACTACTGTCTTCCAAAATGCTTGAGTAAAATATCTTTCTCTGAAAATATTGGGAATTCAGGACTTCCAGGAAGATAGAGACATTGACACAGGCAAACTCCCTACTTTTCTCTTGACTAAACAGAGACTTAGGGTTCCAACACACACTTTACCTCAAGAAATTCACATAAATCAAACTATAAGCAGACAGAGAGTCATTCTAATAAAGAATAAATTATACTGTGGGGACAAAAGGACAGAAAGAAGGGAAGATTTCAGAATGAGCAAGCTGATCCCCTCTCAGCACAGGGAGAGTGATAATCCTGAAGAGCCACACTGAGGGGAAATAACCTGGAAGAGGAGCTTGAGACTGCCACACCCAAACACAGAGACACTTCACCAGGGTGCTGCTGGTCAGCTCAGTGCCAATTAAGGGAACTGTTAGTACCCCATCAGCGACCCCTGGGGGACCAGCTCCTTGTAGTGACCCAGAGTAACTGGACCAGATCCCCCACCTGAGAGAGTGGGAACATATTTGAAGAGAGCAAAGAAGCAACCTCCTTTCACACACATTCTGAGGCTACGTGGGAAAGACCTCTGGGACACAGTCCCACCCCTGCACCAATAAACTACAACTCCCAACTCTCCCCAAAATTTCCACCAGCATACAGCAATGTCCCTTGGAGAGACACACACCAGGGAGGTACCTGGGAACAACACTAGGAGCCACCTCCATACAAGAAAGAAGGCTGCATATAGCTCTAGTGCAACAAGAGTCAAATTATGACTCTAAACTGAAGATATAAAGTGGCCCTAACTCAGGCCCTTCCCATAGAAACTGCAGTATGAAACAGATCTGAGGAGAGAGCCTCTCTTTTTCTCCCTCTCTTTCACTCTTTCATTGTTTAGAGAACTCACATCTCCAAGTTGAATGTTCTGGGTCTAGTGATGCACAGTATATGATCTGTTCATTGTTATATATACACATATAATATCCTACTCTTTTTATGGCCTTTCTCTGTTCAAAAGTAGAGGTGTAATTAGATAAGAGACAGCAATTCCCTTGGGCTTTTCAGAATAGTCAGCATTAGAGCTTAACTCAATTTTTCTTTACTTGTCTTCATCCTTCAATATAGAATGCAAGGTTATTTGTGTTATTTAGTTTTGTTTTTCTTCTGTTCATTTACATCTTCGGTCCCAATTCATTCCCCATTCTCTCCTCCTTCATTTGTCTTCTAACTCCCCTATAAGCTTGAACCCTTCTCACATATATATATATATATATATACATATATATATATCCTTCTCATATATATATATATCCCTGAAAACTACCTCTCCCCATCCTAATCTTACCTAAACCTCAATACTTTCATCTGATAGTCAAATGTTAACAGTATATTTCCACAGCACAACTGAACTCTTCATCTCCATTCAATGGTCTCTACAAGCCCTGAACCCAGATAGGTAAATCTCAACAAACTTACCATTTAGTCAACCAAGAAAACTTAGATGATCACAGATTCCCAAAAGATAAAACCAAAAGGGTCCTCAAATGGACAGGACACTTCACAGAAATGCTAGAAATATGCAAATAGGAAAACAGACAAGAGAGTAGACAATCAGGGACCTAGAAGGCATTTCAGAAGATCACTAAAAACATTGCTGATAAGTTTATTTAATGGAAAGTTTGAAAACATATACAAGACAATTCATGAACAAGATGAGACTACACAAAGAATCTTGGAATAATTCATGGAGACCATGAACAAAAAGTAAAATGAAATGCAAGAGATGGCAAAGGAATCCAATGTAAAAGCAGCCATCCAGTTAAAGGAGATTAAGGAAAATATAAATCCTAAAACAGAACTTCAAAAAAGAGGTAGAAGCTCTCAGAAATGTCCAAACTGAAAACAGAAAAACAGTAAAATAGAAAGTCTCTGTGGCAGAAAAGACAATGTGGAAGACAGAGTCTTGGAGCTGGAAAACAGCATATAAAATTGAATAAGAGGAGGTAATTAGAACAAATCCAGGAAACACAAAAAGAGCTTGCAGGAACTTCAGGACTCAGTTCAAAGACCAAATTTGAGGCTAATAGTTACCAAGGCAGAACAAGAGACATCTGAGGAGATAGGAAACATTTTACACAACCCTAGCAGGGACTTTTCCAAATAGATTAAAGACCCATTCACATATAAGAAGCCTTTAGGAAACCTAACAGATCAGACCAGGAAAGAACATCCTGCCACTACATTATAATCTGCACAGATCAACAGAGAAAAAGCTAAAAGATCCTTAAAGCTACCCGAGATAATTCATTACTAATGAAGGAAAACCAGTACAAATAACTACAGATTTCTCAGTCGAGACCATGAAAGCATAAAGAGCCTGGCATGATATATTCTAAACTATAAAATCAAACAATTGCCACCCCAGTATACTACACACAGCAAAACTCTCCTTTATAACTGAAGGACAAATTAAAACATTCGATAACAAAGAAAAATTGAAACAATTTATATCCACTGAACCAGCTCTCCAAAGGATACTTAAAAATGTCTTTCATACAGAATATCAACAAGAATATGATCCTGGCAGAGGAAATGTTCCTTACTAAAGAACCAGATAAGCATAGTAAGAATAGAGGAGGCCCAGCGCCTAAGAAGGTAGATAACATAGGAAGCATTACCAGACATCTGTCAGTGCTAACCCTCAATATCCATGGACTTAACTCTCCAATTAAATAACATAGAGTGACTATGCAAAAAGCAAGCAAGACTTGTGCATCTGTTGTTTACAAGAGACACATACTGCTGTCAACAACAGACACATTCTCAAAGAGAAAGGTTGGAATAAAATCTTTGAAGCAACTGTCCCCATTAAACAGGCTGGACTAACTAACAATCCCAATATAAGACAAAATAGACTTCATATCAAAATTAGTAAAGAGACACAAAAAGGGTCATTGCATGCTAATAAAGGAAATTCTACTACAGGACATTATGACAGTTCTTAATATCTGTGCACCAAATGCTGGGCCTCTATTTTGAATACTATAATTTTTTTAAAAAGAATTGAAACAAATTTAAGGCAATGGAAAAACCTCCCATGCACCTGGATGAGAAGAATTAACATTGTAGAAATGTCAATACTGCCCACAGCAATATACAAATCCAATACAATACCCATCAAAATCCCAACAACTTTCTTCAAAGAAATAGAGAAATCAATCCAAAAATTCATAAGGAATAATAAAACATGCAGAATAACAAAAACAATCCTTAGCAGGAAGAATAATGCTGGAGGAATATCAATAACAAACTTCAAGCTTTATTACGAAGCCATAGAAATGAAACACCTTGGTACTGGCAGAACAGGGCTAAGGAGTGGCAGAACAGAATAGAAGACACAGAAATAAGCCTACAAACATATAGCTACCTAATATTTGATAAGGGAGTCAAAAACACAGTTTGGAAGAAAGACAGCCTCTTCAACAAATAGTGCTGGCAAAATTGGTTATGTACAGAAAATTGAGATAGATACTCATATATCACCTTGGACCAGAATCAATTCTAAATGAATCACAGACTTCAATGTAAGGCCAGATGCCATGGAAACATTACAAGAGGTGGTAGAGGTAACATTAATTCTTCTAGAAACCAGTTACAAGTTCCTAAGTAAAGATCCAAAACCACAACAAATCAAAGAAAGACCGGATAAATGGGATTGAATCCAATTGAAGAGTTTTTACATAGCAAGGTACACAGCGTGCAAGATAAATAGAAAGCCCACAGAATGGGAGAAGATCTTTACTAGCTATCTATAAGATAAGGGCCTAAAATATACTTAGAGTTCAAAAAATTAAACCCCCTCAAAAAAGTAACAACCCAATCCATAAATGAACTTGAAGAGAGACTTCTCAGAGGAAGAAGTTAGAATGGCCAATATACACATGAAGAAATGTTCTACATCTATGGCCATGAAAGTACTGCAAATCAAAACAACATTGAGATTACACCTCACCCCAGTTAGTATGGCCATTGTAGAAAACTAACAGCAACAAATGCTGGTGAACATGCAGCCCAAAGGGAACTTGATTAAAATATTGGTGGAAAAGTAAGCTTGTTCAGTCACTCTGGAAAATGGTAAGGAATTTCTTTCAAAGAATAAACATAGAGCTACTTACCCTGTGACGCAGCAATCCCACTCCTGGGCATTTGTCCAAAAGAACACAAACAATGCCACATGAATGCTACCAGCACTATCATGTTCATTGCAGCATTGTTTACCATAGGCAAGACACGTAATCAACCCGGATGCCCCTCAGTAGACAAATAGATTAAGAAAATGTGGACTAGGGGCTGAGAATGTGGCTTAGCAGTAGAGTGCTTGCTTTGCATGCATGAAGCCCTAGGTTCGATTCCTCAGCACCACATATATAGAAAATGGCCAGAAGTGGTGCTCAAGTGGCAGTGTGCTAGCCTTGAGCAAAAAGAAGCCAGAACAGTGCTCAGGCCCTGAGTTCAAGGCCCAGGACTGGCAAAAATAAATAAATAAATAAATAAAATAAAGAAAAGGAAAGAAAATGTGGACAATACATGCAATGGAATTCTACCCATCCATGAGAAAGAATGATATTGTACCATTTGAAAGGAGACATAAAAACTTGGGAAAAATTATACTAAGCAAAGTAATCCAGAGCCAAAGAAGCAAAGGTTACAGGGTTTCTCTCATTCCTGGTAACTAGAATGTGCCTATAAATCTGCAAGTAAACATACTGAATGATTAATATCTATTAACATACATACATATATACATATATATGTATACATATGTATTCACTGAGGCCAAAGGAGCATATGTATAGGAATGGTTGATGAAGACTCAATAGCTATGTATATATGATCATATAATATAATATTTCATGAAATGAACTATAAGGAAAGGAAATAAGAGAGATTTTTTAGTTGCTGTTGTTACTGTTTTTTTATTTTATTTTCCTTTTTTTGTTAGTTTGTAATTGGAGGGACACAGAAAAGGTGGAACAAATGGTGAACAAATATAACAGTGGCACTCACTAGACACTATATGGAAAATGAACAGTATATCTTGTGAATGAGAATGGGAGGGAAAAACTGGTAGAGAACAGGGGAAGAGGAGATATTGTTTGAAAAGAACTGCACTGATTCAAAAAAAATTACTTGATTCATGTAACCATAACCTCTCTCTATATCAACTCTACAATAACAATGAAATAAAGATAAAGACAAAAAATAAATAATAAAAATATTGTGATTTAATAACTTTAAAAATTAAAGAAATTGTATTATAAATGGTGGGGAAAGTTTTCAAAGAAAGAAAATTATCGTTCCTTTTAAATTCTTGGAAATGACCAGGAAAATAAATAAATATATTATGACAAATATAAAAAACATGATTCATATTCACATGGGAAATATTCAGTAAGTATTTGCTGAAGTTAGAAAATAAAGTAACAATTTTTTCAAAACAAGAATTCCTAGATATAATACAAATTACCTCCTTAAGCAACAATATTGCTTAGATGCCTTTATTACCTTCTTAGATATGTAAAATATTTTATTTTATTTCTTGGTCACCAAATATGATCTCATAGCTTATAGTATCATACACATAGCAAGTCAACAAAATATTATTTGAACAGCTATTTACATTTATCTTACCTTTCCTTTGGGAACTTGTGATAATTCTTTTTTGTCTTTCCTGTCAACTGAATAGATTGTACAAGAGATGCACAATGTTATGAAACATGTTTAGGCCCTCAGGATTGCATCCATTTCAAAATGTTAAAAGATAATACAAGGTATCCAACTGCAAATCAATGCCTGTATAACTTGTGTCTGTAGTTACTGAATGTCCATAAATAAATAGGTATGTGTGTAAAAATAGTACCTCTTTCTCTCTCTTCCTCTTTTGCTCATTATGTTTTATTAGAATAAATATCACTATAATTTTAGAATTTTGAACATAATCCAGAAGAATTATATAAAGTATAACAGTGTTTCTTACAGACTAAGTGAAATACAATTTATTTATCTTCATTTATATGCTTTCTAGATTTATCAATGAAATCCCTCCGCTATAACTGGGGAAAGGACATAATGTTTAAGCTCCCAAACCAAAGCTTTAAAATATTCTCATAATATGGAATATTATGTATAAATGACTGGAGTACCCCTCTTTTTATGAAAATTATGTCTGTTGCATTTTAAAATAAAACAAGGAGGGAGGAAGAAAAGAGACAGAAAGAAAAGAGAGAGAAAAGGATAGAGAGGGAGGGAGAGAGAGAAAAAAGAACGAAAAAAGACAGGGAGGAAAAGAGGAAGGGAAGGAGGAAGGAAGGAAGGAAAAGAAGGAAGGAAGAAAGGAAGGAAGGAAGGGAGGGAGGGAGGGAGGGAGGGAGGGAGGGAGGGAGGAAGGAAAGAAGGAAGGAAGGAAGGAAGGAGGGAGGGAGGGAGGGAGGGAGGGAGGGAGGGAGGGAGGGAGGGAGGGAGGGAGGGAAGGAGGGAGGGAGGAAGGAAAGAAGGAAGGAAGGAAGGAAGGAGGGAGGGAGGGAGGGAGGGAGGGAGGGAGGGAGGGAGGGAGGGAGGGGGAGGAAGGAAGGAAGGAAGGAAGGAAGGAAGGAAGGAAGGAAGGAAGGAAGGAAGGAAGGAAGGAAGGAAGGAAGGAAGGAAGGAAGGAAGGAAGGAAGGAAGGAAGGAAGGAAGGAAGGAAGGGAGGGAGGGAGGGAAATTCAAAGCTTTGTGATCCAAATTCAAGAAAATATTTAAAAAATCACTCATTCTAATTAATTTTATAAATCTTCACCTATTGTTTTCACATGGGCTTTAGTTCATGCCATGTGGAAATCCTTTTACATAAGGAAACACTGTGGGCCTCACTGTCATCTCCTACCCTTTATTAAAGTAAAATATCTAGAAACCAACAACCACAGGCCCTAAAAATCAAACAAAACATACTGAAAGATTTTGTTTTCAACTATGAAATGAATAGCAGTTCTCCATAAGCTAGCCATAAAATGTTTTTTGGGGAACAAAACCATTTATGATACTCTTTAAATTTCTCTTTTAAACTTCTTAAAAATAATTTCATATGGCAAAATTGTCTGTTTTGGCATAACAGTTTTGTAAATTTTGAAAACATTTATCATAAGTATATAGCAATTACTATGATGGAAACCAATTGTTGTATAGCAATTATGACTTAAAAAACAACTCACCCGCTAGGCTTCTCAAAATATTCTTATGCTATCCTTTTGTGTTCAGACTACTCCTAAATGTCTAATTTCTGGTTAGAATTAATCTATTATACTTTCTTGTAGCCTGTCCAAACTCCTAATATCATACAAAGATATGAGGTTACTCTGCAGCTTTTATTGTCTGGCTTCTTTCATGGTGAGTGGCACAGTGAAGATTTGGAGATTGTTCCTTTTTATTGACATATGGTATTCCATTCTGTAAAGGCACCTATTTTCCCCTTCACTCACCATTTCTAGGCTTTGGCATAAATACTACATTGCTGCTACAAACATTCTTGTACTGGTTTTTGTATGGGTGCATACCGTTTCTCTGGTTAATTACCCAGAAATAAGACTATTAAGTCAGATGAAAGGGATTGGTTTCCTGTAATATGCAACTGTCAGTGTTTTCTAGAGTGCTTTTGCAATTATTCAAGTTCACAAGTGATGTAGGGAGTCCATGTTTCTCTATTTTCTCCTAAGAACTTTCAGGTCGGCTGTGCTAGGCAATAAGAGAGCTGGGTGTGTGTTCTCATTCTCATGTCTTTTTTTGTTCTTTTTTTTATTTTTTTCTTCCTGGCCCTGGGGCTTAAACTCCGTCCCTGAGTCTATTTGTACTCAATTCTATTGCTCTGCCAATTATGCCACAGCCATTCTGGCTTTTTTTCTTTGAGTGTTTTATTGGAGGTAACTGTCTCACGGACTTTTCTGTCCAAGTTGGCTTCAAACTGGGATCCTCAGATCTCAGCCTCCCGAGTTGATAGGATTACAGCCGGGAGTAACTGCTGCCCAGCTTTGTGAACCTCTGTTTCTCCTGAAGTGAAGTAGTTCTTCACTTTTTTTTTTTTTGTCAAGCTGATAATCATATTGAGTTTCTAGGTGTTTCATATATACATACATACATACACACATACATATACTTAATACAAATCCTCATATAACATGGGATTTGCAAATGAATCCTTCAAAGTTTCCATCTTCTCCATCTTTTTTTGTTGTTATTGTCAGTTGTGGAGCTTGAGCTCTGGGCCTTGGCACTGTCCCTGAGCTCCTTTGCTCAAAGCTAGAACTTCAAGCCACAGCGGCACTTCTGGTTTTCTGGTGGTTAGTTGGAGATAAGATTCCCACAAATTTTCCTACCCAGGCTGACTTATAACCATGATCTTCAGCCTCCTGAGTAGCTAGACTTACAGGTGTGAGCCACCAGAGCCTGGCTGCTTCTCTATCTTGAGTATATTCTTTGTCTAGATGCCCTTAGAGAGATTTGAGGATTGAGATAGGAGGACTTGAGACATATGAGTGACCTGACACACTCTTGCTGGCTTTAAAGGTAAAGAACCTTGAAACATAAGGGTTTCCCTCACCTGCCTATGTTTCATTCAACTGGAGCTCATTCTCTGAATGCAAATTTTGAGTGAATAATGTTAGCTGCCTAAAATCTATGTGAACAGATATAGGGAAGGTAAGCAGAAAAGAAAGAGACTTCCCACTCTTTGTCATTTTAGGGATTTTAATTTCCATCCTAATCTGACTGCTATTGTTAAATTCTCAGAGATGTTAGTTAATTTGCATATGATGTCCAAGAACTTTACCTGTTTCAGAGGGAGAAATTGGGCAGCGTGTGTTTTTCCTCCTCTGCTGAAATTAGAAATTACTATTTTTAAGGTGGTATTCATGTGGCATATTTTTTTCTCCTATTCCATTATTCTAATTTCACTCCTTTTTCATTATTCTTTCCCAGATTATCAGTTGTGGTTTTTGTAGATTCTGTCATTACCTTCTGAATCGTGTTTTTGCACATGAATCTATCAACACATCACAATGTTATTTCCTCATGTAATAATGAATACCTACTAAAATAGATATACCTTCTTTGTATTCTAAATTTGTTTGGAAGTAGCTAAATTATCAAAACTTAAACAGTCTAAGCAGGCATTGGTAATTCATAACTGCAATCCCAGCTAATCATGAGACTAATGTTTGAGGATTATAGTTCAAAGCTAGTCTAAGCAGACAAATCCACAAGACTCTGACACACACACACCCCGCCCCCCATCAATCAACAAAAAGCTAGAAGGGGAGGTGTGGCTCAAGTAGTAGAGTGCCAGCCTTAAGAGAAAAGGTTGAGTGAGAGTATGAAGCACTGAGCTCAAATCTCAGTACTGGGCCCTAAGACAAAAGCAATAACAAATATTAAACAACTTTTTTTAACTGTAAAATTTCTCAGGACCTTTAATATGCTCATCTTCATTCTAACTAGTCAATGGGACAAACTGTCTACTATATTTACCAAATATAATTTCTAAATCTATTTCACCATATAAAGCTGTAATTCCTTATGACACAATATATGAAATATTCTAACCATAAGTATGGACTTATCATATCTTGGTTACCACACTTCGCTCTTTCTGCTACTTACGACCTGCATTTCTGAGACCTCTGCAGGATATACCTTTTGTGGATTTAAATAGCTATTTTTGAACTTTCCTAAATAACTTGGCTTTTAATAACATAAAATTTTTTGTCATCTAACATTTTCAAGTATTCTAAAGACAATTTCTAAAAAGAATGCATAGTTCTTAATTTTAAACATAGCCTGTGAATGTGGTAGCTATATCACACAGAGATAGGTACATTTACAAATCTTAATACAAAAGAATATTAATTAAAATTAAAGGTGCAAAGAGTGGACTACAATGTCATTTTTTTTACCATTTTTAATGATGTAATAGAAAGATTATGTGATTGGTATAAAATTCGTAATACATGAGAAAAATCTTTAACCCCAATGATAATTGCAGATATATAGTAATAAATAATACAATAATGTGTAAAGAGCTCTAAAAATCAAATACTATTGTAAGAGTCATACTCTAAATGTGTGGTGATTTCCATAATATCTTTCCTCCTTTTCCTGAGAGCTTTTGATACAAGCTTTGGAATTTCTCTAATTCCAAAGATGAGATGAATATGTGAAGATTAGCTAGTGCCATATCTCTGGGCACTGTGATAACTCTTTTTTTTTTTTTTTTTTTTGCCAGTCCTGGTGCTTGGAATCAGGGCCTGAGCACTGTCCCTGGCTTCTTTTTGCTCAAGGCTAGCACTCTACCACTTGAGCCACAGCACCTCTTCTGGCCTTTTCTATATATGTGGTGCTGAGGAATTGAACCCAGGGCTTCATGTATATGAATGCGGCAAGCACTCTTGCCACTAGGCCATATTCCCAGCCCGAGTGATAACTCTTGTCCTTAAGATATCTCCATCATGTGGGGAATTCTATGTTGAGGGTTTCTCTGGGACATGAAGCAGACCCAGAGAACAAATGTAGACAATTTTCCTTTTTGAATGGACAAAAATTATAAAGGAAAGTAAAACTCAGGGGAAAAACACAGAGTTACATGAAAAATCTTGATCAAATTACGCCTAAATCTTATAAAATTCTCTTACTGTTTTTCTTCAGTGAATCAAATTATATTCATTACAGATGGAAAATAATCAGCTATCTTAAAATTTGTTGGCTTAAAGTAATAATAAGCGCTTATTTTCTCTTAGATTTCCTGTAAGCCAAAAATTCAGACAGACAGGATATGTTATCTTGGCTTCATAATGACAAAGCCTAGGAAGCACTTGAAGCCTTGGAAGCTATAGGGTAGGATCATTTGAAGTTCATTCACATAAGAATTTGGAGGTTGACTGATTGTTTGCTAGGGAATTAACCTGGGCTATCAGTTGAAACACTTATATACCTGATCGTCCCATGTAAGATTAAAATAGACTTTCCAGAATAAAGGCCAGGGTAAGAAAGACAGAGTCAGAGACAGACAAACAGACACATACTGGGAGAATATTACGCAAATTTAGCTACATTTTAGTGAGAGGGAGCAAAAATTCCACCTTCCTATAGATCTGTGTTAATGTACCATAATAGGAAGGGTGTTTAATGGAAAGTGTTCATTTATGGCATAATTTTGGAAAACTAAGATACACCACAGCATCCGTTGTTATATATTTATTATGTAAGGTAGTTTATTTGTTAATTACAACTAACGTAGACAATTTGCATCACACTGACACATACTATTTCCTTTAATGAAAAGAACATCTATAGGAAAGATGTGCTTTTAATATTACATAAGTCAGTGCTTCAGAGAAATAGCCTAATAAGATTAAAATGTATATGAATATAATAAAGGATGGATGGGTTGGCATGCAGAGATAGAGAGATGGATACAGGTATATAGAGAGAGAAATAGAGAGAGATACATAGACACATGGCTTTGAGCTTTAGCAAAGGAGATGAATTTCAGATAGGATTTCTGAATTGCTTCAGTATCAGAAGCAGACTGTGTTTTTCTCTGGGAATCATAGCTTTATCTATTTTTGTTACTCTTGTTATTTTTCTTAAGGCCTTCAACTTATTATATAAGATATAACCACAATGTCAAGAGCCAGCTACTTTATCCGAAGATGCTGATCACATCTACAAAATACTTTCGTGCATCATCTAAACTAGGAGTTTATCAGAGAACATAAACCAATTGACTCAACAGAATTTAACCCTGAGAGAGTACCTTTTGTAAGTGGGGTACCCAGACATGTGTAAATTGTGCTTACCCCCTACTCTCACCTCTTCCTTCATTCCTCAGACCCAAGAATCAGACTATCTGCCAATGCTTCATAGTCCTAAGGTGCTTTACTATACCTCTTTGTTTCTTTAATTTTTCCCAATATGTAAGTGATGGCTTCATTAAACTTACTTGGGCCATCAGTTTCTGACAGGAACTTTATTTTATTTTATTTTTTTTGTTTTTTAATTTTAATTTTTTATTTTTATTTTTAATGTACGTTTTTTAATTTTATTTTTTGTTTATTTAATTAAATTTTATTTTATTTGACGTACTGAGGGGTTACAGTTACATACCTAAGGTAATGAGTACATTTCTTCTCCAACATTGTTACCCACTCCCCTCCCTCATTTTTCTCCCACTTCCCCTCCATCCAAGACTCGTGCTCCTTCCCCCATACGTGGTAAAGTTCATTTCCAACATATTGTCTTGTAAGTATCACTGTTCCAGAATTTTATCTGCTCTGTTTTAAGGAGGCTTATCTTCATAATTAAACAAGCAGAACCGGGGCTGGGGATATAGCCTAGTGGCAAGAGTGCCTGCCTCGGTATACCCGAGGCCATAGGTTCGATTCCCCAGCACCACATATACAGAAAACGGCCAGAAGCGGCGCTGTGGCTCAAGTGGAAGAGTGCTAGCCTTGAGCGGGAAGAAGCCAGGGACAGTGCTTAGGCCCTGAGTCCAAGGCCCAGGACTGGCCAAAAAAAAACAAGCAGAACCCTCTTATCCTTAGACGTATCACTAAAGCTTTCATGCTTGTATGAACAAAATTAGTTTCAGCCACAATATGATAGAATCTGATTGTCATCTACAAAAGATGAAAAAAAAAATGGATACAGGTATCACTATTCCAAGGCTTAAGGGAGCTCTCTACTCCTCACAAATTAGACATGACTTTAAAGACCAGAAAGCAAACCAAAGTGCTACAATTAAAAATGAAAGAAGTTCAAGTGGAAGGGAAATTTAGGTTATCTTTTACTAACAAAAAATTAAAGTTAGGAAGACTTTGACTGTATTTAAAGATCACCACATCTGCAGGATGTGAAAATTTTTAGACTCTATGTTTTCTCCCATTACTAATAATTAGTATATATTTAAGATAGTCCTAGAAGATGATCACAGTAGCTCAATAGCTATGTACATATGATCACATAAGATGATGCTAAGCAAAATGAACTCTAAGGTATGGAAACAAGTGGTTTATCATTATTATTATTTTTAATGTACTGTGTGAAATTATTTCTGTTTTCTTTTGTTTATCTTCTCTATAGTTTAGCCCCTGATGTCACTGTACTTGATTTTGGTACCCTGGGTATTATGTATATGTTTGTCTGAATTAGAGAAGGGAAGGGGAACATCAAAATGGTGAGACAAAGAATAAAAGGTGAACCAGTGCAACTGCAATACTTACAAGACAGTATGTTGTAAACTAACTGTACAACTTGGGGTGAGAGAGTTGGGGAGGAGGGAAGGTGGCAGAAAAATGAGGGAGGAAGTAACAAATTTGGCAAGAAATGTACTTATTCAATTATGTATGTAACTGTAACCCCTCTGTACATCATCTTGACAATAAAAATGAAACACACACAATTTTAAAATAAGCAGCAAAATAAATGAATAGGATGTGTGTCTAGAGAGTGTTTTGCTAAGAATTTAAGACTAATTTTGGTAAGACTTCAGAGACTATTATTCCACAGAAACTGAATTCCATCCAGGACTGTAACCTAACATCCTAAGAACACTGGCGGTGGAGCATTCTCACTGGGATGCAGCTCGCCATGTGGGATCTCATATGCCATCGCCTCCTTGGCAACTATTCACATAGTCCTCTCAACACAGGGGCCCTGGAGATTCTAAACAAATGGTCTCTCTGAAAATATGCTAAATAACTTAAATAATGCATCTCCTTTTTGAACAAGGGAGTACCTTGATCTTAGTGAGTGCCCAACTTTGCCCTACCTCCCACCCAAAGCTAAAACAGCAGGGAAAACCTGTGGGCTCTCATTAACTGTATCTAATTATAGATAACCATGCATCCAAAGCTCCAGACAGGAACTATCCTGTCTGTGACCAAGTATTTCTGACATATCCAGGAAAGAAAAAAACAAAAAGCAGCTAGTATAAATACTCCTCCTTCAGATAATCAGAAGGGAGATAAAATTTGTTATTTATTTATCTTTTCCGTTAAATATTTAGAACTTTGCAGAAGCTACACACAACACATGGGATGTAGCAGACATGGATGTTGTTAACTTCTATCAATATGTGGCAAAATAGCCACCTATTAGTTCTTTACAGAGTTGGCAATGCTGAGAACTAGAACATATATGCATGATGGAATACATTTGATTTTTAAGTGATAATTTAAAAAACAACTGTCTGTCCTATGCACTGGATTTTATTTGGGAAAACAAAAACATCCAGGGTTAACACATTATATTTCTCCAGCTTATTTCATGTTGATTTAATGGATTATCAACATGAAAATGTGAAGATTTCACCTATGCTAACTTTTACTACTCAGATACAGTACCTGTAATGAGAAGTATAAAGCACAGAAAAAGGTCCAGTCTAAGCCTTTCTTCCTTTTGGTATTCTCTTACATTTCCTTCCCAGATGCACATAGTCTCATATTTATTTTAGATACTTCTGGTGTAAATTTGTTAAATGCAAAGAAACTTTATGAAATATAAATGTCATTATTGATAAACATTGGTTAATGTTATGGAATGGATTTTTTTTCCATTATTTTTCTAGCTTTTCCTTATATTCAATCATGTATTAATATGACAACTTAGACAAGTTTTGAATTGTAGTTCTTCTGTATATAGAAACTGACAATATGACTGAAGTTATAGAAATGGGAAAGATTCTCTAGTGAGAGTACATGATGTATGTAGCCTATGAGGAAAAAATTTAGTAGTATTTCTCCTTAACATTTCCAAATGACCAACACAAAAAAAAACTTGCAACAAGAAAAGAGGAACATGACTAATGGCATACTTCCTTCAGTAAAATATAAGTAATACATAAAAATATTGATACTAATTCACACCATAGGATTACAGACATACACCAACACTGGCTGAGCATTTCTGAAAACAATTGTTCACAGAATATGAATATTAGTATATATGCATGCATATTCATAAACTTCTATACATATACTTATATGTAGTGATCTTTTCTTAATCTTTTGGTATACAAGGACATAATAAAAATGAGAAGAATTGAAAAAATGTTTAGGTAATGCTCAATACCATATAAGCTCTAAAAATATTAGTTTCTGGAAAATACCCAAAGAATATTAAGCATAGAAATAGAAATAAAAGCTTCATGTAAATGACCTCCCTAATTTACACTACATTAAAAAATTAGTATGTTCCATTCCTTTGTTTATGGGACAGGAAGTCCTTGTTACATAAAACTTTCAGAGAAGAGTTAAGAAAATCTAGAGATCAGTAGATATCAATTAGATTTTATCTCTATTTTAGCTAGCTCACTAGATGAATTATAGTAATTTCCATGCAGAAAAGAACAATGAAAAGTGATATAACAGTCGTTTCCATGGAGTTCATTTCACTTAGCATCATCTTATGTGTTCATAAGGGCATAGCTATTGGGCTCTTGTGATCCTCTGCTGTGACTAGCCTAAACCTGTGCTAATTATTCCCTATGAGGGAGACCATAGAGTCCATGTTTCTTTGGGTCTGGCGCACTTGACTTAGTATAATTTTTTCCAAGTCCTTCCATTTCCTCCCTGTTGTAATTACTTTCAACATGCCATGTGAAACTGTAGTTTCTATTGTTGATGATCCTCTTGTATCCCCTTCCTGTGGTTGTACCCGCAATATCACTGTATCTTATCTGAGTACATTGGAAACTGTGTATACTGGTATTAGAACTAGGAAAGTGAAAGGGAATACCAAAATCGAGAGACACAGGATAAAAAGACAAATGATTACAAAAGCAATACTTGCAAAACTGTTTGGTGTAAACCAACTGAAAAACTCATGGGGGGAGAGGGAAAGGGGAAGGAGGAGGGGGAGGAAGGAATGAGGGAGGAGGTAATAAACAGTACAAGAAATGTATCCAATGCCAAACATATGAAACTGTAACCTCCCTGTACATCAGTTTGACAATAAAAAAAACAATAACTCAGGACAGTTTTTAAATATTCTGAATAGTTAGCAATATCTAGGTGTTTTGATCTGTTAACGGGTAATACCTAGAAGGTTCGAAGACAACCTATAAGGTTGTCTAATTGAGTATTAAGATTTTGATATCAAATTGTTTTCAGGGACTAGGACAGAAATTACATGAAATGCATCAAAGACCATTACCCACTTAAACTGTCAACTATAGACAATGCCAAATAGAGCTTGTATTTTTCATGCTGCCTAGTGGTTTCATTTTAAAAATAAAATAAAATACTTTCAAATAGTTTGACAAGACTTATCTTAAATAACTAGAGGAATGTACATAGGCAGATATCAAAAGATAAGACAAGTAAGATGTAACAGAAACATATCCTCATTTTCCCATAGAGGTTCATACTTGTACCAACAATAAGGTAACTTTTTAGGAGCATTAAATAAATATACTGCACAACAAACATTTTGTTTCTGGATTAATTAAGGATAGCACAGCTCATGTAATTCTAGAATTTTTTTCATAATTCCCCTAATGTAACGTGAGTGCCTACTATGTTCCAATCAATTTGCAAGTTGGTGGTCTATTGGAAAAAACTTGAAGCTATGGTAGTACCGCTATATATTTGACCCATTATGGACCATATTAAATGAATTTATCAGAATTCTGTGGCCAGAAAATGAAAAGAACAAATCATAACTGACAGTAAGACAACATGCCTGAGCTGTGATGGATTAGACTAGGCATTATACCTAGACAGGCTTTCCTTCAACATTCATCCTAAGAGCATTAATAAAAATCCTAACATAACACAGGAGTGGTCAGCACTCGACTGCTGATAAAATGTAAAGAAAACCTAGGTAATACTTCTGCAGGTTTTGCCAACTATCATTAGACATCGTTTCCTTGGAGGACAAGTATTACATTTATGTCTATCTTTCAATGTTTGGCAATGTTCTTTGCAGTTTGTTCATGTTCTTCAGAAAGGCTGGAACTACACTTACTTAACAGTTGTCATTATCTGTAAGCAATCATTCACTTATAAAATCTCAACTTGTCTCCAGATTCTTCAATTCTGATTTTTCCTCCTATAATAGTAAGGATCACCTATGACTATGTGTGTGGCTTACTTGGTACAGTACCTGCTTAGCAAGTGTAAGGTTCTGAATTTAAATCCTAGTACTAACAAAAAATAATAATAATTAACAACTCCTAGTCTGTCAGTAGTACTTTTTCAGATAAGGGCAATTTATTGCTTTCTTCCCCTGTCAGGGGTTGCTTAAGTAATTCAGAGTCAACTAAGTTAATTCTAACTGTGAGGCCGCAGTAAGTCTTCTATTCATTTTTCATTTCTCTAGAGAATATTTCCAAGGAATGCTTTAAAATGTAGAAATTTTATAAATAATGAGGAATATTCTTCTATTTATAAGAATGTTTGCCATCCAGCACATTGTGTCTATCTTGCAACTCTTCTAAGGATGATGGCATAAATTATCCTCAATATATGCTAATATATGACATATACTAGTCTCATTTTAATTTTATATATTCATACACAGATCAATTACTACACACACAAATATCAACATCTTTGGATTAAAAACCTATATGTGAAACATGAAACTAAAAATTCTTATCATCCTGACCTTGACCAATAACTTCTTGAAGTTCACTCCAAAAGCTCAGACAACAGAACCAGAAGTGGAGCAATGAGACTACGTCAAACTCTGAATTTTTTGTACCACAAAAAAAAGCAATCAAATGGAAAGGAAACATAAGTTAGGGAGAAAATATTTATACACCAATGGGTTAATAACCCAAATATATGCAAAACTTGCCTTTTAATAGCAAAAAACAGAAACAACCCAAAGAAAAATTGACAAGTTACCTGAATGGGTATCTCTCTAAAGGCACAAAAATAGTCAACAGCTCTATGGAAAGATCAGCTGAAGTAATTGTCAGGGAATGTGTACCACAGAACAGTGGGTTATCAGCCCACATTTGTCAGAGTAACTGCTGTCAAAAGGACAAGTGGTCCCAGGTGTTGGCAAGAATGTGGAGAAAAGACCAGCCTGGGATTACTGGTGGGAATGTAAATTTAAGGTATCCATATGGTAGTGCTTTAGGAAACAATAAATAAATAAATAAAACTACTGTATTATCCATCAATCCCACCTTGAGTCATCTAATCAGAATCTAAGGTGATATTCACAGGAGTCAAGATATGAAACAATTGAAATGTTCATCAGTAGGTAAATGAAAAAAATTGATGTAATACACATACATATGGATAGAGAGAGAGAGAAAAAAGAGAGAGAGAGAGAGAGACCATGATTCAACCTTATAAAGAATATGCTGACATTTGTGACCACATAGATGAAGCTGGAATTATTATGCTAAATAACATAATCAAACTACAGAAAAGAAAAGCTCTGAGTGTTCTCAGCTATATGCAGACTCTAAGCAATCAAATACCTGTAAGCAGAGATTAGAAGGGTGGTTGTCAGCAGTGAAAAGAGGGAGGAAATCAAGAGCTGTAGTTCAAAGTATCCAGGCATACTTTTGTGGGTTTTTTGTTGTTGTTGTTGTTTTGTTTTTTGCCAGTCCTGGGGTTTGGACTTCTTTCTGCTCAAGGCTAGTATTCTACCACTTGAGCCACAGCACCACTTCTGGCCTTTTCTATATATGTGGTGCTGAGGAATCAAACCCAAGGCTTCATGTACGTGAGACAAGCACTCTTGCCACTAGGCCATAGTCCCAGCCCAGACTTGAAGCTCTGTAGAATGAATATATCTGCAGAATCAATACACAGAATGAAGGCTGTCGGTCACCTAATTCCTTTTCTATTCTGAAAATCTGAGAAGGAATAAAGATGTAGTTATTGGCTTCATGTACGTGAGACAAGCACTCTTGCCACTAGGCCATAGTCCCAGCCCAGACTTGAAGCTCTGTAGAATGAATATATCTGCAGAATCAATACACAGAATGAAGGCTGTCGGTCACCTAATTCCTTTTCTATTCTGAAAATCTGAGAAGGAATAAAGATGTAGTTATTGAATAAAGTTTTGGTGAACTTAACACAAACACACATATACATACAGGGTAACTGCAGAAAGGAAGGCAAGAATGACTTGAATGACTGCTGTCATTTCTGTAGGTATATAGATATTAAAAATTACATTGTATTCTGCAAATACATACAGTCCAACTATTTGCATTCAGAATATGTAACACTTATATCAGATGGAAAAATGAATGGCTTAATATTGAAAAAGCATTTGAGCAAATACTTATCAAAGAACATATGTAAAAACATTAAGTAGGGGCTGGTAATATGGCCTAGTGGCAAGAGTGCTTGCCTCATATACATGAAGCCCTGGGTTCGATTCCTCAGCACCACATACATAGAAAAGGCCAGAAGTGGCGCTGTGGTTCAAGTGGCAGAGTACTAGCCTTGAGCAAAAAGAAGCCAGGGACAGTGCTCAGGCCCTGAGTCCAAGCTCCAGGACTGGCAAAAAACAAAACAAAACCAAATGGTAGAATGCTAGCCTTGAGAAAAAAAAAAAAAAAAAAAAAGGTCAGGGACAGTGCTCAGGCACTGAGTTCAAACGCTACAACCGACAAAAAAAAAAAAATTAAGTAATTACAACAGTGATATAACACTCGTTTCCATAACATGGAGTTCATTTCGCTTAGCATCATCTTATGTGTTCATAAAGGCTATGGAAAGGAGTGTTATATCACTATTATAATTACTTTCAACATGTCATGTGAAACTGTAGCTGCTTTTGTTGATGATCCTCTTGTATCCCCTTCCTATGGTGGTCCCCACTCTATCACTGTATCTCATCTGAGTACCCTGGATATTGTATATACTGGTATTAGAACTAGGGAAGGGAAAGGGAATATCAAAATTGAGAGACAAAGGATAAAGACAACTCCAAAAGCAATACTTACAAAACCATTTGGTGTAAAACAACTGAACAACTCATGAGAGGAGAGGGAAAGAGGGAGGGGGTGGGGAAAATAAGGGAGGAGGTAACAAATTGTACAAGAATTGTACCCACTCCCTTACATATGAAACTGTAACCCCTCTGTACATCACTTTGACAATATATAAGTAATTATTCAGAAAAAAGCAAATATATAATTTAATCTTTTAAAAAAATTGAAATTCCAGTGAAGTTGTGCTATTGAACTATTAAGAACATAATTCTTTATACTATATGCTAATACACACACAACACACACACACACACACACACACACACACACATTAAATAGAGGTTGTGTTTTCTCCCACAGTTCTAGAGCAGATCTGTGGAAGCCCACAGACAAAGGTCAACATGAAGATCTATACCCAAGTCCAAGATCAAGAAACAGCAGGGTTGGTTTCCTCTGAGGCTTCACTTCTTGTCTTGCAGATGGCTGCTCTCTTGATTTCTCTTCTAATTACTTTTTCTCTATGTAGAATCACACTTTCTGTCCAAACTTTGTAATCTTCAATGTGCTATGAGTCACAACATAGGGCCCACCCATATGCCCTTCTTTGACATTACCCCTTTAGAGGCTCTATCTCCTAAAATAGTCACGTCTTACTGCGTCTTACTGTGCATCAGGGTTCCAAAATAAATTTTGCAGGACTTAATTCACCAAGAAAAAATTTCAGTGTAGCAATTTCACTAAGTTGTTGGTAGTTGAACCAATTTGTAAGTTTGCCTACACTCAACAAATTGTTTTAACAGAGAATTTTATTGCCTAAAAATATAACATTAATAACTAAATTATCTCAATTTTTAAAACTAATCAATATAAATGCTGTAGTGTGGGATTGATACAATTTTTACTTGTGCATGGCTGTAAATTTTAATGTAAATCATAAAATGTGTGATTAATTATTTAAGATTATTCTGCAGATAGTAATTTTGACAGCACATTTGGAAAGTTTTGTCTTATCAATGGAATTTACTTAACGTCATAAATTTTGTAAAAAGAAGATACATAGTAAGTTATAAACTACTTCCATATATTTATTTTTATCTTTCAGATATGAAAAGATCCAGCTATTAAATATGTACCCACTGAAAAGCCACTGGAGTCACAGGCTATTCTATAACATACTCTAAGTTACCCTGTCATGAAGAAGCATATACTTAATCTGAAAGATGCTTATTTTATTAACTAATACCCAACTGGAGTAATATTTAATGATTGTATCATTTCAGAAATAATAGTATTGAAATCATTTTTTAGAAATCTTCTACTAAACATTCTAGGAAATATTTCAACAACCTCCATTATTCTTCCATTTTTATTTGGACACATTTTGGCAAAGAGTTGTTAAGAACATCTGGAAGGAACTAAAAGATGATAAGGGTTTCCAAAAATAAGCTAGACCAACCGGCTTGCCAAATCTCAACATATGGGTACTAGGAGGACTATTATTTTGATTTATGGATGTTAGGTACTGTGATATTAGCAGCAAATACCTCCATTGTCAAGCATCTCTGCACCAAATAAATAAAATATACAAAGAATACCAAAATACAACTAAGTTTACACACATGCTCAGGGTGCAAATTAATGATATGAAGATCCTAGGTGGAAATGTCTACCCAAAACTAAGATTTTTCAATAAAATAGAAAACAAACAAACAGTGGACAGAAAGATCCATCACAATGATTATGCCAGTGTATGTTACTTGAGAATGTACAAATAAAGTGGTATTGCTAGAAACTTCTACTGAATGGACTTTTGATCACAGCAATTTATAAAGATAAAAAAGAACATTTTTCCCAATTTGACAGGTTGTTGGTGGTGTTAGCAATAGACAAGTGCTTTCACTAAGTAAATATATATGTCAAAATTGAACATTACTGCTGACAGGAGAGATTTTCACCACATCTCAGTGCCTCACAGTGCACTTCTGGGGAAAATTTAATTCAGATCTACAAAAGTTACAGGAAAAAAAAAACCCTCTAAGATGTCCAGCTGTTTATTACTATGGTGCATAGCAGGACTTCAACCTGTATTCAACAAACCAATTTGTGAGCCAGTTCAGTATAGGCAAAGGCTCCATAATGATGTAACAAGCAAGCAACTGTTCATAAAAACTTTCTCTGTGTGTGTGTGAATGTGTGTGTATGTGTGTGTGTGTGAGAGAGAGAGAGAGAGAGAGAGAGAGAGAGAGAGAGAGAGAGATGACTAGAAGTAGTAAGGAACAGTTGTAGTAGATTCAAAGATGGATTCACCAAAAGGATTTTTTTTGGGGGGTGGGGGGGTTTCCAGTCCTGAGTCTTGGACTCAGGGCCTGAGCACTAACCCTGGCTTCTTTTTAATCAAGGCTAACAGTCTATCTCTTGAGCCACAGCGCCACTTCGGGCTTTGTCTGTGCATGTGGTATTGAGGAATCGAACTCAGGGCTTCATGCATGCTAGGCAAGGACTCTACCACTAAACCACATTCCCAGCCCCCACAAAATGTTTTTAAAAGATAAAATGAAGAGAGTAGGTGCAAAGGAAACATTCAACGATTGAAAATGCTCAGAAGAGATTATCATTCTTTTTGGCTACTCAAATAATAAATATTTTCGCCTTATCAAGCAAGTACTGACACAAAAAGAGAAATGTCATTCCTCATGCCCTGTCTGTTCCAACAAAAGAGAAGTCATATGTCAAGCAAAATATACTGTCACCCTGGTGACTGAAATACTGTTAAAAAAAAAAAAAGATTTCAAAAGCAAGTGTCCTTCATGTGGTCTGGAAAACTCTAGCACCATGCAAATTCTTTCAGAAAATTCTGAGCCTTGACTTTTTGTAGCTTATTTGAATCAACTAAAAGATAATACGTTTCTGGGCTGAAGCCTGTCCTGATGCTTCTCAAAAATTCCTGTGTCTATGAATCACCAGGACTTTTGGTTTTGGGTTGTCCTGGGATTTGAACACAGGATAGAGCACTTGCAAAGAAAGTGCTCCACTGCTTGAGATATGCCTCCAGCATTTTTTTGCTGTATTTATTTGTGAGACAAGGTTGTACTTTTAGTCCAGGCTAGCCTAAATTGAAATCCTCCTACTTGTGCTTCCCAATGTGAGTATGTCTGGTGTACAAACCACCATGCCCTGGTTTTCTGCTGAAATTAGGTCTGCCTGAAATTATAATTCTACCAGTCTGGGCCTTTTCTGTACCTAGGATGACAGATACATACATCTGCAACCATATATTGGCTGGGTGTTCTCATGAACTTTTTTGTCCAGGCTCCTCCAGATTGCTACAAACCCAAGTAGTTAAGATGAAAACTATGAGCCACCCAGGCTAAGCTAAGATTTTTTTTTTAATTCAGTGGGACTAGGGTGGAGACCAAGAGTGAATTCTAACATTCTCAGATGGTGCTGAACTACTGGCTGACTGATAAAAATTTGAATGGCAAGAATGTAGATCATTTTTCATGAACATCAGGAAACTGTAAGTTTTATGATCTGTTGAGCAGTAGCTTTCTATTTGTGCTGTTAAGGTTTTAAGAAAATTAATATTTTTATGTAGTACAAAGAAAACAATCACCACAGTGAAAAGACAACCTGTAGAAGACCACAAAATATACAAGCTACACAATACCCAACTGACAGAGAAATTCCAGAATCCGAAAGAAAGCCACACAAATCAGCTGTAATTAATAACTATAATAATAATCTGATCTAAATTTAATAGATCTAAACAGAAATTTCTCAAAGAAAAAAACAAATGTCTAGCAAGTATATGTGAAATTCTGGACATCTCTAATTATAAGAGAAATACAAATCAAAACCTCAGTGAGATATCAGGTCACCCCAGTGAAAATGCCTGTACCTGAATGATTAAAGATAAAATGTGTAGGTAAGAATGTGGGAAAAATAAAACAATTTAAAAAATTTTTAAGGAAATGTAAATTTTCATTATATAAAAATGTATGGAGGATCCTCCAAAAATTGAAAATACAACTACAATATGATCCAGCAACCCCACAATTGAGTATACATCCAAGGGGAGTTAAATATACCAAAGAGATATCTGCACTTTCAATAACTAATAATTGCAACAACTGAAGTGCCTACCAAGTGAAGAAAGAATAAATAAAATTTAATGCATATATACATACATGCACACACATGCTCACACACACATGTAATGGAGTACTAGTCAGTCATTTAAAAAGTATTGAAACCATGCTATTTACAATAAATTAGATAGAACTGAATAGCTTTACATTTTATCACTTAAGCCTGGCTTATTTAGATAGAACTGCATAGCTTTACATTGACAAAATGTAAAGCTATGCAGTTCTATCTAAATATATATATATATATATATATATTGATCTCATAAGAGTTGAGTACAATAGGGTTTACCAGAGGCTGAGACAAGGTAAAGAGAAAAAATGGATATGGAAAATTTTTCCAATGCACATTTTTAGCTAGATAGGAGCAAGACATTCTACTGTACTGTTGTTCCCTAGGGATCTGAAGATAATGAAAGTGAAGTGGATATTTCAAATATTAGAAAAAACAATGTTCTGCATTTCCATCACAAATAAATTAAAGCTGCTTCAGGACATTGACATGCTTAACCTGATGTAAATTAGCAGTCTTTATGGTCATCACTGATACATGTTTACAACAAAAATGTCAGTTTCACCTTACCATGTCTATAATGATTCTGAAAGACTATTAATTTTGTTTCCTCCCAGGCCTTAGTGCCTGGCTTTTATAAATAAGTCACCTTTGCCAAAACACACATGAGTGTTATCACAAGAAATGCCTTCATACAGCTATCGGAGTTGCAAGCTGAACTAATGTACATTGTCCATTTAAGCATTTAAGTTTACTTGAAAAAAAAGCATGGACATATAATGATAGTTATTTGGATATAAGTATTTGATAGACATATTCTCAAAATTGAATATAGTGAGCCTGCCACTTCAAGGAAACAAGTGACAGGATTTGTTGGCAAGGATAAAATTTGAGCTTTGAAGATAAAGCCAGAATTTGGGAAACTTGTATCTGCCACAGTTTGACAGCTCCATAATACAAACTTTTCTCATGAGATTATCAATGTTACTATTTAATACTGTATAATAAAAATGTTTCAACATTTGCAAGGACTGCATAATTCAGCGGACTAATATTTTCCAGTTTGGGTAGAGCGTACAAAAACAGCTTTATGATCTTCATTTAGTTTCACTGGGAATGAAGCATTTATTTTCTTTTTTTTTTAAATATCTGTAAGAAATGGCCATTTGTATAGTTTTGATATAGTGTGAAAAAATACTAAAAATTTCTTTAAAATTTGTTAAAATACTCCTTTTCAAACTCTAAATCTAAATGCCTCAAAATATGGCATTTCTTTGTTTACTTCAATCAGAACAACGTATCACAACTGATTAAGTGCAAAAAGAAAAAAAGGTATGTGAATTCACCTTCTTCATTAAACCAGACATTAAAGGAATATAAAAAATGGAAAACAGGGGCTGGGGATATGGCCTAGTGGCAAGAGTGCTTGTCTCGTATACATGAGGCCCTGGGTTCAATTCCCCAGCACCACATATACAGAAAATGGCCAGAAGTGGCTCTGTGGCTCAAGTGGCAGAGTGCTAGCCTTGAGCAAAAAGAAGCCAGGGACAGTGCTCAGGCCCTGAGTCCAAGGCCCAGGACTGGCCAAAAAAAAAAAAAAAAAATGGAAAACAATCCCACTACTCATTATCATTGCTTTGGAAAGCATAGATGTTCGTATTAAAATGATTATATGTTAACATGTAACAGAGATGCATATACAAATGCTTGTTCTTAGGTAAATTCATATTTTTTATTTTTATATTAATTTCTAATACTATAAATATCAAGGAATATATCTTTATTTTATTCAGTAATTTTTAAGTGTAGATATCATGAGATCAAAAATCTCAGAACCAGTGCTGAAGGTAACACATAGTGTCTTTTTCTGTGTGGAGACACTGAAGGAGTCCCCTCTGTGGTCATCTATCCTTATGATGCCCAGTGGACCAAGCAGAGACATCAAAGAGTGCTATTTATCTTTCTTCCTCAAACAGCAAAACAGAACTTGCTTCATCTTTTCCCTAAGATTAACTAAGACTTGTTTTTATTTTCGGGGGTGGGGGGTGTCATTGTTTTTGGTGGATCTACAAAGTGGCTGAAAGAAGAATACTTAGACTATCTGTCTTACTCCTAGATTTTAGAAAAACTTACTTTTTTTTTTTTTTTTTTTTTTTTTTTTGCCAGTCCTGGGCCTTGGACTCAGGGCCTGAGCACTGTAGTCCCTGGCTTCTCTTTGCTCAAGGCTAGCACTCTGCCACTTGAGTCACAGCGCCACTTCTGGCCATTTTCTGTATATGTGGTGCTGGGGAATCAAACGCAGGGCTTCAAGTATACAAGGCAAGCGCTCTTGCCACTAGGCCCATATCCCCAGCCCTAGAAAAACTTCTTAAAACATAATATAAAACCATTCCTGAGGAATCTTTCTCTTTCTTCCTTCTCTTCTTTCTTGTTTTCCTTCCTCCCTCCCTTCCTTCATCTCTTTCTTGCTTGTTTTCTTCCTCTCTTTCTTTCCTTCTTTTTTTCTTTCTGTCTTTCTTTCTTTCTGTCTTCCTGTCTTCTTGTCTTTCTTTTTCCTTTCTCCCTCCCTCCCTCTTTCCCTCCCTCCCTCCCTCTCCCCGCCTCCTCTCTTTCTTTCCTTCTTTCTTTCATGTTGGTCTGGGGTTTCAACTCAAGACCTGGGCTCTGTCCCTGAACTATTGTGCTCAAAGCTACCCTTTACTGCTTGAGCCACAGCTTTTATAGTAGTTAATTGGATAGAAGAGTATCACTAACTTTCCTTTCCAGGCTGACTTTGAATCACAATCTACAGATCTCATCCTCCTGAGTATCTAAGCCACCAGCACCTAGAATCTTGTTCTTCCGGAGACCCTTTTCACTTCCTCAAGAGTAAGGTAAAGATGCAGCCCTACCAAGTTAGTCAAGATAGTGTGAAGGAAGAGACAGTGGTCCTCCGGGAGGGTAAAACATTGCAAATATCATTATTGTTCACACAATCACCAATATCATCATCATCACCACCCACTCCATCCATATGTACAATGTACAAAACAATAAAAACTTAAATCTTATAGGCTAGCTATTGTGTGAAGTATTTTAATAGAAATGTTCTCACACATTCATCACAAGAATCCCAGAAAGAAAGAAACTTTTCGTTGTCCACTTACAGATAGGCAACTGAAACTGAGACACCAAGAAATTTTTTCCAAGGACCCAGATAATATTTAGGGTTGTCTGACATTAGGAGATAGAGACTTTCCACTCAGACATTCAACATAAAGCTCCACGGCCTCTATCCAGTCTGTAGAAAGGGAGGTTGATGGATATAATTCTGTGAGGTCTCTGTTGCCATTTTGGTTTAGCAAAGGTCCATGTCCCTGGAAGATGGAGCAGGTAAAAGATTCATATGCAAATCAATGTTTATGAC
This sequence comes from Perognathus longimembris pacificus, assembly GCF_023159225.1. Taxonomy (NCBI): domain Eukaryota; kingdom Metazoa; phylum Chordata; class Mammalia; order Rodentia; family Heteromyidae; genus Perognathus; species Perognathus longimembris. Next base: position 35,183,806 of record NC_063165.1, read on the forward strand.
TTTGAGAGAAGCCTTTCCTGTAGAAAAGTTCTTTCACATGATGTGACAAAAGAGCCTTTATTTTGAAGATTGTTATCTTGATTTGTGCTTGATTATTTGCATATTTAAATCATAAGTAATATCAAAGTCTCATAAACAAAATTTTACAAGTTTGTCTAGCAAAACACAATTTCCATACAAAACAAAATTTAAGGTCTATATCATTAAAACTTAGATGTGAGATTCTAGGATACATAATAAATTACTAAAGTGATGGAGAAATACTATTCAGGTAGATATTTATTGGCCCTCTATATAAATGTGGAGTATAGCATTAAATCACATATCCCTGAAAGTATTTCTGAAAGAAACTAAGCTAATTTCACTCAGTAATATGAATGTGATCCTAATCTGACTGACCTAACTTGATAAAAAGATTCAGCTTAGAGAACTTACAGAGGTGAATACTTAATATATTCTTATCCCCCATTAATGGTACATCAACAGAGCTGATGGTAACAACTGGCTTACAGTCAATTCTTGATTAGACTTCCTGACATTGCCTGATGAAGTGATATTGTGTTTTGTTTATCAGAAAGACAGCCTAATGCTTTATATGCCATACATTCAAGCAGCTGGCAAATCTGTTCTAAGAATTTAGAGTCTGTCATATCCTTGGCAATGAAACATCTAAACTGTATCTACGTGAGCCAGGCATGCCTGTTTTTTAGCCTCAGTTTTTCTGTTATAGGAACAGTCATGGGACCTATCATTAAGGCTGAGATTGAGTGAGATTGGTCCTGTTGTGGCAGACTGCAGAACTATGTCTGAGATGATAGTTTCTGTGGTGGAATAACACACAACATAGAAACCACTGGTGTCCAGTCAGTATCCCAGGAAATAGTGAAGACAAATAAAAAAGTTACCATGGCAAAAACAGTATTTTTTGACAGTAAAAGGGAGGTGACAGGGCCAAAAGTTTGTTTCTAAATGCCCTTAGGTTCATGTCATTTTAGGATTGTTTTTAACATATAACATATACGTCATATGCTAATATATTATATATCACATATGTTATATAATATAATTAACACATAATTCTATTATATGTTTAATGTTATATATAATTATATGAGATAAAACATAATTAAGAAATAATTGCTAATTATTTCAATCCTGCTGAGTCAAAAGCAATCAAAATTTATAAGAAAAGCTAAATTGAGATAATAAGCCCCATTACTACCATAATATTGTCAATTCTCTTCAAGTAGTTGTACAGGGGATTTCAATTTAACTTATTCATTTATATTTACAGTGACTATAGATCAGTCACCTCTTCTATTATTCTCTGCCTTTCCATTTATCCTATCATGCATGCATCTCTTTAAATTGCCTAGTTACATTTTCACACAAATATATGGAGTATTATTATTGTCACACTTTCCTTTTAGCTTCCATATAAGACATGCTTCAGATTCCTGATAATCATTTTGTTAAACTATCTGTTAATTGTTCAAACTATTACATCATATTAGTCCTGTATATGCTATACTTTGTGAGTTTGATTATATACACAGGTACATATATGTAAGGTCCTGTATGTGTCTACATTTTAGTGACATTCACATGTGAGGAAAACATGCAACTTATGTTTTACTGAACCTGGCTTACCTCACTCAATATGAATTTTCTCAGGTACATTAATTTCCTTGAAAATGACAAAATGTTTCTCTTACTGATAAATGAATGATATTCTAATGTAAATATATATATATATTCCACATTTTCTTGATGAATTCCTCAGTTGTATGACATCTGGGCTATTTCTATAGCTTAGCTGTGGTAAAAGTGAAGTAATTTATGTAAATATTTAGGTACTTTATTCTATCTTGACTTGCAAGCTTTTGGATAAGTATCCAAGAGTGGCATCACTAGATCATAGATTTTACTTAATTTTTTGAAAAAATCTCCAGACTGGCATACATAGTGGTTGCACTAATTTGCATTATTATTAACTGTGTATTAAGGTTTTCCCCCTAAATCCTCACAAACATTAGTTTTACAAATGAACAATAAATACATGAAAAATATTAATATCTACAAAAGAAATGCACATTGAAATAACATTGAGATTCCTTTCCACTCTAGTCAGAATGACCATCATCAAAAACATGACTCAACATGATTTTTTAATTTAATTTTTATTGTCAAGGTGATATACAGAGGGATTAGAGTTACATACATAAGGTAGTGAGTACATTTCTTATCAAATTGTTATGTTTCCTCATTTTTCTCCCACCTTCCCTCCTCCCCAATCCTTCCCCCCAAGTTGTACAGTTAGTTTACAACATATTTTCTTGTAAGTATTGTTGTTGCATTGGCTCATCTTTTACCCTTTATCTCACCATTTTTTTTACCAGCCCTGGGGCTTGAACTCAGGGCCTGAGCACTGTCCCTGACTTCTTTTTGCTCAAGGCTTGCCCTCTGCCAACTTGAGCCACAATGCCACTTCTGGCCTTTTCTATATGTGTGGTGCTGAGGAATCGAACCTAGGGCTTCATGTATATGAGACAAGCACTCTTGTAAGTTCCCCTTTCGTTGCCTAATTCACATAATCATATATATAATACCTAGGGTATCAAAACCAAATAAAGGGATAACAGGGGCTAAACCATGGGGAAGATAAACAAAAGAAAATAGTACATTAAAAATAATGACAGGGCTGAGGATATGGCCTAGTGGCAAGAGTGCTTGCCTCATATACATGAGGCCCTGGGTTCAATTCCCCAGTACCACATATACAGAAAATGGCCAGAAGTGGCACTGTGGCTCAAGTGGCAGAGTGCTAGCCTTGAGCAAAAAGAAGCCAGGGACAGTGCTCAGGCCCTGAGTCCAAGGCCCAGGACTGGCCAAAAACAAAGAAAAAAAAATAACAACAATGGTAAACCACTTGTTTCCTCTATCTTGGGAGTTCATTTTTCTTAGCACCATCTTATATGATCATATGTACATAGCTATTGAGCAACTGTGATCCTCGACTAGGACTATCCTAGACATATATTAGTTATTACTAATGAGGGAAACCATTGAGTTTATGTTTCCTTGGGTCTGAGTCACTTTATTTAGTATGATTTTTTTCCAAGAGTCACATGAAGAAGCACTCAACATTTCTGGCCATAAAAGGAATGCAAACCAAAACAACATTGAGATTCCGCCTCACCTCAGTAAGAATCGCCATTATCAAGAAAACTAATAACAACAGATGCTGGTGGGGATGTGGCCAAAAGTGAACCCTACTACACTGTTGGTAGAAGTATAACCTTGTGCAACCATTCTGGAAAACAGTATGAAGGTTCCTCCAAAGGCTAAGCATAGAGCTCCCCTATGACCCAGAAACCCTACTTTTGGGCATTTAACCAAAGATTCACAAACTAAAACTACCAGCACAACCATGTTCATTGCAGTATTATTTACCATAGCTAAAATATGGAACCAACCCAGATGCCCCAGTAGATTAATGGATCAAGAAACTGTGGTATATATACACAATGGAAATCTATGCTTCTGTCATAAATAATGACATTGCCCCTTTCATAAGGAAATGGAAAGACTTGGGGGAAAAAAATCCTAATTTTTTTTGCAAGAGAATTCCCTACCTCCCCAGGAAATTAAAAAAAAAAACCCTAGGAATAAAATCATATTCCAAATATTTTATGCCTAAATAAACAAAGTTCATTGGAAGGAGATTTGAAGACAAGTAAGAGCTATTCAAAATGAATTTGCCTCCTATTTGTCCTATTTGTATTTAAGCAAAACTATCAGAATGACCAGGGAGCACTTTACTTTCTGGAAAACAAACTGAGAAACTGAATTTCTAAAATATGTATATTAAGCATAGGCTTAACTTAAACAGAAATTTTGTCAAGATTGTAAATTTTCATTAATAAATAGTATCTAACAATGTATTAATTATTTATAGTTCTTTTTGACACCCACAGTCCTGAGGCTTGAACTTGGGGCCTGGGCCCTGTCCCTGAGCTTCTTTGGCTCAGTGCTAGTGCTCTACCATTTGTGCCACAGCACCACTTCTGGCATTTTCTGAGTAGTTTATTGGACATAAGAGTCTCATGTACTTTCCTGTCCCGGCTGGCTTCAACCACCATCCTCATAGCTCAGCCTCCTGAGTATCTAGGAATACAAAGTGAGCCACAAGCACCTGGATATTTATTATTCTTTTAAGATAATTTATGTCATTTTTATTATTAAAATTCCTATATTTGTTAATTCATAGTTCTCCAATAGTCAATAATGTGCTACATCTTTATAGTAATTGTGGAAAATAATGCATCGTGATTTAATCTTGTTTTTTGATGAAGAAATAAACATGAATAAAATAGCTTTTTTATTTACTGTACATAAAATATCTTAAGATTTCCTAGACCATCCTGAACAATATCTTTCAAAAATATATGTTTAATATATTTAAGTTGCTGTGCCATATAGTTGCCACTCAACAAAGCAGTTTGTCTTCCTCCTTCCATATCTCCTTTTCAGAATCATTTTTCATGTTATTTACTTTGTTGAACTGTATTTATCCTTTCTAAGTAATTATATCATATGAGCATTCCTCAGTATCTACCATATTTTGGTTAATAAATGTGTGTATACTTGCATGCCATCTTAATGTGTTTACTTACATATTTATAATTTAGTTCTACAAAGATAGTCCAACCTCTCTGTTGAAAATAAAATCATTTGAAAATGAAATTATTCATTTTCATGAATCTTAGGTTCTTACAGCTTTAAGTTTTTATGCCAATAAGATTACAAATCTAGGCAGAAGAAAATCCTGGAAGTTAGAAAATACAAATGAATATCATAAAAGCTTAAATATAGAGAAATAATATGATACTCACTGACACAATTTTCATCAATACCTCATATTACATATGAAATTCCATGGGAAGCAGAATGCTACCCTCAATCTTTATGATTGAATTGGACTTGATGGCTAGTCTCAGGCCTCTCTATAATTCAATTTTTGAAAGAATAAATTACCACAAGAGGATTTTATACTAAAGTAATTCATTTATATGTGGTTTCATCAGAATTCTATTTTAGGTGTTGTCTCCTTAGCTCTTCCAATTATTTTTAATTACATTTGTCTTTTTATTTATTATCTTTTTACAACTTCCTGGAAGTCTTGGTCAAAAGGTATGTTTGGGAAGCATGGTTTATAGCAGCAGCCAAAATTAATTAAAGCTTTCCTATCAGCAATTTCTTCTAAAACCCCAAGAACTTTGTCATAATTTCTTGCACTCAGAACTGATCTTTAAGAACTAATGCAATCTCTCTCTCTCTCTCTCTCTCTCTCTCTCTCTCTCTCTCTCTCTCTCTCTCTCCTGATCAGACTCAGAAACATCAATTCAAAAGACATGATTGAGAAAACAAGATTTGGATCATTTTCAACCTGAACCAAAATATGCATTTCTAAAACGAAGTCAAACAACAGCAGAAAAGCATAAGTATCGTTTAGAAATCATGTTAATCTTTTACTTAAAGTTGATAGTCTAGGTGATTCCACAGGTCTTGTGTCAAGGTGACACAGTTTTCAGTGCATTCCAACCTACAAGTGCAACTTCCCTCACTTCGCTTTCACCTGAGTTCCCATCTTCTTCCATGCAACCATACAATCAAGAAAGGACATTTTATCCTCAGCCCCAGTCTTCACTCTTTCCTTGCTCAGAAAAACAGAAATAACAACATGGACTCATTTATATTTATCTTATAGATTACAAATCCATGAAAATGAAATCAAAAAAAGAATGTGTGAATCAAGTAAATATAAAATAGTGTTCTAGCATTTCACTGTTGCTAACTTTTTTAGCCAATTCCCTACTTCGGTATATTAACATGACTGAATGAGTCACACTGATTCTATTATAACAGAATCAGAAGATATAAAGGGCTGATATATATATATATATATATATACATATATATGATCACATATATATTTAAATAAATATGTTCAAATAATTAACTTATACATTGTGTGTGTGTGTGTGTGTGTGTGTGTGTGTGTGTGTGTGTGTGTATTTAGCTTCCAGCTTAGCTTACAGAACTTTTCGATTCAGGTTTCTTCACAGAAGTTCCCCCAAACAGCTGATGAAGATATAGGACCCTCGTTCTTACCAGACAAATTTTAAGTCTCTAGTTACAGACAATGAAGATATCAGAGACTCAGTAGACAAAGTGTTTTACAACACACTAGATATAAATACTAAAAAAATTTACTGAAATGAAGAGCTGATGGTAAACACTTTATGGAGGAATTCCATAATGAGCCAAAACAGGACTTTCAGAAGAGAAACAAGAATATAGGTTAAGTGTTTACAGCTGTACTTTCAGCATAATAAAAGGAGACCTGTGATGTGAGAAGAGACAAAAATAGTAAGCAACAATGTGATCTTCCAGGTTCCTTCAACTTTCAAGCATTTCCATAGAATAAGTAGTTCATTCCAGAAGACAAAATTCAGAGATGTAAATATATGAGCAATGATATGACTAACACACAAATGAAAGAACAGAAATAATATCATGATTTCTTATATCTAAGGCCACAAATTCTAACAAAACAATGTTTTACTTCTAAGCAATTAAAAATACAGAAACTTTATGCAGGTTTGATTCTGTATAGATAATATGAGACACCGCATTAACAATATTAATTAAAGAAACAAAAAAAGATGATCAAATAATATGTAAAGTGTTCCAGGGCTGGACATAAACACCATTAGATTCAGGAGATGAGTACAAAGTTGTTTTATAAAGACTATCATGGTTTACTGAATTCAGTATGGTTACAGTATGACTTAGATAAATCAGTGATGTCAGCATATTGGGAACTTATTTCATGGATTCATATTGGCACTTATAAACAACTTTGCATAACTTGTTTACAAATATATATATACATATATATTTATCACTTGCTTCATATATCTATAATTACTGAATCCCGTTTTTGTTTTTTTGTTTTTTGTTTTTTGTTTTTTTTTGGCCAGTCCTGGGCCTTGGACTCAGGGCCTGAGCACTGTCCCTGGCTTCTTCCCGCTCAAGGCTAGCACTCTGCCTCTTGAGCCACAGCACCGCTTCTGGCCGTTTTCTGTATATGTGGTGCTGGGGAATCGAACCTAGGGCCTCGTGTATCCGAGGCAGGCACTCTTGCCACTAGGCTATATCCCCAGCCTGAATCCCGTTTTTAACTGATCACAATGCATCTGTTGACTAATACTTTTGATGCTATTATACAATCCTGAGATAAAGGACAACTTCAGTTCTGGCTAAGGTTGGGTAATAAATTAAATTTGACAAAACCAGAGATGCATTATACAAATTGGTCAAACAAATCCCTTGCAATTTATCTCTCCTCATTTATTTCAAGTAGAAACGCAAAATATTTACATAAACATGAGGTTTTCACGTTTTTGACATTCAATAAACCTTAATAAATTATGTCATCTCAGAGCTACAGAAAAGCCTTGAATAGGATTTGTGCTGAAATTAGTCAAAATACAAAGGAAAACATGTCATCTATTTCTGAATTTTTTCCTCATATAGATTTTCACTCTATAGTTTTGTTTAGTTTTGTTGGCATTGGTTATTTGAGAACTCAGGATATTCTTTATTATTTGAACTTGGGCAATGAATAAGGGTTAAGACTGAAACAAAGTAATAGTATGACAGAATATTGCAAATACAATTGTCACAGTTGTATGCACAGTTGTCAATCTACCCCATTTCCTAGTATCCTCCAAAAGATCTCCACTTTGCCTGCCAATGTTAAGTTTATTAGATCTGACTGAATGGAGCTCTTCCATTTGCATTAAACGGTTTTTGTTTGTTTCTTTTGGCTTCAGATTCTGTGATCATTGAAAAATGCTAATATCACACAACCTAGCCAAATGTCTTTGGTCATGAATATTCCATGTACTAGTATCCTACATGTTTTATACTTCTTTCAGGTTTTGTCATTTAGCTGAACAAAATATTATTTACTTTCATTATTACTGGAGATAGAAATGCAAGTGATAGATAATGCTTGTGATCTTGTTAAGACTAAATAGCACTGTTAAGCATAGCAAAAAAATGCAAAGTCACATCATGATGGAAGCAGGGGGTTTAAAAGGCCTTCAAAACAGAAAATTTACATATTGGCATTTCAATTGCAAAAATATTAGTAAATAATTTTGTTAAGGCTAGCAAAATTTATTATGTGCTCAATAGGTATTCCCTTAAGTGATGTGTGCATGTGTGTGGTTGTGCATGCACATGTGGTTGAAAAATTCCCATTTTGGTTCCATAGCAGGCTCCAACCCAATAATGGAGTAGTAAGTTGCATAAAAGAAGCAGTATGATGCTCCTAAGTCCTTACATAAGCCTCCACATATTCCAAGTGATTCACAATATTTTTATATCTGATGACATAAAGAAATTTCATGAGAAATCATGGCTCACGATTAAAAACCAAACAAAAATAAATTTAAAAAGCCAACTGTGGTTGTATTGTTTTCAACAGAAAAATAAGTAAAAAACTTATGACAGTAAAAGTTCACAGAATATGCAGATTACGTTTATGATTTAATTGAGTATGGTATAGATGAATAAACACCAAAATAGGCTCCAATCTTTTCTATTTTGTCTATATGTACTACTTTCAAAAAAATCCTCATTTTAATACTGTCACGCATATTTTTCAAGTGATTTCTGACTTACCCTGGACTCTCAAGCACAGAAGAACCATAAATAAATAAAAAGAAAATAAAAGAAATAAAAGAAAAAGAAAACAGTATACATGGTCACTCAAACAAATATATATGAAAGGTGAGCTCTTACAGTACTGGGGGAAAAACCACCAGAGACAAGGTGGTAGAACGGCAGTGGAGTCAGCCATCTTAAACTTCATTGAGAAGTACATGAGCAGAGATTTTACTAGACAACTTTTGACTCTCTGCTATTTTAAATCCCTGAATAGGTCAGGAGGGTAAGTTATTGTATACCTGAATATTTATCATGAAGTAAAGTAGACAGAAATAAGTTGAGCACAACTGCATATTGTCATCAGCTCTGGAACTGAGTCTATGCTCACTGGCACCTTATAAACTCTCTAACCATCTGTTATTTTCACCTGCAGTTGGAAATAAAAATAGTATATAAGAATTCGCTAAGGATTAACTAAGAACATAGGTGAATAGATAGTAAAATTTCAAGAACTGTAGCAATTTATAGTATTTGCAATCATAACACCAGTATATTTACACGCACATATATATGCACATATATATGCATATATGTGCATATATAATATAGACAACAAATATATGTGAATAAACTATGAGGAATAGCTTTCTTATGAGAGAAAGGAAATTTTGCCAAATAGTCCAAACAACAAAATCTTCAACGAGGTAGGGTGTGGGTTTTTGATGACATGACATGCTTTTCCAGGTCTGAAAATTCACATTCTTCTTGGAGATATTAGATCATACAGGATTCCAACATCTAGAATTTCAGTAAATTCTGTAATCTAGGTTTTCATCCCAAACTCAATTTAAGCAGAAGAAAGGGATTTTGTAACTCCAGTGCCTGTTTTATTTCCAGTTTTTCAAATTAGGGACTAGGAAGAAAGATTTTTCAAAATAATGCTGAAGACAATGTTTCTCATGTTGTTATGCCACATCTACCACAAAGCTGCTTCTGAGATTACTCCCCTAGGGAGGACCATTAATTTCTTTTTCTATAAATTGCTTAATGGTTTAGTGTTAATGCTTTCTAAAAAAATTGATCTTTAGAAAGGAATCTTTCAAAGCTGTGGTAAGACAACTGGGATTTAAATGGAAATAATTGTGAAGTTTTCTTCTGTTAAATGAGTTTTCTAGAATCCTTACTATTATTGCACTGATGCTGAGAAGCAAAGATGGCACTTCATGTATAAGCCATCACTCATCTTCTGGATGAGCCTTGGTACAGTGCACACAACAGGATACAAATTCATCAGTCAGTGGTAAAATATGAGAGCTTTATTTTACTGTAAATGACAATGTAGGGAAGTTAATAATAAATTATAACATTTAACATTGTGTAAAATGAAAATGATTAAAAGAATAATCAATATTTTCCCCTAAACATTTTAGTGTATTCAAAATTAGGAAAAACATGGGATATTCAGTCACAATAATATGTAGTCTTAATGTTTCTCCAAAGAATGTTTACAACAATTATGTTTTTAAAAACAATCATGTTTTTAAAAGAGCAAACAAGGGCAGGGAATATGCCCTAGTGGCAAGAGTGCTTACCTCATATACATGAAGACCTGGGTTCAATTTCTCGGCACCACATATATACAAATAGGCCAGAAGTGGCTCTGTGGCTCAAGTGGTGAATGCTAGCCTTGAGCAAAAATAAAGCCAGGGACAGTGCTCAGGCCCTGAGTCTAAGCCCCAGGACCAGCAAAAAAAAAAAAAAAAAAAAGAGCAAACTGAAGACCATTTATTGGGTTATTTTGTGCCCTAAGTTCTGTAAACATGAATAAGAAAACAAGGGTGATGCATTGAGCAGACCTAATTTCACTAACTTATTCTGATTATTCAGGGCTGATTATCAAGGTACAAATAATTTTAATCACAGTAAAAGTTTTATGAATAAAAGCCATACATTGGCTTCTTAAGATAAATATCAACTTATAACAACAAATAACTCATCTAAAGAAAATTAGAAATCATGAAACACACCCAAGAGATATAGGTTGTCAGTAACATCTCCTATAAATTTTTATTCTATGTTTGTTGCTGTCTCTGACAGAGCAAATTATTTTACTGCCTTCTTTTTGCCATGGTCTTAATCTATTTTCTGATTTTGTTTTTCTCATTCCAAAAATTTACACCCAATCTCTCATTTAATGCCTTAATAAATTTCTCTTCCATAACACCAAAATGGTAAGTATGAGATGAATTTTTTTACTACCATTCTTTCCATTACTTCAACTTTTCTTATATAGATAATACTTGTTCTCTGGATCCTAATAAGTAATCAATCACCACAATTTTACAAGCTTACCTGCTAGTCTGAAAAAAAGAGCTAGTGGCATTAATTAGTATAAGGGAAACAGAACCATTACTACAAGTATTTTTATGTATTTCATTATAATGTCTTCTTCATTCTTTCTTTGTTACACAAAGTCAATGATGTGTTCCAATCCATTAAAAATTTCCAATGATCTAGCTTATATTTCTGAATTTTGTAACATATGTTCTCAGTCACTCATTTAAATGTGCATCTGTTCATCATCTAATACACCATATCCTTAATGCCAACTCCAAAACAATTAAAGTTTAGTTTTAAATAATGGTTTTCACTCAACTGCTTCAAATCACTTTTTTCATCAAGTTAAAACTGTGTGCTCAGTGTACCTTGTACAGTGAAAGGGATACTTTCTATAATGTTTCACACAAGTTAGTTATGATATGTGAAAGACCATGGCTATTCTCTGGTCTACATGCAATTACATCACCATCTCTTTTGACATATAATAGACTATAAAATATTTTCATGTACATGTATTTCTTTTTTTTACAGTGAATCTTACTCCACTTTATTTATAATAGTAAGAAACTGGAAACAAATGCTCACAGGGAAGTGGATTTCAAAAGAATTGGGATATTTTGAACCATAAATGGAATTGTGAACCATCAATAAAAACACATGTAAAAAAGTACTTAATGACATGTAGAGTCCTATTTTTATATTACCCCAATATCTTCCTGTACGTTTTCCATCTCCAATCCCCATTCAACTCTTTACCCCTCTTTATGCAGTACATTTTCCACCTCCAATCCCCATTCAACTCTTTACCCCTCTTTATGCAGACTAACTTTGCTTCCTATTTTGAGACATCTCCATCAGAAGAGATTTCTGTGGTTTCTTACCACATTTCCCTTTAGCCAGCCTATCTGCCATTTATGCTTCTCTCCTGTCCCCATAACTAAGACATTCCAGTGAAGACCAAGTTCCTCATGTGTGCCCTCTGGCACACCATCACAACGAAATGAAGGTGCTTTGAATCTTGTAATCTAGTCAAAATCACCAGTCTTGAACAGTCTCGAACCCTCTTCATCTCTACGAAGCTTTCTTGTCTATTTATCTGACTTCTTTTCAGTATCCAAAACTTTAGCTAATAATTCTTGTGTTTCAGCAGTCAATGGAGCATGGGAAAATTTACAGTATTCTCCTTTATAACATTTTGCACCTGTATGGTAAAACTTGCATGGGTATTCATTATGCAAATACAGGATGTTTTCACCTCTGGTACAATATCCTTGTACATAAAACACATTTCCTTTTTCTTCTCTATCTCTGCATTATGATAAAATTTACACTGTACTCTCTTAATACATTTCCTTCCAAGGAAATATTTGCAAATCTGTTTTCCTTGACGTTCCACTGTGTGCTGGTTGATGAATTCCTGACTCATTCTTATAGGCTGCTACTTCTCTTGAGGTTCTCCATCCTCCTTGGGCGGGCCCCTGTTCTTCGGTAAGGCATCTGATCCTTTGTTTCCAGTGCTTGGCCATTTGTGCTTCATTTTCTTCTGTTTGTTGTTCTTATGAAGAGCTTTAAGACTTTTATGTTTGTTTTGTTTTTTGTTTAGCAGCCTGCTGCAGATCTTTTGCTCCCTCTTTCTTCATAGATTCTTCAGGAGATGGCACAGACAGACCAGCATTTGCCATTTCTTTAGCTTGTATACACTGCTGAAGTTCTTTGGCAAAGTTATCTTCCTGTTCCTCAATACATATGTCATTGTCACTACATGTATCATAGTCCTTACCTCTTGATTTTATATGTTGTAAAGTCTTTGGTGATGCTGTAGAGTTTCCAAAGTGCTTAAATGTTCTGGGAATTTTCTTAGACTTCAGTTTTACTTTCCATGTGACTTTCCCTCCTTGTGTATCTTTAATTTTGGTGTCATCTTTTCCATTGCTGGTTCTCTCGTCAGAGTCCATTCTTTTTCCGATGGCCGAGTTGGAGGGTTTTGAGAAAAGAGTTTCAAAAATCCATGCCCCAGAAACGCAGTAGGGTCTCACACGCTGGGGGAGGGGGAGGGAGAGGAGGAGGGGAAGGGAAGAGAGGGGAGGGGGAGGGGGAGGGGGAGGGGCAGGGGGAGGGGCAGGGGCAGGGGGAGGGGGAGGGGGAGGAGGAGGAACTAATAACTAAACTTCATTACTCTAAATATTTCTCCCCAAATCCGTGTTAAAACTTAATTGCCCCTATAGTAGTAATAGGTCAGAGCTTTGTAAAAGGATCATGAAGGTTCTCCCATCATGAATTAGATTGAAGGTCATATTAAGTGACAGTCTCCCTCTCTTCCCTTCATGCTGTCTTTATAATGTAGAGAACAGCTCCTTAGGCACTGAACCTGCAAGATCACAGATACTGAATTCCTGAGCCTCCATAATAGTGAACAATACAGGCAGATTGTTAATAAATTACCCAAAGGCATTTTATTACACTAGCAGGAACGCATAATTACAAACAGCAAAAATAATATAAAATTTAAATAAAGTTACATATCATTTGTAAAAGATTTAAAAGGGAATAGTTGTAAGTATAGTACCTATACTTAAATATCAAATTCCTATCAGCAAGAAAACTATCTATAATTAAAATATGAGAGAGTCTAGAAGTAAAGTAACAATGATTTTTCTAAAATTTTTTCTTATAAAAATAACATTTATATGGAAGTACATGGCATGTAATATATGGCATAACGCATAAGTTCTTTTTGTACATAATAATAATCACATAAGGAAAACAGATTCTTTTATGATCCTAACTAAATGGTGAACAAGCAGAAATGTGAGAATGTGGGCTGGAATAGGAAGACTGAGATGAAGGAAAGGTGAATGTGCAATTCAAAGATGGTAATAATTTAGTAAGTAATTTTAGAAGGATATCAAAGGAATATATATAATATTTATACATATATATACTTATGTGTGTATGTGTATGTGTGTATCAATTGTAGGGCTTGGATTCAGGGCCTGGGCAGTGTCCTTCTGGTGATTAATTTTTTTTAATAATTTCTTATTTATTGTCAAGTTGATGTACAGAGAGGTTACAGTTTCATACAAAAGGCAGTGGGTAAATTTCTTATACTATTTCTTACCTCCTCCCTCATTTCCCCTCCTACCCCCTGCCTCTTTCCCTCTCCCCCAATGAGTTGTTCAGTTGGTTTAAACCATATGGTTTTGCAAGTATTGCTTTTGGATTCGTTTGTCTTTTATCCTTTGTCTCTCAATTTTGATATTGCCTTTCCCTTCCCTAGTTCTAATACCAGTATATACAGTATCCAGGGTACTCAGATGAGATACAGTGATAGCATGGGAACAACCACAAGAAGGGTATACAAGAGGATCATCAACAATAGAAGCTATGGTTTCACATGGCATGTTGAAAGAAATCACAACAGTGATATAACAGTCGTTTCCATAACATGGAGTACATTTCACTTGGCATCATCTTGTGTTTTTAAAGGCATAGCTATTGGGCTCTTGTGATCTTCCACTGTGACTAGCCTAAATCTGTGCTAATTATTCCCTATGAGGGAGACCATAGAGTCCATGTTTCTTTGGGTCTGGCTCACTTCACTTAGTATAATTTTTTTCAAGTCCTTCCATTTCTTTATGAATAAGGAAATGTCATTCTTTCTGATAGAGGCAAAAAATTCCATTGTGTATATGTACGACATTTTCCTGATACATTCGTGAACTCAGGGGCATCTGGGTTGGTTCCATATTTTAGCTATGACAAATTGCGCTGAGATGAACACTGTTGTGCTGGTGGCTTTAGTGTGTTCTTGTTTGTAATCTTTTGGGTAGCTGCCCAAGAGTGGGGCTGCTGGGTCTTAGGGGAGGTATATGTTTAGCCTTCGGAGGAATCTCCATACCACTTTCCAGAGTGGCTGAACAAGTTTACATTCCCACCAACAACTAAGTAGGGTTCCCTTTTGGCCACATCCCCTCCAACATTTGTCATTGTTAGTTTTCCTTTTTACAGGGGTGAGGTGGAATCTCAATGTTGTTTTGATTTGCATTTCTTTTATGGCCAGTGATGTAGAGCATTTTTTCATATGTCTCTTAGCACCCCAAAGTCCATGCTTAACAAAAAAAATCAAACAATGAAATGAAGCTTTTGCTTGCAATTTGGGGATCAGATGAAATGGGTACCTGTGGATGACAGATAGAGGTAGCACCTAAATCAATTAATGCTTTCCATGGGGAAGAGACAGGGAGAGTAATTGAAGACCTTTCTTTCTCCACACATAACTCTTTTAGGGTGTACTATGGCCATCTGGTCTCTGAAAAACGCTCTATGTCTCTGATAAAGCAGGTTTGCAGTCTTCTGAAGCTGTAGTCCTGCTCAGAACAATAACTTGGTATTTTATTTTCCTTCTTCCACATTCTACTCTGAAATGATCTATCTCTATAAGTAGAGCACATAACAGATTCTACTTGTAGGAAAAACTAGGTTCATCTGCCAACAAGAAGCCAAACAGGTAGAGCCAGTTGATAAACAAAACAAAGTGGGTAACTGCCCTTTTTGTGGATGTAAAGGAAAGTAAATTAGGCACTAGGTGAGATCAATAAATTTAGAAGAATTAATAAAAGGTTACAAAGAAACAGGAGGTTAAGTGTATTCTGAGAGTACGAATAGTGAGTTTAAAAAAAAAAGTAGATGAGGATATTTGCATCTCTACCATGCCTGTGCTATGCCTCACACACTATATGTTGCTCATTAACTCTAAGACAGGGATTATAATAATGCCTACCTCTTAATACTAGCTAATAGATTACATGAGGAAACCCATGAAGAAACACTTAGGAAAATATCTAGCAAATATTACAAGGCTTTCCTCCTAACCTCCTTGTTACCTTAATCAACTTGAAAATCCTATTTCCAAAAGAACAAACTGAGATTGCCACTCTATCCAGTTTTCTCCATTTTTAGACCTATTGCATTGCATCTTAATAATTTGAATTATTTTAATATGCATTTCCATTTAAAACCATCCACTACACATCTGTGGAACCCCTAGAAAATGGATTTTCAAAAATGAACAAATGGCCTAATTTGGCAATGTGCAGAGAGTCATATAGCTATCACACATCAAACTTAACATAATTTCTTTCATATTTGTTTTTTTCCATATCTACTATTTCTTAAATGGACATTTATCCTTGCTTTATGAAATACTGGATAAATATTACCAATGCAACAGCTGTGTTGTCTGAGTTTTTCAACACACATTTGTCTGAAATTATTTTTACCATATGCCTTTTTCTGCAAACTTCATAAGAGAGAAACAAAGTGATATTACAACTTTTAATGCATTTTTTTCTTGTTGAAGGTATCCTTAATAAGTTAGTGTATATACCTCTTCTTTTCTACTACACTATAGTACATAACATCAATGTGTTGTGAAGAGGTTTTATCCTGTCTGGATGTTTCTGTATTTTTATTATTTCATTTAGCAAATATTAATTGTGAGATTCCACAGGAAACATTTCTTTAAAAATATATATTCACCCGGGGCTGGGGATATAGCCTAGTGGCAAGAGTGCCTGCCTCGGATACACGAGGCCCTAGGTTCGATTCCCCAGCACCACATATACAGAAAACGGCCAGAAGCGGCGCTGTGGCTCAAGTGGCAGAGTGCTAGCCTTGAGCGGGAAGAAGCCAGGGACAGTGCTCAGGCCCTGAGTCCAAGGCCCAGGACTGGCCAAAAAAAAAAAAAATATATATATATATATTCACCTGCATCAAAGCATCTTGATTGAAGGTTTGTAGCCATGTTTAGAGAACTTACATGATAAACATTTGTCCATAAACATGTGATACAAATAATCATGCTTTCAGAGGTTACACTGTGAAACAGCTATGGGCAGAAGTGAAGGACAATGAGAATGAAAATATGAGTATAAACACAGTTGAAAAAACACATTCTAATTTTAGATTTTTTAATCCATGCATACTTTTAAGTAATTATTGTAGTTAGGTAGTTAACAAATAGAAACTATTTTTCCTAATACAATTTTTCTCTAATTTTCTCAAATTATATTTTTATTATCTTTAAGTAGTTATACAAGAGTTACTACCATCAATAAATCAAGTTATGAATAAAATGTATCTTGATCATTGTCAGTCCTCTCCCCCATCCCTCCCAACAAAATCACTTCTCCCAAATTTCTTAATTTCATAGCCATATACATTGAATATTATAAAATTCATTCTCCTACCATTCTACTCTTCCTTTGTCTTTTCTCGTACTTTTGACTACCACTGACACCTTTCAGGTGCCAATTTCATGGTACTCATTTTGTTGGGCTGTTAGTTCATTTTTCAAAGGTATTTTTTCAATTCTCCCTTACAAATACCATTCTTTGTTAAAGTATTTGTGCACACTTGCATACAACCCCATGTGTTTACTTGAACATTTATAAATTAGTTGTAGCATCCATATAGGAAAGTAAACATGGATCATTTGTCTCTCACTCCCTGACTTAATTCACTTAGCATAATTTTTTTCAGATCCATCCATTTCTTTGCAAATTACATCATATCATCCTAATGGATGAGCAAAATTACATTGTGTATATATACCACATTTTCATGATCCATTCTGTCTATTGAGGGGCATCTGGACTGCTGTTATATATAGTAAATACATACATACATATAATATTTACTATATTAAATAGTGCTGCACAAAATATGATAGTGCAAGTGGAATTACTGTATCTTGACTTGGATTCTTTTGGATAAATGCCCAAGAGTAATATTGTTGGATTGTAGAGTCATTTAGGTCTTTGAGAAATCTCTAAACAGTTTTTCAGAGTGGCTAATTCCTAAAAAAAAAAAAAAACTAAATGTAATCTACTTTTATAAGTGCTTAGTATTGTGCAATTCTAAGGACATAAGGGTAAATAAACCAGTTATAATATTAAGCATATTCCTGTATATACTTATTTATATATTACTATAACATATGATATATTTATATCACTATATTTATGTGTTAAATTATTTGATGTATTTTTCCTTCATATGTTGTATTTTTTTCTAAACATAAAATCAACTCCTATAAGCACATTATTTGGGAATGAATTATTTTCTCGTTCTACTCATTTATGTGCTCATTCAGAACTAGAGGCGTATAAGAGAATGTAATTAATGGAATCTGATGTAAAATTCTGAATAAAACTGGTATCATATATCACTTATTTACACTTGGATCCAAAGTCCTTATCAGATGTCAACTTTTTCACCAACAAAATGATAAAAGTTCCATCTTCTTCATAAAGTTAATTTTCAGGGTCAAGGGATTAAACACACTATGCAGCACAGTGCCCAGTACAAAGTACAATCATTACACATTGCAAAAATTCTACCTTTTCCCAAATATTATATACGCCAAAGCTCCCTTTTACTACAGCAGACATTGAAACTTCAGTATACTGCAAACAATAGAGAGAATAGTTCTGTTTAAAAAAAAATTCAGAGAAACACAGCAAAGTACCACCCATTTAAAAATATTTCTTTGTTCATTAATAAGACTTCAGTACATTTGAAGTTCAGTGTTGTTGTTCTTTCAAATATTATCCAAGCCACAATTCCCCTTTTTTACAGTAGATGTTTGAAAGCTGAGTAATAGAAATTACATTAGAGAAAACAAATAGTCTATTATAATTGCTTTGAGAGATGAACATGAACACATTCATGAATGTGAACACATTAATTTTTGACATACAAAAGATTCCCAAATTACAATGGTTGAACTACAATTTTCTAACAAAAGTGATACACATTCAGTATAAGCCATACTTTCAATTTTGAATTTTGATCTTTCCCAGGCTAGCCAAACGCCATACAATGGCCTCTTGAATTGCTAGATAATAGTTATGAGCCAGAGTTCCCTGGCAGCCATACCAGCCTGGTGTATACAACTTGTTTTCTTCAGAGCATTGTTACTAAACTGTGGTATTCAGTATGGTATCTATAGCAAATGCTTTTTCTTTTTTTTCTTTTTTTTAACTTTATTGTCAAAGTGAAGCACAGAGGCTTTACAGTTTCATATGTAAGGCAGTGAGTACATTTCTTATCCAACTTGTTATCTCCTTCCTCATTCCCCCCACCTCTCCCCTCCCCTTTCCCTCCCCCTCCCACCCCCGTTAGTTGTATAGTTGCTTTACACCAAATGGTTTTGTAAGTATTATTTTGGGAATCATTTGTCTTTTTATCCTTTGTCTGTCAATTTTGGTATTCCCTGTCCCTTCCCTAGTCCTAATACACCTATATACCATCTCCAGGGTTCTAAGATCAGATACAGTGGTAGCAGTGATAAAACCATGGGAATGGGATATGAGAAAAAAGGGGGGGGGTACTGTTTCACATGGCATATAACAACAATTATATAACATTTGTTTCCATAACGAACGTGGAGTTCATTTCACTTAGCATCATGTGTTCATACGGGAATAGCAATTGGGTTATTGTCGTCGTCTGCTATGACTAACCTAAACATGTACTAATTATTCCTGATGAGCGAAACCATAGAGTCCATGTTTCTTTGGGGTCTGGCTCACTTCACTTCCATTTCCTTAGGAATGGGGCAGTGTCATTCTTTCTGATAGAAGTGTAGAATACCGTTGTGTATATGGATCGTATTTTCCTGATCCACTCATCTACTGATGGGCATATGGGTTGGTTCCATATTTTAGCAATGGCAAATTGTGCTGTGATGAACATAGTTGTGCTGGTGGTGGCTTTAGTGTGATCTTGCTTGTAATATTTTGGATAGATGCCCAAAAGTAGAGCTGCTGGGTCATAGGGGAGCTCTATATTAGCCTTTTGAGGAGCCTCCATATCACTTTTCAGATTGGTAGAACAAGTTTACATTCCCACCAACAATGTAGTAAGGTTCTCTTTTGGCCACATCCCCTCCAGCATCTGTTATTATTAGTTTTCTTGGTAATGGAAATTCTTACCGGGATGAGGTGGAATCTCAGTGTTATTTTGATTTGCATTTCTTTCATGGCCAGGATGTAGAGCACTTTTTTGTATGTCTCTTGGCCATTCTCATTTCCTCTGTTCAGAGAAGTCTCTTTTTAGGTCTTTAGCCCATTTGTTGAGGGGCAGTTGGTTCTTTGAGGATTTGTTTTGGAGAAATTTAATTTTTTTAGTTCTACATATATTTTAGATATAAGATCTTTGTCCAATATGTGGCTGGTAAAGATCTTCTCCCAATCTGTGGGCTTTCTGTTTATCTTGCAAGCTATGTCCTTGGAGGTGCAGAAGTTCTGCAGTTTGACGCAGTCCCATTTTTCTAACCTTTCTTTGATTTGTTGCATTTCTGGACCCTTATGAAGGAAGTTTTGTCCTGTGCCAAGGAGCCCAAGTGTTTCTCCTCTTCCTTCTTGTAGTGTTTTCAGGGTATCTGCTTTAATTTCAAGGTCTTTGATCCATTTGGAATTGATTTTGGTGCAGGGTGATATATAAGTATCAAGTTTTAGTTTGATACAGGTTTTGGTTTACCAGAGCACAACCTGATTGCAAAACAAAACATATTTATTAAGGCACAGTATTTACAAGGAACTTGTTAGCATTTCTGGTATCTTGTATCCAAATTGATCTTCAAATTATAATTTATTTCTATAAGGTACTCACACCCTTGTATGGTTACTAAGGCAATCTGTCTGGTAATAGAGTAGTGAAGAGATGAATGCTGGTGATTTCTGAAGCGAAATTAGAAGAGACATGCTGCCACCATTTCATATTCTTGAGACATCACTCTCTGAGGAAAGCTGATAGCCATATCATCAGGCCATTTGAGCAGTACAGAGGAGAGGCCCACATGGGGAAGAATGGAGGCTCCCTGCCAACAACCACTACCAACTTGCCAGCTACAGACATGTGTTGTACTTGAAGCTAACTCTCTGGGCCCAGTCAGGCCTTCATCTCATTGAGGCTCCAGATAACTTCATGATAGACCATAGGCAGGCATTACTCAACTGAAATACTCTTCAACTATGACCCCCCCCCCAAAAAAAAAAAACAGATAACAGATGTTTACTTTGGTTTTAAGACAAACTTAGTATAAGGATAATTTTTTAATTCAATTATAGATATCTAATCTCTTTTACCTTGACTTTATTTCCAAGTAATGAACTGTTAAAATAAGCCCTATGTTTCTTAAGAGAAAAGGTCATTGGGGTTACACAATGCTTCACTGTACATTGTTAGCCTACATAAAAAAATAGTCAATGACTTTTCAAGGATAATTTATTCAGAAATGAACCTTACAGTAGGAATGTATGAGCAAATGATAACATGAGCTTTAAAAATTTCAAAGAAGTTTTCCCAAAGTTGTTTGGACATCATTTTCAATTAAGGTCAGGAACAAGGGTGGTGGGTGTCCCTGGCTGGATAAGCAGTTCCTGCACAGATGTCCTTGCAGAAGTTGTTTGGCTGCTTTTGTTGTGGCTCTAAGTTTGATTGGTTGCTTTGGTTTGGTTTCATTTGTTTTTTATGATGTTCCCATGCACTTCTTCAAGAGTGTTGGGTGCAGCAGAATCTCCTGATCATTTTTAGCAAGTGCATGAAATGCCTTCTTGTTGAGTACATAACCTCCCATCTTAATTTTTTTCCTTAGGTTTTGACACAAGTGCATCCATTTTAATTTTGACAGGTTCCATAATTTCCACATGCTATTGTGATAAAAAACAACAACAACAACAACAACAACACAGTTACCTTGGCTCTATCACAGTGTGACAAAGAACTCAAGCCACATGCAGTGTTCACTTAGTGTCTTTTTGGTAGTAAATGCAAAGCAATTTTCTGTTTCTAGTTCCTTCTCATTGTATGACGAATAACGTAAAAGCACTGTGGGAAAGTGTATCAGTCTGGACTTTGTCATTTCTATTATAACTCTTGCTTTCAGAGTTTTAAAAGATGCTCTTTTTTCCCCCTTCAAAATGTAGAAGCTTTCAACAACAGAGTCCAAAAACACCCTTGTATATTGTTTACCAGGCAATTCTCCTAAGCCATAAAGTACATGGGGGAAGGGTTAGATTGCTTCACTAATCCAACTTGCACTCTTGACAGGGTTACATGGGGCCTGTAGCCAAGTGTCCCAACATATTAGCTGATGTGGCTGCCTCCATCTATGATTTCTCATCCTACAGAGATTTTCCCTTCCTAATCACTGATGGAATGGAATGCCTTGCATGGCCAGGAACTGTGTTAGGTTTTAAAGACCCTGATAGTCCTAAAGTTCTTTTGTTGTATTTATTTGTGTGTTTTCCCTCTTTCTTATAAAATACAAGCGATATACATTTAAATTCCTATTAGCAAATAACACAAGAACTATTCATCAACTTACCACATATATCATGTCTTTAGTTCATTGTAGAGCTTCTTGGGGAGGAGTTCAGGTGAACTACACCTGAATGAAAGGTCATATGATGTCGATAGCTGGAATAACATTGAATATCAAATAAAACTCTACTAGAAAATTGTCATTAAGTGAGGACTTGTATGCTAAAATGAAACAATCACCAGTGTGTGACCAATGGAAATATTGATGAAGTAAGTACATGGGAGAACTGAAAATCATGCAAACAAATAGATCTAAATGGTTTGTAAAGATTCTGTTCCTACTACATTTCTGGATTCAATTGCTCTGTACAATATGCTTTATAATCATCTAGGAATTTATTCATGTTTTTATTAACCTAAGAATCCCATGTAATCTTCGCTGGTAAAAATTATTATGCTTTAGCATCTATAAGGAGTAGGAAATAACTTTAGAAGTCAGGTTGTTTGATCTGTCTACCCTGAAAAATGTTAGGAAGCATTATAAATTCTTAAATATGTACTGATATAGTATCTGACTGAGCACAGATGTGTATGTGTTTGTGTGTGAGAGAGAGACAGAGAGAGAAGAGAGAGAGAGGAGAGAGAGAGAGAGAGGTATCAGGGAGGTACAGGGTTTGAACTCATGACCTAGTGCTTGCTACAGACCATAAGCAGAGATTTTTTAAGGTTATTCTGAAAAATAAGTTTATTCTAGAAAACTAATTGCAGTCATCTCAAAGAGATCCTGTTGTTGATACTATAGAAATTTCTCAATCTTAATATCCAAATAAGCACTGTCAGAACTTTAAAACGGATGGTCAGAAAGTATAAGTCAGTAATGATATGCAAAATAATCATCAAATGAAATGACATTGACACCAACAAATTAGAATTGCCACTGGCTATGGTACAAAAGCAAAGTTGTAAATATCTTGGTTTGACTTATCATAGTGGTATGAGACAAGCAGAAAATTGGACAATCCACATTTAGGGGAGCTCAGGAGAAGAGTGATTAGAAAAAAGTACAGAAATATTTAAATATCTTACTAAGGTAACTGTGCCACAAACACGGGTGACTCATGTCAAGACGGTTTGATGAGAGGGAAAACTATTTAAATCATTTCAAAGGCATTGTTTCATTCTGAGGTATTTTGCAAGCCATACTAAGAAAGAAAAAAGTCTCATTAATTTTGCCATGTCATTTTTTTTTAACCAAAAAATGGTATGAAATGACTTGTTCCTTTACATTTTTCACCATTATTGGCTCTTTTTTTTTGGAAATAGATTTCACCTAGTTCCAAGATACAGACACAACTTTCAAAGACAGACATATTAAGGATACATTTTACAGTGTTTCATACAGCATCTAAAGGAACTTCAAATTAAGAAAAGAAAACTACTAAGTTCATATCATAAGCCATTGTGCTACTGGAAATTTATTTATAGTTATTGCATTCAATTATACCTTGTTTTATTTCACTTTGACCACTAGTAGGTCTTAACTCCAGAAGAGCAAAACATGCAGGATAGAAATTAAAAGCACTGTAAAAGACTGACTTTTCGTGGTAAGGTATTCACCCTTCTAATTATAACCTGCCTCTAATTACTATACTCATGGATAATAGCATATTGAGAGAAACAGGGCAAAGTTTTCAAATACTTTTAAATAAAAGGAAGCTAAGATTTATTGTGTATTACATGCCAAAGCTACCACATGCTCAAACTAGCTTTTGCACATATGTGACGCATTTTAAATGACTCTATGTTTGTTCAGGCGACGTATTACATTTCTACAGAGCTTAGTATTAAGTAATTGCTAGCTCAACAAAAAACATGTTTCTATTATGGTATTTTTGAGCTAAACATTTTTTAAGAACCCACAGTTAAGTAGGTATATATAAAATAATTATGCATTATTGGTTTGATCCCCACAAAAAGCCTATAACATGTGTGCTATTAAAATAGAGGAAGAAATGGAGCCTTCCTCTGAGAGCTGTTAACAAGATTGTCTGTTACCAGAAAGAATGGAATTCTCACTATGGATCTATCATATGGGAAAATCCATAATTATGATGTCTTAACATACATTTTGCAAACTAGATGTCACATGTAATTAGTCATAGACTAAAAGTAGAATGTTTTAAATTGTTTTTAAATTTGCTTTTTGGAAAAGGTTTTCTTATGCAACATATACAAAAGAAATACAGAATCTCTCTCTCTTGGTCTCGCTCTCGCTCTCCCCCCACCCCTGCTCCTACATACAGTTTGAGAAAGGCAAAGGTAGATAATAGAAAGACCTCCCAAATACCAAAATCAAGAGACAAAAGATAAAAAGACAAACCAATGCAACAGCAATACTTACAAAACTATATGATGTAAACCAACTGTACAAATCATGGAGGGGAGAGGGAAATAGGAAGGAGGGAGGCAAGGGGATATGAGGGAGGAGGTAAAAAGTTCTTTTGGTTTTTTTTCCCCTTGTATTTCTTAAGTTTATCGCTCACACAAGCATTTGTATACACTATAGTTTAGATATTTCTTTTTAAATTGCATGCTAGTGGGAACACTTGGAGTATATTCTGCAACTTGCTTTATTTTTCTAATACCTCTGAAACTGAGCTATGTAAACTGTAGCATAAGTTTGTTTGTTTTTATGGCTATATAATATTCCATTCTCCACCCTACATTCTTTATTCAAGTAACTGTGGTTGAATAATTCAGTTATTTCCAGGTTCCATGCTATTGTTTTTCCTGTTACTAAAACAATATTTCTATGAGTACTCTCTTAACAATGTCAACTGGTCCCTATTTAGAAAACAGGTCAGTAGAGAAGATAACTAATTGCTGTTACAAGTTGTGATGGAGATTGCTCAATACTATCCAACTAACTTTTCTTCCATAACAAAGAAGGACTGCAAAAGCCATTTCCCAGGCTACTCACAGCCATTTCTGGCCCTTTGACTACAGTTCTTGCTCATGGAGTCTAAATATAAAGCAAAACACTTTCTGACCTAGGCCTTAAATGATTGGATCTGTATATTCCGCAAACTCTTTTCCTTTCCCACGTGCTGGGACATTGATGTGCCTGCAATTCAGCTGGTAAATAGTGTAGAGTTGGAAAATGGTCTAAAATGGGAGAATGGCCAAGATGTAAGGTAGAAAAATCATTGAGATACTCGGAAGACAGCAGAGGAGCAGCAGAGCCCTAGCTGAGCTCCGTCCAACATCGCAGTTTTCCCACCCCAGAGAAAATTTACCCCTAGATTGACAGCCCAAATAAGTTATAACAGTACAGGGATTCCGGCCAGGAAGGAAAAATCGACTTTGCTGGTCTGAAAACACAGATTTGAGCTCTGGGCGGCGTCCCGCCACCATGCCAATGCCAGCTCTGGCACAGCGCTGCACACCCCACACAGCTCAACAGAGACCATGGAGAAATCCTCCAGACGGCAGCATACAGACACAGATCGCCGGCTGAGCACGGACGGGCTGAAATCGCAGAGCCAGCGTGAGTACTCCCAGGAAAGACAGTCTCACTCATGCCCACAGAGCAGCTCCTTCCCCAACCGCCAGAGCAAAGCGCCATCTCTGAGACTGGCAAAGGGTCAGACCAGACTGGAGCTAAAGCCCGCCTGCGGAAAGCGAGGACAAAGCGGCCATCTTTGAGAAGGGCAAGAGGGACCAATAAGTGAGATCCAGCTCCACCCAGGAGAACGCCCCCTGCCCAGGCAGGAGGCATGTCCTGGGCCTCGGTTCTGCTAGAGGTGCCTGCCCTGCTCGCTGGAATTCCTAAATTAAAAGCGAAAGCGGCGAGCAGCTATCGGTGGCACGGAACAGCAACACGGGAGAACAAACTTCCCGAGACAGATAAACGGTCCCATTTATAAGCCCAATTCCCAGCCCGAAATGGAGCAGAATTCCATACCCAGCTCTGCCCAGAAGGCCGCCCCACCCAAAAGGGAGGAACCTCTCCCAGGCAAGCAACTCTGAGCCTAGTAAACCAGGCCAGAGGTGCCCTGCCCTGTTGAGTCCACAGCCTATTCAGAGCCAGGTGTTAAAGGCAGCGGCCCTACAGCAGACAGGAGGAGCCATGGTTCCCAAGACTGTTCATGTCCCCATCTACAGTGGATGCCCAAGGCCTACCTGCTAGCTGTGTGAACCACAGAACCCCAGGATTTCGCTAACAGGGGCGGAGGGTCAGAGCAGATCCACTCCATGCAAACTGAAAGTAAGTCAAACCAGCCAAGCAGCAGAATAGACTGCAAACCATCGCAAAGAAACCAGAGACTGTACAAACCCCACCCAAACAAGGAAGACTTTTTTGTTGTTTGATTTGTCTCAAAAGTTTTTTAAGCTTTCATTTTTATTTTTTCTTATATTTTCATTTCTGAAACGTCATTGGTTTGTTTTTGTTTTCCATTTTCACCTGTTGGTTCTGTCAAGAT
Organism: Perognathus longimembris pacificus; assembly: GCF_023159225.1. NCBI lineage: Eukaryota > Metazoa > Chordata > Mammalia > Rodentia > Heteromyidae > Perognathus > Perognathus longimembris. The sequence continues at coordinate 35,210,700 of NC_063165.1, forward strand.
TTTGTTGTTGCTGCTGCTGCTGTTGTTGTTGTTGTTGTTGTTTTTCTTTTTTCTTTTTTCTTTTTCTGGTATTTTTTTTCCTTTTTATTGTTTAAATAATTTTTCTGTTATGTGCATCTGTCTTCCAGTATGCTTTCTTTATTTCTCTCTCTGTATTCTCTTTCTTTAAAAATTAGTTTCCTATGAATAACACCTCCACTCTTTTCTGCTAACTCTCCATTGTCTATCATTTTAACCTTGTTGTTTCTACCGATTCTACTCTCCTCCACATTGCCATGTCACTGAAACTAAACCAAAATCATCACCCCCCCCAATACATTTTACACTAGTTTCTTTACTACCTCTAACTTACCCTTCTGACTTACTTCTAGGTCCTCCAGATCCCGTTGACTCCTGGTTATTGGATAGAGGGTATCCCAGCTTAATCCAAGTGAAACGAAGGGGTTCATAGAGAAAACCAGTCCAAAAGGAACTTAATATAAGAACAAGAATTGCTCATACGGTTGTAACAGTAAATAAGTAACTACTGAATACAGGGCTCAGGATTGGTTGTTATACTGAAATTGTATTCTTTAGGAAAACCAAATCTAATTTAATACATAGGTATAAAAGGTATCTGTATATAATTGTGAAATTCTAAGATTTACACAACAGTGCTTGGTAAGGTCTGCTTTGGGTCTTAAACGGTGCTCACAGGTGCTTGTAGATTGGCATTCCCAATCCAAATGGGCAGAAGAAACACAAGAAAGATGGCAAACAATGAAGTCTTATCTCCCACTCAAAACAAGCAGGAAGCAGAGCAGTCAATCAAAGACATAGAAGATAACCCCCAAAATGCTCTACAAAGTCTACTGACAAACATGATAAATAAAAAGTTTAAATTTCTTCAGTCAATTATTCTAGAGCGTGAGGAGGCAAAGCAAAAATTAATGGAGAATTTCATGGCATCCACAAATAGAAAGATAAATGAACTTCAAGAGTCAAATGAAAAGATAGCTACCCAGCTAAATGATTTGAGAGACAACACTCAAAACCAAATTAATGAAGTTAATGAAGTAAAGAAGTCCATACAAGACCTAAGAAATGACATGGAAATTATCAGGAAAGACCAGTCAGAAGGAAAAGAGATTCGAAATCAAGTAGATAGCCTACAGTCCCGACTAAATGAAGCATAGGATCGAATCTCAGGAGCTGAAGATTCCCTAAAATCTATGGAGAAAGATAAGAAATTAATACAAAACCAATTCAATAAACAAAACAGATCGATCCAGGAGATTCAAGATACAATCAGAAAGCCCAATTTAAGGATAATATGTATTGAGGAAAACCTGGAAAGGAATGTAATAGGCAACCTATTTAACAGAAAACCTGGAAAGGAAGTTAATGTAATAGGCAACCTATTTAACAGAACAGCCAAGAACTTCCAAAATATCTAGAAGGAAAGGCCTATAAAGATACAAGAAGCATTTAGAACCCCAAACTGACCAGACCAGAATAGGACATCCCACCGACATATAGTGATCAAAACAGGATCAGTAGAGTCCAAGGAAAGAATCCTTAAAGCTGTTAGGGAGAAGAAAACAATCACATATAAAGGAAAAGCAATCAGAATTACCCCAGACTTCTCAGCAGAGACCATGAAAGCAAGGAAGCCTGGAATGACATATGCCAAACCCTAATAAAAATAACTACCAACCAAGAATAGTGTACCCAGCTAAACTCTCATTCATAGCCAAGGTCAAATAAAAGTCTTCCACAGTAAGGAAAAACTGAAACAATATATCTCCACCAAACCAGCTGTACAAAAAATACTCAAAGATGTACTAAACAGAGAAAATAATAAAGATCCCAATGCAGACAGAGAAATGAACCCTAAATAGTAAACTAGAATAACAGATCAACAAGTGGGAAGACTCAGCCTTTAACAAGATAGGGATAATGAAAGGAACAAATGATCAGCTCTCAATCCTAACTCTCAACATTAATGGACTAAATTCGCCAATCAAACAATATAGGCTCATAAGTTGGATCAAAAATCAATATCCATATTTCTGCTACCTCCAAGAGACTCATCTATCCAGCAAAAGTAAACATCTTCTAAAAGTGAAAGGCTGGAATGAAATCTATCAAGTAAATGGCCCCCATAAGCAGGCTGGAGTTGCAATCCTAGTATCAGACAAAATTGACTTCAAAATAAAAAAGGTAAGAAGAGACAAAGAAGGTTACTACATACTAATAAAGGGATCTCTCCTACAGGAAGATATAACCATCCTAAATATCTACACACCAAATACAGGAACACCCAACTTCATCAAACAAACACTACTGTCTCAAAAAACACTCATAGACCCAAACAAATTGATAGTTGGGGACTTTAACACTCCACTATCACCTCTGGACAGATCAACACGCCAAAAACTGAACAAAGAAACCACAGAGCTAAACAACTGCATAGACCAACTAGATGTACTCAAAATCTGCAGAATATTCCACCCTGCAACAAAAGAATACACATTCTTCTCTGTGGCACATGGAACATTCTCCAAAATAGATCACGTCTTAGGGCACAAAGAAAATCTGTACAAATTCAGAAGTATCAAAACCATTCCCTGCATTCTCTCAGACCACAATGGAATAAAATTAGATCTCAGCTCAAACAGCCACCACAGAAAATCCTACAGTTCATGGAGACTAAACAACACACTGCTGAACCATGAGTGGGTCATTGAAGCAATTAAAACGGAAATTCAAATGTTTATGGAACTCAACCAAGATGAGGACACAAAGTCCCAGCTCCTTTGGGACACAGCAAAGGCAGTACTCAGAGGAAAATTTATATCCCTGAATGCATACACCAACAAACTGGAGAAACAGCAACTCAAGAATTTAAGGATGCACCTTAATTTCCTTGAAAGAGAACAAGCCAAACCCCAAGTCAATAGACGAAAGCAAATAATTAAAATTAAATCAGAATTAAATCGATTAGAGGTGAAAAAAAACCATCGAAATAATCAACAAAAAAAAGAGTTGGTTCTTTGAAAAAATCAACAAGATAGACAGACCCCTAGCAAACCTGACCAAAAATTGAAGGCAGCACACTCAAATTTATAAGATAAGAGATGAAACAGGTAACATCACCATAGAAGCAACCAAAATTCAGACCATAATAAGGAACTATTTTGCAAACACTTATACCAACAAATTCGAGAACTTGGAAGAACTGGATGATTTTCTAAAAAAAATTCATATCCCCAAACTCAACCATGAAGACTTAAACCTTCTAAATGACCCATATCCAGTATTGAAATAGAAAAGGCAATAAGTGATCTCCCAGCCAAGAAAAGCCCAGGTCCAGACAGATTCACTGCAGAATTCTACAAGGCCTTCAAAACAAAATTCACACCAATGTTTCTCAAACTCTTCAATGAAATTGAAAGAGACGTTCACTACCAGACACATTCTACGAAGCCACTATAACCCTCGTCCCAAAACCAGGCAGGGACTCATCATGGAAAGAGGACTATAGACCAATTTCCCTGATGAATATAGACTCAAAAATTCTCAACAAAATTCTGGCCAATCGACTTCAACAGGTCATCAAAAAAAATCATACATCACGATCAAAGTGGATTCATCCCAGGGATGCAAAGTTGGTTCAATATACGCAAGTCAATTAATGTAATCCACCACATCAACCAGAGCAAGGTAAAGAACCACATGGTTTTATCACTCGATTCAGAGAAAGCGTTTGATAAAATCCAGCACCCATTTATGCTAAAAGTCCTGGAAAAACTGGGATTCCAGGGAACATTCCTGAATATAATCAAGGCAGTTTATGACAAACCAACAGCAAGCATATCTCTAAATGGTGAAAAACTAAAGCCGTTCCCTCTAAAATCAGGAGAAAGACAGGGATGTCCACTCTCTCCCCTTCTCTTCAACATAGCACTAGAATTCCTAGCCAGAGCAATTAGGCAAGAAGAAAATTCAGAGGGGATCCAAATAGGAAAAGATGAAGTTAAACTTTCTCTCTTTGCAGATGACATGATCCTATACCTGAAGAATCCCATAGACTCTACCCCCAAGCTACTAGAGCTGATCCAAAACTTGGGCAAAGTTGCAGGATATAAAATAAACCCTCAAAAATCAACGGCCTTTCTCTATGCTAATGACCCAAAGACCGAGTCTGAAATCAGGAAAGCAACTCCTTTTGCAATAGCCCCCCAAAACATAAAATACCTAGGAATAACCTTAACCAAAGAAGTGAAATACCTCTACAATGAGAACTTTATAAACATGAAAAATGAAATTAAGGCAGAAATAAGGAAATGGAAAAACCTCCCATGCTCCTGTATTGGGAAGATTAATATAATCAAAATGGCAATGTTGCCAAAGGTGATCAACAAATTCAATGCAATACCTATTAATATACCAACACCATTTTTTAATGAAATAGAGGAAGCAATCCTGAAATTCATATGGAACAATAAAAGACCTAGAATAGCAAAAACAATCCTAAGTAGAAAGAACAGTGCTGGAGGAATTACAATACCCAACTTCAAGCTGTATTATAAAGCTATAGTAATAAAAACAGCTTGGTATTGGCATCGGCACAGGCCTGAAGACCAATGGAACAGAATTGAAGACCCAGAAATGAACCCACAGAACAAAGCCTTCTTAATCTTTGATAAAGGAGCTAAAACAATAGTATGGAAGAAAGATACCCTCTTTAACAAATGGTGCTGGCAAAACTGGTTCAACACATGCAACAAACTAAAACTAGACCCTTATATATCACCCTGCACCAAAATCAGTTCCAAATGGATTAAAGATCTCGAAATCAAAACAGACATCCTGAAAACACTTCACGAAGGAGTACGAGAAACACTTGGGCTCCTTGGCACTGGCTGGAACTTCCTCAACAGAGACAAAGAAAGGCTACAAATCAAAGAAAGGTTGGACAAATGGGACTACATCAAACTACAGAGCTTCTGCAGGGCAAAAGACATGGCTCGCAAGATAAACAGAAAGCCCACAGACTGGGAGAAGATCTTTACTGGCCATTCATCAGACAAAGGCCTCATATCTAAAATATATGCAGAACTAAAAAAATTACCTTCATCCAAAACAAAACTGCAAAGATCCAATAGCCCCCTATCAAGTGGGCTAGAGACTTAAAAAGAGACTTCTCTGAGGAGGAAATGAGAATGGCCAAGAGGCATATGAAAAAGTGCTCTACATCATTGTCCATAAAAGAAATGCAAATCAAAACAACATTGAGATTCCATCTCACCCCAGTAAGAATGTGATATATCAAGAAAACTAACAATAACAACTGTTGGAGGGGATATGGCCAAAAGGGAACCCTACTTCATTGTTGGTGGGAATGTAAACTGGTTCAGCCACTCTGGAAAGCAGTATGGAGATTCCTCAGAAGGCTAAACACAGAACTCCCCTATGACCCAGCAACCCCACTTTTGGGTATCTATCCAAAAGACCACAAACACAAAAGCCACCAGCACAACAATGTTCATTGCAGCACAATTTGTCATAGCTAGAATCTGGAACCAACCCAGATGCCCCTCAGTAGATGAGTGGATCAGGAAAATGTGGTACACATACACAATGTAATTTTATGCCTCTATCAGAAAGAATGACATTGCCCCATTTGTAAGGAAATGGAAGGACTTGGAAAAAGTTATACTAAGTGAAGTGAGCCAGACCCAAAGAAACATGGACTCTATGGTCTCCCTTATAGGGAATAATTAGCACAGGATTTGGCAAGTCACAGCAGAGGATCACAGGAACCCAATAGCTATACCTTTATGAACACATAATATAATGCTATGTGAAATGAACTCCATGTTATGGAAACAATTGTTATATCACAGTTGTAAATACTTTCAACGTGCCAAATGTAACTGTACCCTCTATTATTGATGATATTCCTGTATTATCTTCCTGTGGTTGTACCAACACTATCACTGTATCTTATCTGAGTATCTTGGAAACCAGGTATACTGGTATTAGAACCAGGAAATTGGAAGGGAATACCAAAATCGAGAGATGCAGGGTAAAAAAAGACGAACAACTACAAAAGCAATACTTACAAAATGGTGAAAATGAACTGAACAATTGAACAACTCATGGTGGAGAGGAGAAGGGAAAGAGGGGGGAGAGGGGAATGAGGGACGAGGTAACAAATAGTACAAGAAATGTATCCAATGCCTAATGTATGAATCTGTAACCTCTCTGTAATTCAGTTTGATAATTATATATATATATATATATATATATATAATCACTTGCATAAACTGCAAAAAAAAAAAAAAAGAAAAATCATTGATCATCAAATGACTTTTGAAGGAAAACTCTCTCAAAATTGAACCAGTCACTTAAGTCTCTTATGTAGGGGCTGGGAATATGGCCTAGTGGCAAGAGTGCTTGCCTCCTACCCATGAAGCTCTAGGTTCGATTCCCCAGCACCACATATATGGAAAACGGCCAGAAGGGGCGCTGTGGCTCAGGTGGCAGAGTGCTAGCCTTGAGCAGGGAAGAAGCCAGGGATAGTGCTCAGGCCCTGAGTCCAAGGCCCAGGACTGGCCAAAAAAAAAAAAAAAAAGACTTATGTAAGAGGCAAAAATACCACTGGGGTTTCAGTTTACAGCTTCTTTGTTTATTTTCTGAGAGTGTGCATATGTATAAGTAGGTAGCATCTATATCAGACCACTATCAGAGCAGAAGAATTCTTTTTTATATTTGTTATTGTTAGTTATTTTTGTATGAACACCGCCAATGTGTATCAAATTCAGTCTCATTGAATTTGGTGATATGTTTCCCCGATTGTCTACTTTGTTTCATGTGATTTTTTTTCAAAAGTTTTACTATGAAGTACTCATAGTTTACTATGAAGCATGTCCATTATCCTTTACTCTAATAGAATTCAAGAGGTTATGCTAATCTTTTGTCTAATAGTGGTCACAAGTAATATAATTCTTTCATTTTCTCTAAGTTTTCTTTGTGATGTTTTCAATTTTAGTGAAAGTAAATGCCTCAGATTTCTTAATTATTTCATTATCAATAAATAGGTGTACAAGGGTGTTCCTTTAGTAATTGGTTGCATTTATATTTAACATTGTGTCAGAATTTTTTTTATCCCTCTGTATAAGGATACACATGAAGATACTGTGGTTATTTGTCTTCTACACTTTACATTTAGCCATTGGTTCTCTCATTCATCTTTTTATTTTTTCCTCACAGAAAAGTAGAGAGTAGAGTCGCACCTGTTAGGTAGGAACCAAAATAATCACGTACCCATAAGAATTTGTATTTTATGTGAAAACCATCATCAACCTGCCCTGAGATGGGTCAGGATGACCCACTGTCTCCACATGTTGCTTTAGTCTGACATAAAAGAGATGCATGTTAAGTCTTGCTGTTAACCACACTCTTGTTTACCTTATTTACTTTATAGAGAACAACCTGGACCTTGTTTAAAAGTACATCATGTAAATAAACAAGTAAACAAAAAGACATGAATATCAAACTTGTGCATGGCAAGTTAGACAAGACACCCATGGAGTCATAACGTTTCAACGAAGTATATTGAGGTCTCAGGTGCCATTGAGAATAGATTTCATATCATAAGATAATATATCCCCTGTGACTCATTCTTTTTTTTTTTTTTGCCAGTCCTGGCCTTGGACTCAGGGCCTGAGCACTGTCCCTGGCTTCTTTTTGCTCAAGGCTAGCACTCTGCCACTTGAGTCACAGCACTTCTGGCCATTTTCTGTATATGTGGTGCTGGGGAATCGAACCCAGGGCTTTATGTATATGAGGCAAGTGCTCTTGCCACTAGGCTATATCCTCAGCCCCATGTGACTCATTCTTATTAGACAATTTAGACCATTGCAACTTATTCTTATGCTGCCTCCAGAAGAGGAACATAGATAAAGTAGACCTTATCACAAACAGACCGATTAGGAGAGCAATAAGCCACACTGGATAAGCAATAATGAAAGGAAATAGAAACAAAGGTAAAAAATGAGCCAATGCATCAGCAGTACAAGACAATATGTAGTAAACAAACTGTACAACTCAGGGTGGGGGGAATTGGACGTGGGGGAAGGTGGAAGAAAAATGAGGGAAGAGATAACAAGTTGATATGTAACTGTAACCCTTCACCTTGACATTTAACATTTTAAAAAATAGTATTGGGTGGAATAGGAGAGATAAACACTAGAAAGAATAATTGTGGTTTAGTACTTAAATGGTTTCTTAGTGAAAAAAAAAAACACATATACAAATATATACTCTTTGTTGCTCAGAACAAATACAAGAGAATAATAGATAGAAGTTATGATAAATTAGTGGTAGGGTAATTACAAAGGCACATTCTAACCATGCTTTTTCCAAAAGGCCTGATTGACTGAAGAAGGTAGTAGTTTCCTTCTCTAATACTGATGACATTGAAAAGGAATCTGAAAGATCATTTATCAGCGGCATTACCAGTAATAGCTAATATCTATTGCTGCTTACTACTGACAAGGATTTTTTCAGTACACGTTGTCTACATTTTCCCACTTCATTTTCACAGTGGATGGTAACGATTTTTTCATCATTCTCTAATGAAGGTTCTGATGCACAGAGAGCTTAAGTAAGTTGCCCAAAGTCACCCAATTTGTAAAAGTCAGAAAGCACATCTGTTTTGTGTCTAGAGACTGGATTCTCATCCACTCTGCTGCTCACTTATCAGTGCTATGAAAAGATTTGCTGTACTAAAAAGGAAGCTATACTATGACGCTTTCCAATTCTAATCCAATACTTGAGTCTAACAAGTTAAAATATATTTCTTTGGAAATATAAAATAATATGGAAATCTGCTACTAAAGGGAATGAAGGAAAATGCAGTAAGTAAAATATAATCTAGGAGAAAGATGTTTGGAAAGATCTTAAGCCAAGGGCATTGTCCAAGCAAAGCTTGTTAGTCTGTTGAGTTTCAACTTTTCTGTTCTTTTGCTTTTCTTACAGGTGAAACTCAACAGACTAACAAGCTTTGTTTGGGAGGAAAGCCTGGAGAGGGAGACCTTCAGCTGGGCTGAAGGGGAGATGGCTCACTCCCCTCACCCCTTAAAAATAAGATCTCCTTAAATATTAGGCAGAAAGAGTGAAGTCATCAGAAACTTTTTGTTTCTGCTGTAACTCTAACAGATAGACAAGTGCGTATCAAGTGATCACCACACAATAAATATTTATCAATGTTGGGGAGCACATACCTTGTCTATTCAGGTCTCCTTGGATTACTGAGAACGCTTCAAAGCTCTTTCAATCACTCCCAAAAATGTTGGTTTTCCTTCCTCCAACCAAAAAAAATCACCAACACAGAAACTTGTCAACTGTGCTTATGGAAATAAATCTTCACACAGCCTTTCTCCTGGCATGCTAATACCTTCCTGAACATAATATAAAGGTGATTTTCCACCTGAATTCATCTTCTCCAAGCTGCCCTATGTTTCTATAAATCCAAGTTACAACAAGTTTGATTTCATTCCTTCTAGAGTATTTTATTTGCTTTAACCAAGCTAAAAATCCCAACTGAAATCTGACATTCTGTTCTAATAGCTTGAATGCTTATTATATTTTATTGGCTGACTGTATAATGTGGATATATTTTGAAAGTTGAATTGCTGTTTTTTCTTGAGTGACAGAGAATTAAATACTCTCAAATATTGCCCAAGAATTCCTTTTGATTTTGTTTTTCACAACATCTCAATAATTTTCTATCAATTATACCAAGATCAACCTTCTCATGCAAACATAAAACAATCCTCAGAAGCCCTAAGACCCAGTCTCTCTCTCACTTTGTGAATCCACTCTGCTGTCCTGTAAAACCTTTCTCAATTCTGTCTCTGGTTTTCCAGTGCAGTAATTTTACTAGTGGTGTCAAGGACTTACATGTACTTGTTGCTGAGGAATTCCTTACAACAAAAAAAGAGTAATGCTTATGTTAATTTAAATACAACTACTATGTCACGAAAACATCCAGGCTATAACTAACTCTACTTAGAATGAAGATTTTATTTAAGGAGGGGAGAAACTATGACTATCAGAACCTCTACAAACACAAATCGGGGAAAAGCCTGCGGTTTTCCCCACTGCTTGGAGATTGACCAGGCTTGCTTATTTTGATTACTATCCCTGTGATACTCACCTTTAGGTCCATATATCCATTTCTCCTAAAATGACAAGTCAAGGGCTTGTGATCAAAAAGCAGTTCCCTTTTACCCAAAGGAACAGAACCTCCAGAGATTTGTAGGAACCACATTATAACCAAGATACTACTCTATGAAGCTGGGCCTGTGGGCTGGTGCTCCCCAGCCATCTGGAAGCTTCCTGGAGACCTATCCCATTGCCCAGCTGGCTCCAGCCCAGCACCTATTTGAAGAGGAAGAGTGGGGTACCCTATGACACACTGCCAGCTCCCTAAAAGCAATCCTGGTACTCCCACCAAGACTCTTAGAGAGAAACTGATTATCAGGGAGACAAGACAGGGACTAGATGAGGCAAGGCCAGCCTGCTTAGTCTCGGGGTCTGAGTGCAACTTTGGCCTGGGGAATAGAAACTATTAGGAGTTGCTTGAGGCCCCCAAAGAACACAGAGTTTGAGCCAGGAAAGAACAAAAACATTAACAAAAAAAAAAGAAAAAAAGAAGCCTCGGCTGGCAGATTCTGCTAATAAAGGAAGAATTCAGTTTGAAGAAGTGAGGTAGAAAACAAGGTGGAAAACAATTTTCTTTTTCATTTTGCTTTTGTGTTTGGTTTTATTTTGATTTTTCCTCTAGTAAACTCAAAAGGATTCAACCATGACTCTAGCCTGAGGAGCATCCATTATTTAATTAAAAATAGTGATCATTATTTTCTTCTTTGAAATAAACTCAGAGGTACCTTCCCTCTACTTCCTCAAGGTTCCCACCTCATCCTATCTCAGTTTTTATGTTATAGGAATTAGGTTTTACATCTGCCTAAATGCCCTTGGACATGCTACTCGGCTTATTTAGACACACCTAAGGCTACAGTCCTTTCCAGTCTTTGCTTTTTCCAGCCTACCTTCCTCTACTTTTCCCTCCTTACCAAGAACACATTTTCATTCCCTGTCACTGGCATTCCTATCCCTGGCTGAGTTGTATTGCCTGCAGGCTGTCAGCAGAGTTCAAAGGAGTTTTGCTTTGATTCCCCTTAGACCTAAGCTGGTGCTTAAAGTGGGGAGGCTACTCTCAAGACTAGGTATCTTCTTATCCTCACTCATGTTTTAAAGACCCTGTTAATTTCTAGTAAGTAAAACAGAGTAAAAGCACAGCCAAAGCTGGAAAGAACGGTGATTTGCACCCCTAAGAGAATGTTTGTCATTTTCTCTTCCCTTCCTTTCTTTTCCTCATCTACTTTCTCCTTCCCATCAAGACCCTTCTGAAACTCTAAAATTCTTATATGATAATGTGACTCACATAGAGAAAAAACAAAAGCAACAAAAGCAACAACAACAACCACACAAAATGCTAATTTTGCCATACTGACTGTTGTAAAATCACATTTGGTATCTCCAACCATCCATTCCACAAGCAGGGAGGAACTCTTGGATGCCTGATCCTTTAAGGGGCCAAGGGCCTTTAATTACAAGTGAGGCTTTCTTGGCATCACCCTTTGTCCTCCCTTGACCTACTATCTTATCCATCTTACTTGACATTATCATCACCATCACCATCTTTAAAAATGTTCATTGAGCTCTTAATATATGCTGAGCATAGCGTAGGAGTTCTATATGTATTCTGTCATTTAATTATTCTTATGAGATCAGCAGTATTTTATAGGTGAGAACACAGAAGATTAAAGAAGTAGAGCAGCTTCCTCAACCTTTTCCTCTAATGTGTGTTGATGCAGGTGTTTGTAAACTAGACAGTCTGTCTCCCCACTGGTGGCACAGAACTTCTAAAGAGTTGCTGTTTTAGTGGAGGATTCAGACTTGTAAACAGATAAATATACCAAAGAGCTAAGTGCTGGAGCTGTGAAAATACAGAGGCAGTGGTGACTAACACTGCCTGGGGGGACCCAAGGCTTAAAAGACTTGTGAGGTAGGTCTTGAAATAAGAGTAAGAGCATCCCATGCAAACAGTGGGATGGGAGTGGGAGGGATTGTCTTAGTCTGATGGAACTGTATCTGTAATGGCAGAGTTGAGGAATGCTGCTGACGGAACTGTATATGTAATGGCAGAGTTGAGAAACACTGCTGACGTATATTTGGGAAACAGTGAGCTAAGCACAGAGTTTATGACAGAATGTGGTGATTTGAAACCAAAAGATCACAAGATAATATTAGATGGAAGAATGATAGGGACTTCACCAGACATACTTACTTGTAAGTATAGCTACATTAGGAAGGTAAATGAATCTGGTAGTCAGTTTTAAAGAATAAAAAGGCTTAGTCAAAAGAAGTGTGGGGGGGCGGGGGGTCTGCCTACCTGTCTGTCTGTTTTTATTAAGAGGAACAAAAATCTAAAGATTCAAGAGACCAGAGGGCAGGAAGCTGGTAATGAAATTTAGGTTCAGATGTGTATGAAGGATGGAGGTCTGGGTTTGAAGGAATGAGACTGAAAGGAGAGAATTTGTTCTTCAAAGAATATTGGCAGTAGGGAAATATCCATATCTAGAATCAAAGGCTAGAGGCACAAAGGATTTTATTTATAGTAAAGGCTTCTTAAGAAAGCACCAGCTTTGTTTTATAGGTAGAATTAAAGGCTGTGGATCTTAGGAAGATGAAAGTCATGTGATCAATTAGTCAAACCAGAGTACTCACCATTTATCCAGACACTACTCTCCCCACACTTAGATCCTTTAATACATTTACTGGCCCAACAGCTTGGCAGTGTAAATACAAAGCTAAACATAAAGTACATTCAACTTATGAGAAAGGCCAAATCAGTAACTTAGTAAAGTATACACAGATAATTAGTGCCAGAACTGCAATTCAAAAGTAGAGTTATCTGATCCCAGACTATATACAGTTTTTACATGCCCTGTGCTAAGGTGGAAATTTAGACAATGATATTTCCATCCAGTCATTTCTTCAGTATTCACTATTGCCCTTATGTTATATGATGTGCATTTCAAGAATTGCTGGGAAGACAGTCTTCTACTCTACTAAAATGCCCTAAAGTGGCATTTATTAAAGCTCTTGTAGCATTTACTTCCCATTTACCAAACACTCTAAGCAACACATTGCGATAATCACTTTTAAGAGCTTCGACTTCTGTGATAAAAGAAAACAGAACATGCAAACAATATCAACTAAAATCAGACAACCAAAACTTTGTATAATGAAATATGCATGGTCAAAGACAGAGAAATAGCTAATGGTATTCTACATTTACTTATACCAGTGGCTTCAAGTGGAGAAAACTAACTTGGAGAATTGAAATAACTTTTTCAATGTCACACAAATCCTAAATGAATGAGTCAGATCTTGAGGGCCAGTTTCTCTGAGCCCTAACACAAGGACTCTGTGTGGCAGGTTAGTACAAAATGGAGTTAGTTCCTTGGAGCCAGTTCACCAAAGGACAATAGAAGAGACTAAAAATGTATCTGCTATGTTTGTCCATTTCCAATTTCAGTAGGGAAATAATAATTATAGAGCAGTCGATTTCAACCTGCCAGTATGAAATCACTGGAGGCAGTTCTATGAAGAGATGTGGTAGTCATTCAGCTTGGAGCCTTCAACATGTAAATGTAGATGGAAAGACACATGAGCAAAAATTTTAGAGAGAAAACCAGAAAGAATCAGGGTAATTGTTTAAGAAGTAAGCATATTGAATGGAGGCTAGAGTTGGAATTAGTTTCCTTGTATTCAAAACAGACATAGACTGAGCCAGTTGTGGGTAGGTGAGAGGAAAGGTTGATTTGCAGTGGACTGGGCAGTTACTTCTTAAAAGTCATCTTTCTTAAGGGGTAGCATTTTTCTTAAAGAACATCTAAATAGTGACTCTCTCTCTCTCTCTCTCTCTTTCTCTCTGGAACTTTTTTTCAGTCATTTATTTTAATATCTACTAAAACTGAACATGAAGACTGGAAACAAATTTAGAGGAATCAAATAGATTGGCCAAATACTTAAGTTTCTGGCAATTTTTTTTTCTACTTTTCTCATTTCTCATGACAAGGACAACAACAGATGGATGAAGGTGCTAGGTCTTTGGAGAATGAGTCTTAGAAAAAATGTGACAAATAAGTACTCACCTTTAAATCCTGCCTGTTGTTCTCTCAGACTATCTGCATGTACTTTATATTAATCTGTATATATATAGATATATACACATATATATACATATGTATGTAAGTACCTAAAATATATATCTTGTCACTTTATTTTGCATCTAACTCCCTTGAAGTATAACTCCCTTCATTCCCTACATAATTAGGTAGTGCATAGGAGAACGAGGAGAAGAAATGTTAGATAAACTGGCAAATAGTGCTTGCTTGACTTGTGAGCCCAAACCTTATCTTTTAAAAGAGGAAAGTTTGGTTTACCAGTTGCAACCTATTCCTATGCCTTTTTTTCCCTCTGCTAATGGAAAAGCTCTATTGTGTAATCTATATGGGAAGGGATAGCCACATTAATAATTAATTTTAAAAATAAGGGAAATGAAATTGATGTGTGTTGTTTTTGTCTGCTTGCTAGGAAATGGCTTCCTGCCCCTGTGATTCTGAGGCACGATTAAAAATATTTCTCATGTGTTTGCCTAGCTGAAGGGTTAGATTTGGGGTGAACTGGCCAAGCATGAGGCTAGATACTCTTGGTCATGGTAAATTGTCTGATAAATGGGCAGAGATAATAAACCCTTTTCACGAGTGAAATATTCTGTATGTTTTTCAATTTTACTTCTGGTGGCTATAGACTCAAGGTGTCAGACAACTTTCCTTTCTATGTGAAAAGGTGAATAGCTGCAAAGGAGAATGTTAGAGATGAACAAAGACATGTAGAACTAACACAGGGAAGAAAGTCAAAAAGCTTCTTCAAGTTTGCTCAAATGCTGGAATCCTACTTGACCTCAATCTGTGTATACTTTTGCGATCCTCAATCTTTTTTATTTTTTCAAATTTTTATTATCAAGCTGATGTACAGAGAGGTTACAGTTTCATACATTAGGCATTGGATGCATTTCTTCTACTGTTTGTTACCTCGTCCCTCATTCCCCCCTCCCTCCTCCCCCTTTCCCTTTCCCCCGTGAGGTGGTCAGTTCATTTACACCAAACAGTTTTGCAAGTATTGCTTTTGTAGTTGTTTGTCTTTTTTTACCCTGTGTCTCTCAATTTTGGTATTCCCTTTCAATTTCCTAGTTCTAATACCAGTATAGACGGTTTCCAAAATACTCAGATAAGATTGCAGAGATAATGTAGATACAACCACAGGAAGGTGATACAAGAACATTATCAATAGTAGAAGCTACAGATACACATGGGACATTGAAAGTAGTTACAACTGTGATATAACAATCGTTTCCATAACATGGAGTTCATTTCACTTAGCATCATCTTATGTGATCATAAGGGTAGAGCTATTGGGCTCTTGTGATCCTTTGCTGTGACTTGAGATTCCATCTTACCCCAGTAAGAATGTCATATATCAAGAAAACTAACAATAACAAATGTTGGAGGGGATGTGGCCAAAAGGGAACCCTACTTCATTGTTGGTGGGAATGTAAACTGGTTCAGCCACTCTGGAAAGCAGTATGGAGATTCCTCAGAAGGCTAAATATAGAACTCCCCTATGACCCAGCAACCCCACTTTTGGGTATCTATCCAAAAAAACCACAAACAAAATCACAGTAAAGCCACCAGCACAACAATATTCATTGCAACACAATTTGTCATAGCTAGAATCTGGAACCAACCCAAATGCCCCTCAGTAGACAAATGGATCAGGAAAATGTGGTACATATACACAATGTAATTTTATGCCTCTATCAGGAAGAATGACATTGCCCATTTGTAACGAAATGGAAGGATTTGAAAAAAATTATACTAAGTGAAGTGAGCCAGACCCAAAGAAACATGGACTCTATGGTCTCCCTTATTGGGATCCTCAATCTTTTAAATCAAGAGTCACCCTCTCTTCTTTTTTCTTCCTGTTTAAGCTATTGGACATTTGTCTCTTAGCGACTACCAAAGCCATATTACAAATGAACTCATCTATGACAGACTTTCTGCTGCCTGGCTACGACTATACTTACATTATTCTCAATTCAAACAGAAATAAAAGGGGCAACAGAGAAGGAATGGAGAAATACTGAAAGTCAAACTTTTTTCTTAGCACATAAAATGATAATTTATTCCAGTTTATTTCTCTGATCTGTGACTTATCTCTTTTCCAACTCTTTCATCAGCACACAAATCACACTATACTTATTTCTCACACTTTCTTTCATAGAATATTGAGTTATTTTTTAAAATTTAACTCAACATGCTAAGTCCTCACAGAGGAAAAAAAAAAGACAAGGTATTAAGTTGACAGAGGAAGAAGTATAGATCTTTGTAATCTGGAATGACAAATCAGTAATAGAAAAGAGGATTTTATTGTTTGATTTTTATTAACCTTAGATTTTATAGTATAAATTAGGAAAGATGGGGAGATCCATTTTGAAAAGAGAGTGATGGAAATTTTTTAAGTCCTCTGGTAATATCCCAGAAGCTAGAAATAATTAGAGAGGCAGAAATGATGACAGAAGATGACTCAGTGTTGAGTGTGGGGAAAAGTTCTGAGTAATTGCAGTCCACCTTCGTAGTCCTGCTAAGTGAAATGATCCCAACTCTGTACATGCATCTCACTTCACTGCTTGTTTTATTTGTGTGTGTGTTATTACAAGCCTAATTTATTATTGATTTAATCCTGAGCTTAATATTTTGTGGAGTCCTGAAAAAGAAGCTAAAGAAATAACTCTCATACATGCATTAAAAAAAAAAAATAACTACCCTTCGGTCCAGAAAAACTAATCAAGACTTAAACTCTTCAGAGACTGCTTTGTATTTGGTTGTATTAACTACTCTTGGACAGAATGCTTCACTTTATAATTTGCATACCAATCCCTATGACAAGACGAATTATTTTCCTTAATAGGTATATCAATTAACTAGTTTAATTAAAATTTTTGAAAGAGGACTCCTTGGTAAAAATGGAATTAATCTATCTCCCTTCCAGACAGAACACACCATGGATTCTGCTAATGTCTATGAGTACATACATACATACATATATATACATACATACATGTCTATACATCTTTTACATGCTGGTTTATATAACTTTTAATATGGATTGCATCTTCTTGCAAGCTTCTCACCTTGAAATACAATTATTAAGTGAATTTCTTGCCCTTACAAAGAAAAGTAAACACATTAAACACCTCCAAGTAAATGTTAAACTACCGGACATTAGATTAAATTAAATATTTGTCCTATAGCACTGTTAACTGAATAGATTATGAATCATCTGTATTTGATGAGTATGTTGCTTTGAATGATAATTTTCCCATTTTGCCCTGTAAAGAACAAAGTATAAAGAACACTGAGGCTTAAAATTTTTAATACTGAGTGAACTAAGCCTGTAGACTTTGCAATATTGGTACTGCATTCCTAATCTTGCCTTAGTAAAATGTTATACAGAACATTATTCAAAATGTTTGCTCTGAAAAGAGTCTTGGTAAATGTGCTGTATTTGAAGTTGATTAATGCTGTCTGATATGCATCCAGATTTTTTATTATCCCTAGAATTTGGCTTAAAAGTTACAAGGTGTCTCATATATTTGTTCTGCCTTAAAATGGTCCATTTGCATTTAAACAAGAATGAAACCAAAAGCTATATTAATTTTTGTTGAGTCTTCTAGTCCTCCTACCTGTATTACCCCATCTGTCCTATGAGTAGGCAGACTGTCTCCATGATTTTTCTAACTATACTGACAAGTTTGAGAGTGTCTACAAAAGGAAGTAAAGCATCAGACTGCTTATAAAACTCCAGCCCAAACAGCTTCACCTTTATCAAGTTATTAATTGCCCTGTAAAACACCTTATTTATTCATTAATTCATGTGCTTGTGAATTCATGAACTCAATGATTAAATAGTATCACATGATTACTGTGTTTTGACTATTCTAGGCATATAGCAGAAAATAAAGCATACACAAATCTCAGTCCTCATTGACTTTCATTCTAACAGAGACAGACAATATAATATATGCCATAGATTATATGGAGATCTAACCTGTAAGTTCAAAACCCTGGGGTGAGTTAGCATATTGTGAGGTATAAGGACCAATAAAGATACCACTATGGTCAGAATGGATGGAATAAGCGGGAAAGGAAAATAAACTTCAGAGTAATCCTATATTAGAAAAAAAATAGGTACTACTTTCAAATAAAGATGAAAAAATGTTACTTGTAATGCCTGAAAAGTAATAGAATATTAATATTTTTACTTATATCACATACAGTATAATATATCATATATATCTTATATATTTCAGATATTTTAATTTACAATATAGTGTTATGTTTCATATTTCAATAGGAAATACATTACAATATATAATATATTAGAATGAATTATAATATATCATATGATATATTAAAATATGATATATTTTATCACTTTATAATGTTATTATATTGAATCACTACTCTAGATTTTTCTTTTATTGATAAGGCTTTTTGTAGAACCTTTGCTTTTCAGGAATTATGCACTTCCTCAAAAACTGATTCACAATACTCTTTTTCAACCCAACAATCCTGCTCATTTTATGTAAAAGCAGTATGAATTACCATTGCCTGCTACTTAATGTTAATGTCACGAAATCTGTTATATATTCATGGTCATTTCTTTGTTTAGAATATCAAATATATATATATATTTTTTTTTTCTTACCAGCAGTCATTATTTTTCTATCTTATATGTCTAAATGCATTTATCATTGAAAAATAGTTATGATAATGAAGAGAAATAGAAATCATTCAAGGGAACTTCTTGAAAATACTTAAATTGAATTTTTTAGGGCACCAAATATTTCCAAAGCCACAGTGAGTCATTATCTACTTTCTCAAATATAATAGAGTTGCTTATCTTAGCTCTAATGACCTTTCAAGAGAAAACTTTCAGATTGTGGGGATAATCCAGAATGTTCTATTTGATTAAATTTTCTCTCATCTTATGACAGCACTAATGACTTATGAGTTTTTAACAGACCAAGAATTTTGAGATCCATCGTCTATGGTGTAAGTTTCATTATGAAATAACTTAGGTAGATTCTTTCTCTGTGCCTCATGTCTCAGACAGGAAGCAAAATGACTAAGTGGATTTTTAGCTTAGCTCAAATAGCAATGCAGGTCCTTTTGTACTAGGACACTGAACATTCTACAGTCTGAATTAAGAATCTAATGTTTACCATAGGTTTTGAAAGATTTTGCACTCCTGAATTTGAGAGATATGTCTTTATTAGCTAGCATTACTGAGGATATAAGTATATGGATTATATTAAGTTGATATCTGGTATTACTATTAAAACTTTAAATTAAATAATAAAATTTAGTAGATAGATACCAATATGTCCTCTGTTCCATACCTAGAATGACTTTAGAAATAATTGTGTGTGTGTGTGTGTGTGTGTAAGTGTTTGTGACGATCCTGGGGCTTGAACTCAGGGCCTGGTTGTTGTCCCTGAGTTATTTTGCTCCAAGTTTGAGCCACAGCTCTACGTACAGCTTTTTAGTAGTTAATTGAAAGTAAGTGTCCACCAGACTTTCCTGCCTGGGCTGGCTTTGAACCATAATCTTCAGATTGCAGCCCACTGAGCAGCTAAGATTACAAGTATAAAACATCTGCACCTGACTGCATGTAGATTTTGTTTGTTTGTTTTTTCAGTCATGGAGCTTGAACTTTTGGCCTGGGTAATTACCTTGAACTCTTCAGCTCAAGGATAGCACTCTACCACTTGAGTCATAGAGCCACTTCTAATTTTTGAGTGGAGTTTCCTGCCCAGGCTGGCTTTGAACCTCTATCCTCATATCTCAGCCTCCTGAGTATCCAGGATTACAGGTGTGAGCCTGTAATTTGCATGCTGGTACCCAGCATGCAAATAGTTTTTAATTACTCTTTTTCTCCTGTAAATTGCTTGTTTTTCCTTTATAGATCATATATTGTTAGCCAAAATATTTGGAACCAGAAGTATTTCAGTGTTTGAAATTTTTATTCAAGTATGCACTAATTGCATATGCATAGTGAAGTATCTTACAGATGAAACTCAGGTCTAAATACAAAATTTATTTCTTTTAGCTATAATTTACACACATAACCTGAATACTGTTTTATGTAATACTTTTAGTGCATCATGTTTCAATTTTGGCCTGTCATCTTAGGTCAGAAGTGGAATTTTCTTTTCTTGTGGCTGCATGTCAACACTGAAAGTGTTCCCAATTTGAGGGTCTTCAGGATTTGAGGTTTTCAGATTAGTAACTCTCAATTTGTACGGTAAAGTTGGTATATAGTATGGGCATGATGAACATGCTTCCCTATTCTGAGTCTTAGTCTTCCCAGTCTTGTCATGGAATAATCAGTATAAATCCCTTTCAAGTCTTCGTACTACCATTAACTGTTCATTACCACCACTTGTGAGTATATGTCATAGCCTGCATCCTCTTGCCATTTGCCATTCATTCAGACATACTTGTGGTATATCCAATCTTTAGATATGTGATTTCATAATGGGGATTTGGGGTTCGCTGAAGGCACTTGAAATGCTTACAGTTTTGTTCACACAAAACACTATTGGTATACCTCTGTAAGAGACAATTTTCATCTGGAATGGGAAATATTTTTGGTTAATCAGGAAAGACAAGACTGACGAGTATGTAGTCACATGCTGATGGGTTGCATAATGATTAGTGACTAAAAACAGAGCAAAAAGTCATGGCTTGAGTATTGGGAGTAAAGTACTGAGTTCTGATCTCAACAAGCCCATGTAGGAAATTTGTGTGGGGGGGGGGGGCTGGGGAGGGGATTTAACCATGCTGTGTTTTCATGCTGTACTATTCTGAGTGATGATGAATTCTTCTGTACTTGCATGAAACACTTACATGAAACAGGTTTTTTGGTAGGATAAGCATTATTTAATTTACCACAGTAAGAAGTGCCTATCATAATTCTCTGATGCATGATTAAATTGTCAAATAAATACCTAAGGAATACTATGTATTCTCAATTGTTAACAACAACTATGGTGGTAAAGATTTTGCCAGAACCCCCCCCTCTTAAGAACTAAGTAAATTACCCCCAAATCTTGTTGTTTGTGACAGATGAATTTTCTTTCCCACTACATTGTTTTGTGGAGCTTAACTTACCACCTTTATTTCTGACTCTTGAGCTTTGACTTATGCCAAATGGTGTCAGTTTAGGAATGACCCTATTCCTATACATTGTACCCAGATGGTTCTCTACCTTGTTAAATTCTTAAAAGAAACTGTATTTGTGGGCAGTAAACTTAAATCAAGTTTTGAGAAGATAAAGGAGATTGAGTTTAAATTAAGTCTACCAGACATCAAAAGGCCTAAAGTTAGTGTCAGACAACTCTAGTGAGAAAACTCGATGAACACAATGAGTAAAAATTCAGTTCTAGAATTCTGCCTTTGCCATTGCTCTGAATCATTGAGAAACTAACTTCAAGCCTATGGCTTCTAGTTTTCTGTAGGAAAAATTAAAATAGTCATAGCTAATAACATTGTTTTTAAAGGGGCAATTATATCTACTCACCATGTATGTGGCACAGAATCAGCTAAAATATAGTAAGTGTTCAACCACCCATTGCTAATGAATAAAAATAAGTGTAAAGGCCTTTGTCCATTACCAAACTCATACTTGCATAGCTTGACTATTGTCATTTCCTTCCTTCTTAGCATCCTGCCTCATCCTCCTGCCACATTCCTAGTTTAATTTTGTAATCTTACTTAATATAGATAATTATTTTTGTGGCCTTAGGTATATATGACTTTTAGCCTTTAACAGTATTATTCCAAGTATCATCTTCAGACATTCTTCTCATTTAGGTCACCTTCATTTCTAAAAGGAATTCTAGAAATTACTGACTATACATACAAATATGCATTATACATAGACACATATATAATAGGTATGCGAGTATGCATTAAACATATATGTGTAGATTAGTCAACTCCTTCCAGATTTTTGTGTCTTCGATGTCCATAATTGATATAACATACTTTGAAAATGATATGCTAATGTGTCACCACTTTTCAATTATTGGACGGATTTTTGTTCAAGGTCACCCACTAAGTCAGTGCAAATCCGGAATCTTAAGGAGGCTCTATCTGCTACTCTAAGCCAAAAGTGCCTTTCACAATTTCTGGTCAGTTATTTGTGTGATATCCTATAATTCTCACAGAAACCCAGTGGTCCTGCAACTACTGTCACATTTTGCAAGTGAGGTGATTGAGGCTTAGAGAGATTGAGTTGACCATGATCACACAGTGTCAGAGTCTAAATCAGACAGTCTGTCTTTTGCCTTTTCTCAACTCTTCTAGACCAACTCCCCTTTCTAAACAAAAGAAGTCAGATAAATAGTCCAAGGATCCAGGCTAAATACATAGTCAGGATAATTTGTTTTAATGCAAGCGATTTGGAGAAACAGTTGTTTAAAGAAAAAAAAAACTTTAAAAAGCAATCCCCTAAAGGAAACCAATAGAATTCCATGTGCATGTTAGTTCAGCCAAGCTTAGCTCACAGAATAGCATTAAAAGGCATTTGCCTCCCCACATTAGCCTTCTTGTTGATTCAGAAGATGCAAATGACATGTTAATGTTAAAACCACGTGGGAGAAACTACTGACATTGAGAGGAGAAATAGAACAGCTCTACTCTAGAACAGTGTTCAATCAAGAAAAACTAGATGGGCAGGGTTTTTTTTCCCCCTTGGCGGGGCGGGGCTAATGCTAAAGCTTAATAGTTTCCAGCACTAAAAGATAAAGAATTCAAAGATCGTGTGCCTGCATGTGTGTGCACGCGCTTTCCTAGGGAAAGACACACACTTCCGAAGGTCTACCCTCCTCCTCGCCCACCCCAGTCTTGTTGGTGACTCCCAGCCTTTTCAGGAGAGAGAAGTAAGAAGACAACTAGTTAGCATTCTCTGCTGGGGACTGGCCTTACACGGTAGTGACCCTGCCTTGCACTAAAGGCTCTGTAAAGCCCCAGCGAAGTAGTTCAGGGACCAGGATTTTATTAAACTCGGAGGATAAGAGTTGTGATCCTGCATTCTTGATTTAGAGCGACTTAGGTTTCCAACAGCTCCACCTCAGTATTCTAGAGGAAACATATTCCTTCATGCCCCCTGCCAGATCCAAAAGGGACACAGCTACCCCAGGATACGCCTGGGGAGTTGGAGGGGGGAGGGGGAGAAGTGGATCAATCTTTAGAAATTGCTTGAGAAGCCTGCTCATCTGTGCGGACTCCTGGCTTTCCGGAAACAGACCAGGAAGAGAAAAAAAATCCTCTGAGTAACCTGAAGATGTTCTATTTTGCAGCTTAAAGTCGCCGCTTAATTCAAAATAAAATAAAACTGACACTTTTTTTTTTCTGCAGACAGTGGGAAAATCCGTTATGACGAAGTATAGTCTAGAGTTTCTGCATTTCATTTTCCCTGGCAGGGCTGGGTGGTAAGAAAAGCAAGGGGCTACTATTTGCCACTGGGCAGTGGACTCTAGTGGTCTCCCACGAAAAGGTGTCGGAATGGGAGAGGAGTAAGGAAGGAGGGTGCGGGAAAGAAATCACCTCCAAGATCAGTGGTCTCCTCTTTCCCTTTGCCCCTGCTCTTGAACCCAAGGTGAGATCTCACATGGACTGCTCCAGTCCCAGTACTCTTCGTTATTCTGAGGCTGCAGCATCATCTCCTTGTGGGTGTGAGAAGACAGCGATCTGGCTTTTTGAACCCGGGTAAGGCTGTGTGGGCAGCGGGAAGTGAGAAGCCAAATCCCCAGAGCGCTGCTGAAGCCCCGGGAAGTGTCAGCCAGGGGAACTGACACCCGGTTGTCTCCCATGCCAGCTTCCCATTGGCTGTGACCTCGAGGAGGAGTGCAGATGAAGCTCTGCCCACCGCGGTGCTGGAGGCGTGGCCAGGAAGTTCTCCCACCCACCCCCTTTCCTTCCACCCCTTGCCCCGCCTGGAATCCGGGAGCTGGGCTCAGCCTCGCACTCGGTCCTGCAGCGCCTCTAGGCTGCGGGTCTGTGCTCCAACCACCTGCTTGGCTCCGCGTCGTGCCAGGGAAGCGGGGAGGAGAGAGCGGGGGGCGAGAAGAGGCGGGAGGGAGGTGGAGGAAGAGGAGGAGAGAGGCAGCTTACACACGCCTTCCAGACGCTCCACTCAGAGCAGCCCCGAGATCGCTGCCACCGCCACGGCTCCTGCTACCACCGCGACCACCGCTGCCACCTGCGGAGACCCGCCGCCCCTCGCCCGCCCCCACCGCTGTCCCTGGCCAGTCCCCGCGGGCGGCCAGCTTTCCCAGCGCATTGCAACTACCGTCATGATGATTATTATTCCAAGAGAAGAAAACTAAAAGACGATACCAGCCAAAAAAGAAAAAGAAGTAAAAGGAAAGAAAAAAGAACAACGTATACCTTTTCCGTTTTGCTCGTGCCTCCTCGAAAGAGAATCTCTGGTCCTGGCTGGAGCAACAGAAGGGACCGAGGGCGAGTGTTGAGGGGGAGGGAGGAGTTGCGGTCATTGCGTGGAAAGTTGCGCGTGGCGGAGACACGAAGGCGCAGCGCCACAGCCCAGGGGACCGTGTGTCTGGGAGAAATCGCTGTCCTCTTGCGTCGAGACCCTAGGAGCGCGCGGTCACCCGGGGTCCAGGACGACGCCCCCTCCTGCGGCGTGGACTCTGGTCAGTGGCCCTCGAAAAGGAGGAGAAAAATGGCATCCGAGGCGACCCCTTCCTGCCGTCTGGTTCTTTGCCTCTTGATCTCCGCTGCGGTCCTCAGACCAGGTGAGCCAGGGCCTCAGGATCAGCCCCGGACTGACCCACGCTGGGGGCAGACAGGTTCCTGTGTACCCCGGGCCGGGCCGGGCCGGGTCAGGCGTCCGGGGGCTTGGAGGGGGGAGGGAAATGGATCTGTGTCCGGGCACAGACTTGGCCCCCGGCTCAGTCACCTGTGCCACACACTAGGGCCAGGCTTGGTTGGCTCAAGTTTGGGTTGCGATCAGGTACACGGAGTA
Organism: Perognathus longimembris pacificus; assembly: GCF_023159225.1. NCBI lineage: Eukaryota > Metazoa > Chordata > Mammalia > Rodentia > Heteromyidae > Perognathus > Perognathus longimembris. The sequence goes on from NC_063165.1 coordinate 35,236,005, forward strand.
AATCTCCAGGAACTTTGGGTGAGGCCGGGGTTGGGGCCGCTGGAGCCCTCGGGCCGGATCTATGGGACTCTCCTCCACTCCCTGATCCCTCTTAGCTCCCAACGAGGTGTCGGACTTTCGCCTGCTGGCAATCCTTCCACTCTTGGGGTGTCGGAGTGCAGGTCACTGAGCTTCGGGCACTTTTCCTTTCGCTTAGCTCTGCTCTGGGTGGAAATAACTAACTGCCCGCACTTTTTTTTTTACCCTTGATAAATCCCCTGGTAACTTCCCCTTGGTAAGGGGTGAGGAGGACGTGGGGGGAGGGGGGAGGGCGTGGAGAAAGACTTCGATCAATCCCTTAAAACGAAATTAAACAACTAAAGCTTAAATCCAAGTTCCATTGTCTGCTGGGCGGTGAATAGAGGGGTAATGGCAGGCGCATAAACGCACCCAGAACTGGAAGTAACAGCTAGGTGAGTGAGACATTTCCCCCCCCCCCCCAGCCCCCGCGCCTCGCTCCTCCAGTAAGGGGATGGATGGTGGATTTTCAGCCGCAAAGACCGAGCCTTGGCTCTAGTTTCTATATTAAACCTTAGAGGGCAAAAGAGATAACACCTAAAATGCCTTCTCGCGGGGGGAATCCCTTCCCTCACCCCTGGGGACGTCCCCCGGGTCCTGGTATCCTCAGACCCGTCAGGCAGCTGGCACGAGTTCGTCCCAACCTGGCATTCTGAGCGCTCACAAGTCACTTGACAGAGCAGCAGGTTCATTTATTTCCTGCGGGACTTGATGTGTGTGTGTGTGTGTGTGTGTGTGTGTGTGTGTGTGTGTGTGTGCTTTGAAGTTGGTTTTTTTTAAATTTCCATTTCTTCGTGCATAGTTGTCAGTTTACTTACTGTTATTTGGGATTGGTTGGTTCTTTATTATGTCTTTTTAATCAAAGGAGGGGGAAAAAAACCACCTCACTTCCTTTTCAAATCTTTTTATTTATTCCTGCCTGTCCTTTGGCAAGCTGAGGCCCCCAGAAGAGATTTCAAAGCCTGTGAATCTCTCCCAGGAAAGTAAAGGCTTGGGGACTACAGCCTGCATGTGAGATCACAAGTGCTTGTGAGCTGCTGGGGCTTGGCGCTCCCGCTCCCGTGTGTGTGTATGTGTGTGTGTGTGTGTGTGTGAGAGAGAGAGAGAGAGAGAGAGAGAGAGAGAGAGAGAGAGAGAGAGAGAGAGAGAAGAGAGGGGGGAGCGCGCTCAGGGGGTGGGGGAGGGGTTACCCTCTCAGATCTCTTTATTAAAGTTACATTTCTGGATGAGGTAATGAGCTCACCTGCTTTTTCTGAGGCTGAGAAAGGCGTTAGCTCAGGGGCGGACACCTGAAACCCGAGTTGAAACAGATTTACAGCAGGCGGGGCCCAGTTTTTTTGTGTTTTTTTTAAATCAAGAAAGACCTGGCTTGGTGAGAATTTTACTTTTTCCGTGATCCCCTGGGTGGATCGGGAAAAGAAGGACGCTGAGGAACCCAGAGAAAAATCTAGAAGAGGAGATGAGGCAGTGTGAGAAATGTAAAGATCCAACACGCCCACGGTTGCTGTTCCGTTTAACCCTCTCTCGATTTGGAGTATGAAATCTCTCCCACACCTCTCCCACCCTCCCCCACCCAACCACACACACACACACATTTGTTTTCCGTGCGGTCGCGCTGGAATGTATTTTCAGTTGGCCACGTCGGAGAACAGGTTTTTCCTTACATTTAACTGCCCCAAAGGGAAGAGACAGCTTCCTCTTTCAGACCTTTCCCTGAGCGATTCTCCCAGCGCTGCAGCCTCGCGTGTTGAGTCCAAGCCCGCACCGAGCTGCGCGCTCCAGGCGAGTGGGGTGCGCTCCGGCCCCGCAGCCAACCACTGCTAATCTAAGGGGCGGTTGTCACACTAACCCTCGCATTCACTCTCTCCTTGACATCCTCCGCAGCCATTGTGTGAATGTGCCGGTGGCAGTGTCAGCTTGTTTTCAATAGAAAGATCATGACACTCTGGGGCTTCTCTTCTCCACTCAGCTCCAGTCCTGGATGGCAAGTGCGCCTCGAGGGGCAGGTTGGGAGCCACGGTGTCAAGGGCAGGCTTCATTCCCTGGCGGCCTCCCTTCATTTCCGGAGCAATTTTAATAGTGTGTGTCCAGTATGGGGGCAAGAGGGGAGTTCTTCTCCAGTTCGTGAGACTGCTTCTGGTCTTTGCCCAATAGTCAGTCCTGTTAGAGCATCCGTGCGATTTTAGGCTTGCCTTGCTCCGAAGGGAAGACAGAGAATGAGTCTAAACCACAAAACCTGAATATAAAGATCTAGGCAATGAAGTGTGTGCCCCGAATGCTAGGGAGCAAAAATCTCATTATTCTTGTAGAAAGAGCGTCAGCCTGTGGTGACATTTTGTATTGCTTTAAAGAAAGCTTTCTTTGATTATTTACAAGGAGGATGGAGCTTAGTAGTTAACTATTTCTTCCCTGGGGTCATTGCTGTACAGTATTCTCTTGGATTTTTTTTCATCACTACTCACTGAAATTTTTAAAAATTTCCCCCAGACATAAGCACGCATAAAGCTGAAAACATTTAGTGTGATAGAGAGTGTGTTTGGAAACTATCACTTTATCTCAACAGACACTGGGGGAAACAATTCAAATAATATTCTCCCAGATATTTAGGTGCACTGTTATAATTTAGTTGTTTTTATTTTTTAATTTTTCTACAGTTACATTTTATTAATTCCCAAATTATAAACTGATTAGTAACCTGTATTTGTGCATATATGTGTGTGCATATATATGTGTTGTATAGATACATATATATATACTTTCCTTGATTTATTTAATCCAGTAGCAATTTGCCATGTAATGAAGTACTACTTGCAGTAAATTGCTTTGCAAGGTTTGGCTCAGGACCATCTACCTTCAGGCGCATGAGCAAGTCAGTTAACCTTTTGGGCCTGTGGCTTTCTCATGTGGAAAGTAAAAGGGCCAACCAAGCATCTGCTGTTTGAAATTTCCCTCAGCTCATTCCTTCCCTCTTATGTCAGGGCCATTTTCCAATAGTGTTTTTCTAGTACTGTTCTACACAAATTAATATAAACTTTATTAGTAGAAATGGACCAGTGTGTTCCAATGTGTTTGTGTGTGTGTATGTGTGTGTTAGTACTTTGAACACAAGGCCTCATACTGCTAGGCAGAGCTCTATTGCCTAACACATCCGTTTTGCTTATGTTGTTTGTAAGACCAGGTACTCACTCATTTCTTGCTTAGGTGGAGGTCTGGACAATAATCTAATTTTAAGCTTCTCATTGTTGCTTAGATAACAGCTGCCAGAAATTCCCACTGTTAAGCTGGAGTCTAGTCTTGGAGATTTTTCTGCCGGGGCTGGCCTATAACCTCAATCATCCCATTCTCAGTGTCTTAAATAGCTAGGATTAGAAGTTTGAGCCAAAAGTGCTTGACATATACATATATATATATTTTTTAAATATAAATTCATTGTAGTATTTTGTGCTTAGTCTTCCATGCCAGATCAGGCTAGCTCTTAAACAAATGAGCATGATACAGAAGAAGAACATTCTCTTGGAAAAAGGAACTTCAAATTAGGAAAGGTCTTGAGATCTCAGAAAACACTGTTTATGTAGCCTGCAAGGCTGCAATCTGTTTGGTCTGTTTTATCTTGTAATGTAGGATCCAGAATGACACAAATGCTGTTGGTGCTGAAGTGTCAATATGACAAAGCCTCAATTGAATATTTTAAAATTGTTCCTATGATGTAGAAGGAAATTGAAAATAGCACACACACACACACACACACGACTACTTTTTGTTTGAAGGCATATAGCAATCCAAACTATTTTTCAATATTAAATTGCAAACATTTTCTGACTTTTAGAAAGATCAAGCTATGTTACCTTTGAAAGCAGAAAAGATGAAATTGCATGGCTTCTATGGACTCATTGAGAAAGAAAAAAATCAATAAAAACTCACTTTAATAGTCTCAAATGTTATCAGCATACTTTTTATATTAAAGTTAGTATTCAGAGTGTTTATATTGCTATCTAAGAATGTTGTAATGTGGGAGAGTTATTTCCTCTTTATTTCTCATTTGTAAAATTTTCTTTCTCTGTAGTGAATGGTTCTGACTAGCATTGGTTGGTATACAATATCACTTTAAAATGCTCTGTAACTTATTATGTTTTATATTCACAGACACACCTCATTCAATTCTGTGCATTTATTTAGCATAAAACACCATCAAAGACTTTCTAAATCCCTGAAGCTATTAACACAAGTAGACACATGAAGTTTATATCCCAAATACACAAGAGAGCCATACAGGGGCAGGGTGGTAAAAGAGTTTCTAATCCTGTGCCTCTGTGTATTCACAGACATATAAGTTCAGTTTTCTTCTGAGTATTAGTTTTGTTCTTCATTGTTGGTTTTTACATAGGCCTCTCTCATCTCTGACACATGAATGCACATTATATAAGAAGAATATATAAAAACTATATATAGTTCTATATATATATAGAAACATAAAGCTAACTCATTGAGTGTATTTTGGGGGGATTTTAGATAATAGATTAATGATTACTATTTTAGTGGCTTACAAATAGCCCATTATTGTGGCATATGTTCCAAGAATGAAATTAGCTTTTAATGCTTCTTATTTATCCACTTAGTTCTCAATTACCCATTCCTTTGAAAGAAATATCAGGGTTGTATACAATCCAAAAAAGATTCTAATCAAAGAATTACCTAATTTGACGACCTGAGGTGCTTAATGAACATACGTGTAAGTGGTCTTCTTAAGAACTTATAGTATTTCAACATAATGAAGCTAAATTGTGGTGGAACAGATTAAACAGAGATTAGACAGCATTCTACTTCTTATTGTGATATCTTTCTTTTCCTCTCTCCCTTCCTCTCTTTCTCCCTTCTATTCCTCTCTCTCTCTTTCTCTCTCTCACTTTCTGTTTTATTATCCCATCAACTGATACATAAACCTGGCCAAGTAAGACAATAAAACTGAAAAACAAGGGATGAAATTATGATTTATAATATTTTTAATGAAAGAAAAACTAGAGACGCTTAATTTTCACATAGAAAACATAACAATTGATATAATATTCTGGCTTTGTCTAATTACATATTACAAAGTTCAATAGAATGTTCAGTTTGAAAATATCACATTTTCAAAATTTCTCTTTCTCCTACTTAATGACCATTTTCTCAGATTTATCCATTACTTTATAAAGGTTTCTTTGAACGACTAAAGAAACATCTCCCCTTTCTTGATATGAGTTGGCTGTGGAGATTAATTGCTTAGAGTGTATCATATATCTACTTTTAGCGTGAGGTAATACTTCCAGTGAATTATTAGGTTGCTACAAATTGCTAGAATCAGACATCAACTAAATTTGTGGATTAAAGTATCAACTATCTTCTATATTTTCTTGGGATAAATTCAAAGATACTTCCATCACAAAATTTGGTATAAATAGATAATTTTCTCAGTGCTAAGAATTAAATCCAGGACCTTAAAAATGCAAGTCCAGACCGTATCTGTGAGCTATACTCACAGACTAAAATAAATAGATTTAAATACCTCTCGTGTGTATACTTTTATAGATCTTATGTTACCTCATCAGAATAATAAATAAAATAATTTTCCTGGCTTGGAATGTGGCTTAGCAGTAGAGTGCTTGCTCAGCATGCATGAAGCCCTGGGTTCAATTCCTCAACACCACATAAACAGAAAAAGCTGGAAGTGGTGCTGTGGCTCAAGTAGTAGAGTGCCATCCTTGAGCAAAAGCAGAAGCCAGGGGCAGTGCTCAGGCCCTGAGTTCAAGCTCCATGACTGGCAAAAAAGAAACCCATAAAACAAAATATCCTTTTTCTGTCAATCAAATATATCCTTTTCCTCTCCATCTTAACTATCTTTAGTACAGCCTTTGCCACATTGTATTATAATAGTGGTTACATTCATTTTTCTCAATTGCCCATTCACTTCTGCAATGTCAAATATTTTCCTTAATTGGTATATCTTTCAGTCCTGAAATGATCTTGACACCTAGAGGTGTCATTTTCTTTCTTTGTTTCTCTCTCTACCCCTTCCTTCCCTCCTTTCCTTCCTTCCCTCCTCCCTTCCTCCTTCCCTCCCTCCCTCCCTCCCTCCCTCCCTTCTCCTTCCTTCCTTCCTCTCTTTCTTTCTTTCTTTCTTTCTTTCTTTCTTTCTTTCTTTCTCTCTCTCTTTCTTTCTTTCTTTCTTTTTTCATCATATAAAGTAATGCATATACAAAAAACAAAGCTCTTCTGGATGGCAGCAACTTTCATTCATGAGCTACCAAAAGTTTCCCCCAAAGAATGCAAACATTAAGGCCATAATATTATTCCCTATGAATTAAGATGGGAATTACAACCATCTTGAAAGAACAGGTGCAAGCAAAGTGTTTGAGTCAGAAGATAGATTTACTAGCTATCAAGACATGGTGACAATTGGATAGTCCACTAATGAAAATTTAGAAAAATAGAAGATGCACATTAGTGAGGCACTTGTCCTTAAGAGTGCAAAGGTTTGGAACAGAAAATGTGGAAAAAGAAGAGCTTTTGACCCACTGTAGTTACAGAAGACTCTTACACATCCAAATACTTTCTCCTGTGGTGAAAGTAACCCTTTGACCATCCAACATGGCTTGCTCAGACCCCTTATTGCAACAGCATTTTGTAAAAATGAAACCCATTAGATAAGTAATATAATGAATCTTCACATGCTGTGACTTCATAGTCATGAATAATCTTGTAATTATAATGTGGCTTTTTATGTAGCTAATTTACAGAGAGGGCTTAGGCTATTTGGAATTTTTTGAGCATTGTCTTGGCAAATAATTGCCCTACTATGAACCAATAAGTGCATTTATCAGTTTGGCTAGTAAGATTCACCTGTTAAAGATTTAAAACTTTCGATAAGAATCTAAATGATGTTTCTGAGCTTTAAAAGCTAAAAGCTATACATTGAACCACAGAAGCTATAACTTATGAACCTCTCAAAATTATCTAGCCATTATTCAGAGGATATCTCTTACATCATTTGTTTTGTTACCTATTGTAAAATTTATTTTTAATCTATGACCTTTGGTGCTATCAATAAGTATATTATTATTAGGATGACCAGGAATCCTGGTGTATTCAAGCCAAGATGGTACCAGTGAATGCCTGACATATGATCCTGAGTATTTAGGTCATTAATGACACCTTTATTTGGAGCCAAGCTCCAACTTCAGTTGTGAGCTGGGATCACAGCTGTTATCCTAGCTTCCCAGGAGGTTGAGATATGAGGATCAGAGTTTGAAGCCAGCCTGAGTATGACATTCTGCGAGACTCTTATTTCCAATAAAAACTACTCCGAAAAAGCTGGAAATGGCTCTATGCTCAAGTGGTTGAGTGCTAGCTTTAAGCATAAACAGGCTTTGGGACAGCACCCAGACCCTGAGTTCAAGCCCCAAGCCCAGCAAAAAAAAAGAAAGAAGAAAAGGGAAGTTTGGATGATAAATTATGTAGTCACCACACATATACTATAGTTGAATGTTGACGATCCCCCTGAGAGCTATGTTTTAAGAGGTAGGTTACCAGATTGGCACTGCTGGAGGGCATTGGGACCTTCCAGTGTTGAAGCCCAGTGGGATATCCTTAGTTCATTGAGAGTATGACTCTAAAGGCAGGTCAAACTCAAGCTGGGAATGTGGCCTAGTGGTAGAGTACTTGCCTAACATGCATGAAAACCCTGGGTTTTATTTCTCAGCACCACATATACAGAAAAGGCCAGAAGTGGTGCTGTGGCTCAAGTGATAGAGTACCAGCCTAGAGCAAAAAGAAGCCAGGGGCAGTGCTCAGGCCCAGAGTTCAAGCCCCACGACTGGCAAAAAATAAAAAATTAAATAAAAATAAAGGTCAAACTTCAGGCCTTTCCTCTTCCTTGTTGCTCCTGCCTCATGATTTAACAAGTTTGATCTATCATGTGCTTCTATCGTAATGTGTCTTTTTAGTTCAGCCCTAAAGGTATCAATTGATTATGGGCTGAAACTTTCTAAAGTGTGATCAAAAATGAATCTTTACTATTTGGAAGTTAATTATCTTAAGTATTTCATTATAGAGATAGAAAACTAACACATTGTATTTATTAGTAACCAGACTGTCTATATGTCTGCCTTACACTATGTAGAGGTGAATTCATTTCTCCATCTGACAAAGTCTATTTCTAACCTTTCCAAAGTTAAATGTAAACTACAGTTACATGCATGTTACCTGTGGAATATAAGAAAGACAGAGTTAGAGTTAGAGTCAGAACTTAGAATGTTTTAGTGGCTTTGCCTTTCACTTCTAAGAACTTGTCTTGTGTCTCCCCCCCCTTGTGTCGACCCCCGCCGCCTTGCCAAATGTAATGAACTACCACAGGGTAAATTGGTGTCCTGTAAAAACACAAACAAAACCCAAAAATGTTTCTTCCTATTGCTGTCTTAACCTCCCATGAATGAAATTATAGAAGGCTAATTGTGTGAGCGAGTGAGAAAGAAGCAGACATAAAGATTCTTATTTTTAAAGGGGTTATATATTTTGCCATGAAAGATGAATCGACCTGAGTTGCCAAGGGAATAGGAGTGTTTGAAATGCACTACACCTAGCTGAGAGGGTATGTACAGAAGGCTTATTTCATCCTGAGTCTGAAATCCTTTCATAGCAAATTTCACATCTCCCAATCTGTTCTTCTGGGATGCTTCTCAGTAGCACAACTATCGAGCTGAATTTTAATAAAAATGACCAGAGATATGTATAAAGTTGAGGAAACCCTCAACTTCTGTACATGTAAGGACACAATCCTAGCTAGTCCGAAATGATGACTTTTTTGATTAGTCAACAATACGATTAAGACAGCTGGTACTAAGACTAATGAACAGTTCTACCAGATGAGTTAGCCTCATATTACCAGCTCCAGCTACCTCAGAGTGTCTTAGATAAGATTTTATAAGTTTAACTTATATCCACGGAGTGAAGGTTTTGTAGCAGTAAAGAAAACATAAAAGAATGAAAACTAGAACTCATATGAATTAACCATTCAACATATTTGAACAGTATTCAACAAACATTAATTAAGTTCTCAGTTTGGGAAAAACAATATTCTTGGGGATAAGGAAATAAACCGGTTACTTCACAGTCAAGGTTGGTCATGCAAGAGACATTATGTTCACTAGGAGAAGCAGATATGACTTAACTAATTATGTGACTGCTTATTGGAAGTTTCAATAAGTACTACAAGAAGAAATGAAGAGCTCTTCACCAGAGGCCAGATTTGGTCTGTGGTTTAAGGAGAAACTTGGAGGTTTTCAGGAAGTGATAATCTGACATATGTGCTAAGGAATAGTCAAAAGTTATTGTCTGTGAATAACATGGAGAAAGAGAGCAAAGAAGAAAGGCAAGAATTTGACTTTTAATTCTCAGAGGTGAAATGGTGCCTGTTTTTTTGTTTTTATTTTCAGGGACTGTAAAGTTATGCAGGTTGTGACAAAAATTGGGGATGAATGAACTTATCCAAATACTTTCCTGCAATCCTACTTATTTACTTACCATTTGTGAGATTCAGGAGATCTCTAGTTCATTCAATTTTCACAGACTAGAGAACATTTACATGTACATTTTCTCCATTAGAAAAAAATATAAAGGAGAAGGACAGGCATGATGGCATGTGCCATAAATTGCAGACACTTCAAAGTGTTGGTGAGAAGGAGGCTCATGGTCTGAAGCCTTCATGGGACAAAAATCCATCATCACAATCTGAAAAATAACTGACAACAAAAAGAGCTGGGTAGGGTATCAAAAAATTAGATATAAAAATATTCCTCCTTTCCTTTCTTACTGAGTAACATATTTTAGAGATTATGAGATTGTCTCATATCAGCATGCAAGTACCACCTCGTGTTTTAAAATGGTGCTTTGGATTTTACTGTGCCACCATGATGAAACACTTGGGCAGTTCCTGCAGGTGAAGATTTTCCTTTTCTTTGGTTACTACCAACAGTAAAAGAATGAACACCCTACCAGGTGTTGTTGTCTTTATGAACAATAACATTGAAGGGACAATATCTTGGAAATTAAGTTACTGAGTCCAAGAATATATTCATTTTTATTTAGGAAGAAATTCTACAGTTGCAGTTCAAAAAGCACACATCTTTAAAAATTCTAAGTGGTAATGGCATTTCCTTATATTCCCTCCACAATTCTATGCTATTAATATAATAATTTTGGTTTTTATTTATTTGAAAATCATTGGAAAAATTGATTATAGGAGTAATAGGCACATAAACTCATGTATAAAGCAATAGCTACTGATTTATAGACACCTAACTTCATTATTCATGATATGGGGCCAAAATGGATAAAATAAATCTATATAGTATTGATTTCTATCATTTTAATGCAACTTTGCATATAATTTTTAGAACTGAAAACTTTTTGAATATAAACTAATTGTTATCAATTTTTTCTTCCACCTAAAAATTCATGCCCCATGGAATCAGATTGGCTAACCCGAGAAATGAATTAAAAGGCTACCACATGTAAGTCTCAAGAGTATTTGATACAAGAGATGTCCAAATATTTGTTCAATGAATATTAGATGCTGAATGTAATTAGGCCATTTGTAGGCCTGTATAATCAATTTTACTAAACAAACTTCAGATATTTTTAAGCAAACCATGTTCTGAGCAATTTGTTGGAAAGAGCTTTTTGATTCTCTTTAAAGCTGAAATGTACAATACATCACAAATATATGGAAACATATCCTCTAAGTATATTTCACTTTGTGATTTTTGAACCTGTAGAAAGTAGAAGTAAAGTCTATTTTATAGCCACCTTTATGCAGAAAAGAAGACATAACATTATTTATATGGAGGGATAACAGTAAATGTATGCTGAAGATAATTTTTAAATACAAGACAACAAATATTAATCATAGAATTATGAATATATCTTATGAATTATCTTAAAGTATATGACACTATCACCCTGATATTTGGTTTTCAGCCTTTAAATCTGTGGCATGTGTACTTTGTTCTGCAATCAGTTTTCTGTGATAGGAATGACATTTTTCCAAAAAAAGTATTAGTGGTGTTTAGAAGAGATAAGTGTTTGCATTTTTGCAGAGCAGAGATAGACATGACTCTACATATAAATAGTGCTTTTGAAATGATATTTGTATTTACTATGCCAGTTTCTTATTCTATGATAGTGGAAAATGCATAGCTGTTTAGTAAAACAAATCCCAAATCAGTTGTTTTCCTCTCTGCGGATAAGAAATACTATCTTTCTAAAGAAACAATAAAAGTAAAAGTAGATATTGTCATGGTTTTGTCTGGTGAGTGTCATTTTATAGAGCTGATCAAAAATGTTCAGTTGGAAAAGATTTCAACTGTATGAGCAGGGTGTTGTTGTTTTTTTGTAGACAGTATGACTTCATGCATATTATTTAAAAATGCATTCTGTGTGTAATGTTTACTTGTCACTATTGCTCACAGAGTCCAAACTAACTGCATTGAAGCTGAGCTCATGACTTGAGTCTTGAGCCCTACTTTTATCATGCTTTCCTCATTTGTAAATTGAGGAAAACAATTGTCAAATTTATTTGCCATGAATATTCAAGAAGGCAGTGAGTATATACTGCCTTTCTCTATGCCTGACTGGTAGAAGGCTTTGAATCAATAAGAATTTATTGTAAATCCCATTTTCAATGATCATGATATAAAATTAACACTAATCATTTAGTCACATTAGAAAACCTTGGATCATGATATGAAATTAATGCTAATCATTTAGTCACATTAGAAAACCCTGTAAGTCCTTCATTCGACTGTTTGGAAAGTCCATTTCAGCACTATCAGAATACATTGTATGTTTCCAAAACAATGTTGGAAAATATACTTTATTAGGAATTTTTGTAGTTCCAATGATTGTCAGGAAAGTTCTTAGTTTTATCCACTAGTCAACAAACAAACAAACCCCAGGAATTGAAAATTATAGCTTTACACAGTAATTTCTTCCCCATCCCCAAAAGGTTATTATGGGAAAAGGAACATATGCTATAAAATCACAAAGCAATGTGCTATTTGTCATAATTAGAAACTGATACTTTATGGATGCTGTGATATATACATTTGGATAATAAAATTTTTATTTCAAATGCAAGTCACATTTTCTCAAGTACAGTTCAATAGAGGGAGCTCCTTTGCTTTCCTTTTATGAACATTGTAAGATATTTCCATTTATCGAGGCTTTTTGATGACCCTTTACTTTAATAGAGAAAATTATTTTTAAAACCCGTAATTTTAACATTAAGACTACTTTTAAATTAAACTAAACATATCTTTCTCTTTTTTGTGGGATTCAAACATATGCTTTGATGGATAATATGTGTTTTGAAGCCTTCATTAAGAATGTATGTTCATTTTACCTTTTCAATAGTAAATCTTTAGAAGAAAGTATATTAGCTACAGACTTAAGAATCTTGCTTCATACCACGAGGCCTTGATAAAAAACAGTTCATTCGTCATGATAAAATAGTACAAGGTTTGCATTAATTGTGTGGTAGCTGTTACATTAAAACATACTTTTGTTTACTGGGGGGATATAGCTTTTTTTTTTGCTCATTTACTCTATGTTTTTAAGTAAATGGTTATAGATTTCTACATAGAAACACTATACACCCACACTGCCCATTTTTTTTCCACTTAGTCCATGCAGGCTCTGTCTTATTTTCCCAAATGTGCAACTCTTTTTTCACTTTAAGTAGATATCTGTCATGTTAGATAATAGATAATGCAATTTTACCTTTCAACTTGGTTGTGATGAAAGAGATTCCTGGAACTCGTTTTTTACAAACACTTCAGATTTTTTCATTAAAAAAAATCTCATAAAAATAGCTAATGCCTCATATCTCTAATTCTAGCTACCCAGTAGTGTGAAATCTTAGAATCAGGGTTCAAAACCATACCAAACAGACAAATATAGAAAACCCTTAACTTCAATTTACCAGCAAAAAGCCAGAAATGGAGCCATGGTTCAAGTGGTAAAGTACCAGCTATGAGAGACATAACCAAGTGAGAGTCATACAGAAGTGAAGCCCTGAGTTCAAACCCCAGCCCCAGCATTAATTTTTTAGTTCATTTTTAATTGAAATAACAAAGTGTTTACATTTATTCCAGTATATTACTATATAATGATGTCATTGTATATGAGGCTGACAATCCTTTATCCTCTTTTCAGATATACAATTATGTATTATACTATGTGATTTCTAAGCACCTCAAAGTTAGAAAATACAGTGTGATTTAGAGAAAATGTAGGTATAAATGAACAATAAGCAATGGTTTTGCATGAAATATAAGAGAATAACTTTCAAATGTTGATGTTCATTATAGAATTTAAAATGGATATGATTCTGAGTTTCATAGAAAATGGCATAATCCCACATACTGTATTTCCAAATTCATAATGAAAATGCAGCAAGTTAAAGAAATCTCCCAGTTCTCCTGCAAATTTAAGAATTTCCAGCACAGAAACAGCTTTTAAATATTTCATGTTGAATTAGGTTATTTGTCATCATAACAATAATGGGGATAGCCTTAGACACCAGTTGCTTATTCTTTGCAGTTTTAACAAATCAGTTTAAAGAATTCTTTTAAGTATGTGTTGGTTTGATTACACCTATTTTCCATCATAGATTAGAGCTTGAGAATTCAGCTTCTGTAGCCAAAGTATATAATAAAATCTGTCTCCATTATCTCCTTCCTCAAATACCATTGGGTCAATTTCTTAGCCCCACTTCTGTTCCAACCTACATCCTGATAGCAGTATCTATCTGCTGGAGTGCTAATAAAATTAGAATTGTTCAGAAAGTTCAATGCATATAAAGACAATTCATTGAACAGCATGGCTGTCAGATAATAAGCCTTTAGCAAAGTGGATATTATTCAAGTATTCAATCTCAGTTTATCTCCCTCCAAAATATGATTCTACAACATATTGATGTCATTTGGTAATTAGAGAAGGAATATCACAATTCTTCAGAATTATAAAATTGCCAGTGGTCTCTGTTTCTCACTCTAACTTTCTCCACTAAAATGGACTATAGATGAGAGTGATGTCATATTATGTACTAAGCCTAACCTTGAATATGCACACTGTATAAAACAAGCCAAACAAAGGTCTAAAACCTTATCTATTAATGATTAATATCATTTTCATTATGATGTGGGTTTTTCTCTAATAATAATCACCATTGTATTGTAATTCTGAGACTGAAATATAAACTTAAAATAAGTATAAAATTAAGATGTGAGACGTATGGTGTAGTTTTTGTGAACAATTGTTTTAGGTCATTATTGTAAGTAGGATAGAGGTTATTTACGAGTACAAAAGTGGGCATGCTTAAAAGAGACCTGAGTAGATTTTGTAAATTAAAATAGAGTCCTATGACCATAATAAAAACAGGAAGCGAAAAAATAAATATAGCATATCATGTTTCCATGTTAGAAGTTTCCCCACAGTTTAAAATCTCTCTTCTGCCATCAGAGTGATCCAAAATATGAATCAAAATCTTAAAACTTCTGCTTAAAGTACCCCAGCAGTTCCGGGATAGAATCATAGGAAAAGACAAACATTTTAGGATAACACTTAAAGCTCTTACATTTCTCTACAAAGCCTTTCTGTAAATTGCACGTGTCACTATTTCAGTTATACACTGGAATGTTCCATGCTCTTCTGGTTTGCATGCATTGGTTTTGTTCAACAACACTAACTACTTCTCCACCCCCTCCCCAACCTTCCTTTTGCCTGAAGAAGTTGTATTCCCATCATCAAATTATCAATTTAGGTTCCATTTACTCCAGAAACTTCACCTTAATTTCCTTAAGTGCTTGTCCTCTGTAGTTTAAGATTTCATTCATATTACTTATTGCTTCATGTCTACTTATTCTTAACTCCCATTTCTCCTTTGGGATTCTAGTGTGCCTGAAGTAGGGATTACATCTTCTGAAACTTTTCCACTTAGTAGAGTCTGATATGTAACCCTCCATAGTATGTATACTGAGCTTGAATGAAGGAATGAATGAATGTCTGAATCAAAGTCAGAGTTCTTTATACACTGTTGCTGTTTTCAGATACCTTGATTATTAATGAAGCACATTTTGAAGAGTGACATCTATTTATACATGAATAAGAAATACCTAAAACAGATTTTATTTTTTTAAATAAATTTGGACAATGAACAATGTCTTGAAAGATGGTCCTCAAGCAAAAGCCCAGGAATTGATATGGACTACTCTAGCTTTACAAATAAGGTATAAAAGCAAATGAAATAAAATTAAACTAATATTCTTCTATAATGAAAAAAAATCTCCTAGAACATCTATAGACATTGAACATTAGATGTGATGTCATGTAGAGAAAAAGAGGCATTTTCAAAAGTTAAATTTTAACACTTTCAGTTCCTGAAGATATTAAAACTACATTCCCCCCCCTTTGAGGATAATTATATGTTCAAAAGAGGGATAGAATTGTTTATTTTATTTCTCTTATTGTTAAGTCACAAATCAATTTAGAGATTGAGAAATTTCCAAAATATAGCAGAAATAGCATAAAAAAGATTTCATAAACAAATTAGTCCTACAGAGAGTGCCTGTACTTGTTACCACAGAAAATATTGGGTCACAACTTCAATGCTTATAAAATGCCATAAAACATTATAGGTAATTTGAAGACCATTTATGCATGTATGTAGTCTGGTATGCTAACACATGGCCATCATCCTTGCACTTGGGAGACAGGATGATCATGAGTTAAAGGATGGCCTAAGCAAAATACCTAGATCCTATCTTGGAAAAAATAAAACAGAAAAATAAAAGAAATGGGAAGATACTTTGTTTTTACTAAAAGTCTCTTAAGGAACAGAAGTTTAATGATGGAAAAGTGAAGAAATGGATCCATTGTAGCATCTTGTTTTTATTTATTGATAAAGGATTGCTGAAAATAATTTTAACCTTCTCTGGTACCTTTTGTCTAAACAAAATGATCTTAAATTCCCATTGTCATTAAATGAGAGGTTATTTTATATGCCTTGATTTTGTTTTTCTTTTTTTCTATCTTTCCTATTTGTTTGCATTTTAACTTCTATATTGTCATTTTTCCCTGTCATATCCCATAGACAGCATTGTTAATAAAATTTTGCACCTATGCTCCGAGAATCAACTATCATGTAAGTTTCTGCCCAGAAAATCGAAAATCTTCAAATACATTATTACTTATTTATCCAGACATGCCAATAGAAGTATAGCACATTTCCACTGAGATTAAATACTTGCAAAGTAGTATGTGCTTTGCAAACTAATGGCTAGAATATTTATACAGCAAATTTTAAGTTTAAACAACTATGCTTTTTTTCAATTTTTATAAAATCAAAAACAATCTTCCTCACTTTCAGCCTCTTCAAGACTTTAACTATAAAAAAGTATCTGAGCAATTAATGACACTAACAAATAAAGCTAAGTAAATAAGATTTCTTTTAATATAGAGATCCAGCTGAAGCATATTAGTGACTTAGACTAATCAACTGATCTACATGACAACTTTTAAAATCACTTCTACAACTTGAATAAAAAACTTACTTTATCCCATGATTGACACTGCCTGGATTTTTGCATTTTCAATGTCTGATACAGGATTTCCATTGACTTTGTTTTGACTGAACAATGTAATTTACCCACAATCATAATAGAGTTCTTAATTTTCCATGAACATAGAGTTAATTCCATGAACATAGAGATAATTTTCATCATTAAAAGCCTTATTTAAGCATAATAAACAGGATTAAATTTAAATTTTATGATTAAATAAACATGATCCAGGAATAATGAATACTATATTCTGTAAAAGTCATATTGGGTCAGGGGAAATGAAGGAAACAGCTTGTACGAATCAGGAAGAACACCTGTCATCTGAGAGAAAGATGGACAAGAAAGGAAGCCAGAATAAAAGAGAAATTTTTGCTTAAAAAGAAATTTCCCCAGATTGTTATGTGAACCATTGGCATCATGCCATGAAAGAATGTTCTTGTAAGGCTATGATGCCCAGATGATGATATATTTTACTCATTTTAAATGTTAATCTTTGCTTCCAATATTCTTTCTTTCAAGATAAATTGATTTCTTATCTTGCAGTGAATGAATGACTGAAAAGAAACCTTTTCACAGGAAAGTCTTCATGCAATGTTATCTTGAAATACAGAGGAGTATTGGCCAAATTTAGGAATGCTTGTCAAATCCTATAAAAACAGGAATGCATTCATGGTTCGTTGTTAAATATTAGGAATTCTGAGTAGTATTAGTTTGTAGAATCTGGTAGAGAAATTAAAGCTCAATCAAGAAATGCCAGATAATATCATTTAATAGTAAAAGCATGTACATCATACCTATTTTTAACAGAAAATATCTGGTACAATAAAGTCTTATCGACAGATTGATCATATACTTGAACTAAGGAATATTAGAAATACTGTTTTTCAACCTTCACCCCAGGATGGTGTAGATATGATTGAATGATCTAAGAGTGACTAAAAGAGAGTAACAATGAGTGTGTGCTGACTTGGGCATTGAGCTTCTGCTCTTTACAGACAATGAACTTACCACTAGAGTTTGCAGAGGAAGTTACAATTACAGAAGTGAAACCCAGTGGATGATGATTCAAATTTCAAACAAGAAAGTCTAAAGAGTGGACCAGTCTGAAGTAAAAACTTTATTACAAAAAGTATTTTATTTCAAAAGCAGTGTTAGGAAAACAGAAACGAATCAATGAAACATCTTTGGCTGGAACAGGTGCCTCTACCTCTGTCCTGAATCACCACACAACAGGTCATAATTCAGTTCAGTAGAAATACCCAAGGATAGAATAGTAGTCTGTAGTTTCACAGATCTGGGTCAAATTACAGATTCTTTTTCTTCACTGATTCACAAGTTGGACAGTATTAAATCCAGTTTTACTGACTAAGAATATTATTACTCATACCTAATTCCTGCCAGACTTTTTTCCTCGATGCCCTGCATTCCTACTCTTTTGGTGATTGTTACACCTAGACATTAACTAGACTTTTACTTCCTGACACCTAGATGTGGGCCTGTCACCTATGAGAATAAATATACGCCTTTGTTTTGTTCTAAGTTTTTTTGTAAGTAAGTTGTGGATTTTTGTTCTTTCAAAAATTAAAACTGGGCTGGGGATATAGCCTAGTGGCAAGAGTGCCTGCCTCAGATACACGAGGCCCTAGGTTCGATTCCCCAGCACCACATATACAGAAAACGGCCAGAAGCGGCGCTGTGGCTCAAGTGGCAGAGTGCTAGCCTTGAGCGGGAAGAAGCCAGGGACAGTGCTCAGGCCCTGAGTCCAAAGCCCAGGACTGGCCAAAAAAAAAAAAAAAAAAAAAAAAAATTTAAAATTGTACCAAAAGTTATGTTATATTCTTTTCTATAAAGCTAAGCAGCTCTATAAGACCTATACTTGTGTAATTTCATGTGCCAGCAGCTCATGCTTATAATCCTTGGTATAAATTAGGAGGCTGATACCTGAAGTTGAAGGTGTAATTAACCACACAAATCTAAATCTATCTGAAGGCTTGATTCAAGAGATAGATCACTAATGGGAATTCAAGGCCCAGAGTTCAAGTCCTAGGATTAATCTTTTACCAAGAAAACAACCAAGAAGAAAAAGGAGGAGGAAGAGGAAGAGGAGGGGGAGGAGGGGGAGAGAGAAGGGGCGGGGGAGGAGGAGGCAGAGGAAAAAATATATCTGTGTAAGTGAAGTACTCATTCAGAAACTGTTAATTAATTACGATGTTCTTTTTCAAGTGCAATCCCCAATGTTTGGAATGCTTTCCTTCTGAACCTCCTCCTTTAATGTGAAAGCAAACTTCAAAGGGAATGTGACCAAATTACCCAAGAAGCATTGTTCTTCCTAAATGTCAGGGTAACAAGTATGAAAAGAAATGTGCTCACTACCTTACATATGTAACTGTGACTCCTCTTACATCACATTGAAAACAAAATTAAACTTGAAAAATGATTAACTTTCAAGCTCACCAAATTTTAGCTTATATCTTAAAAAAATCCCAGTTCATTTTCTAAATAGAAATTAGTAATTTCTCCATGAGATATGTCTAGAGCAAGTGAGAAATAATTATATATAGTAGCAACTCAGGCTGTATGAACAAATGAGGGTGATAAAGGAATTTCATGCAGAAGCAAAACTAAAATGACTTCAGAGAGAGAGAGAGAGAGAGAGAGACTAACAAAGCACAGACACTTCAAACATAATAAACTTTTGCTGTATGTTTTTCTTGGTTGTTAACTTTACCTCTGGAAATATTGCTCAATCTATTAGCTTTTCTTCTTTACAAAATATAGAATGTACCACTGTCTTAAAAATAAATAATATTGATTCTCACAACAGAACCTGTGTGTACTTGTTAACTACATATCTACATTATTACAGTTGCTTCCCTAATTATAAAATAAAAAAAAGATATTTAGAAAACAGATCCTGTACAAACAGTGAGTGGACTTTGTTACTGAGAGATTAAGCTGGAAGACTTGTAATAATAGGTATTGGTTGATCATTGTTGAGTCTATAAAGGTTACCAGGATCATTGACAAATTAATGGCAGTGACCAGAGGAACTTTCCTTATTGGGAGAAGCCTGATGACAGATTGACTGATGCGAGAGAAGACTAGAGAGGGAACAAAAGGCACCGGTTTCAGTTCTTTTTGGATTTTGGTTAGTCACTTCATATTTCAGTTCTCTATTTCTTAGATTCTTCAATGGTAATGTTTAGACTGCAACTCAGAGGTCTCTTTCCTTGTGGTTGTAAATGTCTGATTTTTACTCCACTGCCAAGTTAAAATACAATCATTGTACTTGCACTCATTATTAGAATTCTCAGTATAAAATCCTCAGTATAAAATAAATTTTACAAGTTCCTGCTGTAAAGAAATTTCTTCACATTATTTAGTTTTTTTAACTTAAGACAGTTCGAGGCCCAGTATTTCGAAAACAAGGTTTACAAATGTAATATATGATTTCACTGGTAGTACCTTCTAGACGTTTATTTATATATTATATAAATAAATAAAAAATGAAAGAAATCTACTATCCATGCCGATGAAGAGACATGTGAAGATGTCTCTACTTGTTCTTCTACATGATTTGGAATTCATATCATACATACCTTAGTTGTAAATTTATTCAAATATATATATTCAAATATATATATTCAAATATATATTTAAATATATATTATATTATATATTATATATTATATATTATATTATATATAAATATATAAATATATATTCAAATATAGATATTCTTAAAGTTGAGGAAGCAATGAATAATGACTGTTATTATGAATATCTCTTGGTCTGGTATGTTGAATGCTCGGCCTTTGACAAATGGAATCTTGAGATCCAGAGGACTTTTTTCAGAATATTAGCTCACTACATGGACTAGAGAATAACTATTGCTAGGCTATTTTCCTCAATTGTAAAAAATGTCAAAATATGGATTCCTATAATGTAAAACAGCTTTATTACTTCAATGTGTGGACTTGCTTAGAGAAATGGAAGAACCTTAAACCTTCTTTCCAAGAAGTCTGTTGGAGCATTTTAGGTGGGTTAAATATTGAAAGAGAGAGAGAGCATTAACACTCCTAGAAATCTTTGCAACAACTAGATTAGCTTTATTTATTTATTTTTACTATTATAACTCCCAAGAGACAAAGAGATACCATTCTACCTCAATCTCTGTATATCTCTTATGTTGCTTTTCTGAAACATCACTTAGATGACAGCAATCTAGGTGATCATGTCTTACTATTCGATGGTATTTGGCTATTTAGAAATCCAAATTGTGCTGAATTCTTGGAGTGTTTTAGTTTCTTACACTTTGTTCACAGCTAGTAAAGAGCTCATTTTAAAAAGGTTAGACTTTATAATACATGTCAGCATGTTTATAAACAAAAAATACCAAAAATTAAACCTGAAAGGAAAGATATTAAAATTAAGGCAGGGAGTAACATGAACTTTTTAAATATAAAATGTGATGACTGCATGCCTAGAGAAAATTAACAACCCCCAACTCTTTTACCTAGCCTTTACTCTCTGAGTATTTGGAGAAAATCCAATTTAACTGAAAAGTGCTTCCAATTTGTAAGCTAGGATACATGAGGTACAAAAGGTATTGCAAGTCCCTTCAAACTGTAATAGTGTTCCAATGGCTATAGTAACAAACAAACAAACAAAAATACTGTGTGTTTCCACAAAACAGCTCTAGTCTGTTTTGTCAGGAGTGCCCTATCAGTTTCCAACTATTCTGCTGCTGTCATAAAATATGCTAAGAGATCATATATGAAACACCTAGAGACTAAAGAATTAAATATAGATAATAGATACTTGGAGCATAATTTTTGTGGACAATGTGCTTTTTTAGTTTCCATTGGACGTATCCATGTATTACCTACCACTTGCCTCATCACCTATGTGTATTGATTACTAATACCTAAAATGAATATGTGAAAGATGAGTCATCATAGGTATTTATCTGCTGTAGTACATACACAGTCGTGTGATATCCACTACTACTCTGGGTCCAAAATAAATACATAGTTTTTCTAGATTCTTAGTTCTGGCTTGAATAAATTTTTGTTGCCAATGACAATTCTGAGGCCTCAGCTAACAGACACAAAGATATTGTTTAACTTTTTCAGCTCTGACTGATTTATAAAATAGAAACCTGTCCCAGAATAACTTTGGGAAGTTGTCACTATTTTTAAAGAAAATACAAATACATATTCTAGAAAATATTCTTGAAAATTATTCTTGCACATGAAAACTCTAGTCACAAGGTGGTCAATGAATAGAGTGCTTAAAAACTAGGAAATAATTAGAATCTAAGGCAGGAACACTGAGAGTTTCTTCTCTGTCTTTTTTTCTGCCATTATTTTCTTTATTTATTTCCTACAACTCCTTCTACATAATTTAATACATATATGACATATATAATACATTATATATTTATATATAATACATACAATATATGTAATATCATAGATATCTATCTATCTATCTATCTATCTATCTATCACAGATAAATATCTATATAGATATGTCTCCTAAGGCCAGTGGCAGCTTTAGATCCTGTGCTCAGCTTTCTTTCATGCAATAAATTACCCAGCACAGTATCTACAGTTATGATTCCAGGTTCACAAAAAAAGGATTCATAGGGAAAAAATTGTGAGTGCTATAGCTCAGCCCCTCTTAGGACTAATCAACTAACTATAATTTGATGAGGAAAAGCTGGCAGCCTTCCATACAGCTTCAGGAAACTTGAGAAAAGACTGGACAGAAAAAAAATTTACTTTGTCAGATAGTCATTGCATATAAGGGTTCTGCTAGATAAAAGTGAATGCATTTTCTCAAATATCCAAAGTGTTTGAGAAAATCACCAACCAAGTAAATCATTGAAGTGCAATGCCAATAGAGAGGGAATAGAGTAGAGTGGTAATCATAAATGAAGAGTAGAAGGTTAAGGAGCTATGAGTTTTGATCCTTCTAGGAATGTTTGAAAGTGATGAGATCTGTGTGAGCATGTGGGTCAAAAAGAAAGGAGCCAGCTAAACAAGTGGAAGTGAAGTTGGAGTAAATAAAGATTGGAAGAGATGAGTTTTACATGGTAACAAAAAGGAGGAGGACAAGACTCCTTGGAAACATGTTGAGTTTATTCCTCAAAGATGGAATCAAAGGATGGATAAAGACATTCATACAAAGAGTTTTAAAGTAGAATTAACTTGTAGTATACATGATAAAGTTTTGACATATGGTGGACTGAATCTAATTGCGGGGACTTCTACTTATTTGGTTCTTTTCTTCTATTCACCACACACATGTTGCTGATATTTCTTTCTTTCTTCTTTTTTTTTTTTTTTTTTTTTTGGCCAGTCCTGGGCCTTGGACTCAGGCCCTGAGCACTGACCCTGGCTTCTTCTTGCTCAAGGCTAGCACTCTGCCACTTGAGCCACAGCGCCACTTCTGGCCGTTTTCTGTATATGTGGTGCTGGGGAATTGAACCCAGGGCCTCATGTATGCAAGGCAAGCACTCTTGCCACTAGGCCATATCCCCAGCCCCCTGATATTTCTTTATTATTGTTATTTTCCTTTTTTTTATTGTCAAATTGATGTACAGAGAGGTTACAGTTTCATACGTTAGGCATTGGATACATTTCTTGTACTGTTTGTTACTTCCTCCCTCATTCCCCCCTCCCCCCTCCGTCTTTCCCTCTCCCCCCTCCGTCTTTCCCTCTCCCCCCATGAGTTGTTCAGTTGGTTTACACCAAAAAGTTTTGCAAGTATTGCTTTTGTAGTCGTTTGTCTTTTTATCCTGTGTCTCTCGATTTTGGTATTCCCTTTCACTTTCTTGGTTCTAATACCAGTATACACAGTTTATTATAGTTATTTTCTGTGACAGAACTATGCCTTGAACTCAGGTCCTTGAACAGAATATGGCTTGGTTTCCAATTTAATCATCACTTTATTTTAACATAAAGCTTTTTCTTTCTGATACTTTCATAACCATACAGTTTTGTTTTATTCTGTTTTGTTTGTTGTCTTTTCAATGTGATGGCCATTGGTTCATTTATCACAATAATTGAAATGGATAGCAGCATGCCAGCTGGAGGAACTACACTTGTGTTTATTGTATAAATTATTTTCCTGGTATAAAAGCCTCTTTTATGGCCTTTGCTTTAGTCATATCTCTTCTGCCCTAATCCATTAACCACAGTGTGTTAGAGAGCTATTTATAAGAATGTTGGTAATACTTACCAATTTTAATCATCATTAATTTATATATACATTTTTCTTAGCACTAGAGATTCCCTTTCACTTTGCTCCTTCTGCCAGCAGCAATAAAATGAGCCTTCTTGATTCAAAGCCTTTTTTTTTTCTTAACTACTTTCACACTTATTTTTTCTATTTCTCAATCTGTAGTTTGTGAATCTTCAGTGACTTTGGGTTATTCATTCAAAACACATAAAAGTGAAATCTCAAATGTGAATTACTTATAACACAAACCCAAAATGCCTTTAAAACACAGATAGCAAAAGATCTTAACTTTAAGTTAGGTAGTCATTTCCATTTCAAGAGTAAATGTTCCTCAAATATCACAGAACTGGTCAGATAAAATTTGGGCAATGAGAATGTTTTTGTTTTTAATTCATCATTATATAAACAGATTTTAGTAAATTTTGGCTGACCAGATTATTTGGGTTCTTTACATTTTAGCTTCAATTTAAATTGAATACCTGCTAGCCTTCCTGAGGATAAGGGTGAGAATTGTTTCTGTCTTACAATTTCCATCTTTCTTTTGAAATTATACATGCCTGAAAATACAAATAACACCAAAACATTATCTCAGAATTTACTTTGTTATTGTTATCCATATGTCAAATAACAAGAATAATTAATAAAAAGTATTCAGTGGCAATATATATGTATATTTGCACAAACATACATATGTATATGTATTCATATTAGGCCTATTTACTCGAGGTATGCAAATCACATTTCTTACTGGGTTTTACTAGGAAAAATAAAAGTAAATGAAATAAGCAAATGGCAACACTGAGTTGCTGTCATTAGTATTAATAGCATCTTTCAATGACTTTAATGACTTTATCTTAATGGTATATTATTTTGGGCCAATTTTTGGCTCTCCTTTTCAGATTACTCCAGCACTAAAAACTTGCACTTTCTGGATAATCTAAATGAGCTGGTGATTTCACACAAAGACAACAAGAGTCACTCTGTTTGGAAAAGTTTGGCTCTTTTTCAGCGGTTGCCACCAGCTTGAGAAAACAGCATTTTCTTATGCACTAGCTGAAACTAACTTGGTTATCAGAGATCCTGCATCCTTTTGTGAAAAAAAAGATTGTCCTTACAAAATATCAGACATGTTCCTAAATCCCCTTATCCTTTTCACTATTGCTTTTACTAGTTTTGGTCATTGCCTTACTAAGATCTTGCTAATACCTTTGTATGTGTATATGAATGCCTCTATGTATTCATGTGTTCCCTTATTTTTGTAGTGTTGGGGAGAATCTAGAGCATGGACTATGCTAGGTGAGTGTTACACCACTGAGCTAAGCTCCAGCTTGCTTTGCCATCATCCTTACATACGGAGTTAATATATTGTTGCTGCTTATATTTTTGAATATTTTGAATTATTGAGGTTATAATTAGAATAACATGAGAATGTGACTATGTTTTTCTAGATAGGACAATGCAAAAAAATTAAAAGAATAAGGAAAACAAGTATCCCTATTGAGGATCATCAATGGTATTTTGAAGTATTGGAAGTGTTTTTCTGTTGGGAACAGCTGTGCCTTTAACAGGCCACATCTGGCTTTAGCCTTTAACAGGAAGAGAAGCCCCAGCCCCTGGGGTGAGCATGTGTGCCCTTGGGGGATTGTGATCCCCCGCCCACAGAGGAAGTTACATGACATCACCTGATGGGCAGCCCAGCTCCAACCTAGCATAATCCATCACAGTTTAGGAATCAGGCATTCCCCCGGGAGATAGGGGTGGAAAGGGGCCCTAGAGACCCCAACATTCAGGCATCTCCCCTGGAGAAGTGGGGAGAGGGGTCCCAGAGAGATCCCAACATTTTTCTTTTCTTTTTACTTCCAATTTCTTCATTTCAGTACTTTTCTCTTTTTTTCATTATTTTTAAATAACTATACAAAGGAATTGCTATTCCACAAAACAGTTTATTAATAAAATGCATCTTGATCAATGTCATGCTTTTCAACATTCTCATACATACTTTGCAAACTTCCTCTTCCCTCACTTTACTTAATTTTGCATGATATACATTTAGTTACATTTTTGCTGCATTCTCCTTCCTTCACTTTCTTCATTTGTCTATCTCTCTCCTCTTGACCCCACCATTTGCACATTAAGCACCCATTTCCTGATGTTTGGTGAACTTTGGTTTTTGTCTTTCTAAGGAATTAAATTAAGTTCTCCACCCTTTTTCTCTATAGGCCTCACTTATTTTACTTCACATAATTATTTTTCCAAGTCCTTCCTTTTTGTGTAAATGATGCAATATCATCCTTACTTATGGATGAGTAAAATTCCATTATGTATATATACCACATTTTCTTGAGCCATTTGTCCATTGAGGAGCACCTAGGATTATTCCATGCTGAGGCTATGGTGAACAGTGCTTCAGTGAACATGGTTGTGCTGGTGGCTTTACTGTAGTCTGGTTTGTAATCTTGTGGAAAAATGCCTAAAGGTGGAACTTCTGGATCATAAGGTAGATCTGCATTTAGGATTTTGAAGAACTTACTTACAGTTTACATTCCTACTAATCGTGTATTTATTTGGATTCTCTTTTGGCCACATCTGTGCTAGTATCAGTTATTGTTTATATTGGTGATAATGCCATTCTAACTAGGCTGAGAGGAAATTTCCTTGTTTCTTTCTTTTCTTTTCTTTTCTTTTGTTGGTTGTCTGAGAAACATCCTTGATCTCTTCTACATAAGGCCAGCACTATACCAGTTTGAGCCACAGTACCACTTCCAGTTTTCTGGTGGTTACTTGGAGATCAGAATCTCACAGGGCTATTCAGCCCAGGCTAGCTAGCTTTGAATTGTAATCCTCAGATCTCAGCCTCCTGAGTAATTATATGCTCATAGGTATTTGAAACTTTTAATCTTCCACTGGTGAAATAAATATTTTTATTAGGATTTGAAAACTTTTTCTAAATGTCTATATACTCTATACTTCATTCGTTTGTAATTCATAAGCAACAAAATAACATCACTTTTGTGTGTGCAAATTACTTTAAAAAGTTTAAAATAAAATATTTTATTCATCAATATTGTTAAATAAGTTTAGTTTATACTGATCTAGTATAATATATCATTTGCATTTGTGTGATAATTTTATTAGTGTCCCTTCTATAACATTATAAATGGGTAGCAGAAACACAGAAGTTTAATAAGTACCTTAAACTGTAGTTTCTCTATCACAGGTGAGTAAAAGGCCCTCTCTATATACATAAAGAACTCTTCTTGAAATTAAAAGAAAAAGTAAAGGAAAATGTTTCCTGAGGAGGTATTTATGCAGTAGTGGTGGAAGGAGGTGGAAGAAGGAAGAGAGAAACTCATCTATTGTTTAGAGATAGGGGTTAAGTAGGCCTCCTCCGCTACCAGAAAGCTTTTCAGAGATTTAATTCAGGTATTTGACCATTAGAGTCCCATCTGCAAAATGGAAAAATGAATGGCTCTTTTATAAAACCTTTGGAATAATAAATTTAAATGTGTTGTAGAAGCATTTGGTTCAGAAAATAGATACTCAAGAATGAAAGCTATTACTAAAGTCGTACCACAGTTCTTTTGTTCTGTTTTCTAATAGGATCTGGCATTCTTGCCTGGGTAAGCATAAGACCACAATCCTAATACCTTTGCTTCCCCATGCAATCTTCAAATATTTTCATCATGAAAATATTTTATTTTCAAACTCCCCCATTTTCAGACAGTGTGTAATGACTCACATGCTATATTCAAATACACTGTCATCTTCTCTAGCTTCTTGGGAGAGGGAGATTGGAAGGATCATCACTTGAGACAAGCTCTGGCAGTATTATTCTCTAAACCTCTTCTCAATCAATAAAAAGCTGAACATGAAGTGATGTGTTGTGACCCCCACTATATGGAGGCTTAAGTAGGCGCATCTTCCTATTTGTCAGTCTGCAAAAACAGACAAGACCTTTCAAAATTTATGAAATCAAAAACATCAAGAGGTGTGGCTCATGCTAAAGTCTCTGCCTGGAAAATGCAAAGCCATGAACTCAAACCCCAGTACTACTCCAAAAAGAAAAATAAATATTTCAAATAAACTCACAGCTCCTTTCACTGCAGTTGTTCCTCTGTTCTTTCACCCAAACATGGAACTATAGGTAGAAATAAATACAACAGTAACCAAAACAGGATATGCAATCACTGATATCATAGAAAGAAATGAATGCTATTGGTTCCTAATTTGGGGAGGGTATTGTTTATACTTGGAAGAAGAAACTGAGTAAAGTTGCCTTCCTGACACCATATTGCTTTTCTCATTGAGTGTGATCAGATGACCTAGATGATCTGAAACAGAATAAAAAGCCTCTAACCCATTGTTATTCAACCCCATGCTCCCTTGGCAAATCAATTATCTTGGTCATTTAAAAATACTCCTTTGTCTCTCAATTCTGTTATTCCCTTTTCCTTCCCTATTTCTAATACACATAATAATTCCAAAAGCAATACTTATAAAACTATTTGGTGTAAACCAACTGTACAACTCATGTGGGGGGAGGGAGATAGGGAGGGGAGGAGGTGGGGGAAAATGAGGGAGGAGGTAACAAGTTGAATAAGAAATGTACTCACTGCCTCACATATGAAACTGTAACCCCTCTGTACTTCACTTTGACAATAAAAGAAAAAAATAAATAAAAATACTCCTATAATTGCGATACACTACAAGACATGTAAGAATCCCTAGCTCTTGGACATCAGTATTGTTTAAAAGATTTGGAAGCTCTTACACATTTGTAGAGTATAGACCTGAAATTATAATGAAAATGATGATGATGATGGCAGGGATCAGTAGAAGGGGGAATGAGAAAAGGAAGCAATGTTCAATTGTGAAGAAGATCAAAGTATATTATATATATATCACTTATATATGATGTACATGTATTTATATATTCACATATGTAAATGAATGCAGCATAGTGAGACCAACCAAATATTGTTTGAAAGAAAAAAAGGGAAAGAAAAAAGGGAGGGGTAAGACCATGGTAGAATAAGTCAATTTGTTAAAGTGCACTATCTTCCTGTGTGAAAATGCCACAATAAAAACTTCATATAAAAGATATGGTAATTTTAAAAAAATCTCTGTCTGGATGCTGGCATTGTACATTTGTAATTGCTACTCAGGCTCAGGAGGCCAACATCTGAGGATATGAGTTCAAAGACACACTAGGCAGACAATTCCAAGAGACCAGAGCGGGGCGGGGGGGGGGGGGGGAGGGAGAATAAAAAGTTGAAAGTGGAGGTGTAGCAATTGATTGAGTATAAGCCTTGAATGGAATACCTAAGCAAGGGTGTAAGGCCTTGAGTTCAAGCGTCAGTACCAGCTATCTTTCTGTCTCTTTCTCTCTGTCTGTCTGCCAACCGGCCTCTCTCTCTCTTTCAGTTCTCTCTCTTTCAATTCTCTCTCTCTCTCTCTCTCTCTCTCTCTCTCTCTCTCTCTCTCATAGATTCTCAAGTCTCTGGAGTTAACTCTAATATGTAGGTATGATTACAAACCACTGCTTAAAAGAGAAAAATATAGCAACAGTGATATTACAAAACTCTAACAATGACAAGCAACAAGAGTAAATGAGATAAACAATATTTTGGAATCTTTGTCATTCCCATTAGTCATGCCCATTATATTTTACATAACTTACACAAAAGCAAACAAAGAATCTTGCTCCATAATCCACTGAATAGAAATTCTCTCTCAAGAAGCATGTAAAATTTAATAAAATTGTATCATAACAATAAATGAACTATTATGCCATAGATTACCAGTAAGAGACATATATAGTTGCAATGAACTTAGAACAGATTGATATGCATTTTTAATAGACTTTATTTCTTAGAAAAGCTTTAGATTCATAGAAAAACTAAATGGAAATAGAGTTCCACCTGCCCATCCATATGCATAGTTTGTCTCCATTATCTACATCTTCTACTAGAGTTGTACATTTGCTAGAATCAATGAACCTAGAATTACCATTATAACCCCAAATCCATAGTTTGCTTACATTAGTTTCCATTTCTTTGGAATGAAAAATGTGTAATGACATTGATCTATCTTCTTAAAATAGTAGTGCAGACATGAATTAGAATTGGTATTTGTAACTTTAAAATACTGATTGTTATTGTACCCTTATAATCACCTTTTGATGATAAAACAGAATCTCTCAAATAGCTGTAGCTGTGACAGGCTCCATTAGAAACCACAGAGGGGGTGTCTTAGGTTGGAAGAGATGAGCATTCTGCTGTAATACTTACCACTAAATCCATTAAGCTCGTAGAGTTGATGCCTATTTCATGTATATGGATTTAGTGTGTATGTATATGAATGTGTATATGTAGACACTCATGTATACAAGTTTGTATACCTCAGCATGTCTGTATTTTCTGAAATTAGATTGTACAAACTTGTTTCATCATCCACAGCTAATACATCTGTAAATGTAAATGACAACTCTTTTTAGTCTGTTTACATTTCGGAGCAGGCAGGAGGGTTCAAATGCCCTAACAGCAGGATAGCAACTCCATGAAATGCAATGACATTTTGACCTCTCCTTAAATTGCCTCATCTGTTCACTTTAGACTCCTTATCTGGGAGAAAGTACTTGATGAATACTCTCCTTCCTAGTGCGTATTTACATAAGAAATAAATGCTAAAAACATTATATGGAGAAGTCAGTTATTTTCCACGTCTCCTTCAATACAGGGAATAATGTAACATTGCTCATTATAGACCTGTGTGTGTGTGTGTGTGTGTGTGTGTGTGTGTGTGTGTGTGTGTGTGTGCCAGTACTGAACTTCAGGCCTGGGCGCTGTTCCTTAGCTCATTCACTCAAGACTGGCACTATATCATTTGAGCGACTCCTCCACTTCCAGCTTCTTGTTGGTTAATTACAGATTAGAATCTTAGGGACTTTTCTGAGTGGGCTGGCTTCCAACTGCGATCCTTACATCTCAGCTTCCTGAATAGCTAGAATTGCAGAGAGAGCCACTGATGCCTGACTTTTATAGAAGTTTGAATGGAATTTAATAGTTTAGCCCCACAATTGTCTATATGTGTGCACCATTCCCCTCACCCCTTAGTAGAGTTGGTAAACATCATATAATATTGAAAAGTACTTTACTATTAGATAAGTTTTAAATTATTCATGTCAATAGAAAAGCTTTAATGTGGAACTTACAGAATGGCAAGCTCTTGGATGACAGCGTGACTAAAAGGTCAGAAAGCCTAGAATACCTGATCTGTATAAATTACTGCAGGTCATTACCAAATAGATAATAATAGATAATACCAAATAGATAATAATAAAAGTTGTGTGACAAACCATACAGTTAAGAGGAACTAAGAAAATGGAGGAGGCATTTCCCAGAACCCCAAATGTATTCCAATTAATTATTGGATCTCCCTCTTGGTAGAAGCAAATGCATTTATCAGGAAATACAGCACAATGACAGCAGAAGAATGAGCAGTATTTACAGTCAGTCATAAAAGTAGTAGATGAGAAGTAGTGGTGAAAAGAATAGAAGTCATAGTTACATTAGTATCACCAGCAAAGTTAGTTCATGCAGCAGCATCAGTTAGTCTAGCAGAAACAGTGATATTGACAGCAGGAGCAATTGCTATTACATATAGAGTATTAACTATGTGCCAGGCACTATCCTAAGGTGTTCAGGTGTTTTTGTTCTTCTAATTCTCAAGGTAGCACAGAAAACACAGCAATTCCTGTTTTAGAGAATATATTGTTTGAGAATATTCTGAATCAAGCATCAGCAAAGAGCAAATGAGTTTGGAGATGCTGGCCAGTCCTCTGAACAGAGTGTGAGAGGCCTTCCTGAGGTTAGCTGCATTAAAAGGCAACAGAGATCCTCAGATTTCCTCTCAGTGCCCACTGCCATGGGCAGCCTCTGATGCCACAGAGAACCAAGAATGGCTGCAGTTCTTTCTGTCAGGAATCCCATAACCAGAGAGGGGAAGGACATAAGCTCTAAAACGGAAGAGTGTATGTTTCACCTAAAGATGAAAAATCTAGGAAATGATTTAATCATATGTAAAATTTATATTATAAGTTGAAACAAAGGGAAAACTCTCAGAATGGTAAGAGCACTTTATGAACTGAAACAAGTTGTTGAGGAGGAAATAGAATCTTTTTCCCTGGGGAAATTTAATGCCAGGGTTAATAGAATTGATGTCAAATGATACAAGTAGAGCCTGAAGAAAAAAAGGGCTAAACCTCCGGAGTCTATTTTGGAACTACGATTTCATAAAGTAGTTTTTAAAATGTTAATATATTTGAATAGTGTTCATAATTGGAGGAAAGGAACTACATATTCAGATAATTAGAACATCAGTTTCCTTCAAGATTCCATCTTAACAACCTTGAGAGAGGCTGAAGGTCAAAAAGAGTCATAAACCAACGTCATTTGTTTGCACTATGAATTGGTAGACTTAGGCATGGCTTGAATTATATAAGTGATATATATTTTTCTATATCTAAGACTATATATGATTTTGCCATATGCAAAATAGAGACAAAACAAGAGAATGACACTTAAAACCAGTAAAATTACAGATTCAAATAGATTTATTTTCAAGCAAGTACTAATTATTTACTGTACATTTGTGCTAGGGAAATACAGTTATCATTCCGAACTGGAACTTTGAAATTGCCACATTGTTGTTTTCACAGTTGAGATGATTCCATCTTTAAGTGGTGTGCTCTTCAGAAGGAAAATGACTTGCATACAGTATTGAAAGTCAACATGAGCAGAAAACAAATTTTTATGTTAAGTTTAGGGAAATTATTATCTAGACTTTTAATTTTGGAAAATACTAGGATTGTGTGAATACAAATTTGAAATATTTTAATGCTTATCCAACATGTTTACCACTTTATATTAGATCCATAATCAAGTCTAGTAGGTAATTAACAGAGGTATTAACTATAATTCCTTAAGGATATATTCTAAAGTAAATTGTCATAAAACTCTCACATATGTACTTCTCATGTAAAAAGCAATGATAAGGTATCTACCTCACTTTAATGTTTCCAGCATTTAAGTTTGTCTTCAATTTGGCAATTTTTTAAAATATATATATTTTTTATTATCAAACAGTATTACAGAAAGGTTACAGTTTCATACATTAGGCATTGGATATATTTCTTAGCAATTTTGTGTATAGAGTTAGGAAATGCACATTTTTACCCAAGAAGAACTTGATTCTAAATC
Organism: Perognathus longimembris pacificus; assembly: GCF_023159225.1. Classification (NCBI taxonomy): domain Eukaryota; kingdom Metazoa; phylum Chordata; class Mammalia; order Rodentia; family Heteromyidae; genus Perognathus; species Perognathus longimembris. Next base: position 35,269,222 of record NC_063165.1, read on the forward strand.
AGGTTCTAAAGTAAATCTAAACTTCTAAATCTAAACTTCTACTATACATAGCCATACATGACCTTTTGAACTTTGATAAGTAGTGAGTGTCTCTGCTTTCCAATTTTTCATCAGTTAATATGTATTTGATAGCATTAATCTTAGTGTTCTGTAAAGGATTCAACTACTTTATGAATTAAGTTCTTCATAAAGTAAATAGTGTTTAATATATGTCAATAAAGATTATATATTATAATTATTATCTGATCTAAAACATATCTGAGGACAATACCTTAAAATTTGGTTAATTATTACTGGCTTGACAGTTATTTGGAGAATTTTTTTTAACTTTCTGTAAAAATTGTAAATAGAGTTATAAAATAGTGTCTCTATTTTCTCTGTACACATTTGCTAAGCAAAACCAATCTTTAAGAGGTAGAGAATTGTGTTGTAGCTTAGAACATTTGTAGATTTCACACTTAAATATATGCTTTTGCTTTTACTTCTTATTCTGGCAATTAATAGGTGAATGTTAGATCCCATCTCAGTATTTTACTTGTTCTATTTACTATAAGACAAGTGGTAGCTTTATCAGTAAGTGACTTGGAATTACATGCATAAGACAATGTCAAAAATTTCTATGGTTAACATTGAATGGATGGAATGTGGACTAAATGTATCCATGGTTTCTTCTTGTTGTGATTATAAAGCTTACGTCTAATGATAATCTCTTTTCATTGAAGAAATGCATATATAGCCATACTGTAGTATTTTTGCCTGAAATGTGTTCTCTTAAACAGGGAAAATGGAATCATAAAGAATTAGTTCGCTTAGGTTTAAAGTCCTCGTGTGCTTTGATGTTATTTATCAAATGTCATTTAATTCACTTTAGCAAATTTCATGCCTACTATATGCAAAATAAAACATCACATGTTGGTGAAGGGGTTGACAAATGTAAACATATTAGACACAGATACGGTCTTTAGTGACTTAAAATCCACTGATTAACAACAGAAACACAGAGTTTAAGATAAACAGTGAAAGTGTTTAGAGAAGCAAATATTAAATTCCTGGAAGACAAGAAAATAAGATTGATTGTTGCCTGGTGCCAGTGGTTCACATCTGTAATCCTAGTTACAAAAGAGGCTGGCATCTGAGGGTGGTGGTTGGAAGCTATTTTTGGCAGACAAATCTGTAAGTGTTTTATCTTCAGTAAACCAGTTAAAGTCAGAGTGGAGTTATTACACAAGTGGTAGAAGAGTTTTGTGTGGAAAATCTAAGGAAGAACAAAGTACCTGTTTTAAATCCCTAGCTCTCTCTCTCTCTCTCTCTCTCTCTCTCTCACACACACACACACACACGTGCAGGCACACATGCACATACGCACACACATGCACACATTGGTTATAATTAGCATGGCTTGGATAGCCTTCTTATGCAATGTGGGTGATGAGAATGTTACTACAAACTTTAAGGGAACTCTAGAAAATAGATTTCCCAACGAAATTCTCTGATTTGAGAGTACTCTGATTTTTTTCAATTGAAAAAAGTAAGTTGAATTCTAGGCCAAGACATTTGATTTTACTTTGTTTATGTTAAAAACACATCAAAGATTTCAGACCAAAGGAGTGAAATAACCCAATTTGTTCAAGAGAGATAACAGTGATGCTAGGGTTTGATGTGTTCATTGAAAGTAAGCATCAAGGAAGTTGTGCTGAAGCAGAGACAAGACAGATACACTCTGACCTAGACTCTCAACAGTGAGAGCAGCACCAACAAAACCTGTGTAAGCAGAGAAAGGCTGGCTTGCTCTGTAAATTACTACTTTCTATGACTTGTAAAAGTAGAGAGGATTAAAAATAGTACCAGCCCTCTTTTGAGAACATGCTAAGATAGACAACGGATGTGCACTTTCCCGTACTTATTGATGGACTCAGGAAAGGTAACTAAATTTACTTATTCACAGTCTACACACTTTTACTTGACTTCATCACTTTGGTCTCAGAGAGGTTTTAATGATTAATTAATTGAGATGGAGTTCTTCCAAACTCCCAGCTATGGTCCAAGCATATTTATGTCTCTCCATCAGTGCTTTGTAAGTTGTTGTTTTTTTGGTTTTTTGGGTTTTTTTTTTTTAAAAAAGGAAATTAAAAAGCAGAAAACACCAAACAGAAAAGTACTGAGGACTAGATTTTACATTATTGTTTATTTATTTTTTTTTTTTTGGCCAGTCCTGGGCCGTGAATTCAGGGCCTGAGCACTGTCCCTGGCTTCTTTTTTGCTCAAGGCTAGCACTCTGCCACTTGAGCCACAGCACCACTTCTGGCCATTTTCTGTATATGTGGTGCTGAGGAATCGAACCCAGGGCCTCATGTATACGAGGCAAGCACTCTTGCCACTAGGCCATATTCCCAGCCACTAGATTTTACATTATATATGAACATTTCTATGTACTGACATCTTACTTCTCTAAGGGGAAAAAAACAAACAAACATTGATGAACAGCCCCTTAAGCTGTATTTATGTGAGGCATGGAAATATTTCTTCTTTATCTTTGGAAACCATAACAATGAGCAATTTGAATTGAAGTGGTCATACACAAATTAGTCTTATTTGAATTTGTAACTTCTGTTTGTCACTGATAGAATTATATGCTGTATTTTGCCTACCACAATATTTTTCTTCTATGCCATTTACTTTTAAATCATCCCTGAAAATTTGTGCCAAATGATATATATTCTCATTATATTTTTACCAATGGTTGAGTTTTGATTCAGTGACAAATGCATATCAGATGTCTTTACTTAGAACATTTATCTTCTAGGACTTACTGTCATACTGTATGTTTTAGAGTTAAAATTCAGGATACCAAATATTTTGAAGCCTACAGTGAGTATTATTATATTTTGGGTTTACTATATCTGTTTATTTACTAATTTCTTTATACATTAAAAAAACTGATAACTGCTTACCTTATACACTACTTAGACCTGCCAATAAGCAAGGCAAATGTACTGCATTAATGCTTTCTTGGGCAGTCTTCCATGTCTTTTGCTTGCTCCCAAATTCAACCCATTCTGGTTGTTTCTTTTTTAATATTTTTATTCTCAGAGTAATGTACAGAGGGGTTACAGTTATGTGTATAAGGCAGGAAAGGATATCTCTTATCAAACTTTTTATCTGGCTCTCCATTCTTTGCTTCATCCATCACTTTGAATGTGACTTACTATTTTATTTCCCTTTTAAGGATGTAGGCTGCCCTAACAACAATTTGCACTGGAGAATAAATTCACTAATATATCGCTGTAGAACCTTAGACAACTAAGGAGACTTGGAAAACTCTGAGCTATATGTTTTCTTTTCCAAATAGACATTTATTTTCATTATCTTTTTATATCCTATCATACAAATTGTGTGACATTGATTAAGTTACTAAGCTTTTCAGTTCTTAACTTTCCCATTTATGAAAATGAAATATTAAAATAACAACTTCATAAGTAGTACTGTGAACTTATCAATCTGTATAATTATATCACTACATTCACAAAATGAAGCATTTAGCCCAGTTGCTGCCATATGATAAGAATTCAATAATCGGTAAATATTGTTACTGATAGTAATGTTATTAATATATTTATATTTTAATATAAACTGCCCTGTGGTTCTTTTCTTAGTGTTATCTCATTTGTTTTAAATAGACTACATTTTTTCTTTTTCTAATAATGTTGGTATGTAGCACCATCACTCAACCATTTTTAGTCCAATATCTTCACTTATGTCCCACTTATTTTTATCCATTGTTTCCCATCCAATACAATCATCCTGAAAGTTCTATTGTTCCTACCTTTCATCTCATTGCTATGAATTACCATTGCTCCAAGTTCAAGCCACTATCATTTCTCACTGGCAACTACAATAACTAACTGATTTCCCACATTTTTCTTCATATATTAATTTATTCTCATAATATCACTGTGGAAATATTTTAAGAAAATTCAAGTATAGTCATGTTACCTCTTGCATAATGTGTTTCAGTAGTATCTCATAATCTCTAAAGTAAAGTATAAAAATCCTTGAAATGAGCTATATTAAAAGTCCGGCACAATGTGTACTTTACCTAATTCCCAAGTACTGTCCATCTCCTTTTTACTACCTTTTCCTCAAGTGTAATCTTTACTGCATTCCCTTTATTTCTTCTAGATCCATTCCCTCCCAATACCTTGGCACACCATTCCTTTCCTGAGGCACCCACCCATCACCTCCTCTTTCCCCTGTCTCCCTCTTGCTGAGATCTAGAAACTTAGCACATGTATTTATTAAATCTCCTAAAATTTAACACTCCTCTATTATATCACAGTGTTGTAGTTTCTTATCCAGCTTGACCATGACTTACTTATTCTGTCTCATGAGCAAGTAGTTAATTTAGCCTCTGTTTTTTTTTAAATCAGGAAATTGTGAGGTATTATACTTTGCTTATTATTTGTTGTGAAAAACAATGTGATGTTATTGTTCAGTTATTGACTTGCTGAAGGCTGACTTTAAGGAGCACTGAGTTTAAGGAATAATGGAGTGTGTGTGTGTGTGTGTGTGTGTGTGTGTGTGTGTGTAAACTATGGTTTGTGAGTCATTTTCCAAGGACTGCATTTGAGAAATCATTGTGCTAAGTTAAGACTTGTCATATATAACTGATAAAAATGAAGACAAAGACCACAGAAGCATTAATGATGCTGGAGTAACAATAGGAAAAATAGGAAGGTTGTCAGGAGCAAATCATACTGGATACACCTTGACAGCTGGTAACGGTGATATTCTAAAAGGTATTACAGAGAATATAATGACTTTAAGGCTTATTTCAACAGCAAAGTCCAGAGGCAAAGAAGAAAATGAATACAAAGAACAAAAATTTTGTAAGCCTTAAAATAGCAATAAAATTTCCCTTAAGAAATAAAAAGAATAATCTTTGCAAAATATTTGTGTCTTTTCCCAATCAAAGTAGCTATTACTACTCTGAGATATAACAGAATGTTGTGATGAAAATAAGCAGGTGGTTATGAAAAATTAAATTCCTTGATGAATGAATGAAATGATAGTGACATGTAAGTAATAATGGTATCACATAATTACCTTCTGAACAAGGTCAAATAGTAAACACAGGATTCCTTTATTCCACAAATAGCACAGTGCCTAGAAAACAAATACACAGAGAGAAGATAGACATGACCCTAACTTGGAAAATGAGAAGTTTGCCTTTTGTTGTTTTGATCCTGAAGGACAACTTTCTCTTGTTTACTCACTGTCTGCAGAACACCTGCAATAAAATACCTTAAACAGCCAACTTACTTTTCTTAAAAGAGAGGGAGGGGTTAAAGTGCTCAGTAAATAATATCATTTTGAAACTCTCAAACTTCTGTCTCAAAAATATTGAGATCCTTGTAACTTAGGAAAATTCAAGGACAACTTTTGCATTTCATCATTTAAAACCTCATTTTTCCTATGAGATATATTGTATCAAAAACTTCATCCAGGGCTGGGGATATAGCCTAGCGGCAAGAGTGCCTGCCTCGGATACACGAGGCCCTAGGTTCGATTCCCCAGCACCACATATACAGAAAACGGCCAGAAGCGGCGCTGTGGCTCAAGTGGCAGAGTGCTAGCCTTGAGCAAAAAGAAGCCAGGGACAGTGCTCAGGCCCTGAGTCCAAGGCCCAGGACTGGCAAAAAAAAAAAAAAAAAAAAAAAAAAAAAAAAACACTTCAGCCAATAAAAGCCAACCAGATTGTAAATGAATGAAGAGATTTGCTGAAATAATAGCTTGGAATCATATATGTGAATTTCAGAAAATATGTGTTCTCACAATAGTTTTGTCATATTGTTCTGTTTAATTTTAATTTGTGTCTGTGTGCTGGTCCTGAGACTTGTACTCAGGGTCTGAGCATTGTCCTTGAACTTTGTCCCTCAAGCCTAATGCTCTAGCACTTGAGCCTCATCTTCACATCTGGCTTTTTTTATGCTTGATTGGAGATAAGAATCAACTGGCTCGTATCTCAGTCTACCCTGGCTGACTTCAGACCATGATCCTCAGACCTCAGTCCCCTGAGTAGCTAGGATCACAGGCAGGAGCCACCAGTGCCCAGTTTTTGTTTACTTCTTAACGATACTCCTCCTTTCCTGCAACTATTCAGACTTTTTATCATGTTCATGCTTCTAGAAGTCCAGAGACAACAAAGAATGTACCCTTCTCTGTGACCTACAAAGCCCATCCACAAAGACTATAGGCATAGTCATGACTAATTGTCATAGATAGAGCTGAGAACTGTAGTGGAGATTGCTACATAGAAACATGAGTAAGAGAGCTATGTGTTATAACAGACATGTGGAAGGTGTATTTATTCATTGCAAATGGGAAGAGAAAGAAGAGGATTTTGAAGGAATTTTAGATACCATGTGGTTGTATTTTTTTTTTTTTTTTTTTTTTTGGCCAGTCCTGGGCCTTGGACTCAGGGCCTGAGCACTGTCCCTGGCTTCTTCCCGCTCAAGGCTAGCACTCCGCCACTTGAGACACAGCGCCGCTTCTGGCCGTTTTCTGTATATGTGGTGCTGGGGAATCTCACCTAGGGCCTCGTGTATCCGAGGCAGGCACTCTTGCCACTAGGCTATATCCCCAGCCCACCATGTGGTTGTATTTTAAGCCAGATATCAGTAATGTGTTATTGGCAATTATTATAGAGCCATACATATACATACATACATATACATACATTTTATTAGAAAACTACAAGTAAATGATCTACAGTATACACTGATTTTCAATCCTCAGATGTACCTAAAATAATGTTTGTTAGGTATTGTCTTCTTTAAGAGCAACCCTGTGAGTTAAGAAATTGTTACCATTAGTCAAACATGAAGAAAAAACACGGGAAAAGTTGAGCAAATGGTTCAGTTTACAAAGCTGATAATCAGCACCAATGATCTAGCTGAGCAAATGAAAGTGAAGGAAGAAACACAGCGATGAGGAGACAGTGATGGTACTGATAGAGGAAAGGAATGACATTTGTGCTGTGTTGTTCTGAGGTCCAGGGTAAACTACTGTAGACATTTTGTGGAGGATCACAATGAAAATCTCAAATATTCATATCTACACATTCTATTAATGGTAAATTTTTATTATCACATATCAATAAAATATCAATGAAATAAATGCAGAAATAGTTTGCACTCTATTTTAGAGCTAAGAATACAAATAGATTAATTTTTAATAATCTGCATTCTTTCCTTCAACATCTCCTGTAATGATGAAGGATCTATGGTTAATGACAGAAAACTCTCAAACTGAAAAGAGGATTAAGACCCCTTAACCCCCAAATTACTAGATTTTACAACCTTGACCAAAGTATAGGAATGAAGGCAGATACTTCAAATGTTTTATTTAAAACAATGTCTGGAAGATCATTGCTAATTCTTGAGTCAACATTTTGAGAAAGGTAAAACATTCTACTCTATTTTAGGAGCCTCAGTTTATGAACAATTTTGGACTCCTTAGGATTAAAATTCTTGGAAGAATCTATTCATTCCCGCATTATTTCTAGTGATATCAGTAATGTGGTCAAGCAAGTCATTTGTTTGATTTTCCCCATTTGACTTAAATCAATGTCCATTTCAGTGAAAAATTAATAATTTTTCTGAAATTTTGCTGTGCATTAAGGTAATTTTTATTCTCAGGTTAAAAAAAGCTATGCTCTCTCAGGCCACAAGTAATAAATACTACAGTTTTACAACTGTGCAAACTGTAACAATAATTTAATATTTGTAGCCTGCTAGATATTGTCATTGTGGTACAGTGTTGATTTCTTTGATAGATTATGAAACAGAATATTAATGAATAATAAGATAGAACCTGTGTGCAAACTACTGATAATTACAAAATTAAGTCAGACCTAGTTGTTTTATTTTTTATTTTTTTTAGTTGTTTTATTTTTTAACCACTTTTTCCTAAAGAAAAAAATGATTGTGGAGAAACATTAATGGAGAGAAAGAGCAGGTGGTGTCAATACTCTAGGGAGTGACGTAGTTCAACAGCAGAATACACTTTTCAGAAATGATTAAACTCATAACTAACAGTTGTACTAGTTCTGCTTTGAAAATATAGTAGCTATTTCATTTTACAACATAGTATATTGTCAAGCCATATAATTTTACTAGAATCTCCTAATGTAAGTTCCTACTGTTAGCAGTGAAAGAAACAACTGGCCACTAGGGAATTTTTTGAAACAGCAAGATCAAACAGAGCTTTGTATAAAGTCGGTGTTCTTATATTATCTGCAATCTCATATTATATTATGGGATTCAAATACTCCTTAGAGTAGGAATTTTATTGCCATTTTTTTTTTTACAAAAGTATATTATAGTATCCTTAGTTCTTTACTTTTCTTCATTCTTTGTAAAGTCTTCCCCATTTCAGGATTAAACAAACTATCTGATACATGTTTTAAGGACTATGAAAAACTAGATATTTTGACAACATTTATTGTCTCATTTGTGCACAGATTCTTTCAGAACAATCACAGGAAATGATTTAATAAAGATATTAAACCTAATTAGTTATCCTGGGATTTCAGCTTGCATAGCTATCCAAAGTATTTGAAATATATTTTTTCAAGAAACAAAAAACAATACATTCCCTTTCACTTCCCTAGAGTATATACAGTTTCCAGTGTACTCAGATAAGATACATTGATAGTGTGGGTACAACCACAGGAAGGGTATACAAGAGGATCAAAATCGAGAGACAAAGGATAAAAAGACAAACAACTCCAAAAGCAATACTTGCAAAACCATTTGGTGTAAACCAACTGAACAATTCATGGGGGGAGAGGGAGATGGGGTTGGGGGAGGGAGGAATAAGGGAGGAGGTAACAACAGTACAAGAAATGTACCCAAGGCCTAATGTATGAAACTGTAACCTCTCTGTACATCACTTTGACAATAAATAAGAAAAAAAAACAGTATATTATTATTCCAATAAACATAGCATTATTATCCTTTTCATTTAACTAAGAGTTAGTATCCCTTAAATTACTTATTTCTTAGAACATTAGAGTGCAGACTACAATGGTCTGCATCCAAAAGTCATTTTCTTTGCTCTGAACTGATATCAAGACATTTCAAACAAAATAAGTATTGAGAGCAAAAGCCTAATGATACACTACTGAGAATGTTTTGTAGATGTATATTGGGAAATTAATCATGCTTGATTTTAGAGTTTGAGGTAAACAATACTAATTTAAGACTAGCAAAAAGTATTTTTGAATATAGATAGTATGATTTGGGATTTAGTTAAGCTTGGTCTTTGAAGATAGGAATGATATGTGTAAATATCTAAAGTTGATAAAAATAGACAAGTCTGTTTGGTAAGGCTCAGATTAGTGAAGGAAGTGAAGGTAATGTTCTGCTATCTAGGGAAGGATCCACAGGCCGAGTAGCCCAGCATCACCACTAAAGTATACCGAGGATATCATAGGTGAAAAAGAGGAAAGTATAATTTACATTTCTAACCAAGGAGAATGACTTCATTGACTCAGTAAACAAATCATCTTTTTCCATCTGCTGTTTGTCTGCTGTCGTGTTTTGCATGGTGGGTTAGAACTAGAAGTAGAACTCTGGATAGTTTTGAATGAAGAGACTTTCTTCTAATTTCACTAGACAGAGTCCAACTCGTGGAGGGGAGCACACTGAGCTCATTCCATTCTCATTTTAGAGATGGAGAGAATGCATCTCTGAGATACTCTAAATTGTCTTAACACTAAAGAGTGGAATCAGCACCAAGTTTACAACCTTTGAATATTCATGATTATTGGGTACTTCTGTAATTCTTTTAATGTAAAATGAAATGTTTCTGAAAAAAAATTGCTTTCATACATGTTTCCTGGCTGTGCCAAAAACCTGATGTCTTTGTGGGTTTTCTAGCTAGGCCAATGAAAATGCAGAGTCAGAATCCCCTTTTTCAGAGTGGATCCTGTCTATTTGCAGAAGTAGAACCATATTGAGCTCTAGCATTCCTGCTAAACATTTCTAATACTAGGGAACTGATTTTGGTTCTTCAGTAATTATTTGAAGAATAATTTATCACAAAATTAAATAGATTGCACTGTAAGAATCATATAATTACTCCTGGAAAACTACAGATGAAAGCAAGCATAGAAAATTACGGTGTAAAGTTTTTAATTAACTTCTGATTAGCTCTAAGCTTATGTTTTAAATGTACCATGCGGTACCATATAATAAGAAGGCATAAATTAAATAGCCACTACGATGTATGTGGTTAAAAATAAGAACAAAACTAATGCCCACAGCTACTTTTGCTGATAGAATTTTGAGAAGTTTTACTGAAAAAGAAGATGGTTTCTCTGGAGTTGGATATCAGTCTCACAGTTATTGGAATAGATAAGTGTTTTTCAGAGCTTGGACAAATGTCTATATGATTTTTTTATGAGATTGGTGAATTTTTCATGAACAAGGAAATGGGTGACATGGTTCAAATGGAAACATACTCATTACCTGACTTATGCAAATGCAACCCCTCTACCTCACTTCTACAACAATAATAAAATATATTTTTTAAAAAGAATAAAAAATGAGAAGCTTGATTTTCAAAACTGAGAATTTTATGTAATTTCACTTAAGCACTCTTAGCAAATGACTACATCACTTTTTTAAAAAAATTCTGTGATCTGCATTTTACTGTGGTCAACTGGAAACATAGTTTGAGTGAAAAGCTGACTAGTTTTGTGACATATTTAGTAACATTAACTTGAAGAATGACTGTTAGCAACTCCTTAAACTCTCCAGGTCTTATTTTGCTAATTGATAAAATGAAGGCGGTTAATAGTGCCCAAAAGAATCCACTTCACTTTTGAAAGTCCATGGTACCTAAGTCATTCCCATAAAAACTTGAAAAAATACAAAAATTAAAAGTTAAAACCCTCAACATTCTGACATGAAGAGAGAGATTGAATTTGCTTTTCCTTTATTCATATTAGACTGTCAACTTCTTATGCAACTCTGAGTCTTCTGAATTGGGCTTTGGATCTTACTGAGTGAAATGCCATATACTTATTAAGCCTGATCAAAATTTAGTAACATTCATATTCAATTCCTAGACATCTCGAATAGGCAATGATAGTTGACCATTTCTTTCATCCTCCTCAATCTCCCTCTCTTCCTTCTCCTCCTCCCCCTTTTTCTCTTCCACCTCCTCCCCCACTTTCTCCTCTTCCTTCTTCGTCTTCTTCTGGTTACTTGAGAATTAACAGAGAATGGAGAACATAAAATATGATACTTAGAAAACAAATGGTGGTATATCATTTTCCATTTTCCAAATGGACTTTCTGTGACATATAACTGACCAAGGTTATATTAAATAAGGTCAGCTGAATGTAGAGCTCCTACTCATTTCAAATGTAATATGTAATTAACTCATAAACATTCTCTCCCATAAATATCCTCATTGTTATGTTTCCTCTTCCTAAAAATTACTGAAATTAATTTTAAGCTCATTTTAATACATTGTATATTAACTAAATAAAAGCACAATTTAGCAACATACTGGCAATCTTAAGTAGTTCAGTGATTCTTTTTTCTTTTTGTGTTTTTTGTGACAGTCATGGGGCTTGAACTCAGGGCCTGGGTACTGTCCCTGAGCTTCTTTCTTTTTGCTCAAGGACAGCACTCTACCACTTGAGCCACAGCACCACTTACGGCTGGGTGTGTGTGTGTGTGTGTGTGTGAGAGAGAGAGAGAGAGAGAGAGAGAGAGAGAGAGAGAGAGAGAGAGAGAGACAGAGACAGAGACAGAGAGAGACAGAGAGAGATAGAGAGAGAGAGATGAATCAAAACCCAGGGCTTCATGCATGCTGGGCAAGCACGCTACACTAAGCCATATACCCATCCCTACTTCAGTGATTCTTTAGAGGAGACAAGCAATTCTGCTCTGTTCTTCAGAGCCAGATAGGATTATACTGCCTGCAAAAGTGAGGGATCATATCTTTATTTGTGACCACTGTGTGTCTTTAGATATAGCAGCCTGTTTTGTTCTTAGCACATCCCATCCTTGCACCAGGAGGGCATGGAAATCAAACAAACACAGGAGAAGGAGAGAGTATGGAGAGAAGGATGCCAGAATAATTGAGGTGCACCATGGAGGCAAAGGTAATACTCATCACCCATTTATCAATGTCCTCCAAGTCACTGTGCTCCTTCTCCTGACAAGTTCACCTGCTTCTAACGTGCTGTGGCTTACTTTCATCTGTAATAAAGGGGAGGAGAAGGAATCCTAGTGAAGATTACCTGCAGCAACTGAAGTGCTGGTTGAAAAATGTGGTCTATGAAGAAAATGTAGAATAAATATCCATATATGTTTGTATGTATGTATGTAGCATAAATATGCATGCATGTACTTATATGACATAAAATAATATAGAAATTTAAGAAGAGCAATAGCTCCATAAAGAGACAATATGAATTGAACTGGGTGACATTATATTAAGTGAAGTCAACCAACCACAAAAATACTGTCTCTTATGTGTACAATCATAAAATGTCAATCTCATTGAAACAGAGGAGTTTGGTGTGTAGCAATGTAGTAGATCTGGTCAGTACAGCTTATAATACTGTAAGGTATAGTAAAATTGTTAAAATTACAAATTAAAAAAGTATTCCCACCTCTAAAATGGCTAAGTTGAAGAAGTAATGACAGCTATTTGGGCTCATTAAATTGTTCTACAACATGTGTGTGTGTATATGTGTGTGTGTGTGTGTGTGTATGTGTGTGTATGGATGGATATAATAGAACTTCACATTTTACAATTTAAATATGCATAATTATTATTTGTTCATTCAAAATCAACATGCTAACAATATCTTCCATTATTGCTACTGCTTGCCTCTTTCCTACCACTTTATCACTGTCTACTGAGCATCACTACAAAGGAGCAGGAAATGAAGGGGAATCTAGGGGCAGGCACTGTTTTCCTCAGAATCAATTCTTCATTTATATCTTCTTCCTAGTCTGTCACAATCTATAGCAAGGGCTCTAAAATCCTAACCACCCACGCTTCTGATAGTCCTCAAATGAACTGAACATGGCTTTTTATATGAAATTGTAAGCAAAGCCTAAGTGTTTGGCAGGGGGATCTAAAGACCATCATACAACCATAGATACATCCTGGACTTCACTTTGAATCTACCTCTCCTAACTCAGTGTTGTTTTTAAATTATTTTTTTTGTACTTTCTTCTTCAGCTTTTCAAACCTTTTCCTTGTACATGAATTCTTCAGAATCACTTTGTGCATAAAGTCCAAATCCTTGGAAAATATACCAACAAAGGATCTACAAAGAAGTTTCCATACAAACTACTTCACGATCAGAGATAACTGTTCATTGAAATTAAATAGTGGGAAGTCAGGTACTGGATTAAGATATGCTTTTCCGACACAAAACATTATTAAAGAGCACAAACACTATTTTGATTTCTCCATTTGTAATCCTGAAGCATATGGATTACATATTTCAGTATCTACAAAGTATTGGTATGTGGTCATGGGGTCACCCTGCTAGTATCCTTTGTAAAGGTCTCGTGACTGAGGACATATTATTAGACAATCTTACAATTAGAAGATTAGGATTTTTTTGAGCATGAAGCTTTTCTATACCTAGAGAGAAATTTGTTTCTCATATTGTTTAACTAATCTGCAACATTAGTATATGAAAGAAAATCACACACATTAAATGTTCTAGTTCTTAATTCTTATTTTCACTTTTATATCCCTGAACCACTAATTCATAAAGAAAAAAAACACATTTTTGAACATTCATTTTACCAAGATACTGTGATATTTTTGTTTTCTGGTACTGGGAGAGGTGAATATTCTGGAAAAAGTTTTAAAATAAAATGCACAAATCATCTACAGTAGATAGATATTATGTTATTTAATTTTCTGCTAATCACATTAGTGAGAAACTAGGTATAGAATAAAGTACAAGGAAGAAATAGTATAGTTTTAGTTTTGGTAAATACCTTTTGTAAGTAACTACAAAACATTGCATAATATCTCACTACAAATCTCTTATTTGTCTCCAGTAGAGATACAAAAGGTAATGTGGGGAGCATTATTCAAAGGAAAGGTAGTTAATTACAGTAGTGTCTGAAATACATAATGTACTAAAGGAGGAAATACTTTTAAGTGCATGCCAGAATAAGGCAGTCCTTGACTGCACCAAAGCTGGGATCCAGAGTAGAACTAGTATATGTAAGTCCTTAAGGATGGAAGAAATAAATCCTTCCATTTTAGGACTTAATTATATTTCTCCATTTATTCTCAATATAAGCTTCACATGGATACAGAAGACACAGTCAGAGACTTCATGTTGTTATTCTTATTTGTAGAACATAAAATGATCAAATTTAACCTGTGGTTAAAATCTGGAACTATAGTATCTCAGAGTTTATTTATAAGTAAAAGTTTTACCTGCAAAAATTCTAATTTGCTTTTGTAGAACCTACTCTTGGGACTCAACTATACTTTCTGCCATTCTTCTTTTGGTTACCACATCAGTAGACTCAGACAATAAAAGAATCTCCCAAAAGCAAATATGTGGGAATTCATTGTCAAACAGAATCCCAAGAAACCAAACAGAAAATGAGTAAAAATGAGAGGCATGCTTTATTAAATGTCTTCTACACCTGCTTCCCTTGTCATTTAGATCTTATTACCAAATCTCTTTGGATATCCTATTTTTTTTTTACCATAATGAAAGCAGATAGCAGTTATTTTGGGACCAGCTCTAAACACATCTTCCATAATATTAAATTATATAGTAATAATTAATAAAGTAGTATGAAAAAATAATATTCTATGTGTATGAAATCTCCATGAATGACTTTTAGCCTAAAAAGATTACAGTTTCTAAGCAGATTGGTTATTTATTAAGCTAGCATTGTAAATAAAAAGAGTATTTAAACAGCTGGTATCTCTGTGATCCCACCATTAATCTACTCCAGAGAGTGTGACAGAAGTGATCTTGAACAATAATTTTAGAAATGTTAGCAAAAACCAACTAATGATGTAATTTACATTTCATTTTCAAAATCAAGTTAACATGGAGCACAATCTACTCATTTGAGTGCAATTTCAAATTAAAATTATTTCACTACAAATTAATTGTGTGTCTTAGGAAGAGAAATTATTTCATTATTTATTTATGTTAAAGAAACTGCTAAAATTCACTTCTGTATGGTAGTGCTTGGTAAGTCATAGACTTGTTTTTGTCTTTTAAAATTACAGTTTAAAATCAAAGAAAATAATTTTAACTATAAATGAAGCAAAAAAGTTAAAACAAATGAATCATCAGTACATAAAACAGATGTAAATATTTATTGCTTCAAAACTGTACCTGTACACAGAATTTAATATAACTCAAAGAAATGGATATCATACTTTCTGGACACCTACTTTCATAGAGGACCTTTTTTTTTTTTTTTTTTTTTTTTCCAGTCCTGGAGCTTGGACTCAGGTTCTGAGCACTGTCCCTGGCTTCTTTTTGCTCAAGGCTAGCACTTTGCCACTTGAGCCACAGCGCCACTTCTGGCCATTTTCTGGATATGTGGTGCTGGGAAATTGAACCCAGGGCCTCATGTATACGAGGCAAGCACTCTTGCCACTAGGCCATATTCCCAGCCACTAGATTTTACATTATATATGAACATTTCTATGTACTGACATCTTACTTCTCTAAGGGGAAAAAAACAAACAAACATTGATGAACAGCCCCTTAAGCTGTATTTATGTGAGGCATGGAAATATTTCTTCTTTATCTTTGGAAACCATAACAATGAGCAATTTGAATTGAAGTGGTCATACACAAATTAGTCTTATTTGAATTTGTAACTTCTGTTTGTCACTGATAGAATTATATGCTGTATTTTGCCTACCACAATATTTTTCTTCTATGCCATTTACTTTTAAATCATCCCTGAAAATTTGTGCCAAATGATATATATTCTCATTATATTTTTACCAATGGTTGAGTTTTGATTCAGTGACAAATGCATATCAGATGTCTTTACTTAGAACATTTATCCTATTTTTAAATGAAGATTTAATTTTAGAATACTTTTGGGCTTAAAGAAAAGTTATAAAGATCATATCGAATTTCTTTGTACACTATGCCACTTTTCCTTGTGAACACCTTATGTTTGTCTTAAGTTTGCTACAATTATCAAACCAATATTGATACCATCCAGTCAAAATCATCTTCTTCCATATTTTCTTAGGTTTTTATCTGAGTCCTTTTTCTGTGACATTTGGATACTGCTTTCGTCTTAATCATCCTTTTTTTCCCCCATCTCTCCTTGGTTGCAAGAGATGATCTAGCTCCCCCCTCCTACACCCCCCTCCCATTCACACCTTGGCAGGTTGAAGGTTACAGTATTTAAAAGAATATTCTGTTTGAAAAGTTGATGTCAACATTGAGATTGGACCTGTAGGATTTGAGGGGCAAAACTACAGGGACAAAATACTATTCTTACCACATAATATCCTGCTTACCTACATCATTATCCTATTACTGCTGATGTTAGCTTAGACCACCTGGCAATTTTGTGGTTGTTAGATTCCTCCTAAGTTACTCTTTCTCCTCACTTTCATTATGAACTCTTTGGAAAGAAGCCATCCTGAAGAGCACACACAGAGAGCTACACTATATGAATAGTGACTACACCTGCTTCCTTCAGGGTAGAGCTTTTTTTTTTTTTTAATTACTTGGGATTATTTTTTCATAGGAAATTTTCTATTCTTCCTCATTTTTCAAAGCTGTGTTTAATCATTTCTTAATGCCAGTATGAACTAATGGGTATTTATTTTATACTTGGGGTCTTAGTTTATCACTAATGTGTCTGCTTGCTCAAACTACCAAATATTATTACCTTAACTGCTTGCTTCTATTTGGAAGTTCCTAGCCCAGTGCCAAAAAGAGTGTCAAAGTTCAACATTTGTCATTTAAAATAAACATGAATGGAGAAATAGATTTATGGACCACTTCTAATTATGAAACACCAACCCTTAACATGGACTTAATTGCAGATCTGTCTGTATACATTCAGCAGTGAAAGATAAACTGTTATATTTTAAATATTGCTCCAGTTCAAGTGACATTATAAACAACTACCAAACTTGGCAGCAAACAGTAAAAGCTCTTTATTTAGCTTAGGAAGTTTTGGGGAACAGCTGATCCAGGCTAAGTCTGGCTGATTTTAACGGGACTTAGACGTGTGTCCATTGTGGTGATGGAATGGTGCAAGGAGGCTAAGGCTCCTTGTGTCTCTCGTGGCATAAGTCTGTCCCAGATGATCCCTTCCAGGAGGAAAGCCTGAGTATATTCTCATGGTGATGGACAAATGAAATGGCAAGCAATACTTACCTTAAACTATGAATTGTCTCATTACAGGCAAAGCATAGCAGATGAACTCTAATTCAAAAGGGTGGATATGGCCTAGCCACTATATGGAAAGGAACTACAGAGTTAAATGGCAAATGCAGTGCCTATGGAAAACAATATGCAATAGGTCACCAAAGCAACTAACTATCTGTAAGGGAAAAACATCTAAGGTCTAAAATCTCATGTGCTTATTATTGTTGAACTATCTTTCCACCTTGTTTTGTTATGAATTATGACAGCGAGAGGAAAAGGATCATTCTCATAAAGGATATGTTATTTCAAAAGTTGTTCTTCCACACTGGTGACCAAATCACTTAGAAGTGTATACTAGTATTATACTCTTCAATTCTGCACACATTTCCAAATGTAATGAAATCTTATTGAATGAACACGTTTTAATAGGCATGCATTTCCAGTATGAATGAGCTCATGCAGCAAAATATGAAGAATAATGATGAACAGGTTTATAAAATGAACGAATCAGCTAAGCCTATAAATCTCCTCTGTGTACATTTATGTTAGAAGTAGATAAATAATACGTTCCTAGTGAATAGTCAGGAAAGAATACACTTTCACTTAAAAGAACTCTGCAAGGAATTGCTTTATCCAGATTGAATTATTGACAGTTACCAAGCACATGATTAGAAAATTTGTTGTTTTCAGAGTTTGTTTGAAGTAAGCAATGAAAGATTCATGCATTCCAAATCCTAATTTAATGGAGAATAACTTGAGCTGAAATAAGCACCTTTTATCCCAAACTATTAGAAAATAATGCAGGAAGAGTTGAAGATAAACTTTAATGTTTATGTCATATATAACACTATATATTATCATTTATATCATATATATGATATATATCAGATATATATCAGATATATATCATGTTCTAAACAATCCAGACAAAAGCACTTAGTATTTCACTTCCCTTAGAAAGTGGCTGATGTTTGAATTAATACTTGGTAGGCACTTGAATTTCAGATCAAGGGAAACTTAGGAATTCTATTATTTCTGTTATAAATTTATGTAACAAATTTGCCATTTTTAAAAGAGTTGACAAGCCTATTTCCTTACTGGTAGGAGAAATAGTCTAGCTCATATGATTTGACTAAAACTTAAATGATGAATGTAATTCACTCACAACACTGTTTCCCATATAATAAACTCCTTGCTAATATTTGGATATCACTTACATCTAGTCTCTCTTACCTTTACTTATTTAATGTCTTTTGCACATTAGAAAGGAATTGGTCCTGCAACGAAAGAAGGTAAAACACTACAAACTAGTATGTTATTCCATGGACTGAAACACATATCTCCATCAGCTTGATAGAGCCAACTGTCTCAGTTCATATCAGCATTAAGTTATTTTCCATCTTACTAAATTGGAGTTCTTCAGATCATTTCAAAAATTGGCCACATAAGAAACCAAAATGGACTGGAAACCTTCTTCTGTTACCTGTAGCTTCCACTTTATGGTTTCATCTTGCAAGGATAGTGAAAATCCTTATAACTATGGTAACCAGGCTACAGTATAAGAAACAATTCTAAAACTGTTCTTCATTTAATTTTGCTGTCAATCCCAGATGTTTGGCACAAAACATCTTAAATGTTGTAAAGTCCTTGATAATCAACAATAGTAAGGGAGATACAGGCTCCATTAGTCAATAAATGTTCACTGTGCAGTATTTCAATCAGAACTTTCTCTTGTTTGCTCAAGCATCCTGGTAGACCTGCAAATGCCTTTCAGATTCCAGGAAACTCACAAACATGCCATGTACAAGCCACAAGATTCTTCCTTTATATCTTCTGGATGGCTTAAAAAAAATAGGGGTTGGCGTAGCTTTAATTGCCCTAAGAAATACATGCACAGGTAAACTGACATACTGAAAAATGGATTGCACAATGTGTTTCAATTTTTTTATGGGCATCTGACGACCTGGTCAGAAGAAATCTGCCAAATCAAACTTTATCCCACTGTATTGTATATATGACCTGCTGCATCTTCTGTCAGAGTAAAGATTTGAGTATTTAAGAGGGATTGAAATATATTGTGTGTATCTAATTTCCTTTTTCAAAAATATCCTTTCAGGGTTCCTCAAAGGGAATATATGACAAGGTCTTAATTATAACCCTACTGGTCTTAAAATGTAAGACTAGGGCTCTTTCATATTAAGAATTCTTTATGATTCACCTCAACTTTAAAATCTTGACTAGTTTCCCATGAAGTTACTCCTTTAAATTCTTTGTTATTTATGGAATTAATAATGTGTTGTATTCGCATAAAACTTTTCATCCTGGAAACTTCAAAGTACTTTTTATTTGTCATATGTTATGATTATGTAGTATGTCTACAAATTGTTTTTCTGATTGATCATGGAGCGAGGAAACTATTAAGAAAAACAAGCTACAATTTTCAGGAAAACTATCAAATATGTAAGATTTCATCTTGACTACTTGTCTTAGCTTTTCATAGTCTGGTAGACTAGGATGAAATGAATTGTGTTCCCACTTATGAGGTAGTTTTACTACATCTGCTTCTTTTAAATTGGATTTTAATTTAAAGTAACTTGTCCTTATTTTTAAAGATATATTGTGATGAATGTTTTGTCTCTGATTTTGAGTTTCATTCACTACAAATTTCATATATTAAAATATGCAAATGTATTCTACATTGGCCTTTATATCTCTTGGGTAATTACTAAGGTAATTCATAGATCTGTTCTTACTGGTAAGTAGGGATAAATTTAATTTGTCAGGACATTGAAGTAGCATTAGATAAATTATGTTAAATTGACTTAAAAGATAGCTAATTTTCTAGAAATGAAGCAGTTTATTTCTTAACTGCTATATAAGTTTATATTGTAATTTTGAGGGTGTTAATGAATTTGTTCTAATTTAGCACCCTATGAAATTCCTTGTTATTACTACCATAGATTATCACATATATGTAGAAACTGAATTGGTTTGCTGAATGTAAATGCACTATAAATGCCTAATCATTTAAAAATCTTTCTGTATGTCATTTAAACGTAAGTATGACAAAAATAGAGCATGAATGCAAGCAGAAATTATGGTCACATTTGCTATCTTTTAGCCTTCACCTTGCTAAGTGATCAGCAATATGACATTGGACAGGTCTGCTAATTTTCTGTTGGCATACGTTAATAGATTATACCTCTTTCTAAAACATATTGCATCTTTTTCAGTTTCTAAAACATGCCTATGTTTGTTAACTTTCAGCAAAATCAAAGAATGATTAATAATAATTTACTTCACTTCTCATCAGCAGTGCTGAAAGGATCAGTGGCAAGTGACCCAAGGATAAACATGCCATCAGTTGTTGACAGTGAAATAAATGAACCTTTTTCTCCTTCTAAATTTAATCAGAGAAAATGTAGAGAAGGCCACAAGCAGAGCAGGTTGTTTCTGAGAGCAAATCATGACTACCGCAGTCTCCTTTACCTTGGTCTGTACCATTCTACATCAGCTTGCGGCTCCTCATATCTGCTGTAAGTGGAGCCATAAGTAATTGACACAGTACTATTACTAGGCCTAGGGATGTTTCTTAAGACTCTTCAGGTAGCATGTAATAGGAATCTATCTCAAACCTGAATATAAAAAAGTAAAATCTATTGGGACAAGCTCTATGCCTGGGATTTGCAGTTATAAGACTCCATTGTACATTATACCACTCCTTGGCTTCTGTTACCTTTATTTGAACATTTTCTGCACAACTTCTTGCCGTGGTGATTTGTGACTGCATAATATATCCACAAGGTGACTTTATTGTAAACAGTTTCCCTTTCTTCACATGTTCAGTAAAACTTCTTAAGCTATCTTCTTCGTCCGATTTGGTCAAATGTCCATCTAGGTCAATACAGCTCAGTGCATTGGACTTTTCCACAAGCTTCAATAAAGCAAGTGCTCATTTGTGGAGCGTTCCAGGACTAGGGAGAGGAACACAATTAACCTGTCTGAACTGTAGAGATTATTATGGAGGAGTGATAATAATGAAAGGGTAACTTTTGAATGTTTTGCTCTGTTCTGTTGTGTTTTAGATAGGGTCTGGCTCCATAGCCCAGGCTTGACTATAAGTGATTACATAGACCTGCCAGGCTTTGGATCCACAATCTTCCTACTTCAGCCTGTACCACTTGCCTCAGCTGATGCTACAATAATTAAATACTATTCCCAATAAGAATTCATAACTGCTGGCATGTTGCTAGTAATGAACATAAAAATAAGGAAGAAAATGGAGTCAAAGGGAAAGACTAGGCCTTGGTAGTTGGGCTTCAAATACACACAAATGAAAAAAAAAAAAAAAAGAGGCAAAAATTTTTATCTTTGTTTAGCTGACTTTGGTAGGAAAAATAAAATATGTTAACTTCTGAAGACATATTAGTGCAGCATATTATATAAGATATGAATTATAAGAATTCAATTTTGGTCCAAAACTAGATTTACTGAATTATTTCCTTTCTTGTTGCCACTATAGTTTTGAGGAAGCACAAAACGCTGGTAGAACTGAAAATAAAGTTGCAAAAATTTTAAACCCACATAATACAGTCATCTTTGCTTTTTTATTAGAAAAGAAAATCTTTTTCATATACTTCCGGAGACTTCTAGCTGCTCTTCATTTGGCCTTTCCTACTTTCTGGATATTGTTTCTGTAATAATAGTAGGACTTCATCACACAGATAAATGTAGTCTTTATTACGTTACCCTCCTGTGCTCCTCCAAGAATACTTTACAAAGAATATGGAGCCAAGGGGAAAGAGGTAAACAAATGGAGAAGAGGGGGAGAATGCAGTCAACAATTCAATGCATATCCCTAAAAATGGAAAGAGACAGAAGGGGTGGGTTCGAAGAGAAATGGGTGAGAACAGTAAAAGGAGTGACATTGTTCAAGATACATTGTATTCACAAACTGCAAGTCTTCTGTACAATTGCTTAAAGATAGTAATAGTAAAAAAGAATATTCTTTACTGTACCCTGGAAGTATTTCCCCCTCTCTTTTCTGGCAGAATAGCACTAAAATATTTTTTTAAACAAAAATCTTAAGTACTTTATGAAGGAAGTTTTGCTTGCTTCTTAACATTAAGATGTTCCTTTCAAACTAGTTAATAAGGAAGGCCAGGTTAATACATAAAGATATTTCAACTAATTCAACAGTATTACATGAAGGCTTGGGTATGGAGCTGGTAGAAAACTCCAATTAACTATAACATTTAAGAACCACTGTTTCAACAGCAATTTCATACTTGTAGAATAACACATTCTTCTTGGATCTGATATTACAGTTTTTGCTTCTAAAGTAGGTAGAAAGATGTAAATTAGCAAAAAAATGATTTTCTGTAAAAATCTACACTCAAATTTGTTTTAAAGTTGTGAACTAATTTTCAAATTACAGATTAATTTAAATAATACCATACTTAAAATATTCTGTACAAACTAGAGGCTAAAGAACTAGAATTTCTCAGTCAAATCCAAACTAGGTGCCAAAGGAGTTTAATCATTAATATAGAGTAGAATTTGTAAGCAAATCTACAAGATTTTATTTAGCTTTTTAAGTTACAAACATATGCAAAATGCATGGATTTGTAATGATGACCCAGGCAGAGTTTAAATCCTAAACTAGTCATATAGGTTATTTGAGTGGGTTTTTGCAATTATTCAGTTTCATTATCAATATAACTACTGCATGTGAGTGGGTATATAACTATAGCTGTGTTCATAGTACTTTCTATAAAATTAAATATCCAGAGATAATTTCACAATATTTGGACATAAATGGTTTTCTAACAAAAGTAGTGTTTTTTTAACAAAAAAAAATCATCATAGTAGCACTTCTAATGGAATTTTAATGAATACTTCCAAGAAATCCATTTTAGAAATAATGGAGAGGCTGTCCATTAGTCTCATTTATAAATCATTTTGTAAACAAATTTTTAAAAATGAAAGAAATTAGAGGTTATATCTTTCCACTAGACCCTTTGTGAAGATAAACAATGATGCCTCAGAGACAATTTTCATCACGTCACTGAGCCACTTTCAGTAAAACTTTCTTTCTTAAACTTTCTTTCTTTCTTAAACTTTCCTTTCTTAAATTTCTGTTTAGATCACGTCATGTCATTTCTTGGTACTCCAAATATTATGAAGGTGATATAGTGTATAAGTTCTTTATTTCTAGATTGCTTAGACACACAGTAACTTTTCTTTCCTGTAAAAGAAAATTTCAATTATATATCATCCATTTAGCAATACAGAAACACCATCGATTATCTCCAAGAACTGTAGAAATCAATGAAGATAAATGTGATTAGACTAACCGTTTTGAAGGGATGAGAGGAAAACAAAATCAGAAGGATGGAAGAAAGCATCCCTGGAATAATCCTGCAGAGGTAACACACAGGAAATAGCTCCTGCCTAAAATGAGTGACAGGGATATTCAGAGAAAGGAAATGAGAAGCCAAATGTTAGTAGCATTTGAGACAGGAAAAATAAATACACCACTTAGTGAACAATTCTCCATTTGGTGAGCATAGTATTTATTGGTTATCTAATACTTGTTCTAGAGTAGTACTTAGGATCCTTTAAGATTTACTTTATTTTGCTTAAATTTTCAGATGATGATAAAATGGAAGTATGTATTGGGGTGAGGGTATTTAAATTGAGAGAAAATATCCTCAGCTTATAACTTCTAAGGATCAAGAATCAAGAATGCTCTTGGTTTGAGGAGAAAGGTGAATGAAAGTCCAGCAAATAGGAAACTTCCATTTGAAAACAGTACTGTTATGGCAAGGGTAGCTGATAAAGGTGTGGAGAGTTTCTGCTTCTTATCTCCTGCATGCCCAAAGGGAGATGAGAGTTTAGAGCACCATGCAAGTCACCCTAGCATCACTAAGTACAATCTATTACACTAATAATCCCCCTTTTAGAAGCAAGTCAAGCAGGAAATTTAAGTCAATTCACACTTGTACATAAATTAACTCTATCAGATAAGCAAACAAATTGCTTTTTTCTTTTTAAGCTGTCTCATACCTTCTGCCTTCACGCCCCCCCCCCCCCCCCCGTATTTTTATTTTCAGAGGCCTAGAGGAGAGGTGTGAGTTTCTTTGGGAGTTTTTGCCCTTTGAGTCTTAGTGAGTAGGTTTGAGGACAAATAGGTTATGGAAAACACAAAGAAAGTAAAAGTAGTGCTGAAAAAGAGACACAGAAAAGGGACATCCTCTGACATTCACTGTTAGCTAGGTATTTCTAGGATTTAAAGCACCAACTAACAACAAAAACAACATCAAAAGAAAGCTTCAAGCATATTTGCTCCAAGTTGATAACATATAAGTTAATGTAAAATAATGTCCTGAATTTTTGACTTGGTTCTCTGTGTCAACCAAAGTCATTTAGTTATTAACAGAGACTAAAATAAGATTTTCAAATGGAAATACGTAAGTTCTCAATATCCGACTGTGTTTGCAGGTGGAAAAATTTTAGCTTATCACCAGGCCATTGATTGTGTTACAGTGGAAAACAGTACTGTGGCTGAAGTCCTGGTTCACAATCTGTGGTACAGTTTTGAATAATTTTTTGTATAAGAGGAGGTTAACTAGATGAGAACATTGCCACTTTAGTTATTATGTATAGCTCATTAGTTTCCCTGTCAACTTTCTTTTGCTTTTAAATAATTGAAAGACAAGTGCTTCACCGAGTTTTCAAGGAGAACATATGGAGCTGTATTTCTTCATTAATGTATGAACTTAAAGGTGTTGCTGACCTTGACTTTGTACCCTTCCCAAGTTGCCTCTTGTCAATCCTGGGATGAATAAATGAAACAGTTTTCCATACTTCCAGCTCACCTTCATGTCTGCTTCTTCCAACTCTCATCTAGGTGAGTGTAAAACATTGTTCCCTAGTACCAGGTTCCAGGCTCTGTTATGTCTAGTAATCGATGATCTTAACATTTCTCTTCAGTAGTGAGATAGGACTACAAAGTGAGTTAACTCTTTCTATATAAATATATATTTTAAATATTGTTATTATAGAGGGGATATACAGAGGGCTTAGAGGTACATTAAGTCTCGTAAAGAGTACATTTCTTTTTGGACAATGTCACCCTTTCCTCACTCTCTGTTAGTGTTCTTTCCCATCTCCCTCACAGATTGTGTAGCTCATTTGCAACATAGTGTCTAGTGAGTACCAGATCCATATTTTAACAAAGCCAGCTCTCTTTAAATGTTTGTGTCAATGTCATATCCATCCAAGGGATCACTCAGAGTGGCAATGTATTTATTTCAAAGGTGCTTCCTTCCTCAAAGTCTGTTCCTCCCACTCCTTCCTGTAATGAAGCTTAAAATCCACTTCAGGAAGTTAAACTATCATCAACTTAAATGGCAAGGTATTTATCATGTACCATTACATTTATATATTTTGTTCATGTATGGTAAATATATTGTGAAGAGTAAATGTTGAAAATGGATCACTTCTGGAGTTAGACTATATATAAGCATTGATATGATTATTTGGCATTAGACTGTGACCAGAACAATCTATCCTGGTGTTTATACTCCCCTCCCATCCCTCAGGCATTAACGTGCTCTGCTTGCATCACAGACCCATTTCGTTTAGGGACAATGAACTCTAATAATTTTTTTAAAAAACACATTGGTATTGAAGGAGGTTGATCAGATAAATTTGTACAGTGATTTTTCTAACTCCAGTGAAAAACAAAAATAACCTTTTTACTTTGTTCCTTAGAGCATTTGAAAAAAAAATCAAGCAATTGAGAGACAAAGACAACGTTCCCTTGAATGAGAATTATGTTGGTAAAAATGCATAAATTCTCTTTACACATCAAAAGAGGCACTTAATATATCAAAATTTATAATTACATAGGGTAGAAATTACAATTTACTAAAAATAGTTCTTTCAGTTTTAAACATGATTTTCTTAATATTTGCATCTCATTCACTTGCTGATATCAAGTATATCCCTAAGGTGTTAAGTATACTAATGGAAAATGAAACCTTATTCACTTAGTCACTAATTCTCACAATAGGACAGTCACATAAGCCAAGGGAATAAAATGATTCTCAGATCATCATGTTTTGTTTTTTGTTTAAACTCCTTTCCTACCTCCCCAATGTCCTACATATTATTTCCCTCTTTCTCCCATGTCCAGTATGTTGAAAACCACTCTGACTAGCTGGGAAAAAAATGGAGAAGTAATAAATTAAAATACAGTTATTGGAGAAACATAAGAAGTATGAAATAGGTATCCATCATTTTCTCAATGCAAACATTACCTGGAGTTTTTCTAAAATAATAGATATTTTAAATCAGGAAAAATATACAGAACTTAAAATGATTTCTTTGGAAATGAGAGTAAAACCTGTAATAAACCATAAGCTTACATCTTCAATGTAGAAGTCTACAAGTGGAATAAAATTTCCTGGCTGCTTAAAAGGACACAGACAGGTTTCAAGTGGTTCTGCATATAAACTTTCTGACACACTTAATTTTAAATCAGGCAAGTTATAGCTTTCAAATTTTGAAGTAAATTTGAAATTCTCTCACTTTCATGGTATTAGTGAGATAAGTCAAATATCTTTGTAATGCTTACTTCCATTCAGTCCATACCCAGTTTTTGAGGCCTCTGCTGTCCCCACCAGCAACATTAACTGAATGTTAAGTAAAATTTCTGACATAACAAAGAGACTCTAGTGTCAGTGTCGGAACTCACATAATATCTAGCCCATAAACTCAAAGTATCTTTTCTTTCTTAGAGTGTCTTTTGAACAATTAACTGCTTGGACAGAATAATGTACATACTGTGAGTGAGAAATGCTATTTTTCATTAGGTATTCAAAATGGAGATGATTATGCTTTCATTTTACAAGGCATTCCATTTTTATTGCAATATCTGGCAGTTTGCATTCTGTACATGAGCAAAACTGTTGACCAAACACAGTATCAAATATATTCAAACACACATCCTAAAACTTGTCCCAAAAATGAAAGAAAAATAACTTAAAATGCCATGAATACTCAATTTTCTCCAGGCTTCAGGAGATTGATTATTGATACTCAATAATGTTATTTTAGTGTAAATATTCCATTACCAAATATTTGTGCTTTATATTTCCTCACTCTGGTAACTTTGTTAAGATAAGAAATCAGTTTAGCCCTTAATGATGAATATATGGATTTTTAATAGATATAAAATTTGATTTTTTATTTGAGAATGTGTGTATATGGGGGGGAGGGTGATTGATGGCAATGAGGGTTGAATACAGAAAGTCATACCTGCTAGGTAAGTGCTCTACCATTTAAGCTATGCTCCCAGCCTTTTTTGTTTTGGTTCTTTTTTTCAGAAGGTGTTTGAATTTTGTGACTAGGCTAGCCTGGACTGTGAACCACCTGTTAATACCTCCAGCATAGCTGAGATTACTTACAGGCATGTCCCACAATGGCCAGCCTTATTATTGAGATGGCATCTCATTGACATTTACCTTTAAGCTGCAATCTTCCAGGTCTCTGCCTCCTAAATAGCTGGGATTACAAGTTTAATCATGCCCAGCCCACATGAGAACAGTTTTTAAAGCATTCCTAGAAAGAAATCATATAGAAACACGATTACATATGCAATAATGGCACATAAATTCCATGAATATTCAGAAGACAACCAATGAGTTAATTTATGAGTGCGATATGAAATTGATGTTAAATAAACTTCACTTAGGTTACAGAATAGTATGCTAGGTCTTGTATTGTACTTTAATATTATTTGTAATGAGCTCAAGAAGGATTAACAACAAAAGAAATGAAAAATAATTCCAATTAACATCGGAACCATCAAAGGAGTCCAATCATCTTGATTAATGAAATATGAAGCATCATATTTACTTTTTGCTTATTTTAATGTCCTAAGTGTCAAATACATATGGAAGAGATGTTTGGGATTTCTGATTACAAATGTTTGTATAGAACTCTACATCACCTACAGCTAAACCAATTATTTCCATAAAGTCAAAGATTGGAAATTTTTAATTAGAAAGAAGTCATTTATGAACTAATACGGAATATATCACTGTTAGTGGTTAGCTAGTGACTGATTGGGAATGTCTAAAATGCTTTTAACTAAAAGAAAAAAATAGAATTCTCTTAAGCTAAAAGAAATATGCCCCTTTCATTTTTGTGCCCATTTTTAAAAAATCCACTAATTGTCTGATTTTTTTTTTCTTTTTTAGCAAAAGCTATTATCTTGCCTTTACCCATGGTACTGCCTTTTTGGTCAATTCTAGGTGAGAATGAAGAATAACTATGTCTCCATTTCATGTCCCACGTGACACCAGCGGCAGCAGAGACATTGACAGGCCCTTCTCCTGAGGTTGAGCTGAAGTTTCTGTAAGAAAACCACTGACACAGGACGCTCCATTAGCACTAGAAACTGCCAGAGATGGGATGTTGACAAGGCAATGTTTCTTATCTCTGGGATTTCATGCCCTTCTCCCATGAGGCTGTGCTTCTACAGGCTGGCAAGGAGCTCATCTCTGGACACGCGGGTGACAAACCCCTCTTTGATGAGCATCCACAGTCCCAGAGAGCAGACTCTTGCTATTCATTCAGTTTCACAGCTGTGGCAACCCTAGCTGTCCTGGTGTCAATCCTGAGAGGGA
Source organism: Perognathus longimembris pacificus (assembly GCF_023159225.1). Taxonomy (NCBI): domain Eukaryota; kingdom Metazoa; phylum Chordata; class Mammalia; order Rodentia; family Heteromyidae; genus Perognathus; species Perognathus longimembris. Next base: position 35,298,361 of record NC_063165.1, read on the forward strand.
GGGCAACAGTTTAGGCCAAGGTAAACAGTTCGAGTGTACATGAACTGTGGTTAGCTCTTTGAACTTACTTTCTCAATGACTGGAGAACTTAAGATCCACTCTTTGTTTTAATGAAATTTCTTACTTGTAAATTCACATCTTTTCTGTAGTAAATATATGTGTGTGTGTATGTGTGTGTAGTATATATATATATATGTATATATATATATACAATAGCCATGTTTCCTCACTACAAATTATCAATTTACATGCATTACTATCAAGCTAGGCCTTTGGCATTCATGATTTTACCACTATGTGTATCTGTCTTATTAAATCCTGAGGTGAGCATAAAGCAGGTTTTTGTTTTGTTTTGGTGATTCAGTCATCTTTAGTGGCATTGTATGCTCTGTTTGCATCTTGTATGGAGTGACAGTTCACTGGTTTCATAGACTCTTAACTTCATGAGAACAGAACATTCCTATACATAATGAAAACTGTTTTCTTGAAAGAAGGCAGACATGGTCTCCAGATATTTCTCAAAAGACATAAAAGAGAATCTATGGCAGGTGGGTATTTCATGCTAAACATAACTTTGAAAGTACATAAAGAGTTAAGCCAACTGTACAAATGAATATGCTAATCAGTGCATAATTTATCGCTGAGGAAACATATTTATTGTGTCCACTATTTGATTAGATAGCTTCAACGTTCAATTAATCAGTTGCCTTTCAATATCATTCTGGAGAGCTGCTTAATTAATCTGTTTCTGCAGCTCCATTCATTCTACCAACAGTCCCTAGCCCCAATTCAAATGACAAAGCCCAGGAACTGTGCCACATAAAGACTTTATGTCAATGTCAGGTGAAGGTTGATAAGTGGCTGGCTTCTTTTTTTCTTTATCAGGTTAATCAAACCATTCAGTCTTATAGGATTTACATTTGTCAAAAAGTCTTAATGAGTTGAGACTAATTAGAAATAGAGGAGACAAAGCACTCAGAGATGATGGCAGTTTGTCTATCCTCAAAGCAGTACACTACTTCTATTAAACAGGTTGTTTTCTCCTTTCCCTAATGAGGAATTTAAAACATTCAGTAATTGCAGCCAGACTAGTTTATTATGCTGAGCCATCAAATCCCTCATTAACAAATAAAGTAAGAGAGAAACCTGAGTCTTTGAAGCAAAACTGTGATCTATGTATTTACCACCTTAAAAGAAGGGGGTATTCTTTTGCTAATGTTAATAGTTCTAGTTTAAAGGAGTTCTGTAGGTAAAATAAGGTGGTTGCCTCCAGACATGAATGACACTCCCAATTTAATTCGTAGGTTCTTGGGAACATTTTTTCTTATCTGTCTCCTATAATTTAACCTTTCTCTTCTACTTCTCCCAGCCTTCTGTCCCCTGCTATTGCTTGAGAGTCTGTTACTGCTCAGTGCCCATTGCTCTGCGGAAGCAGAGGTGATTTACAAGTTACAGCCCAGGACCCATCTCATCTTTGTCTCCTTCACAAAGTAGTTGGCCAGCTTTATGTCCCAGCACCATATCATGTACATACTCTGAGCATTCCATAAGGACTTTACAGAAAGCAGATGTTGTCCCAAATAATGACTGACAAAATCTCCACAAGAACAGAGGACAATGTTTCTTTGATTTTATGTGTCATCCTGACATTTTGTGATAATTGGCACTACTGATAATAATAATAAATATCTATAAGGTTGAGTATTCTTAATTTCCAAGTAAAAATTTATACATCCTAAATATTTACTATTTACTTTCACCTTTAAGACATTCATATGTTCTATTTTACCCACTACACATATGAGAAAAGTAAGCCATTAGATTATGTGACTTGCCCAAGAAGTTTTAATTTTAAAAGAAAATAAGATTATATCTAAAATTATATGTTATATAAAAATATATTACATTATATACTATCATATATATTTATATGTATATACATAGCTCAATATAGTTATATGTATATACATATATCTCCAAAAATTCAAGTAGGATTTTACAAGTTTTTCTTTTGTTATCTAATATTTATCAAATAATATTTTCCTTAAATCCTACATACTTAGAAAAACTGTGTGAATATCTGATTACCTATATGGTAAGTCCTATTTCAGGGCAACTAATTATATACAAACTACTTTCAGTAAGAATGAGAATGCACAGGCCTGGAGCCTAGGTAATGCAAGTTAGAGGTGGCCTGAGACATGAACAGACCAATCTTATCACATTGTTGTCTCTCTCCGTTTCCAAGCATGTTTTACTCTGTGTTTATTTCATTTGTAGACATGAAAGACCACATGTTGAAGTTGTTCAGAAAGTAGTCCCTGACCTGGTCTGTCTATAGTCCAGACAAGGCTTCACCTCTTGATAAACAATTCCAATAATACCCAGTGGTGAGCCAAAGTTCTCAATGAGCTCTCTTTCATTGTTTATTGCTAGTCAGAAGCTTGAACTGTAGTGGCACATAGAGGATGCGTATGAAAACTTGCTGAATGAATGACTCACCACACAAAGTCAATTGCTTATTCAATTAATGGAAGAGATTAAGACAAGCACTTGTTTGTTTTTTTTTTGTTTGTTTGTTTTGTTTTGTTTTTGGCCAGTCCTGGGGCTTGGACTCAGGGCCTGAGCACTGTCCCTGGCTTCTTTTTGCTCAAGGCTAACGCTCTGCCACTTGAGCCACAGCACCACTTCTGGCCGTTTTCTGTATATGTGGTTCTGGGGAATTGAACTCAGGGCCTCATGTACACGAGGCAAGCACTCTTGCCACTAGGCCATATCCCCAGCCCCCAAGCACTTGTTTTTTGTTTTTTTTTTTTGTTTTTTTTTTCATTTTTCATGTGATTTATTTGACCAAAAGCTAACTTTAAAGAAAAAAATCCACTCAGCTCCATTCTCTGCTAATTTTTCTTTTTTCTTCTTGTTATTCCTGGGCTTGAAGTCAGGGCCTAGGCATGTCCCTTAGCTTTTTTGCTCAAGAGTAGTGCTCTACATTTGAGATACAGCTCCACTTCTGACCTTTTGGAAGTTTATTGAAGATAAGAGTCTCATGGACTTTCCTGCGCAGACTGCCTTTGAACCTCGATTATCAGATCTCAGCCTCCTGAGTAATGAGGATTACAGGTATAAGCTACCATCTCCCAGTCTCTGCTGATATTTTTTGTTTTTTACTTGTTCTGAAGAATGTGAGGTGGTCCAGTGGAAGCACAACAGAGTTTCTTCTTTTTATTTGTCTTCAAACCGCTATCTTTATTTAAATACTTGCCTTCATCTCTTCTCTTAACCAGTGTCAAAAATGTAGTATTTAAGCTTTAAAATTTGTCTTGTGTGGAGATCTGGCCTCATTTAAAGAGTTTAAAAGAATCCAAGCACTTGTTTTTAAAACACACTAAATTGCTGTTCTCATGTTTGGATATATGTAGTGAGATCGTACCATGGTCTCATTTTTATAAGGGAAGATTTATTATAGATAGAAATTAAAATGAAATGGTAATATGGAAATGACATACATGGATAACAAATATGAAAGTACTATACGCAGAATGTCTTAAATGTTGCAATTGCCATTATAAAATGCAAGTGGATGCTATACATTATTTACTAAACTGAACCTATAAAAAGACTTTAATGTACTCTCAGTACAATGTCTTTCTTACTGTATTTTCAGAAAAAGAATATTCATACAGTAATATTGTTAGTTCATGTAGTAATTGTTCATCTAAACTTGAATAAGTCATATCAGGAAGTTAAGTTTTCTTGGACTTTGATTTATATTTCACTTAAAGATGTACAGGTAATCCAATCTCATTCAAGACCAGAAGAGTGAAATACTTCTTTTTTACTATAAATGTATTAGAATTCACATGTACATTCTTTCAGCTATATTATATAAGCTAATGCTATTTCTCATAACTCTTAAAAGTTTCAATTTATTATGGACTTCAAGGGGTAAATTGACTTAAGTAAGCTTTCCCTTTATCTAAAGGCTTTCAACTTTCTTCACAAATATCTGCAAAGTTACCCATTTAAACTGATCAGAATATTTCAAAGAAGACATACTAGACCCACCAGCAGCCCAATGAACAAGGAGTTGTCATATGTGCCGCTGTTCACATTCAAGGGTGCAGGAATATCAGAAATGTTTCTGGTCCTGGGGTGATCTCTTTAGTGTTTCCACATCTTCTCACATTCTCTTCATCCTACCTGGATTATCCTTCCTCTTTTCATGGCTCAGAAATCCCTCATCCATTCTCAGATGGCATTGTTTGCTTGATGAATCCCCTTCAAGTCACAGCACAGCAGCACATTCAGAACATTGCATTCACAGTCATCATTTGAAGCCTCCGTCTATTTTTATTTTTTTTCTAAACTTATACCCATAAACCAGTACCTGGAAAATTATAGCTAATTAATAAATATAACTTGAATGAATGAAGAGTTGCTGGAAATATGCTGAAAAGTCTCCTAAATGTACTTACACATACAAGCTAATGTCCTGGAGCTGTTTAATTATTTTCTTTACTGTATAGTGAATTAGATAAACATAATAGTTGAGCCACCATCTGCAACTACAAGACACATTTAATTCAGTGATAAGTTTTGCAGGGACAGTCTACAAATCACTCCGTAACTGTAAAAAGTCATATCAACTAATACTTAGAGCATGTTAAGCGGAAATGAGCTTAAGATTCTTTTAAAGTATGAAAAGACTATGATTTTATCCTTCATATACAGAGAGAGACATTGCTTCACAATAGTAGAACTGTAAGGAAGAACTCGTAAGGAAGTCACTCATATACCTTAACATGAGCCAAGGAACGATTTCATTTCAGATAAATACCAATATTAAATATCATTAACATGTACAGATTGCCTTATATGAACATTTTGGTTTGGTTTTGTCCCCTTTTTAATTTTCTTTTATTAAATTATTGGCTATCAGTTACTGTTTTCTGAATACTTATGTATTTAAAATTTTCAGTTTCTGGTATAAGTTAGATTGACACACTATACATTGTTTTAATATTATCCAAATAAAAATAAGGTATTCCTCTATTAGTACCTGAGGATATTCTGAGACCTATGTCATAAATTAGATATTCATCCTGGTATTCTTTGAGGCTACCATTAATACTCAGTGATGCATGTTACCAGCCTGAAGAGTATTCTTCACTTTGAGATACCTCATCTCTCTCCATCCAGTTATTCAAGCTAAAGTTCATTGCTTCTGAAAAGGTTCTGTTTCAGATTTTGAACTAACTCTTTCTTTACAGGTTATTGCATCTGATTTGGTGTGCTGCTCAGGTAGCAATGTTTTCTGTATTTATATCATAATTTTAAATATTCTGTCTATATCCTTGCACAATGTAGCTCAGAGATTGATAAGATAATTCTATGTCCTTATTCAACAAATAAGTAGTTATGCTGTTAATGTCTACTGGAAATTACTAATGACTAACTGCTTGCTTTATATGAGCAACAAACCATTGTGGTCACCATGAGCCTAGCCTTGTTATAAGTCATGGTTGTTCATAAAATTACCTTTTTACTTTCTCTTCCAATTTAGATCCCTACCCTGAGGTAGCTAGGAAAGCCTTTGTACCTAGTAAAGACTCAGTCTCTAAGTGAAGAATTTTAAAAGCAATTCGACAAATTTTTCTATAGTCTATTTGAATTCCAAATGAGCATTCCATTATAGTATGATCATTAAAGAGATAAATAATTAGATAACTTTCTATTATTTCTCCCCTTTGTTCCTTCTCTCTTCTGGATTCTCCCCCACTCTAATTGAGTAATCATTAGGCATGGGCAGAGAAGGAACACTAATCAAAGAAAGAGAAAAGGTCTATGGAAACACAACCACACACACACACACACACACACACACACACACACACACATTGGATTTACTGATGACAGGGAAGAGAATAGAAGAAAATTGTAATAAAGCTTAATTCTAGATGCATCATGGGTAAGATAGGCAAAAAACAGAGCAGGGGGTAGAGAGAAAAGCAAGGTATCTCTGACAGTCTGTGGTGGATACTCTTTGGGGTATGACTAATTGAGAATTGATCATGCATGGAGAAAGGTTATGTTTTATTAAGGGAAACCTTTCTTCCCTTTTGTCATTATGAAATCCGCTCCTCTGCTGAAGCTATTCCCTTCCCATACTAAAACCTCATTAATTTATAATTCACCGCATTGCTTTAAAAGTGCTGCACAGATTTCCTGTTTCTTTCACATGCAGTGCTCTTAATAGAGAAAGTCAAGTAGGATATAGGTTGAAATGCCTCTTGCCTTGCCGGCTGCATGCCAGACTCACTGGTGCCAAACGTCTCCCAATCGTCTTTACATTACTGTAAATGTTTCAAAGTGCCATTTTGCAGACTCCAGGAAAGTGAACTTGGGTTCGACAACAACTCCTTCACTATTGACTGAGAACTCATAGAGGGTTTCAGAATCTGGAGTCAAAAACAAAGGCCTTCTAAGAGAGCTGGGTTAACTTTGACCACATGAATCCTCGCAGAGAGGGACACGGTTTCCCGAAGTATAGATTCTGAGGTGAAAAGCAGTGGAAACAGCCGCAAATGAAACCCTAACCCCAGCAGCTTCAGTGGCCCCAGTAGCCCAAAGATGTAGAAAAAGAAATCAAATGGCTTAACTTTTTGTTCTTCAAACTAATATGGGATATGCCATGAACACTGGACTCATATACATTAATTTACAGTGTAATTATTTTTTAAAAATTGTATTGTGGCCCATTGTATGAGCTGTTGAGATTTTTTGTTTGTTTTGAATTCAGGACCTTCTGCTTGTGAGGCAGGCTATCTAGCTCTTGAGCCATGCATTCAGCACCCCACCCCTGCCCTTTTGCTTGGTTATTTTCAAAGTAATTTTTCACTTGATTCTGTGGCCAGTCTAGGCTATGTCCCTCCTGCTTGTGGTTCCCCTGATCAATGGGGATGACAGACTGTGCCAGCCATCTTGCTTCCTCAATCTTTGGGCTAACAAGTGCATGCCACCCAGACTAAACATTGGCTGATAAGGAATGTCAGGAACTTTTCTGCTCTGGCCAGCCGGCCCCAAACAGTAACATCCTGATTGTCACCTCCCTAGCAGCTAGGAATACAGGCTTGAGCCACCATGACTAGCTAAAAGACTCCTTTCAACATTCACTTTCTTTGATTCTATTTTGCTGTTACATAGAAAACAGGATAAAATGTTTCAATACTTTTAAATATTTAAACATCCTTAATGTGAAATGCCTAGGATGAATTCACATAGAGGTCTAGTGTACTTTTACAAATTTCACATACATTTGGAATATAGGTATGTATTATATTAGTATGAAATATTATTCAGGTGTTAAATTCTGTATACCCCAGATTCCAAAAAGATTTTTTTAATAAAGCAAACCAGGTGTGGAACAATAAGAAGGTGTGCCTGGACAAAAACCACAGTAACTCATCCCTGGATGATCCTGTCAAACAAGAATGCAGGCCAAGTATGACAGTGTCCTTCACTCTTTATTTAGAAAACACATGTTTTCCCACATATAAGTGTATAGGGATCTGCAGCCAACTGAAATTTGAAATCTTATTATGGTCAACACACATCTGAAGTAAATTTATCCTTATAGGCTACTCATTAAGACCTCTGGATTACTCTTCTTGGATGAAAGAAAGAATTATGTGAAGCAATATAGGATTAGAATAAGCCTTTACTTTATGAGATGCCAAAGCACATAAAAGGGAATATCAACGGACAAGCATAAGTGTTCTGGAAGGAAGGAGATCAGTATTGACTGAGGTTTAACCAGAATTCTGTGGTGAAGTGGGGCTTTTCCTGTAAGGAAAAGGAAGGATGGCTACTAGTGTGAATAAACAAGGAAGACATAATAGAAATGATCATTTCACCCAACAGTCAATGGCGCATACAGGGTAGAAACAAAGGGGGTTCAGTTCTAGAATCATTTCCTCTAGTCCCTAGTCCACAGTTCCATCTTTCATGCCTTGTCACCTCCTATTTGACCCATGATAAAAAAGGATATTTAGTAATTAAGCAAATATCTGTTGAATGTTCACTATGTTCCAAGCCCAGGCTTTGGGGTACCAGGAAGGCCAATTTTTTATACATACTTTTCCTGGAATATAGACACAGCTTGGACCTGACTGAATTACCTATCAATCAATTACATAGGCAATCCCTCCCCAGACATATTTTAACTCATTTGAGAATTTCCACAATTCTCTTCAAATGACGATTCTGTATAATGGCATCATACACTTATATCAAAGATTCTAGAAGCAAATGAGTATAAGAGAATGTTTCTCCAAAAGTCAGTGCCTAAACTGTAAAGGAAATTTGGACAGTTATTGACTATATTTCATTCTGTCACCACTACCTGAATAATTGTCCCCAAGATTACTAAATTCAGTATAACTGATATTATAATACTTTGTGCCCATGGCTCTTTCAACATGTAGCTCATGATTTGTAGAGAGAAACATAGAAAAAGCAAAATAAAACAAGATTAGCTAATTTCATGAAGACAGTAGCAGACCACCTCAGAACAGTCTATAACTAATATTGTATATAATATTTCATTTATTGAAGGAATAATATTCATGTATAAATATTTTAAATGGCCTTTTAGCTTTAGCAAATGTCATAGCATGACAGCCTACTTTGCAGTTCAAGTATATTTCCAAGGATACCTAATCTACAATGCACAATTCAATGTTTAAAAAATAATTACACTGTAAATTAATGTATATGAGTTAAAATTGGGAGAATAACTACGTTAGTCCAGTGCTCATGGCATATACCATATTAGTTTGAAGAACAAAAAGTTAACAAAATGAATATACTAATATCTCAAGTCAGTATTACTTTTAAAACATGATCAAACAGTTGAAAGTCATGCCAAAAGCACTGAAGTATAAGTGGTTTAATATAAAATAAGTACTACCAAAGCATTGAACAGAGACATTTGTTTCAGAGAAATACTACATTACTGGCCTAACCTTTCCATCTGCTCAGTCGTCTTATCTAGGCAGAATTCCAAGACACATAGAATATTAGCTGTGCACTCTCTAAATTTAACTTGAAAACTGAGAGAGATCATATCCACATGTACGAGAAAAATAAAGTGTCAGCATGATCATCTTGAATCTGTAACCTGGATATTATTTTTTACAGCTACTTCTTCATAACCGACATATAACCTGACAACTGTTAAACAATTTAACTTTATTTTGGTACCACCTTTTGTGAGGCATTCTTCAATTGTGCAAAGAGATAAAATCAATATTTACGTAATAGTTTTCACTTAAAAAATGTATATCCTGAAGAAATATTCCAGTTGTTTGAATTTTAGTAAGGGTTTTTCCTCCATCAGCTCTCTTTCTACTGTGTCAGCACAACATTATCTTGGGTCACAGCCATTACAGTATTTTCCTCTCTGCTGCTGGTTCTCTTGCATACATTTTATTGCCTTCTGTGATGGAATTTTTATCTTCTCAAATGTGTTTCCTAATTTGTCAACTTCTGTGTTCAGTAAACTTTAGTCTATATGCTAAGACATTAAAGTTATAGCCACCTTTACAAGACATTTCTTTAAAAATAGAATTGTCTATGGTGCAGATCTTGACATATTTTCTGAAGACACATTTATGGGAAACAAAATTTCCTTGTTAAGTCATTTGTAATTTATAAGAACAGAGATTTTGGAGGTTTATTTTTAGAACAAAGATTTTTTTTTGTTCATTGAATTATTGCATGGCAAGGCTACACTAATTCTGTTCAAAAGTTAAGAATTGCAATTACTTTAAACCATCTTTTTTAATTTTTGGAGATAACAGCTGTGCAATGCATTTTTCACAAGGAGTGGGTTATAACACTTACCTGTGGAATTCAGGGTCATGGCATTCTGAGATAAAATCAAGCTCTTTGGAAATTTAGAAGTTTTTGTTTTGTTATGAAATATTTTTCTCAAAGCCACTTATTCAAGGAAAGACATTTATTTTGGACTGCTAGTTACTTTATCTAGGTGGTTGACAATTTATAAATTTTCTCTCCTTTTTGAAGATGGTTTCTATAATGTCCAAGTATTTTGTTCAACACAAGCACATGTACAATAAGCTAATAAATGCACAACGACTTTCTTTGCATTCAGTGCCTGTGAAATGTCTGCTTCTTTGAGACACAAAATCTATCAACTTTGAATCAGTGCTAAATGTTCCTGGGGTGCTAGCTAGTCATGACTTAGATAACTGAACATTTTTAATCTTAGATAATTGAAACAAATCCAGCTACATTTTCTCAAAGAAATTTCTCAAAGTGCCTAGTTTTTCATCAAAAGATTTATTTTCACATATTGTTGTGGGAATATTTGACTCCATAATTTTCAACACAATGTATCAATACTGAAAATATTTATCAGTTTCATATTGTGTATGATACTGATTGATAAACACATGGAATTTCTGTATATATACTTAGGAAGATTAAGGGTAAGTATTTAGAAAGAATATTTTCTTTTCTGTTTAGTACATATGTTGAGGTAATTTTGTTTTCTCAAGACAGAAATCTCTTAATCTACAAAGAAATAATGTATGTCTTTTAATGAGTAGACTCAATTCTTCTTTTATATTTTTTTCTTTTTTTAACTCTAAGAACATTAGGACTAGGAATAATTTTTTATTGCTTTGGATACCTAAGAAAAACATGACATATTTTTTTTGTTTTATGCAAACTTATTTCATCATCAAATGAAAGAAATCATCTTGTAAAGTAATCATCTTTTGCCAAAAAGAGGATACTTGGGCTGGGGATATAGCCTAGTGGCAAGAGTGCCTGCCTCGGATACACGAGGCCCTAGGTTCGATTCCCCAGCACCACATATACAGAAAACGGCCAGAAGCGGCGCTGTGGCTCAAGTGGCGGAGTGCTAGCCTTGAGCGGGAAGAAGCCAGGGACAGTGCTCAGGCCCAGAGTCCAAGGCCCAGGACTGGCCAAAAAAAAAAAAAAAAAAAAAAAAGAGGATACTTCATTTGCTGACTTGTTACAATTCTGGTTGTCTTTGTAAATGTTAGTTACAAACAATATTATAAGATGGACATATTGATAAGAGACAAAACTAAGCATTATTCAGTGAAGAAATTTGCATTATTCTTTTAGAATATTTTGAGGTATCAATTGCATATAGATCTTCACTGACTAATTTTGACAGTTTGACTCAACAATGTAGCCATATACCTGGTCAATATATAAAATATCCTTGCCACCCAGCAAGCTCCTTCATGTTGTTTTTCATCATTTCCCCATCTCCTATCAAAAAGCAACTTGGGTGGTAGTTTCTGTCATCATAGTCAAGTTTGACCTGTGTGATTTTTGTTGGTGGTGGTCATTTGTTTTGTTTTGTTTTATTTTTTTCTGGTCCAGGGGCTCAAACTCAGGGTCTCTGTGCTGTCCCTGAGCCTTTTTGTGCTCAAAGCTAGTACTCTGCTGCTTGAGCAACAACAACACAACTTCTGTGATCTATTCTCCATATTAATGAAGTAATCTGGTACATAGAAACGTTAACAATGAAAGATATGAAAGATAAATAGTATCACCTAATAGAAAGAGCAAGGCAGGTTTATCTAGATGAGACTTGTTTATAATGTTATTTACTTGTTTATACTCTTCATAAACATAGAGAAAGGAGGATCTGGAGAAATGGACAATTTCAAGCAAGGTATAAGCAATAATGTCATTTTGAAAGACTGGGAGTATCTTTTCTGTGTTGTACATAATGAAAAAAATAGTATCAATCACTATGATGTGATTTTTCCAGAAAATTCTGAGAATTTAAGGAGTAGATGTATTTGAGATTAAAAAACAAGATGTAGCAATGTTCTGCCAAGATGAATTCAGAACATGTTTGTTTTTTTTTTAAAGAAATAATGATAATTAGTGCACAGTAAATGGGAATGATCACGTGACATGCAAAAAACCCCAAAACATTAGACCTCCTGGTTACGTGATTAACGAGCTTGTTAGAAGTTTGAGAATGAGGACTGAATGTTGCGTTTACTCTCTCATTTCCCAGGTTTGTTTTTTCCCTCCAGTAAAAGAACTAATTTATTCATTCCAACACAAAAGTTAAAATTCTCAGCACATTTCAAAAACGTTTCATGTTTAGTTTCTCCTCCTACTCTGAATATAGGTAAGCATTTAAATGTAAATTTTGAAGAAATTCTTAAGGGAAATTTTGTAGCTTTTAATCTTTCACAAGAACATGTGCATCTGAGATTAAACCAGAGTCTTAATCATTGCATTTTACCAGAGGCAAATAGGTTTGAATTTAAATATCTTAAAAACATAATACAAAGTAGGCAGTGGCCATTAGAAACTCAACTCTGCTGTAAACAGTAGTTTCTATATTGTCATGCACTCTGTAAAACAACTGATTCTGTGGGTTTTTTTTCTTTTATTGAAAGCAGTCCTCGTCCAGTGCCTAACATCTACTTTAATTATTTTTCTTTTATCATTTCTTTCTTTATACTATGGTTCTAGCTCAAACAATGTGATGACAGCTGCCTTTTATTTATTTCTGTATCATCATGATGCTTCATTAACTACTACACATTTAGAGGGAAACTCTTACCCTTGTGAATCAAAATCCCTTAATTTTCAATACTTTCTCCTCCTAATAAGTGCCTTTCTGGTCAACTTAAATGTCCTCCAAAGAGGCATGACGGAATAGGCCAGGGTGATTGGGAGCTGAAGTACAAATAGCAGACATTTCAGCAATCAGGAGCCATAGATCAAGCAGAAGTATTCTTTATCATTGGATCATCTTCACATTTTCATTTAATGGTTATTCATTTATTAAGATTAATAGGTCCTGATGATTCTGCTCTTTGCATAAGAAGTTTTTAAGTGTTTTTCTTATATCCATTTGTTCTTTCTGGGTTAAAACATGCATCTTTTCCTAGCTCTGTTAGTTATCAAAGCTATTCTTTTCTTATATGCCACCCGTAGCTCAAAGGTTAACTTGTCCATCCAGCTTAATCAAGAGGTGACTGTACTCTGGTATCCTTGGACATGCAGCATGAAAAGGTTATAAACCCTGGATATTTAGGACATTGTTTCAGCACATATTAATTAGTGACAAATGATATGAATTGATTCTGTCTAGATCCAGGTCAAGTGTGCTAGCAGGTATTTGGCTTGAAGCCTCAGATGTCAGCAACCTAGCCATGGGATCTTTCCATCTGAATTTGCAGTATCTAGTTTCAACAATGTGAATGAGGTGGTTTTTTTTCCCTAATTTTCAATGCAAGCTCATAAAAAACTAATTTATAGAGCAAAATGGCAGTTCTATATTTCTGAAGGTGAAATTGAAAAGGTATTAACTGAAGAACTCCAAGAAACAGTTATAATTCTTAACTTCATCATTAAATAGCTTTGTGACTTTGGAGACCTAGTTTAATCTCAGAATTTAATTTTTCCATTTATACCCCCAATGTAATCCCTATTCAGAACTCCTGTGAAAATTAGTATAGGTTATATATAGAAAGCATATAAGAATCTCTCCAGAGATTGCATTTACTATGCAATAAATAAATATTTACTACATTATTCAATAAGTAATTGTTATTGCTTTTTCTTTAGTCCAGTTGAGAACAGAAATGTTTTTCCAATAAAAGTTTAGTGCATTTGTGAATAGAATACAGCAGAATCTCAGACTATACACTTAGCAGTTATTTCATACACATGGTAATGCACAAATGGTGATATTTTCAACTAATTAAATTTAATTAATTGGGTTTCATCACCCTAGGAATATTTTGGAGTAAATAACTAGCACTGTACATTAACCTTAGATAATATTGTCATGGAAGATGAGAAACATAGGGATATTTTTGCTACAGAGCTCTCCCTTTTCAGTATCCTATCTTAGTCATTAATTGCTCATGATGCTCTTTGTTAATTTGACTCCTGATCTTTTGTGACACATTTTTGTTGAGCGACATACATTAGGATCCTCTGGTACAGTTGGAGACATTTTAAGCATACCAGCAGTCATTAAGTGTGGTTTCCACCGTTTTATGTTGTTTCTTAGTAACTATTTCCACATGATTTTCAAATCCTGATTCTGAAATGAATAAACGTATTTGGTTACTAGTAGGAAAAATTTAAAGTGCACTTATAAGTAAACTGAGGTCTCTCATTTCTCGAAACAGTTCTGTGGCTTTTGTAATAATACATGTTTTTGAAAATGGTTATCCTAATGAAATTATATTCACCCTTTAGGAAGAACTGCCATGTCAGTTACAGAGACATAGATGGATTTAGAGGAAAAAAATCATATTCAGTGATTTAAGTTCAGAAAGACAAGTGGCACATGTATTCTCTCTTATGCAGGGGAGCCATTCCATTGTGTAACTCAATTTAATGATTAGTAGATAGTTTAACAAAATGAATATGAGGAAATTGGAGCATATTTGACTGCAATGACTGAAGTCTAGTGGGAGGAGTTGGAAGAATGGAAAGAGGAATGGTGGGTAAGTACCATTATAAGAGTCAATGCACATATATAAAAATGGAACTGGAAAATTTGAAGAGACTTCTAGGGGAAGGAATAGGTGGGATACAAGGAAAATGATGGGAGGGGTGACTGATCAAAATATGTTGTACATATAAATGAAAACATACAACTAGTGTTGTAGAATGTATTTAAGGTTTAGTAAGATGAGAGTGTCTGATTCAACCTGAACATGTAAATGAACATTAGTACAGGAAAAATGGAATGAACTTTTACCATATTTTTCAAATTCCTACTCTTTTTCTCTGGTACTGTGTACAGACTAGCATAAACAATTTTAAATGAAATAATTTGTAAAGAACGCCATCATAACTGTAACTTCTTAAGGACAAGTTCATAAGCATGGCTAACCAACTATTGGTTCATGTATTGGTTAGATAATAATTCTGTGTGATCTGATGGCTTAGTTTTCACTAGTCCATGATCTTTCCACATGCTATACAGTAACTCCCTTTCTTCATATGTTCAGATACAGCTATAACTTTGGCCAACATGCATGTATCTATTTTTTTATTGTTTGTAAATGAATAGAAAACATGTACCATTTTTGAAACCTGTCAATGTAGCAGGAAAATAAACTCAATCTATGAATATAAATGTCATGAAAAATAGTGTGGTTCAGCACACCTGAAAAAATTAGAGTTCTCTGTTCCCTTTCAGAAGGACAATTCTCTACCAGTGGAGCTATAAAAGGCCAGGAGTAATGATCAAGAGTATTGTATATAAAAACAATGAACAGTTTAAAATTTACAAATTTGTACTTAAAGTTGGAATGTCTAAATACATTCATGTTTATTTGAACAGCTTCTCTATACCCACTGTGAACTTAGAAAATCTCTGATGGTGTATTTTCCAGTACTACAGTTTTATTTGGTTCTTTTACGTTTTTGAGTGTCATTCTCTATTTTGAATTTAATGTGACATAAATATTTATGTCTTTAAATATCATTATAAAGCTTTTTAAAAAAATTATTAATGTGAAGTTCCTGGTTTTAACAGAACCAGTCTGTCTTAGTAATTTTTTTCCACTACCAATGTG
Organism: Perognathus longimembris pacificus; assembly: GCF_023159225.1. Taxonomy (NCBI): domain Eukaryota; kingdom Metazoa; phylum Chordata; class Mammalia; order Rodentia; family Heteromyidae; genus Perognathus; species Perognathus longimembris. The sequence goes on from NC_063165.1 coordinate 35,313,993, forward strand.
GAGCAATGTTTTGTTTTGTTTTGTTTACATGCATATTAATTGTGAAGTCAATATTATGAATTATTGGAGAGGACTTTGGATTCTGTTATATTCCCTTAAAGGGTGTTTTAGTTTGCTTGCTTATTTGTTCATTTTATGAGGCAGTTAATTTAAAACGTGTCTTTTCTTCCATGGGAAAGCTGAAATTTCTGTTGAGATCTTAGTTGTCTCTCAGGAGTCAGTACTGTAAAGCTGAGTTCTTCTAGACACCAGGCAAAAAATGTATATATATAGCAATTATCCCACTTCTCCCTCCTCTTTTAGGATTTACCCCTTATTCTCATGTGCTATGGTATTTCACATGTAAGTTTGCAAGTCAGTAAGACTGTATACCTCATACCTTTGCATATTTTGAAAGCGTTGGAGAGAAACCAAAGCGTTGGAGAGGAGTTGAAAGAGAAAATTTGTAAATTATATTGAATGATTTGGATCTCATTTTCTGATTTTACAAGATATGGCTAGAGGGAAGGAGGCAAGAAAAGAGGAAGAACAGATAGATTAAAAGAAAAAAGTGAGAGGAAAGAGAGAAAGGGAAGATGGGATGAGTGAGGGAAGGAAGAAAGGAAGGAAGGAAGGAAGGAAGGAAGGAAGGAAGGAAGGAAGGAAGGAAGGAAGGGAAAAAGGAAGGAAGGAAAGAGGGAGAGAGGGAGGGGAGGGAAGGAAGGAGGGAGGGAGGGAGGGAAGAAGGGAGGGAAGAAGGGAGGCAGGGAGGCGGAAGGAAGTGAAGGAGGAAGGAATGAAGGATGGAAGGAAGGAATGAAGGAAGGATGGGACAAAGTAAACTAAAATAGTAAGAACTGGGATGAAATATACCTTTTGCAACTCCTTGATGATTTTTTAAAAGGTATTTATGGTTCTTTCTATCCACAGGAAATAATGAACATATTTCTGTCAAGAAATAGCATAATTGGTAGGATAAACAACATGTCAGTGAAAGCTAGAACACAAGGTTTTAGGGGTTAAATTATAATAAAAATTGTGAAACAAGACCAGGATAAAACATTTTTTAATTTTCTAGTCAGAAACAGGTAGGATTTGCAGAATTAGAAACAAAGTTTACAAGATATCATGCCTAATTCTAATTACATAATGCACACAAAATGGATTTTCCCATAAATGTGTTTGTAAGTCCTGCTGGGGGGAGCAAACTTTTAGTTATGCAAAGTTACACCCACTCCTCTAGGAAAGGCTGATTGAGACTGAGTCATTATCTGCCACACTTCTAACACCAGATGTAATATAACATTCTGTAGATAGGACTGTGAATTATGAGAGTGAGAATTAACAGACACATTTGGATAGCAAATCTCACACCTACTTGACGTTATTGATGGTTTCCAGATCACCCTTGAGTAGTCCTAGTTTTATTCCCAGGGATTCTTCTGAGATTCATTCAGCCTTTTATGAATTAATTTCTTCAGTTTGTTCTGGTTGGGAAAGGCATTGTACATATGTATGAATCTCTAATTCGAGTAGGAATTAATTTCTCAAATTGCGTTCTTTTTTGCAAGACGCTAGATCATGGCAGCACTGAATACTTAACTTTAAATCTGTCAGAATCTGATTTGCCATCCTTTTCTTTGTAATTAACAGGAATAAAGTGCCCTTGTTCAACCTAATAGAAACTTATCTTTATGCAGTAAAAATAGGGCAACATCTAGTACCTTAATTTTAGTATCCCCTTAGTTGAGTGCTACTCTTTCCTTCTTAGTTAGTAACTTTTGAATAATTTTTATTTTAGTAACACGACCTATTTAAAAGGAAAACTGGTAATAGAGAATAAGTATGTTTTCATTTTATTTACTCAATTATATTTCAATTTGATTTTCAGAGTTGGTTCATACATCCCCATTTCTGATCACATAAACGTGTACTTATAGATTGTTTTCTTTAATTACCTTACTCAAAAACATCTTGACATAGTAATATGTTCTCTTTAACATCAGTCAGTTCTGATGTCATCTTTCTCTGATTTCCCCTTCTATCATCCATGTTCTATGGCCTTTCATGGTGATTAGATCCTTACAAACTAGAACTTTTGTTCCTTTCATCTCACATTTTTAAAATTTTATTTAGCAAGATACTACTGTAGACTTACCCACAAACTGGTAAGCATAGTTGGAAAAAAGACAACCTCAACTATTATGACTAAATTCATACAAATTGTACAATGACAACTCTCAGGAGAGTACTTAGCACTCTCCAGGAATGCTGAAATTGACTGCTAGAAAATCCCTTTCTCATATGCTGTGTCTCTCGCTTAAACATTTGTGTTTATAGAGCATGAATGAGTGCTATCCATAGAGATTGTACACTACATTCTATTTCCTATATCTTTTCCCAAATTAAAGACCTGAGAAGCCTTTAATTCAACTAAGCCAACACCCAGTTGGAATCTTTATCTTTAATAAGTTGAGGTGACTCTCTAAATCTACTCTACATTCAGAAGATTGCAGTGCAGGTCAATACCACAGTTGACATATCAATTACTGCTAAATTACCAACTCCATAGTCACGTTATGATTGTGCACCTGTAAGTCTATAACTACAGGAGTCCCTAAATACCACAAGTAGTGTTAGGTTTTAGCACATTTGGTTTTGCTGTCAGTAATGGAGAAAGTTTCCTTTGAGGATTTTGCAATTAACTCAGAGCATATTCTGTTTTTCAAACAACTTCGAATAGATGATGCAGTCTTTGTTACAAGAATTGTGGTTCTCTTCTGTTACCTGCCCTCCTATAATTTTGAGTTAAAGATATAATTAGGTGCTGAAGAGACCTGCAGATCTCACTCCGTGTAAACTCCTCTGTGGTGCTCAGGAAGCAGCTTCGTGTTTATGTGTGTGCTCTAGCTTGTTCCATAAAGCAATTCTTAAACTAAATTGAGAAATTATGTGGGAAAAATTATGAGAATATACCTTCTCTGGTTACCCAAGAGGAGGTTATGCTTGATTAAATTGCTCCCAGAAAATAAGGTTAAGAGCTAAGAGAGAGATTCACAGCGGTCATATGTAACTTCTTTCATAATGCGTCTTTTTTTTCTCAGAAACAAATGAAAATATTTGAATGTGAGCCTTTCTTTGTTTAAAAACAGAATAAAGAAATTCATTATTCTGGCATTTACATTCAAAAGTAGTTTCACAGTTGGGAATGTGTGGTATCCATCTAACTACTTAGAAAGTGAAGAAATTTGTAACAATAGACAGCAGATACCTAACACATTTAAAGAGTTTAATATCTCATTTATAATTTATTTTTAAGACTGAATGGTGCAACTTTTTTTTTTTTTTTTTTTTTTACCAGTCCTGGGCCTTGGACTCAGGGCCTGAGCACTGCCCCTGGCTTCCTTTTGCTCAAGGCTAGCACTCTGCCACTTGAGCCACAGTGCCACTTCTGGCCGTTTTCTATTCATATGGTGCTGAGGAATCGAACCCAGAGCTTCATGTATGCTCGGCCAGCACTGTGGCCACTAGGCCATATTCCCAGCCATTGGTGCAACTTTTAATTTTTGTTGCACATAGAAATGCTTTACAGGTTACAGGAAGTCTACTGTACAGATAAAGAATACTGCAGGACAGGTGAACAAATATCTGCCTGTCTAAAGCTGCAGTTGGTGGATTCAGCTCAGCCTACATAGCACTGACTTGTTTTCACATAGCCAGGGTTGCCTACTCAGTGTCTGCTGTAGCTGAAAACCTGGCAAGGCATTTTCTAACCTACTTTTTTCCTCTTAGAGGGTGTTTGCTTTCGCTTCCAGTAGGCAGAAAGAGGTTGTTTTGAAGCCTGGATTTTAATGTAAACCATCAAGCAAAGTCTATTAATGCAGAAAAGTTGAAGTTTATAGTCTCCTCAAGGAATATATTTACAAATGGTACAGATAACTCTATATGATATCCTTTATGTGAATTTAGTTTCTTTGCTAGCAACATTTAATATGAGATTGAAAAAACACTCTGGTTGCTCTGAGATGAAGTTATTCAGATAAATCCACAAAAATAAAACTGTAAATTGCAATATGTGTTCTGTTCATCTGTTTCAGTTGTGTACTTTCTTGAAACAAATTTGTTGGCTAAGTTAGCATTCCCTTCTTAAACAGCCTTTGCATAGTAGGTAAAAAATAAACATAACTTCTCCTTAACTGAGGTATACATTTTAAATACAGAAGACTGAATCACACATACAATTTGGTAGGTAGGTTTTTTTAGCATTAAAAACAAATTGTAAATTTCATGATCAGCAAGATATTAGATTATTTGGGTACGTTTAAGAAGGTCTTTTCGAAATGTCACTGATTCATGACAAACTTATAATATCTTAATATCTACCATGGTTTCTCTCCCTTTCTCAATTTTACTCTCTATGTCTAATTTTTCTCTGTGTGTGTCTCTTGTTTCTCTCTATCTCACTCTATGTGTACTACATTATGAGCAATTTCACCATGCTCAAAATTGTCTCATTAAACATCAGAATTCTTTAAGCCTACTATTTCTACTTTAGGGTCACACTTCTTGTCAGTGTTATTATACTTGCAATTTACATATCTCCATTTTCAAAACATGAATTTATTTGGATCTCTCTCTCTTTCTCTCTCTCTCTCTGTCTCTCTCTCTCTGTCTCTGTGTGTGTGTGTGTGTGTGTGTGTGTGTGTGTGTGTATGTGTGTTACTTGGGATGAAACCCAGGCTCTGCCACATTTTGAGCATGAGGTCAGCCATTGAGCTCCATCTCCTGCTCAAGGATGGCCTTCTATTTCAGCAACCTTCAGCCTTTCCCCAAAGTCTCAGCCACGTGACTAGTCTAGTAGAATTTTTGAATCTTCATTTTCTGAAGTCTTCTGGTAGGCGACAAACTGTTGCTGATCTTCTCACTGACGGAGCTACTTCACTTCACCTCCTACATAGCATGGTTCCTTGCTTATCTCTGGCTTTCCCTTATACCTACTTAACCTCCAATCACTAGAATTCCTTGAGCCTTACATGGCATGTTTATATACCGCCATTCACAATTATGGTTCTTATTGTTTCAGATCTAGTGATGATCAGGTATATGTTTCCATATCAAAATATTTCCCTGGTATCTATCTAGGGTGTTTAAAAAATATTCAGTGGAAAGCCTAAATTACTTTGAACACTTGATAGCTTCTGTACTAAGACTAAATATATCCTGATGACCATTCTACAGTCTTCTTAAGGTGCTCACCTTTACAATCTTCCCCATCTCTGTTAAGTAAAGCATTGAAATATATTTAGCTGCCCAGGGTAGAAATCTGGGAATCATTTGTTTACTCTGTGTACTCATTCAGTCTCCAAGTCCAGCATATCTACTGCTGATTTATGTCTTTTATTTTATTTTTATTTTTTGTCAGTTATGGGGCTTGAACTTGATTTATGTGTTGTAGATATTATGTCCACTAGCCAAAATGAAAATATTTTATATGCATTTGTGTGGGTTTCATATATAAATGTTTACATACACATACATAATGTATAATGCACATTGCTTCCATAAAATATACTTAAATGTTATGTATATTAATATATAAAAAATTTACATATGATATTGAAAAGAAATACTACCTTTTAGACATATGTATTATATAGGTATTTCCTAATGCTTGTCATTATTTTCAGAAGTTTTGTGTTCATTTGCTACCTATTATCCTCAAAGAACAAACTTTAGCATTTCAATCTACACAATTTTTTTTTGCTGGATATACAATTCTATTTGAAATGACTTTTTTCTTTTAATATTTTAAAGATGTTGACTTTCTGCCTTCTTGCTTCAGTAGCATCTCATTAGAGGACTGAAACAATTTCAATCATTATTGTCCTCTATGTGATAAATCAATTGTCTCTTGCTGATTGCGAGATTTTTTTCCTTGTTTTTTATTAAGTTTGACTATGATGCTTTTAGGCCTTGCATTGTTCCATTTAAGCATCTTGTATTTGCTAAATTTCTCAAACCTCAACACTTCTGCCTTCCCAGTCTGAGAAAAATTGACCATTATATTATTTGCCGTCTTCTTTCAATACTCTTACTTTTAGACTCAAAGTCATTGCTTTTATTTATTTATTTTATTTTTGGTACTGGTCCTGAGGTTTGAACTCAGGGCCTGGGTTCTGTCCCCGAGCTTTCCTGCTCAAGACTAGCCTCTACCACTTGAACCTTTTCTCAACTTCCAGATTTTTTGGTGCCTCATTAGCTAGGATTACAGGCATGAACCAGCAACTCCCGGATCAAAGCTGCCTGTAATTAGTAGTTTTTATATATAATCTCAGGTTCTTGAAACATTGTTAATTTTTTAAAATCATTTTTTTGTCTCTCTGTTATTCAGATATATGATCATTTGAGATATTGTGTGTGTGTGTGTGTGTGTGTGTGTGTGTGTGTGTATACTGTGAAATCTGAAGTAAATACTACATGGTGGTTTGAAACACAAGCAGAATATTGAGCCTTTAACCTCACAGAAAATCAGAGAGCTCAGAACCAAATCCTTCCAAAATCTGGCTTCCTTGTGGCAGTCAGCTGGGATTTTTGAGGGGCATAGTAGGCTAACCTATAGCAAAAAAGTGCATGTCAGGGGAGATGTTTTCTTTTTCTCATATATAGCAGAAAGCCTGACTTCATGTTTTTGTTTGTTGTAAGAATTCTGTGTGGTTGCTTGAAACCCCTTGTGTATATGAAATAAAATTTCACATAAAATTTATTTTCTACGAACAATGTATTAAGTGCTTAGGAGCTAGAGAAACCCTGTCATTTGTTTCCTTGGTCCTACAAAGTAATTCAGGAGAACCGCTTTTGAGGGATTCTTCCCTTTGTTTCTAGTGTGATGGAAAGAAGGCACCAGAGAGTGAAATCATCTTGTCTGATGGATGGGATTCTGCTCAGCCTGTGACAGTACATAACTCCTGTCATTGCCCTCTTGGTTGACCCTCCAGAGAGGCTGAAAGTAGCATAACCTTAAGACTGAAGTTTCAAATTTTATTATTTAGTTATTTTTGCAAGTGCTGTTTATAATAGAAAACACCAGCAGCCTTCAGGTGGCAAAGAGGAAATTGTCTTTTAGTCAGAAATTTGTAACAAAATTGGTGAAATTAGGTTGCTAAATGCTAAAACACAAGTACTCTTCACACATGCGCACACACACACACACACACACACACGAACCATAGAAGTTTTGTTTTTCAAACCCCAAAGTGTATTCATAGCCATAACTTATCCTTTAATTAATTAATTGATCAATCAATCGTTATTTTGTGTGTGTTCCTTCTCAGTCCCTAAGCACTGGTCCTGAGCTTCTTTTGTTCAAGGTTAGTGCTCTACCACTTGAATAACAGCTCCACTTCCAACTATTTTTGGTACTTTATTGAAGATAAAGAGCCTCATGAACTTTCCTGCCTGGGCTGGCTTCAAACTGATGTCTTCAGAACTCAGCCTCCTGAGTGGATAGGATCACAGGCATGAGCCGCCAGTACCCTGCCCATTATGTACTTTTACATGTTATTTCCTAAATGTAAAGGAATTGAGACAGACTTAGATTATTCATAGTTTAATTCTATTCAACATTTAACACAATAAGAAGAAAACTTTGATTTCACTAATTGAATTAATGTTTTTTCTTTCACTTCACTAACAAGATAAATGTATTTATTTTCCTTTTTGAAGCATGGACAGTGCTGGCACTAGCCATAAGGTTCTATGTTGAAGAGACATGGTGAAGAATTAAAAGGTCTTAAAAATGAGTGCTTTAAAGATAAAAGTGGTGTTTAGATCTGAACTAGTAGGTTTCTCACCTATCTTTTCAAAGAAAAGTAATTCTCTAAACCCAGATTATATGCATATTTTAAATTGTATCTTATTTTTTGTTTACTGAGTTTCTACACATATTAGCCCAGGTGAACTAAGAGGCAGAGTGGCATGTAGTTAAGAATGAGAGATTTTGTTTTCTATGTACTACAAATTAAACCAGGACCATGTTCATGCTACCCAAGTACTCTACCACTGCCCAGTAGAGTGCTCCCATACTTTCTCCTTCTTTTCTTTACAATATCAGTCTGTTACTATTTAAGCTAATTGATCTTATGTTAAATACATACAACTTGTACTCTTGGCTCCCCAGAATAATACGTTTATTGGCTTCTTCACTGTTTTCTGAATTATACCTAAAAGTTCTACAGCCAGTGAGATCATTATTTAATAGGTTTCAGAAATACAGACTAGTCCATTCTGAAGAATGTTATAAATTGAATTTAATGAAATTGAATGAAAAGCAGAATTGTTTTACTAATACTAATTTATATTACTTTTCTATGAATTACTGTTTTTAAAATACTAATTTATATTATTAAGGAAAATAGATTTACAAATTTGCAAGGAGGAGCTCTTTAAAACAGATTGCGGAAGAAGGCAGACACATGGAGAGAGGAAGGGTGAGCAGATGCCGTCAAAATATTCAAAGCTCATGTGTGAAAGTGGAACCTGGTGATTTGAGAGGCTGGGTGAGGTGAGGAGAAATGAGGAAGAATGATGAAAGGGATGATGACGCACCGTCCTCACAAACTTACATGTTGATCGAAACCCCTTTATATACAGCTACTTAAAGATAATTTTAAAAATTAAAAATAAATGTAAAAATGAAGGATTGATTATGAAAAGTTGAATTCTCCAGGCTATTACTATTGTTGTTCATACAGAATCTGTCCCTGTCAGGCAAACTTGTCATTTTAAAACACCAGAAAGGCCAGTCCATTTTGGATCTCATTACATGGCTAAAGCCTGGCCAGAATCAGGCTAAACCGAAGAAATCTGAGTGATTCTGCTGTGCATCTTTCCTGATGGATCTGCAGAGACTGGCCTACATAGTAAAACAAAAGATCTACTTTAACTACACTGTGCATAATAGTTCTTTTTTTCTCAGAAAATAAGCTGCTAATTTGATGGTGTCGGTTTCTCAATTTATGACTAAAATTTGTGGTCAAGAATTTCTGTGTGAGTCATTAACTTTACAAGACAAAATGGTGAGATCATTTAGGAAAAATTTTGCCCTAAAATATTGCCGTTTTGGCTACCTGGCCCAAAATCATATTGGTCTTTATGGAATACACTTATTTGCCCATTGTCCCACATCCCTTCTCCCCTCTCTCCCAGACAATCACTCAATCTAAAGAATTGGTAGAAAAGCAGCTAGAGTTCAAATGCACAAATGTATTCATTTTATTACCCAATCTTTGATTTTCAGGAAGAATTCTTCATTTCAGTATTAGCAAAGCACCTCTCGTTTCTGCCCTCTAGTGGAAGATAGTGCACATCATATAGGTTATTTCTTCAGTGCAATGAACTAAATGCCATCAGAATTTATGTCTTAGTCATTCACTCATTTCTCCTCTCATTCATTAATAATAAATTTGTGAAATGCTATGTATTATGAAGGGCTTACTATGTGTTAGGCATTAAAATGACCTGTGGAAGAATGAAGAAGGAGCAAGAGCAGAGGGAGTCAGATGACGTAACAGAGGTTTTAGAAGGACTTTATGATTCATCATTCACAATGTTATGTGCTATAGATGTTATAGAAATCCAGGACAACTCCTAGGTGCCCTGTTTGACTACCTCTACTGTAAGTTGATTTAATAACCAAGTAGAGAATGTAACAGGAAAAGATATCTGTAGATGATAGGGAGCAGCAAGTAAAGAAATAATTCATTCAGTTCAAGTGCATTATTGAGTCTGAACCACAGAAGCACAGTCAGGGATGGATATTCAGGCTCAAAAAAGGATATGGTTAATGTAGTCTTAATAGCTGGGTAGGCAGAGAAAAAGATGAGTCACTAACAGAAAGACAGAGGAACAGCAAGAGAGCAAGATACACCCTGGAGTTCAAGCAGAGAGTGAAAATAGAGAACAACCATGAAAATAAGTTATTTTGGGGTAAAGGGTGAAATGAACTTCAAAACAATGAAACCTTTTATTAGCTTTATAAATTACAATATACTAAAAGCCAGAGTTTAGCCTGTCTGGAATTTCAGAATACTTGCTTACTAAGTTATAAATACAGTGTACTAAGCTACAGGTTCTTACAAATTCTCTTAATGTCTCTTTATCATCTTTCTCCTTATTTTGAATTTTTGCTTGAACTGTGGGCCTGGGTGAATACCCTGAGCCTCTTTGTCCTCAAGAAGAGTGTGTTACCACTTGAACCACAGCACCACTTCTGGCTTTTTTTCTGAGAAGTTTGGGAGATATGAGTCTCATGGACTTTTCTGTCCAAGTGGCCATCATATGTCAGTGCATGTTTCATATAAGAAAACACAACCTTATAAGAAAATGTAGGAATAGGAATGTTAAAAGTCAGACCATTGAGGGTTTGCTACACTAGATGAAGAACTTCCATTTTATAACAATTGGGAATACAAATGAAGAATAGCCATAATCAGGATACTGACGATATTTTTATCAGCTTAATGTAAATGTTATATTATATAGTGATCACAACCCAAACCATAAAATACATAAATCTTGGTGATTTTCAATGATTCAAAGATGAGTGAATCAAATTCCTACTAGTTTTTTATTAATATGTACCATTATAAGACAAAGATCATCTTATTTTTTAAATTTGTAAGAAGCTAGTTGAAAAAGATTTCCCAAACCCAGGGTTTCTCAAGCAGTATCAAAATGTTTTCAGTACCATGAAAACCTGAGGCTATTCATACACAGTACACCAGGGTCAAGACAATGAAGAGAGAGGACAGAAGCAGAATCATTAACATCCAACGGCATCTGTACACAGGGCTCATTATCCCCAGGTGCTCAGGTTAATATGCTTTCAATGGAAACATGTGGAATAAACAGCTGTCAAGGAGATGTTCCCAGAGAATGAAAGCTTTGCTCAGCCAGAGAAACCATTGGCAAGTTAGTGAACCGACACATGCTAATATCCTAGGAAAGCAAGTATTTTTCATTAAGCCAAGCAAATATTTTTGGCCGAACCCACAGACAAAATTAAAATCAGAAAGTATTTTTGGGAGTAAGAAGTCCTGGAAACATTCTGAAACATTCACAGAAGGTTCCATAAATATTTGTCCTAAGATAAATATATAATAGCATTTTGGTTTATTGTCCAGATTTTACTTACCAAATCTTGAGTTATTAAAATAAACTACACCTGGCCTCACCTGTGGGAATAGAAATAAGAGTAGATATATTCTAGCATATTCTAGTAGACATATTTGAGTCCTGTATCACCAATGCACCATGAAAGAAAAAAAAATACTGTGGATGGTGCATTCAAATGCTGGTGTATACAATTAGAGAGGCCTGTCCCTAGCCAAAAAATGCCCATGTGTTTAGCCTAGAGAACAACAATAATTTATATTAGAAAGAAAATTTATTATTATACGCCCAAAATGAACCCAGTAGACAATTTAGTTTGTTTGTGAAATTACAGACATAGAACTATAGAGTATGTTTATGTGTGTATGCATGTGTGTGTGCACACTCACATTTCGACAAAGACAGTAACACCTTTGCATATAGCAAAAAAAATTCCAATTTGCATCTTAGAATAAAAAAATAAATCCAACATATGGACAACCAAGAAATATCAAACTTGGTATTTAGTGCTTGGTTATAGGAAGAGACCCTATGTTCAATCCCCAACAAAACACACACACATACACAACCAAGGCAGATAAGTATAGAGTACATGTCATTTAGCTATCATTTTATTTACTCACTCAACAAATATAACGTATACTACCCATCATGATCATCTAATAATTATCATGATATTAAGTTACATATTTATTAATCTTGGTTTTAGGCTAAATAATATAAAATTATCTGCAAATGATTATTTTGCATCAAAGTTTCTACCTCAAAATTTTAATCATGATACTTAATTTATTACTGAATACTTTGATAAATATTACTTGTATTCTGTATAAAGATATTTTAAGAAAAGCACGGCATTATTATGAACCAAAGTAACGTAACAGGAAAAAGTTGTTACTCTTGTACAGATTAGCACAAATCATTTTAATTCACCAAAAGAGTAGATCTTCAAAATCCGAGTCAAGACTGGCACCAGTGGCTCACATCTCTAACCCTAGCTAACCAGAAGGCTGAGATTTGAGGATTGTGGTTCAAAGCCAGCTTGGACAGGAAATCCATGAGATTCTTATCTCCAACAAATTACCAAAGAAGCCAAAAGTGCAGATGTGGCTCAACTGGTAGATCACTAGCCTTGAGCAATAGAAGCTCAGGGATGGAATCCAGGCTCTCAGTTCAAACCTCAGGACCAGCAAATAAGAGTCAAGCAAGTGTTTGCTCCCTTTAATGATTTACTTACTGCCAAATTGACAAGAAGGTAAAATTTTCTTATCAGCAAATTACTGCCAATAAAACTTGTGAGATTGAACAATAATTTTTAACTGGATCATTAGAAGGGGTTAATCTATTTTCAGTGACTTTGAATTTCTCTAAATTTGATGGTTTTAAATGAAAGCATTGATCGCCCCATGCTTCATAACTCAGCGTCCTCCAGGGCGGTCCTTACTGTGAGCATCCACTGGAGAGAGACTAGTCTGGCTTATTGAATGGAGATCTTAATATAGTGATACTTGCTTCTAAAGCTCAGCTTGATTTTTTTAATGCTTTTATGCTTGGAGGATGCTTACTGTACTCAGCTATTTGAGGTGTTGTAATGCTTGCTAAACTTTCACATAAATTGCTATTCTTTCAATAAGACTATTGTACAACTTATAAAGGCTGATATATTTTCTACCTTCCAAATAGGCATTCAACAAATTTCAATTGTGCTTTCATATTATTCTTAACTGTGACTCAATAATTCTTCATAAAGAAGGAGAGAGTAGAAGGAAAGAAAACTGCATGACAAAATCCATACTAGAAGAAATTAGAATTTGTTTTTTCTAATAAATGGAGAATGTATCTTACATCATTTTAAATTCTCATCTTAAGCATTTAACAAGTGTATATCTATTCTAATTGCATTGGGTTTTTTATTATGTAATTTGCCAAGGAAGAGGATGCATATACAGACAGTTAAATTAATTCACTGGTAGGGGCCATTTAGCAAGGTCAGCTTCTGTCAGTTAACCAATCCAAAAGCATTCTTAAAAAATTCAAATGGAAAGCTAGCATGAAGGAATAGCTTGTATTTATCTTTCAACATTAATTTTAAAATTGGTTAGCATAAGGCCTAAACTTTAAAATGTATAAAGTATATTTTAAAATAAATACTTGCATTAAAAGTAGGTCATTTTAAGAGTGAATTATTCACATTCTATCTCTTTAAGCAGAGCATAAAATGTTTATTTATTTATTTGTTCAGTTGTCCTGAGAGCCTAAGATTCAAAATAGGTTACCAGTGGAGGGAGAAGTTTGTTGTTGATTTTTTTGTCTAGTTTTGCAAGAGTTTCATCTTTAAGTCTGAAAAATAGGGAAATATTTTATTTGGGGAAAATTAGGTAAGCATTAAGTCATGAATTTTAAAGACATAATAACTAGTTTTATTTTTTTCTAAAAATATCTCATCATGCAATTTTTTTAATATGGATATTTTTATTTCCACTTACTTTATTTTATCATAAAATTAATGTACAGTGCGATTACAGTTACATAAGTCAAGTAATGAGTACATTTCTTTTTGTAACAGTGTAACTTCTTCCCTCCCACTGTCCCTCCTCCACAAATTGTATATCTCATTTTCAACATAATGTCTAGTGAGTATCACTGCTGTCATTGTCTTTTAGATCAGAAACATTCTTCCAAGTTAGATCCCCACAGGAGTTAGTCCCAATTGAGATTGTGGATAATTAAATACTTTTCACTGCAAGTAAATGACAGTTTAGGCTTCGATTCTAATGCAGTATCTGCTGTTGATTAGCTTCCTTGAACTTCCATTTGGCAGATCATCCATCTAATAGAAGGCCTAGATTAAAATCAAACTTATGCAGCCAATTTCATTTCCCTTCCTCCCAATTTATGTCAGAAGTTGATAAGAAGGAAATAAAGTTTTCTTCTCTCCATGTTCCTCTAATACTTATACAAGAGGAACCAAGAAGCACAATAAAGGACGGACAAATATTCTAGGAGTTGTAAGAGATCCCAAGAAAGGGGAACTGGAAACAGAAGAGCTCTCAAGTATTTGTTTCCTCTTGCTGACATTTCAGTCTCATAGCACTCATGTTTCTGCCATGACCAACACAAGTAACTCTCCTTTAGAGTAAGATTGAGGACAAAGGAGTAGCATTGAGGTTGTTTAATGTTAACCTCAATGACTCAGTGGCTTACAATTAGAAAAGAAAGTTGCTCAGGATTGCTAGTAATAGACTACTCATGGACTCTTTTTTCTAGGTTATCAAGATTTCCCAGATAAAGCCAATGATCAAAGGGCTTGAACTATAAAGTTTGGACCAGGTGGAAATGAAAAGCCAGGGAAAAAGAAACCTGCATTCAGATGCAAGTCCAATAGCAAAGATGGAACTTAATAAAAGGCAGAAATAAATGGAACTTTACCACAAAACTTATTGAGAATAATGGGGGTAGAACAAACCCTTTAAGGTGTATTTATGTTAATATGTGGGGCAATTTTAACAAAGAAAAGATAGGGAAAACAAAGGGGTAAGAAGATGACATGGGCAGGATAGAAATTAGTATATTGGTACATGATTAATGTAGCAACAAGTCATTTCTGTTTTGCGAATTAGGGGATTAAATGGAAACTAGATAATTACATAATGCTCCTTGATGATTTACAAATCTACAATTAAAGTGAAATAAGCCAGACCCAGAGAGACAAAGGTTGCCTGGTTTCCTTCATTTATGGTAGATAGCATGTACCTATAAATCTATAAGTAAACACATTGGGCAGTATGCAAGTGATTACAAATGAATGAAGTATAACAAACTCTATGGAGAACTCAAACAGTGTAATCTTTTAGAAAGGCTAGGCCCCAAAAAAATCAACACCCAGAAACAGGTAATCCAATAGGTGGAGTGGGGCGAAGGGGAGAGGGATAGGGCAATGAAAGGGGAAGGAAGGGAGAATGTAATCAAGAGTTCATTGTGTACACCACAAAATAAAGAAACATAAGAGAAGGGGAGGCTTGAAGGGGGGGGATGAGAATGATGAAGGGGGTATCACTGATCAAGATGCATTGCATTCATAAACTGCTTTGTTGAATGGCACCTTCTTTGTACAACTAAAGATAATTTAAAATTATTTTTAAAAAGACTTTAAGCCAAGTTGAATAATGGATTCAACAGCAACCATTTTCTTGTTAATGATATTTCATACCACAAAAGCCTCCCAGGAAAATGGGCTGATGACTATTAAAGGGGGGAAAATGAGATCGTTCAACAGGTATACAAGTCTATCATTGGAGTGCCACTGTTGAGAAAAATTTCATTCTAAATAATGCTGAATGTTCTAAATCAGTGTTTCTCAACACATGCATTATCTTTAAGAAATTATATACATATATAACTTATGGATATTGTCAATATTTTGTTTCAGTAAAACTTGTGTACAGAGTGCTGAGATTTTCATTTCTTAGAATCTGCTACGGTATGGTAATAGGTACCGCTCTATTTTCATATTGAAGCATATATTGTACTTTGATGATTTAAGGTGAAAAAAGCAAATATATATGTATTGTCCCTTGGACAATAGGGACAATGATATTCATCTAGAGATAGCTGGTTTTCAGGTGATTCATTCTCTTAATAACAGGACAATAGCTATGACCTTGTATGACAAACTGAAAGGGATAGGTTATAGTCAACATGTTTTCAAGTTGGATGAATCTATCAGTGGAATATTCAATGCCCTTAAAAAAAATGCTCATGGGCTGAGGATATGGCCTAGTGGCAAGAGTGCTTGCCTCTTATACATGAGGCCCTGGGTTCAATTCCCCAGCACCACATATACAGAAAATGGCCAGAAGTGGCGCTGTGGCTCAAGTGGTAGAGTGCTAGCCTTGAGCAAAAAGAAGCCAGGGACAGTGCTCAGACCCTGAGTCCAAGCCCCAGGACTGGCCAAAAAAAAAAAAAAAATGCTCACAAAATGTCAAAGCATGTCTTGATAACACAATTCTAAAATGAAGCGGGTATGTATTAAATGTTTAAATTTTTTTTCTCTCCAAGAACATTTCATCACCCAAAGAAAAAGTACTTTAAAGATGTGAGTGTAAAGGCACACTTATTCTGCCTTTAGGCATAATTCAATCTATCTTTTTGGACTAAATGCAAAGTACTTTCTTTGAACACAGTGCAGGCATAGGAAGAAAAAAACCTGCTGCTGTTAAACAGTGAAACTTGGCTATTTTTTTTATTCTTACTTGAACCACACAGTTGGGCTGCCATTTAATGATTTTACCTGTGTTATTATTTTTTTTACATTCCAGTCATACCAATAACACTTCAGAAAGTATATATAGTGTTGCTGTTATCTGTTCCTACCTCTCAGATCTCACTCCAGGGTACATTTTTAAGAAATTTTATTTGCCTACCAAAGTAGCTGTGGAATTTGAAGTTTGGGGAAGTGAGGTTTAAAAATGTACTACGTGGTTGGCAGCAAGTGGCCTCTCTTTCATATGTTCCCTTTACTGGTTCTAACTAACATCCTTATGTGGGCATTATGGGCAGTTTTCTTTATCTCACATTTTCTAGATGCCAAAGATTTGAGCCTCTGCTGTCCCTACCCATTCACACACATTCAGATAATGCCTGGATTTATGAGCCATGTAAAGTGACCAGGCTGGGCCTAGTGTTTGAGCTTCACCAAAGAGATCATGAAATAATGTTTGCTCAGGTTTGGTGCCAGTGAATCTCTTAGCCTATAGAACATTTGATAAGAAGTAAAAGTATTGTTTGTTCTTTTTTTTTTTTTTTTGTCGATCATGGGGCTCGAATCCCTCTTTCTTAGGTATACACTTTTATCTGTGATTCTTTATTTCCTGTGTACTTCCATTGGGATCCCACAGATAGTATACACATTTTTGCATTTATGTTTGTGTAAGGGAGGGGGCAGAGTTTGAGATGAATAATTGAGAAGAAGATAGGACATAGATTAGGAATTTAGGTTTTGTGCTCTCTGAATTTCCTCTCCATTTAAAGTTAAACATATTCTGCAATGGGATTGCTACCATCTTCACCATTTGCTGTACTGTACTGAATAGATCTTAGATTTTGTTGGCACTGGTCTTACTTTTGAAGCTCTCAGATGAGTAATGATGATCTTGGACCTTTGGTGAGGTCACACAAATGAAAAAATAAAGAATTTCTAGTATCTCCTCATCTATTCAGTAATAACCTTCACTTTAAATACAAAAAAAGCAGAGAAAAATGCTTTAAAGATAATGCAATTTATAACAGAATAATATATATCTTGAGTATCATAAATGCCTATGATTTCATTGTAGCAACTTTTGTATTATGGAATATAACACTATGAGAATATACAACAAAATTGGCTTTAATAATATAAGAAATATATACTTAACATTAAAAAGTCATATCTGAGCCCAAAGTGAAATTTTCAAATAACTGAATTTATTGTTGTACAGGCTTAGAGAAGACAGGAGCAGTTTTACCTCTTATGAGATCCTAAAAAGGAAAACAATGGGCATGAGGAACTTTTAGAAAATGGAAACGATTAGGAATGATTTATTTGGTAGTTGATTGAAATTTTTTATTAATAGTTCTCATTTCTTAAGCTGAAATTGCTATGCAGTGGATATCTAGATATTCTTAAAAGTTTATCTGGAAGAAACAACCATAGGGACTAAATGTAATCATCACTGACTTCACTAGCATCACTTTTATTTTCCTATATAGAAGAGTATAATAATTCTATCTAAATTTGTCAAACTAGTCATCGAAATAGAATGATTGGCATATATCAAACTAAACTGGCATCATTAGTTTGTACTTATTTTCAGCTAGTTGGGCTTATTGTTAGACATTTCCAAACTGTCATCCAACATATGTCAAACCATTTTGCTAGGTGTTCCATATAAAATAATATGGAAACTTTTCAAAAGGAAAACATTATGATAGCGGAACAATGTGATGTTATAATGAGTTACCAATGAAATTAAACACTCTTACTGTAGAGTGATTACTTTTCCTAGGAACAAACATAATCATTCAGAACTACAAGCACAAAAGTATAGAAAGAAAAGAATGACAAATAAGGGGAAAAAAAGATAAACTTAGAGATTTAATAGCTAAACTTTAAAAGTTCACTTTTACTAAATTAAATTCTGACTGGATTTCAACATCCTTGTAGTCATTATAAACAGTTTCCTAGTAGAATTTTAAAATCATTTCTAAGCAGAGTAATAAATGAAACCAAAAAAGTTTTGATATTTTAGGTTCTTGGTTAGACAACTAAGTATTTTAGCTTGATAATTTGGAAATCCTTTACGAATTAAATTTAAAATTACATGTAAGTATTAGTTATACATGTTATATTACTCTGCTGAACAGTACAGTATAGGAGAATGCACCGTGGTAACCAGAGTGTGACTTGTACAAGTCAGAATTATCTCACGAAATGGCTTTCTATAGATCACTTTATATTATTTGGTGTCTGATTACTCATGTGGAAAAAAATTTAGGGTTAAAATAATTAAGTAATACCTAAATTATGAGAGTCTGTACACGCACAACCATTCTCATGTTCATAAAATGATGAAGATGATTAAGATCATAAGACACTCACAATTATTAATCACATCATGATGCAGTATACTCTGGAAGCCTGAATAATGACCCTATCAGCATGCCATACTTCTACCTCAGGAACATGGAAAATCAATACATTATAGAAAGGATTTTTAGTATCTTAGTAGTTATGGACAGGGACATTGAGATGGGTTTTTTTTTGTACAGGTGGGTTCAATCTACCACATAAAAGCAGGGAACCACTGCAGCTGCAGTTGATGAGAAGACAGATATGGGGAACACAACTTTGAAGACAGAAGAAGAGCAGGTGACAGATGAGATGTGTATAGCTGCTAGAAATTGAAGAGTCAGGAACTGGCTCCACCCAGACAGCCTCCAGTTTCACCTCAGTAAGAGTCATGTCAGATTTCTGCTTTGTGTAAATTGTACAACAGGATATTTATATTGTGGGAGCCACTGTGTGTGGTCATTTGCCACAGCAGCAATAAAAATTAAGATTTCCGAAGCTTCCTGGTGAGTGCCTTAAACGAACTCATTTTGGCTTCCAGAAGCCCTAAGATATAAAGGTCAACAGTAGACTCCATTCACCCACGTGAAATTTGAGGTTTAGAATGATTAAGTAACTTCTCAAGCTCACAGATGATAAATAGTGAGGCCAGCAACGATCCCAGGCCTGTTGTGTCTGATTTAAAATGATGTACTTAAAATCCTCCTGTATTTAGAATCATTAAGTGTTTCTTATTTCATTTCCTTTGCTGTTTTCCAACCTTATTTTTCTTTGCTAATTGCAAGCTTGGAACAAATGCCAAAAAGGAAATCTCTCAAAGAACTTCACGTCCTGTAGAATAAAGTTGCTTCATATTTTGTGTAAAATTAATCTTATTTCCCTTACTAAAGTCACCAACATTCAATTTTCTCACCATCAAAGTGATTTTCTAATTATTATAAGGGAAAAATAAAATTCATGTCACCAGTCTGGCATACTCTCTCTATATAGCCGATCTAATTGATAATGGCCTTCCTGGAAAAACTTCCTTCCTTCCTTCCTTCTTTCTTTCTTTCTTTCCTCCTTCCTTCTTTCCTTCTTTCTTTCCTTCCTCTTTCCTTGCTTTTTGCCTTGCAAAGCAACAGCTGTGTCACCTAGAAGAAATGAAACAAGTTTTGCTCCCTCCTAAGAAATATACATTCAGTATATATTTGTCAGGAAACCACGCTTTTCCTTTACTCTTATAATGGCCCATCTACTTAACCTCACATTACCCGTTTTACAAATGTCAAATACTTTTTTGCTTGATTAATGTCTAATTCCTTTTATTCATTCATCCTGGAAGCAATTGCTTTGTCTAGGAGCTTTGGTATTTTATAACTCTATGAAAATGTCTATGTCATTGAAGTGACAGGCTCAAGAAGGTTGTTTGCTGTCACTGTACCTGATACCCACCCCAGTCCATCCCCCACTCCACATCAAGAAACTGAAGAAACCAGAAAGTAACCTAGTTCTTTCATTGTTCTTTGGTGCTAAAAGCCTTTGAAGCCACTTCAGGGCTGCCAGTCTCTCCCATTCTCTCTAAGCACAACAGCGTTTGCTAGAAATTGTAGTTCAACAGGAGAGTATAATGAGAAGGGTAAAAGCTGTTTTGTTCTGCAAAGGAAGAGAAAACATCAAGATGCAGTAAGGGAAAAAGAGAATCTGTGAAAGAGTAAGTTCTGGTTCAAAAACCCAAATGATTGTCTCAAAATCACGAAATGGAAGAGCAAGACACATCAACTTTCAGAAAAGGGAGAAACCAGAATAATGTAACTTTTGTTTGGAGAACTTGAGGTTGTATGTAAAGTGTGCAGAGTGGAGGAATGCCTTTGCATGTGCTAATTTTACATATAAAATTAGTATGATCAGCTTTCAATTTACTACCTGTAGACACTGCAAATAAATGATTATCTAGGATTGGATTGATGGTGGTTATCTATAAGTAAAAGAAACATCACGAGCACTGAAAATTATGTGAATACAGAATATGTTGTCTTAATGTATATAGTTTATATAAAGGGAAAATTTTCTTGTAGTTAATAGTTTTCACCTAGAATTTACCTTAAATTTATAAATTAGATCAGATAAAACATCATGGTTCAGTTTACAGTGGAACTACAACTCATACATCATGATTACAAAATATTATTTTATATCGTTGTCTTAAAAGACATTCAATATGGTTTAATAGGACTGTAGATATAGAGTGCTGGCTTAGCACATGTGAAATCCTGGGTTCATAGAATGTGCATACCCATGTGCGCTCTTTCTCTCTCTCTCCCTCTTTCTCTCTCTCTCTCTCTGTCACACACGCTCACACACACACACACACAAACACATTAACAATGGGTTACAATTACAATGAATGAATTTTGCTTCTTATTCTGTATTTTGCAAAGAAAGGAGGAAGAAGTGATAAGAGTGCAGGGAATAGAGAAGGAAAATTCACAATTAAACGCTGGCTTAAACAGGCTTTGGGAAGAGATTTCTGTCCTCCATCTCTGAGAAGGCCTGTCTGTTTTATGTCTCCCTCCATGTCTTCACTTTTGTTAGATTTGGTGTAGCAGTCACCACAAACATAGTTATGCATATTTTCTATCATTTACCATTTTACAAGGTCTTTTGAAATTGTAATATTCAGCACATTATCAGAACCAAATGAATAAGGTAGATAAGATTATCTTTAAGGAAGGTTGTACAGTAATTTATTATTAAGAGGCAAGTTTCTATCCTGACAAGATTACTTCTCAGTAGTTAGATATTCTGGTTGTCTAATTAAAAAGTGTGTGTGTGTGTGTGTGTGTGTGTGTGTTCATGATTATGACAAAGTGTAGGACATCAGAGACAAGAAGTAATCAAGTATAGTCCAAAGTAGGCCTTTAAATATGGGGAAAAAAATTAAGAGGGATGTTTTTCATTTCTTTATTTTCACTCCATTAACTATTATTTTATTAGTTAAACCCATAAAGAAAAGAAGACACATCAAGTACAAGTCCAACCCAAACCAAGAAAATCATCTGCTTATTTTCTTTAAGCAACAATGAGGGGTTCTTACTTAGAAAGAAGGACTTTTAAAAGGTCTCATAGTATATTGAAACAAGAAACTCATCTCTCTCTAGACACTAAATAGAAGGAATAAAACCTTTCCAGATATTCAAGATGTTAAGGAATTTTCTTTCACCACTCTTTTGTCTTTTTCTTTGAATCTACATGTATTTCTGCATTGACTACCACTATGTTTTACAATAATAAGACCTGTATGATGCAAATGTTTTTTACTCAGAAAAGAGCAATTTTAAATGTTTTTGCCTAATTAGTCTAATATTATTTTTCTTTAAAATAAATAGAATATAAAGCTCCTTGCTTGGATGGTCTGTTGTCTACATTCTTTATAAGAGGCTACATGCTCATTAAGTGCCACAGTGACATTTGCAGATGCAAATCTTTTGTCATGACATCACTACATTTGTGCTTGGCAGATCATGCCTCAGGTTTTCATTGTAAGATATAGTTGCTGGACCCATCTATGGTACAACAGGATTACTTGAGGCTTCTTTTTTGAAACAGGATGGTGAGCTATTCATTGCAAAATGCCTGTTCTGTGCCAGGATGACTGATGCCCTAATTTATTATCTACTTAGTGATAAAAGATATATACAATTGTTCCATTTTTATACTTTGTGAAGTAGAGGTATATAGCTTTTAAAAATGCATGCAAGGCCATACAACTAGGAGATCATGGTGCCAGCGTTTCAAATTAGAACATCTGAATATCAGAAATGGAATTGTTCCCAACAATCTACCACATTTTTCGCCATCCTTCTTGTCACAGCAGCTAAAACAGAAATCACTACTATGAGGATGTTTTTCTGAAGACTGAGTATGTGTGTACTGTGCTAAGAATTTCAGGACTCAGATCTCCACACTAAACATTGCACATGGTCACATTTAATTATTGCTAAATTTGATAGCCATGTCATTATTCGGCTGTGTTCATTTGTGAAATGGCTTTTCATTGTTGATCTTTTCATTATTATAATATACTTCCATTTTCCTGTTATAATATAGACAATTGTTACATGAGATATCAGTTTTATTTCACTAGAGAAGATTCCAAGATTATTCCACTTTTTTTTATTCTTCAATGCTTTGAGCTTAGAGTTGCTCTTTCTACTAAAGAATGGCAAATAGGGTAAAGCAATCCAGTTAAGCACTCTATTGTAAATATATACTAATATGTAAAGGATGGATCACTTTTCTTTTTCATACCCTCTTTCTATCACCTCTTTTTTTCTCTGTATTTTAGAATTCTGCATTTTTAAGAAGAAATTGAGTGATTAGGTAACATTTGGTTTTAAATCAGTCTTTCCTTTAAAAACATTTTCCTCTCCAACTTCAGCAAATACAGAGGAAGTACTGAATGAACATTTATAAAATAATGGAGGTTAAGGAAATGCTTTATTATGAGTACTATTGCATGTCATAGTATGGATATTCAGAAAAAGGATTCTCTTTACTATATCATTTGTGCCAGGGTTCCCCAAAACTGCACCACTTTATCTAGCATATCACTCCCCACAGTTTCTGTTACTCATAGTCAACTGTGATTCAACCCTATTAAATGGAAATTTTCAGGAACAATTCATAAGCTTTAAATTACATGTCAACTAGAACAGCTTGGTGCATGCTGCTTCTCCTCCACAGAATGTGAGTTGCTAATTTAATCCAGCAAATCTATGCTGTGTACACGATCTAACCATTAGCCAAGGAGTAGCTGACCTGCTTATCAGATTGCTGTTACTATGTGGGCATCATAATACTGTGTTTCAGTAACATTTATTCAACTTAGTATTGGCCGCAAAGCAAAGTAAGGATGATAATTTTTTCTATGATATTGTTATATTGGTTCAAGGTTATTCTTTGTTATCATTGCTTATTTTTTCACTGTACCTAAATTTATAAATTAAATGTTGTCCTAGGCATATGAGTAGGAAAAAAATAGCATAAATAATATTTGGTTTTATCTGCAGCAAAAGGCATCCCCTGGGGCAAGGGCTGCCTTATCTTGGTATGTAGCTTCTCCAGATAAGGATGCAAGAACTTAAAAGTACTCAGAACATTTTAGGAATAAACGTCATACCACATTTGAGAATTGAAAAGACTCATTTCCTCAACTGAGTTCTGGCTTCAACGTTTAAAATTCTCTGGTCCTTAGCATCCTTAGTTATATTACAAACTCCTGCATTAAATAAGCGTAAGGTCTTTATTCATTCAAATGCATGGTACTTCTAAATTATATTTCCTTATAAGAGCTGAGAAACAAAAATATTTTATACTGCCAGAGGTATCTTATCTGCCAAATCCTACCATTAAGAGTCCAGCCAAGAATCCTTGGGAAATACAAAGTTTCTAAGCAGCCAAAATAAATGCTAATGTTCATGAACTAAACCTTGTTCTAAGGAAACTCCTGGGGCCCCTCATTCAGAGACTGTTTACTCTCCAAATAGAATCTCTTTTTAAGTTTGATTATCTTTTTGTTTTTTCCAAAGGCCTGACACTTTAGTGGCAAATTGGAAAGAGACTACAATGCAATCACACACTGGAGCAATGTTTGGGAAAGTAGGCTGTAGGCTCTCAAGTACTCTGCAAATGTGAGCTCTTACCATTAGCAAGAGGGACTGACAAGTGACAGGAACAGTTGAGAGCAAAGATAAACAAATTGGTTCAGACAAAACACAGGAGTGGAGCTGTGTAGTGCACTGGCAAATAGGTTTACTCACTTCAATGATCCCTAAAACATTGTTGGAGCTATCGTCATTTGCACTTATAAAAATGCTATCAGGGAAAGGCTCAATTACATTTCAAGTAATATTTTGTTTAAATGTGAATACAGTTGAAAAGCTCACTGCAAGAATTATAAAAATGTTTGATGTTACCTTAAAATGTGGTTTGATATTAGAAGAACACATAATGTGGTCAAATATTTTACACTGGATGGAATGGGGAAAAAACAAAAGGAAAACCAAATGAATCCAAAGAGGCTAAATTACCAATGCCTAGAAAGTTGTATCTGCATACATGAGATAATATTCTGGTTTTGAAATGCAGTTAATTTTTATTAATTATAATGACCTAAATTAAGATAAAGTAATGCTGGTTCATTTTGTGTCAGATTTGAACATAATGTTAATCTTCTCAAACCAAAACATTCCATGATACTATTTCTAACTTCACAAGCTCATTTTTATTTAAAGCTTCTGCCAGTCCAGATATAAAAGTAATGATAGGTCTTCAGATCCCACATGTATATTAACTGTATACTTTCATCCTCATGATGCATGCAAATACCAGAGCATTTAGGTTTTATGTTATACCATGGTGTACATAAATGGAAAGCAAGAACATCAATGATGCTGAGGTAAAAAGAAGGTAAGAACTTGGATGTAAAGCCTCCTCTATTAGTGGACTTCCATGTTGGAGTTGCACATTTTCAATGAAGGCATCCTACTGTCATCCATCTAATATCAATGGCAGACAGCCATTAAAGAAGGAAAAAAGCATGGTTATCAGAGTCTAGGATCCTCGGAACTTGCAGTCATGCTTTTGGAAATCTTTTCCCAGAGTCAGGGCATCTGAGGAGAGGCGATAAAAGTAGCTGAGTAGGGAATAGGAGAAAGCCAACTGCACCAGGCAACTGCAAGTTAGCCGGATAGATTGACTTCCCAGCAGAAGAGACCATAGTTCACTCAATCGCCCTATTGTACAGCTGGCTACGAAAGAGGAATGCCAAACTTCTACCCCAACTAAACTACACTTTACACTGCTAAAATTCTGTCTAAAGACTTATCAGAAAAGAGATATTTGAAAGACATGAAAATAATAGCTTTCACCTCTCCCTAGAGAAAATACTTTGAGCCTTAATCAAATTAATAATGACTTTTAAGAACAATATTCTTGGTCTTTTAAGTACATTTATTTACTTTCTTTCTTCTTTCTGTCTTTTTCCCTCCCTCTCTCTTTCCCTTCCTTCCTTTTTTGTCTGTCTGTCTGTCATCCTTCCTTTCTTTGTGTCTTCCGCCTTTGTAAACCTCTAGTTGGTAAGCATAAAGATTCAAAAATTTTAAAGTAGTAATGTTTCCTTAGGACAGCTTAAGTTACAGTTTTGATTTTCTTCTGGTCTCTGTAACATATAACAACAACAAAAAAGATTGGAAAGTGTTAAAGCCAAGATGCATTTTACATTAACAACTTGCGTTTAGAACCCAGCCTCCTAGCACCAGGAGGGTTAATATTTGCTTTGGACGGTTCTGCTTATTTAGTCTCAAGCTTTTCCAAAGAGCTAACACCAAAAGGCAGCCTTCCTATTTGCCTACCGAATGTGTTATTTCACACATAGTGTACAATCTGCTTCTACCAAGACTGAGCATTCGCTGTTCTCCATGCCGGCAGTGTACTTAGCTGTGTTGGGAAATGTGAACTTTGTAACTGCATCAAGCAGCCAGCTCACACAAACTGTTATCAATTCCCCTTTTGGAAATGTCTCCTGTCTCTTTTCCATGGTGCCTCCTCACCTTCATTCCCCTGTCCCTATTTCACCACAATCATTTAACCTTCTAAACATGTTCACTTCCTAGCAGAGTGACCCTCCCCAAGTCTCTTTTCCAGCCAATTTTGATCAAAGCTTAATGTCAGTAATAATTTCCTTTTGTATATTTACTTCTTTTTATTGTAAAGGTGATATAGAGAGGAGTTAGAGTTATACAAGTAAGGTAATGAATACATTTCTGTCCCAACATTGTTACCCCTCTCTGGCTTTCTCCTTCATTCCTCCCCTCTGACTCCCCGCCCTCATAAGTTGGAAAATTCATTTCCCACATACTGTCTTGTGACCATCACTGTTTCATTGGTTCACTCTTTGTTTTTTTCCCATCATTTTGTGATTCCTCTTCCCTTTCCCAAATCAGAAAAACATATAGGGCTGGGAATATGGCCTAGTGGCAAGAGCGCTTGCCTCCTACACATGAAGCTCTTGGTTCCATTCCCCAGCAGCACATATATGGAAAACGGCCAGAAGGGGCGCTGTGGCTCAGGTGGCAGAGTGCTAGCCTTGAGAGGGAAGAAGCCAGGGACAGGGCTCAGGCCCTGAGTCCAAGGCCCAGGACTGGCCAAAAAAGAAAAATATATATACGAGACATGGGGTACCAAAATAAAAAATAGTGACAACAAGGAATAAATCAAAGAGGTAGAGGGAGAAAAGAAATTTCTTATGGTAACAAATGTTCATAATGTATGATACAAAATTATATTACAGAGCCCAATGATGATTGTAAAAGAAGAAAATATATTGGTCTTAGAAAAGACCATATTGAACTGGTAGGAATAAAATATATAGAGTGACAAAAAAGAAAAAAAACAAGAATCTTCACATAGTACACTAAAAAAAAAAATCTTGTTTCCATATCTTGGAGTTCATTTTGATTAGCATCATTTTACATGGTCATATGAACATAGCTATTTAGCCATTGTGATACCCTGCTACCACTATCCTATACATATACTTATTTTTGTAATAATATTCAGTAGTAAAATCCTTCACCCTCTCACTGCCACTCTTAAAATGATCCCAAATTCCCTTTAATTCCTCCATATTCTCTGTGGAACACATCCAAATTCTTCAAGTGTTTGTTTCAGAACATTGTTCCCAGTTTCACTCAGGAGCTTCCTTTCTGTCCCATTTTCCCTCCCTTGTGTCTCTGTGACTCTAGGTCTCAGCCACTATTTATTCTAGAGGACTATACCTTGCTCTCCATCTTTCTTAATTAAGGAGAGACAGAGTCTCCTTAATTTTCCTTTTTCCATTTGAAGCTTCCATCTGTGAAGTGGTACTGTGAATCTCCTGTTTTGTGCAAAGCCTTCTGCACCCTAATGGGCAATCCTTCCCTACTCCTATAACATTCGGCACAGATTCTATAATAGTTTAATAAATGTACAAGGCAGAAAGATGGAATGGGTGACCTTTGTTCAGCACTTATTGCATAAAAGATACTTCTTCAAACAATTCACAAGTATTCATTTACTGTACTCATGCTATCATTGTGTGCTAGATGCTATTGTTTCCCTTAGTCTTATAGTTAGGAAGTGAACATTTATTATTTAAGTTCCGCTCTGCAACTCACCTTGCATGCTAGTTGCTGGCTAGATTCAGCTCATTAATGTCTGAATGTAGAGATCAAGCTTTTACGGCTGTGCTTCACTATTAGTGCTATTTGATTTCTGTCTGCTGATATATTTTACCCCTTTTTAAGAGATATGTTCTTGATGTATCGTATCATGGGGAAGTATTAGCCTTATGTCATTTGTTGTATTAACATGAACCTGACCCTTTTAGGTTAATGACATTTGATTTTTTAAAAACTTTATGGAAAGCTGGGTTATCACTCTGTATTACAGGCTCCTAATCACTCAGGAGCCTGAGATTTGAGAATTTTGGTTCTAAGCCTGCCAAGGGTGGAAAGACTGTACGACTCTTATCTCTAACTATCAAAGAAAAGCTAGCTGTGGTTCAAGGGGCAGAGCACTAGCCTTGAGCCAAAGTATTCTGAGGGACAGTACTGAGGCTCTGAGTTCAAGCTCTAGGACTGGTGTGCACACACACATGTGTACATGCATACACACACACATTCACACCACCTCAAAAAAAATTTTAATGGTCAGGAAAAATATTGAGATCAGGCATAGTGCTACATGCCTGTAATCTCAGCTACTCAGAAGCCAAGAGTTAGGAGGAGGATGGGTTGAGAACAGCTTGAGGATGTATCTGAAAGACAAACTAGAAAAAGCTTCAAAGCAGATGACATTGTTCAAGTGGTAGAGCACTTGCTTAGAAAATGTAAGACCCTGAATTCAACCCTCAGTACTAAAAAATAACTGAAATATTACAGGATGTTTAATGCCAGTAAATAATGAAATAAGATTGAGATTGACCACATGGCTCTTGATAGTGAGCATATCTTTACACCATCAATTTTCAGATAAGTGTTTAACATATTTCCATTTACAAGTCCTTCAGGCACATCTATTTTCCATTTCCATTTTCAGTAGATTGATTTGACTTTAGTATACACATCATCAGAAATTGCCTTAGAGCTATGAAGACCTAAGGACGAATAGTCAACTTCCACTACCATGTTTTTTGAAATACATTTCTATCAATTATTTCTATTGGTCATATACATTTAGCTTGGTACCTATTCAGGTAAGATATTGTGTCTTCGTGAAGTCATTCCTGAATTGCTTTTGATTTACGTGTATAAATTCATGAATTTCTGGACGACCAAATCTCTAAAGTAATACCCACTCCTATAAGGTATTTAATGCAAATGTATTGACTTAACAAGTTCCCATAATCACATTTTTATACTGAATCCAAGAAATGCAGAAAACACAAACAAAATCATGTGAAAATTGATTTGGAAGTCTCTATTTTAATCTGTTCTACACCAAAGAGTCTGAAAAACCTTCATATGTATTTTTGTAGGACTCTTAAGACTGACTATCTTGAAAATTACAACTGGATTTTCAGACGGTGACATGGGGCTCTTCAGTCATTTCTAGTTGTCTTGTTTGGTTTTCTGGTTAGTCACTTACTGGGGAAAGCTTTAGGAGATCTTCTATTCTAGACCTCAAACAAGATTCATAAACAAAGCACATGACATAATATGAAGCCCTGCTGGGGCTCTTCAGAGCTCATGTCTCTATCCTGGTATGCCTTGAATGTGTAGGAATAGTGAACTTTTATTTTGAAACCTAAATGACACCATTGCCTTTAAGACTTGTTAAAAATAGCAGAGCCAAAGAGGTGTTATTATAATATCTAGATGGGAGAATTTAGAGTTTCATTATCTCCCTAAGCAGTACGTATAAACCAGTTTTCAAAGACATTGTCTCTTTTAAATGGAAAGTTAGAGCAAATATATGAACACCTCAGTGGGAGTAGAGCTATTTGGAAAACATAATCATAAAGCAGTATTTGCTGAGCTTCAACACAGTCTCCCTGGACTCTCAACTCATCAGAAGTATTGGTAATGCTGGAAAGTCTGTACCTGCTGCTGTGTTCCCCCTGGCGATTCAGCATTCCAGACTAGGGCCATCTTTCTTAATGGATGCTAGAACTGAAAGACATTTATTTCCTCCCCTCCCTGTAAACCAAGAGAATGAAATGAGACTCCCCCCCACCCTTTTTTTTTTTTTTTTTTTTTTGGCCAGTCCTGGGCCTTGGACTCAGGGCCTGAGGCCCCGTCCCTGGCTTCTTCCCGCTCAAGGCTAGCACCCTGGCATCTGAGCCACAGCGCCCCTTCTGGCCATTTTCCACATATGTGGTGCTGGGAATCGAACCGAGAGCTACATGTGTAGGAGGCAAGCACTCTTGCCACTAGGCCATATTCCCAGCCCTGAAATGAGACTCTCTAAATATAGTGCATTCCACAAGCTAAAAAGTTGTGCATATTCATTTTTCAGTTTAGTCAATTACTCTATTATCTGTTCTACATTTATAAAAAATTTTGAATATAAAAATAGAGTCCCTTTGGACATCCCCTACCAATATGCCGCCCACCTCAGCTTGCTCTATTATGAATCTGTTTTTGCATTACAGTGGCAAATTTATTGCAATTGTTTATAGTATTATTAATTGTTAATAGTACTATTATACTATTATTAAGTGAAACTCACACGTTGCGTTATTTTTCCTCCTTGTATACTTTATCAAATCTGATGTATTTCTAATAATATGTATGCACGATTATTGTGTTTCAGAATAATCTCATTTCCTAAATTTCTTTTGCTCAATATAATGATGGCATCTTTCATCCTTTAGGCTCTTAGTATCTACTGAGCTTTTTAATTTCTCCATAGTTTGTTCTATTCCAAAAAATGTACTCAGAGAGTATGTAGCTGTACCAATAGGTTTTTCTTCCACTTAGCATTATGCACTTAAGTGCCGACCATGTCTTTTCATGGCTTATTAGCTTATTTCTTTTTTATGGCCAAGTAATATTTCATCCCTACCTCTGCCACATTTTATTTATTTACATATCTATTGAGGGATAAGTGCTTGGTTCCTGATTTAAACAATTATGAATAAAGCTTCAATGGACAGTCTCATAAAGGCTTTTGTAAAGGCAAAGTTTCAAGAAGTACTTTTGGAAAAGACAAAGCCATTATCATTTTAGTCCTTGAGGACATTTTTTCTTGGTAGTCTCCTGTGTTGTCTCTATTGTTCTAGGTATTGGAGCATGCTTTATGCATAAAATACTACTCTTCCTGTGTGTGACTTTGAAGGACTGTATTAGCCTTCAAATAAAGTCCTGATCTGAAAGAAGCTAAAACACTTGGGTTTTCCTATTATGGTTTTCTATATTGCATTGATAATGAGATGTGCTATGTTGAAATACATTTTATTTCCTGGCAAAGGTGCCTAATTGTTATACAACATCCCATTTCTAGAGAAATGAATAACTACAATAGTTTGTTTTCTTTTGATCTCTCAAATCTACTGATTTTGAAAAATATTTAAGTCTGTCCAACATTTTAATACTTTTCCAAAATACTAATGAACTATTTGTTATATTAAGTGATATAAACACACTGAATTATTTTTCTATATCTAACAGTGATGTTAGGAGACTGGGAGAATATAGTCATAATACTGTATGTATATATGTGAAATGCAATAGGAAAATTAAGGGGATAGTAGGTTTTCGAGGGGAGAGAGAATGATGCATGGGATAAAATGATCAAGATACCTTCTACTCACAATCTGACATGTTGGATTGAAATACCTTTGAACAACTATTTTAAAAGAATGCAATTAAATGTAAAAAAAATAATTGGACTTAGATTTAGTTTGAGTCCTGGCTCATGTTTAGTGATAATATGGCCTTGGTGTGTCTTGGCTTTGTAGGATGGATAGCAAGTGATTATTACAATGAAGTGTCATAATATTTGCTTATACACAGTTTTATTTGATCACCCTATAGGATTTTGTGGGAGCCCAATTGCAACATATGTACAATATATGGGAAAACAATATAAACTATAAAATGCTATATAATACTTACTGTTATAATTAGCTATTGCTTTTCTATTATTCAAGCTTGTTTATTTTTATAGGTAAACATTTAAAGTCCTCATTATAAAAGCTTTATATGCATGTGTATGGTGAAATAACTACTATATTCATTCTATCTCTTTATGTAATTGCAGGGTATTTTTGTGTATGGTGTGGGTAGGAAAAATCTACTCTATGTAAATTTCTACCATATGATATAGTATTGCAGTGTCTTTTTTATTATAGTATTGTAGTGTTATCTTCATGCTGTGCTTTACTTTTCTAAAGTTACTCACAATTACAATGTTGTACAGTTGGACCAGTATCAACATCTCCCCACTTCCTCCATCTCCTACCCCTAGTGACCACCATACTTCTCTCTTTTGTATATAAATTATTCTTGAATTTCACATATGAGGAAAATCATGCCCTACTTGTTCTTCTTTGTGGGGGCTTAATTTACTTCACATACTGCCCCTCAAGTGACCCATATTCAGTGTAGTAAATACATATAATATATACTTTGTACCTATAACTGATTTTTTTCCTTTGTGCTCTCTTTCCCTTTCTCTCTCTCCACACACACATACACACACACACACACACACACACACACACACACACACATTTCATTTACCCATCAACAGATATTTAGATTGTTCTTTATTTTGGCTATTGTGAATGGTGCTTCAATGAGCAGAGGAGTACAAATCGTGCTTTTTTATCTTTTGGATACATACTGAACTGAGACTGCTAGATCATATGGTAATTTTTAACATTTTGAAGCACCTCTTTGTTGTTATCTACAACATCTACACCAATTTACATTCCCATCAACATTGTATAAATGATTTTCTTACCTCTCTTGTAATCTCACACTCACAGCTTTTGTTTCTTTTTTGATAGTAGATACCCAAAAACATATGAATTAATATTTCATTGTGAATTTGATTTTTTTTTTACTTTTTAGTGATGCTAAACATTTTTTTCACAAAATTGCTGGCCATCTTCATATTTTCCTTGAATAATATCTATTTAGTTCATGTGTCCAAATTAATGTTTACTTGTTTATTTCTTATTAAGTAGTGTGAGTTATTTATGTATTAGGATCCTACCCTTTATCAGACATGTATCACTTGATATACCTTCTCTGAAACGTTAGACTACCTTTTTTGATTGGTTGTTTACTAGAGTAGAAACTTTTACATCTGATACAATCATACTTGCTTGTTTTTGCTTTTGCTATCTATGTTTTCTGTGTCAAAACAAACAGAATTTGGCCAAGGACAATGTCAAGGAATTTTTCAACATGTTCTCTCCTGGAAATGTTGTGGTTGAAGGTCTGACATTTAAGCCTTTGATTTAAGCCTATTTTGAGATATGTTTTTAATGAATAAAAATCATTAATTGAATTAACTCCTTACTAATCCAAATTATTTATTCCATTGAAGCCATACTGAAATTCTATTTTTCCAGAATCTGATAGCCTACTAATGTGAAAAGAGTCAATGTAATTGTATTCTTCACCAATTTCTTCCCGAGTTAGTCACAATTTAGGGGAAGTACATGGCAAACATATTGAACAGGCAAACATTATGACAGGAAAACATCTTTGTGAAAAAAAATAAGGAGTGAGCTGAACATGCTGGTAGTGTTACCAAATTATAAACTAAATAGAACCTTAAGTGACAAAGAGAAAGGAAGACAGAGGGAAAATAACTTTTTCAGGCTACCAATAAGTAGGCAGCAAGTGGGCAGCACTCTCAGGAATACTCTCCTACACTTTCATGCTTTAGAATACTTGCTCCACTTGGTCATTAGCTGGGAAGAGCTGATAAAAAGTGTGGCCAGAGCAAAAATCTGTTGATAGAGTTCCAGCAGTGAAGTCATTGGTACATTATGGTTCCTGCAGTTAGAGCTTCTTGAGCTACATTTTTGTGTCAACTGTATCTCATAAAGATTTAATAAACAAAGAAGATTGAATATGTATTTAGTGGATGCTTAAATAAGAACATGAAAATGTGACAAAGACACTGGCAACCTATACTGCACACTTTAGCAAAAGAGCAACTGAATGTAAGAATTCTCAGACGAGTATGGAGTTCACTAACTGTCCACATGTTCAAGCTTAAGAGCCATTTGCCCAGCTCTTAGGGTTTTTTTCCCCCCACCATTTTCTTAGTTTATTTGTTTCTGTTTTGTAATCTTGTCCTTGATAGAAAGGTTCTGAGAATTCTTGAGAGTAATAAATTCTAAGCCACTTTCTAAATTGCAGTGTGAATATTCAATACATAAACTTAAAATTGGCTTCTTCAAATAGTTTAAAACAAAATCTTTAGAAGTTCAGAAAAGTTCCAAACCTGGAGGCAGCTTCCTAGTGCTGATTTCAAAGGTCTTTGCAGCATTTATCCGCTCTGACACCCTTAGAAATAACAGAACTTCCTTCCAGTACAGTTCCCTATGGTTGTCAACTCCACTCCTTGCCTTCCTAAATTATCTTGTTCCTTCCCACCTTTCCTCCTACTCATCAATTAAGAATTAGATTGTCAGAGAAAAAATGGAATCTATGAAAAGCTAATGTTGAAATATTAATAGATGCCTGTGATATATCTCAGTTCATGTATCCCAGAATCACCCAATTGAATTTCCATTGTGGGCAAGCTATGATGAGCATGGATTCCATGCTTATTCAACCTTTGAGTCTTCACTAAATCCTCTAGCTAAACATCTGTGGGAGCATATGTACATAGATATAGCTAGATAAAAGATAGCTAGATGATGGATAGCTAGATGATATACAAGCATTATCTAAAGTAAGCTATATGCTAGGAAGAATTTCAATGGTGTCGCTCCTTTGAACAACAAACTTAACAAAATGAATATCAGGAATCCGGAATACATTCAGTGTACACGTGTGAAAATGGAGCCAGGTAAATTGAGGGGGTGGGTGGGGATGGACGATTTGGAAAAATGATGAAAGAGGTGACTGACACTGGTCAGGATTCATTGTACCCACAAACCAACATGTTGAATTGAAACCCCTTTGTACAATTACATAAAGATAATTTTTAAACAGATTATTAAAAAACAATTACAAGAAAAGTATTGCATATTACAAAGAAACTTTTTGTACTTTAAAATTTTATATCTTTTCTGTGCTTTACTTACTTTCAAAGATAGGACACTTGTTTCTATTTTCGCATCTTCTCAAAGCTGAGAGCTAGATCATATCATATGAACATAGGGAAAAATCATAGAAATATCATTTTCTTCGTATTACTTTCACTTACATTACAATCCCTCTGAGAGATGTCAATTAGAAGCATGGAATTTGCAGAAATTAAGACTCTAAAATCATCTAGCAAAGCTGCACCAAATATGTGGAAAACCTTATTAAATAGCTTTCTAACCTATATTTCTTATTATATTTAGTTGTACAAATGTACATTCTCAAGAGACAGAGGAAATGCTAATAGAAATTTATTTGAAGAAAAGAGCAAAAAGCTATTTCAACCAATATAAACATTTTTCAGTACCAAGTTAGGTATTTAATATGCAATATGCCAGAAGCTAGCACCCTGGACAAAATCACTCAGCCAGTTTAGAGACATAGCTCTATTACATTTCTTTTTGTATTAATTGTCAAATTGATGTACAGAGAGGTTACAGTTTCATACGTTAGGCCTTGGGTACATTTCTTGTACTGTTTGTTACCTCCTCCCTCATTCCCCCTCCCCCTTCCCCTTTCCGCCCTCCCCCCAATGAGTTGTTCAGTTGGTTTACACCAAATGGTTTTGCAAGTATTGCTTTTGGAGTCATTTGTCTTTTTATCCTTTGTCTCTCAATTTTGATATTCCCTTTCACTCCCCTAGCTCTAATGCCAGTATATACAGTATCCAGTATATTCAGATGAGATACACTGATAGCATGAGCACAACCACAGGAAGGGATACAAGAGGATCATCAACAAAAGAATCAACGGTTTCACATGGCGTGGTGAAAGTAATTACAACTCGTTTCCATAACAGAGTTCATTTCACTTAGCATCATCTAATGTGTTCATAGGCTCTTGTGATCTTCTGCTGTGACATTGCTTGAGCAGCCTTACCAGTGTACTTGCAAGTCCTGGCACTCCTCTACTTCAATTGTAAAACAGAATTATCTCAGCGTGTTATTCTAATGTGGTTGAATATTTTTTAAATGCTAAAGAAATGCCATTAACAAGGCTGTTAATAATAGACGTTCTCTGTGAAAATGATGATGATTTTATCTTTTAAAAATCTTGGCAATGTACTTTTTCTCCTAAACCATTTTGAAGAATATTAATGCTATTTGGAATTTGTTGTTTGGAGAATTGGGAGTGTTATCAAGGACAGCCTGGATTCTGTCATATCAAGATTTTTGTTGTTGTTGTTGTCATGACATTGGATTCTGTGTGAGAAAATGGATCTAATAATATCATCCAAACTATGAACTCTTTCTGAAGACAGATGCTTGTCTAAATTCCAAACATTCCCATTACTGCAGATGATGCAATCTTCTTTTGTGAAGCATCATGTCTGCCTTCCTGTTGATGGTATTTCCAAGAACACAGTACCATTGTTCTTGTTAAAATAACTGAACTGTAGCCACAGTTTCAGTACAGTTAATAGGCTAACATGCCCAGGAAAATGGCTCTTTCATCATACAGAACTGGTCCTTTTAAATAGGTAAACCTGACTTTTATGTTCAGAGTAGTGGAACTTTAGTATTTGTGGTATACTAACCCATGGAGTATTAAGGTATTAGTGCTAAACAACCACCTCATAAGTTATGCTAATTGCCAAATAAAGTCCTGGGGAATTCACACAGAGACGATGCAAGAAGAAATGTGGGGAAAAAAATAAAATGGGTAATGGAAGACTAGGAAAATAATATTTTCTGATTATTTTTATTATATTGGCTAAATATTAAAGTGGCAGTTCATTATCAAAGACAAAGTTGCAGATCTTTAGAAGTTTGGAAGTAAAAAAGTAGTCAACCCAAGAGGGCCGCTGGTGGCTCAGGTCTGTAATCCTAGCAACTCATGAGGCTAAGATGTAAGGATCTCAGTTCAAAGCCCAAGTAGGAAAGTCCTTGATGCTCTTTACTCCAAATAATTACAGCAAGCAGAAAGTGGCGCTAGTACACAAGTGGTACAATGTTAGCCTTGAGAATAAAGATCTTAGGGACCGCACTGAGGCCCAGAGGTTCAAGGACCAGGACTGGCCAAAACAACAACAACAAAAAGCAGTCAAATTCAAGAAGTTCAATTACATATATATTTTAGTTTTTGTCATGGAAAAATATACAGTACTGTGTAACAGTTTGTGGGATATAGCCTGTATAATCTGTAGTAGATTGAAAGCATGCTTATAATTTGTTTTCCTTTAGTCTCTTTTACTATGAAAATATGCTGTAAAATACAATTTAAGTTTTTATTCTTTTTATATACCAAACCAATTATTTGCCACTCTCCTCACCAAAAAAAGCATGAAGTATTTTTCTGTGTTTTTTATTTAAGCTTGGTACCACTAAAGGACACACGGTGACATGGAGAGCCTCTGTAGTCTCTTCAAAACCACATCTCCTGAAGGATAGCATCCTAACACCCTAAGTATGTGCGAAGCCCAGGCTTCTCTCAAAATAAAGAAAGTGAGGGTGCTTCTCAAAGAAACCTTAAAAATCCATTGCTTTTAGTGACATTTCAAACATAAAGCCAGATCTTTCTTGTGTCTGCATTGTATTTGATTAAATATTTTTAAAGCAAAATCACTTTTCTGAGAAGAGCATTTTAAGACACTCATTTTAAATTATCACAAACTCTGTCCATATATTATCAGAATTCTCTAGAATTTCAATGACTCCTGTACAATTTTATGGAATGCTAAATGCAGATAAAAATTTTGACTTGGTTGATCGTTCAAAGTTTCTTTCAATGTCATTTAGTTTCCTCACTAGTATTGAACTACTGTCACCTTCCCTAAGTGAATATAATGCATTATCAATATCAAAATATACTCAGGAAAAATAAAAGTGGTATATGTGGTTCTTGCTTCTTTTCAGTGGGTTCACAGAATTATGGGGATCTGTGTTCTATTCCAGTATTAGGATCCTGGTGCTAATTCTGTCACAGATTCTCAGTAGGGAGGGTGTTGGGACAATTATGTCACAGAAGGGACATTTATTGATAATGCCTGATTAATGCCATGAGGGAATGGGAAACACTCATCTGATTGATCCTGGAGTTGCTGCAACCCTCCTAAACCACAGATCAGTTCTCCTATACTCTACTTCAAATATCAATAGTGACTAACTAAAAAACACTGCTATAAACTGCTATTGGAAGTATTCACCTGTCAATAAGTAGTTCACACATCCTAACTCATTAATAAATAATAGCATTAGCAGGTTTCTCTATCAAAATTCCTCAAATCAATACGACAGTATTATTAATAATCAACTTGCACTTACACCTACACCCTCTGCCATCATTTACTTGTTCAAGTAAGTCTTTGCTAATAAGTACAAACTTCTATGAAACTAGAAATTAGTTCTTATGCCTAAGCTATGAGCCAAATTGTACTTGCAATTAACGCTTATGGCACCTTAACAAGGCTTCAGGGCTCAAAACGTGCTTTTAAGAATGATGATGTGATTAAAGTATCCGTGTAATAAATAACAATTAACCCAATTTTCTATGCTACTTGCTATTCTTCCACTGGAAATGAGGCAGCAGATTTTGAATTTTAAGACACCCCAATTCAAATGTCTGTGCATAACACCTATAAGTCAGTAATGCAGGGAAAATGATTGCTCTGAACTGGGCAATTAATTTTTTATGGAAAAATCATTTGTCACTGGTGTGGTCAAAATCTTTAGATTTTAAAATATCTTCATCAAAGAGCAAAGTCACCTAACTTCAAATTTTTGCAAGTCTGTTCTTGACACTCCTTATAAAGTGTTTGTTGTATAAATATGTGACTGTAATTAGCATAGAAAAGCTCATATTTATGAACACATGCATTTACTTGCATTCTATTTGTAGAATCCTTTAAGAAGAACATCACAGGAATTCTATATTTACAGAGTTGTCTATTCTCTTATAGACTACAACACCATGAGTAGCTTAATCAACTAATATTGCAGGCACAAAATTACAAGGGGATTCTAGTAAGTTCAACTCAATTTTCAGATGTGGTAATTCAAAGATAAAAAGTTCTGTGAAAATGTGTAAGAAACATCGAAGTTGACAGGTGCTTTGGGTGATGCTGGCATTTCATCTCAAAGATTAAGACATCTCTACAAATTAGGTTGCTAATTCATCACCAAATCACTGAGGGCTTTGGAGCCTCTCTATCCCCAGGGGGCTGGAGATGTTAGCTATCCTAAGGACGCAAGCCTTTAATCTTTCTCTAGGATAACCCTGGGATTCCATATACCCTTACCAGAAGAAGAAAGTTGATGACTATTGCAGTCTTGAAAATTGATTCTAAAATAAGCACAAGTGTAGGCTTCTAATGCCATCTAACCTATCATTCATTCTGCCCTGGGGCTATGGAACAAAGCTACTGTCTGTGGCTGTTGTCCTCATTCTTCTAATGTGTCTTATTTGCTTTCAGTTTGCTCTGCTCTTCAGAGTTCAGTTCTGACTCCTTCCAGAATTGGTGTTGTTTCCAATAAATGAAAATCCACCTATTTCCAAATAACTTCAAAACATCACACACACACATACACACACACACACACACACACACACACACACACACACACACACCACCCCATCAACTTTTTGCTTCCTCCTCATCACAGATGAGGAAAGGGAAATTCCTGGTATCATTTGCACATCAGAAAGCACAAAGCATGTTAATTTCATCTGAATGGAAATGTGAATTTTTTTCCATATTCCCAACCAAGAATTCTTATAAAATATGCTACAAAGCATGCATTTCCCCCCTCCTTAAGACAGGGATTGCCTGTTATGCAACGACAAAACCCAACAGTCCTGCACATGGAAAGGAAGGTAAGCTAGCCTTTAGAATATGCAGAAGGAATAAGAAATCTCTTAAAGTTCGAGTGTTACCAGGTCCTCTCTGGTTTTCAAAGATGTGGATTTGCTAACAAAATGGAAAGTCCTCTACAACAATCAAATGAGAAATCATAGTATTAGGTATCCTTTAAATACCAAGCATTATTCTTGGAGATACACAGGATTAAAATGGATGGTCCCTTTCCTGTTGTGATTGTATTTTCACCATAACAGTGAAATAGCATATTATTGAAATCCATACAGCTTTAAAATCTGTTGTAAAATTCTGGTGTGTACAGCACATTAGTATTCTAGAAAGGAGAGGAGAAAAAACAGTCTCTGAGAATGAACAAAGCATTATAATTCTGGAAAAGACCATAGAGATTTTGTTGTCTAGCTAGCTGTTTTTTCTTTACCTTGCAAGAAATTCATTTTATTAGCACCTGAGATATTAAGTTGCTTCTCCTTAGCCATAGGTGGGAGCTACATCAGTTAAAAGACATTGAGACACATGTCCTGCTACAATGTTTGAGGAAAAGGTAATTCATCTTGGATTCTCTTCATGAAATCACACAATGGCTCTTTGGCTTGGCACACCTGCACCTGTATATGGGCAGGTCATAAAATACATGGCAGAAATTCCACAGGAAGGAGCCAAGGAACAGAGGAAACAAGTACTGTTTTGAAATAAAGCTGTGTCTTAAATGTGATTAGTTTGCTGTCTGTGACCATGTATCTCAATGCATCTTAGGCTTCCAGTGTTGGTTGTTGGTAGAATGCTTGCCTAGCATGTTGAGAACTTCAACATTAATAAATAAA
This sequence comes from Perognathus longimembris pacificus, assembly GCF_023159225.1. Lineage (NCBI taxonomy): Eukaryota > Metazoa > Chordata > Mammalia > Rodentia > Heteromyidae > Perognathus > Perognathus longimembris. The sequence goes on from NC_063165.1 coordinate 35,354,745, forward strand.
ACAGAAATGCATTTAGCACTTCTCCTGTCCATTATTTCTATTTTACAAAGACTGAATTAGTCATTTCTTCATTCGCAGTCTTCTGGTGTTTGATGTTTGGATACCCAAAATGGTATAGTTACAGTATTTTATTTTTAAATTATCTTTGAAGAAATGTTTTCTTATATTGAACATATACTAAACAATTTAAGATGTACCTCTTCTCTCACTCATATATCAAGTGAAATACACTATCACTTGTTATCATTTGCATTCTGTTCTTAGCAATGGTGAAAATGTTGCCTTGTTGCATATTTACATGAACTTTGTTCTTTATGTTTATATTCACTAGGACAAATTGCTTAAAGGGGATGTAGCCTCTTCAATCAATCCATTTTTTAACAACAATGTTATTCTTTTTACCTCAAAAAAGTAAATGGCTGTAACCTCTACTTGAAAGATTTGCACGCACTGTGGTTAACAGATGACTGCATCTATGCAGTCCTGTTTCTTCAGAAAGACAAAATGGTTTTATTTATGCATTGCAGATTTCTATAGCATTGCCCTTTAGCACCACCTGGTGGACATAATACTATTTTGTCTCTACAGTTTAAAATAGCCCCTTCACATGCGTGTCCAATTGTGACATATCTTGTTAGTTAAATTAAGTTTTAAATTTTAAATACCTCTGCAGATGAAATAACTTCAACTACATAACTCATTTATTAATCACTATTAACTTAAGTGAGCTTTTAAAAATGTAGCATGAAATACCTTTGCATATTTATGAGGTACAGTATGGTATTTGAATAATGAATTCACACCATATACCATATGTCCTGAAAAAAATCAGCGTAAGTTGCACTTCCATCTCCCTAAAATGTATCTAAGTTTGGAATCTTCAACATAATACCTTTTTGTCTTTCATGAAACAAGTAGTAGAGTTTTATGAATTATAGTCACTGTACTATGCTGCAATTATTAGGCACCAAAACATTATCCAAGCTCTCTCCATCTTCTTCTCCCTAACCTTTCTAGCCTCTTCTTTCAGATCAGATCTACTATTTTAGAAATAACTTATAGTGTTTGTCTTTGTGTCCCCAAATTCTCGACTTCTTCATATTTCATGATTGTATATAAATATGATAAATATTTTCCATTCCAATGAAAAGAATCATTGTTTTGACATTCTCTTTACCTATTATTCATATATTTCTCACTAACCAATAAGATCAGGGAGGTTTCCATGCTCTATTAACCATTTGTAGTTTCAATGAGATTTTGGTCCCCTTAAAACACTACCTACCTCATAAATAACAGTTTTAAAAGAAATCTTATACTATTAGTTTACTATATTAAGATTTTAATGGAAAAGTATTAAATTAATATTTTAACCCTATAGCTTTAAAAAGCCCTTTGAAGTCTCATTTTTCTTCTTACAAATAAAATTGTATTGTCATTGTAAATGTATTAGTTCAGTTTTCGATAGTTTTTATATAGCTTGCCTAAAGATAGCTTTGACAGTATTTTTAAATATATCTAAAGATATATGTAAAGATACATGAGGAGTAATCTAAATATATGTAAATATAGCTCAGTCATTTAAAAGCTGTTCTTTGTGAGTGTATTTCAGTGAAAAACAGTAAAGATTATCCACCGATACATTCCACAGTTTACCTACATGATGATGGCAACGAAACACTTAAAATCTCTTTTTGTTTTTTGTTTTGTTTTGTTTTTGTTCACCCGAAGGTCTTGGATGGTATACTGTAAATTCAGCATATGGTGATACCTTAGTCATGCCTTGTCGACTCGAGGTCCCTCAGAATCTCATGTTTGGCAAATGGAAATATGTAAGTATGGAATTTTGAATCAATGCCATGTCAGTGTTCACTGATGTATAGGAAAGTAAGAAAGTTAGAATCACTGTATTGGATGGGCCAATGCAATTTCTAAGTTTATATGACAAATGCTGTTTCAAACTAAATGCAAAGAACACATTATTCTTAGGTCCTATTAGTGTAAAATATCATTATGAATTAGAGGCACAGGAATATTGATTTCCAGGAAGAGCCATCCATGCAGAGTAGGTCAGACTTTATGGAGGGGACCCTAGCTCCCAAGTGCTCTTGCTCTTTTCATGCAGTCATTGTCGTCAACATAGACCGTAGCCACAGCACTCAGACATTGGTTGTAACTAGTCTTCAGCATCTTTAACTTTGTGATGTGGTAGTTCTTTTTTGCATTTAATGTTATTTGTCCATTTGTTTCCTGCCCATAGTGGAATCATAGCTTCGCAGGTACAAAGGTGAAGAATGGTCTGCAAATTGGAGATAGAGGCTTTAATAGGTAGATTTGGAATGGCTTGGTAATTTTGATTGGAAAAACATCACAATTGGATGACCAAAATCAAGAAAAGATATCTACCTCATATAATTTCCTAGTACTAGGCCACCAGAGACTTGAGGCAGTTATCTAGCTTCACACAAACACACATTTTCTTGGACTAAATTTCTCTAGTCCTTGAATACTTGCTGAAATTTGCACAAAGAAAACACTAGGTGCTCAAGTAATTTATTAAATGTTTCTTCCTAACAACATTTCTCATTGCCTTTTATGGGTTAAGATGCATTATGATTTGTATGAAGCTATAATTTGGAATACACAGATTATATTCAAGTGATAGCCTGACACAATCTTGTAGCATGTAGTTTCTGAAGCAAGACCTACAGCTCCTAACAACCCTGTGGCATTCTGGGCAAATGAGTGAATCCCCATTTTTTCTATCATATGAGCTAAGAGTATCTTTCTCACGGAGTTTAATGGCTAAATAAAGCAAAACATATCAAAATACTTAATGGTACTTTACTAGTAACAATTGCTTGAAGACATCATCTGTTATGACCATGAGACTATAAAACTCTAACCCTAGTGTTGTGCTTGTGTGTGTGTGTGTGTGTGTGTGTGTATGTGACATGTGAATGGAAGAGTATAGGCAATAACATACCACTGTTCTGACCTCTTCCCCCTCCTCCTAGTATCTGCTTCTCTCTAGGTATTTATAAGTATTCCTAAATCTCTATCAACTTCGTAAGGTAAAGGAGAGGAGGCTGTTTAGCATCCCCCAAATTCTTAGAGCTTGGGTGTGTACCACACAATTAATTCACTTGTGGATCAAACGCTGTTAAAATGAATGGAATCAGGTGGAAGAAAAGTCATCTGGGATCATAGAAAATTTTAAGTATGACACTGAATAGTGTCCGTTCAAACTGAACTGTCACAATAGTACTGAAAAACAGTTAGTAATGGACATTTTCCAATTGCCAGTTAAGCAAAAAGACCCAGGAATAAGCTAAGGAGATAGATTTGCATTATCGTGTCAGTGTTGTTTTGCTGAAGCTGTGTAGATGCTCTAGTGCAATACAAACACCTGAGAGACACGTTGAAGATATGGGGCGGGGGAAATGGGAAGAAGCAAACATAAGGAGAGGAAGGGTTCATTTCTGCTCATCACTATGAACTCCCAGTTAATGGAGACCACAGGTGTCCACTGCTCCCAACCCCACCCTCTCAGCCTTCATGAGTATTGGCCACAGTGCCAGGTGTGGAAGATGTATCTAACCACTTTCTACAGTGAAACATTATAATTAGAATGGGGCCAGAAAGCCAAACTCAAATCTCAGCAGCAGAAACCTTGAGAAGCTAATTTAGGATTCATTGTCTAGTCTGTAAATGAGGCTAGAATTCGAGCTTCCAAGGTTGTTATAAGTATTAAATCAATTACCTACTGCATAGAAAGCCAAAACATCTGCTATATAATTAAGTGTTCACAAATTAGTAACATAAGGAAAGGGGCTGGTGTAGACTCTTTATCCGACCATGAAGGAACAAATGAAGACAAAGATTCCCATTGTAAACCTAGGATAAAGCTAAAAGATATAAGAAGACTATCACTGAAGTATACATATACTTGAAAAACTATTAGACACCAAAATAAGCCTAGCAATCAATGCAAATATTTTTTACAAGTTAATCTTTACAGAATATTAAAAAAATTTCCACATATGTCATAATGTTTTTTCATATTTTCTCACAGGTGTGATAAGGTAAGTAAAGAAGGAATTGATCCCTATTTTAGATTAAATGGCTTATTGGTTAAGAGAAGTTGAAGAAATACAACTCCTCGCTATTCTTTAGCATCGTTGTATTTGCCAGATTTTAATCTTATTTTGACAAATTACTATTTTAAAGCCTTTTGAGTTGTGTTTTATGTCTCAGGTAGTAAAAATGTGGACTTTAGTGGTTAACCTGATTTTCTCACTTAATGGACATGATTGTTTTACAAGGATAAATGCTCTTCTCCAGGAAGAAGAGGGTAAGTAATGGTAGTGGAAGGGTCAGCCACATCCACTCTGTGGGAAGATATGGACCTGTAACGTATGTGGATTAAAAAATGGGCTGCAGATAGCTACCCAGAATAACTATATCTGCATTTGCAGCTCCAGCGTATGCTTGCTGTAATGTTTATCTGAATATCATTGTCCACGTGTCCATGTTCATTTTTATTTTCATATTGAAGAAGACCAGCCCTTGTCAGTTTCAAAAGAAACAGCATGTAATTCTGTATTCTAGATGAGAAAACACTCTCACTGGGTTTAGTTCTGTCTTTTCCTTTCTCCACATTGAAATCAACCTGCAAAGCAACCCATAGTTTCCTTCTTATGAAGACTGACTTTCTGTAAGCAAAGAATTCTGTGAGACTGTTAGGCAAAATTATTGTCCTTGAGAAAAATAGTAAATATTCATAAAAGAACATGACCAATGAAAGTTTGTTATTCTGAATGTCATCCTGTGCATCTGAATATGCTTGTCTTTTTCTTTAAATAAAATATATCGTTATTTTAATTTTCAGGAAAAGCCTGATGGCTCTTCAGTATTTATCGCCTTCAGGTCCTCTACAAAGAAAAACGTGCATTACGACGATGTACCAGAATACAAAGACAGATTAAACCTCTCTGAAAACTACACCCTGTCTATCAGTAATGCAAAGATCAGTGATGAGAAGAGATTCGTGTGCATACTGGTGACAGAGGACAATGTGTTTGAGGCTCCAACAGTAGTGAAAGTGTTCAGTAAGTAGCCTTCGTTGACCACATGACTGCTAAGGGTATTGACAGCTAGTCCTAGGACAAGTTCTTCAGAAAGAAGAGTGAACTCTCTTAAAGCTTGTACATCATGCATGTCAAGATTTCTAGAGTTCTGCCTCTGCTCATGCATACTGTCCACAGGAAGGCAGGGTCTGAAATCGAAAGAGGAGATTTGCAGCAAGGAACTAAAATATTTCTTTTTGGTTGTTTTGTAATGGAAATCTTTCTTGAGAGCTGGATACAACCAGAAATAACTGGCATATGAGACCTACCTTGCACTGATACATACAAGCAAATGTTCTGTGACATATAGAATCCTTGCATATGATAAACATATGGTATTAGGCTGAACCTTTTTTCTTTACAAGGTTTTGTGCAAAAGGGGTACATTTACATAATAAGGCAGTGAGTACATTTCTTGTGATATCTTACACGCTCGTTTTTCTTTCCCTTCCCTAGTTCAGGTTGGCATATATACAATATCCAGTGTACCAAAATCATATACAGTAACCACATAGGGTACGCCAAAGGAAATTCACCTAGAACTTTAAATGTAACATCAACAACAGAATCCTTCTGTGTCCTTCTCTTGGAGTTGTTTTTGCTTATCCTCATCTAATATGATCATGTGTACATAGCTGTTGAACTATTGTGATCCACTGATAAGTCTATTTCTAGACCTTTTTATGTTTAGTAGTTGTTTGGTTTTAGATACATAATGTAAGGTTGCTGACCCAAACCTGTGGAAATACCATTTGAAAAGGAGTTTGTTGTTTTGCAGACCTGGTCTTTACTGTCCCCACCCCCACCCTAACAGTCATATATCAAGGAGGTCATGCCCCCTTGTTCTCTGTGTTCTAGGCTTGTCTCATTCAACATTATTTGTTCAAGTTCTGACCGTTTCCCTGCGAATACCAAAATTTTATCATTTTTAATTGCTATGTATTATTCCATTGTGTATAGGAACCACATTTTTTGTATGCATTCATCTGTAGGGGACATCTGGGTTGTTTCCATATTTTGGCTATTGGGAATTGTGCAGAGATAAACATGGATGTGCAGATGTCTTTATGATATCCTGAGACCTGTTGCTCAGGATAGATGCCTAGGAGTAGTATGGCTGGGTCATAGAGTATGTCTATGCTAAGCTTTTTAAGGAACCTCATACTGTTCTCCAAAGTGGTTGTACTAATTTGCACTCCCACCAACAGTGGAGAAGGGTTCCTCTTTCCCCGCACCCCCTCCAGCATTTGTTGTTGCCTGAGTTCAGAGTATAGGCCATTCTAACTGGAGTGAGGTGGTATCTCAGGGTTGTTTATATTTGCATTTCCTTTACTGCCAGGGATGTTCAACATTTCCTCATATGTTTCTTTGCCATTTTTATCTCTTCTCCTGTGAAGTCTCTCTTTAGTTCCTTTGCCCATTTAATAATTGGTTTACTGGTTTGGAGGGGGTTCTCTACAGAGAACTCAAAAAACTCTGTAGGCTGAGCCATGTTAAATTGCCATTTTAATATTTGCAAGCAATAACTGCAACGTCAGGCTAACTTGTGACCTGAAGGTCTAAGTATATAATTTTATGTATATGATAAAGACTATGTGGGTATATGTGAATGCATCCTGAGTTTTAATGCTCATTGATGAATTTAAAGTGTTCACTTGGCTAAGAAAATTGTCCAAAAATATAAAATCTTAGCAAATTATGTATATGTGTGAGACCAAGGTCAAGAATCCAGTTTGGAAGAAAAAAAAAGGAAACTTGGCATAATTATTATAATCACTATGGCAATGTTACTTTTCCTAATAATAATATATAGTTAATGGTACTTGAGAAGCATTTTATCTTTTAAGATTCAAATAAGAGAGAGTCCCACCTCACCTATATTATGTTTAAGAAATTACAGAAGGAAAAGTAGGTCTGAAAAGTTTCAAAAAGCTAGCCTTTTTTTAATTAGGGAAGAAGATTTCTTTCTTTTCAACATTTTTCCCCTTTTTCTTTTTGATAAGACTTTTGACAGCACCTAGAAATTATTAAAATAAATAATGAAGGGGGGGAAAAAGCCCAGAAGGGGTTCCAACTGCAGAAAGTAAATGGTTTTTTTCTGAGTCTCTGTAATAACTTATGCAACTAAGTAGGTCTCTCCCTTAACTATTTATATGAACTTCAAAGCTCCTATGTGTTTATGATGTAGATTCAAAGGGTGTTTATACTAGCAAATAAAACACATTCTCCAGGAGAACCTTGTAAAAGCATATTGTATGTCTCAGCTTACCTCTCAGTTCTGAAGGCAAATTCCAGAAAACATCTGCACTTCTCAAATATTTTAGGAAATAAAGCAAGTACCAAGCATTTTTCTGCCGTGTCTCCTTCCATGAGACACATGAACTCAAAGGCCAGCATTTTGAATTTTCCCAGAGCCTGTACAGAATCCTTATTTCTTCCAATTTTGTTCTGATAGTACAAGAAAAAGTGTATTTAACACTGCTCAGAATACTTTTTCTTCAGACAGCAACCAAAATCTATGTATGTTTATATGTGTGTACCTTTCATATCTGGTTGTATTTATGCTATCATATATATGCATATATGTATATATGTACATATATACATACATGTATGCACACACATATATAAACATATATCTGATACCTAAATACAACCAGATATCAAAGATGCACCAAGAATCAGCTTTCTACTAAAAATATATAGCAATATCCATTTTCAGGTTTCTTCAATATTGTGTTAAAATTATTGAATGTCAAGGTGGTACAAAAGGAAGTTGAGAAAATCAAAGTTGTTTCATTTAGAAGATTCATTCGTGACATTTTCTCAATTTTTTTTCTTTAAAAAGAATGCCACACTGCCATACAGAAATGTGAAACTAAAAATTCAGTTGATCTAATTCAAGAAAATCTGTAAGCTGCTTTGGAATACAGAGGATTCTGTGATGGAAAAAACACTCCCACCTCCCGCCCCCACCCCAAACCATACACATACATGGCCAGCACCACTGCCTCCTTCTCTTTTGAATGTTGTTGAGAACAAAGCAATTCTCAGAAACAGAATTTGCATTCCAGGCTGTGAGCCAGGGAGAATTTACATAGACAAGTTACACACTATTGAAAATGGTGTTTTATATGGGAACCTGTGAGACACTCCGAATCCAATCAAATGAACAGCATAGCTCATGATAAAGGCAGTGTTTACAAGATCATATATGAACTTTCTGCTACTTCTTTTTGCAAATAATGAGCTTACTTTGGATCATTTTTGTGTGAAGCCAACAGCAGCTGTGACTAGGAGACATCCATTCTGGCATGCATATATGGCAGTCACTGGAGAGTTACTAGACTCATCAATCAGTCCTCTGTTGAGTCACCTAGCAACAACCACCATGGACCACAGAATCTGGTGTGGCTCCTGCGAGCCAATCCCACAGCAGCTTGCTGCAGAATGCCGTGCTCACAGGCAAAGGGAAATTGTATTCATTCAAACTACATTTCCTGATTGATGACTTTACCTGTAGTACAGATTGATTTGTTGTGTTTTAAGCTATTGCTTGGACACAAGAAAACAAACCTAACAGCCAGCCCAGATCTAAACAATGGGTGCATTAACACCACTAATCAGCTATTTTCAAAAGTTGTATAACAGCAAAATCAAACTGTTTGCATTTAGTGCACATTTGAGGTTAATAAAACTATTCAGAAGGAAGAATAAACCTTTAAGTGTTCCCAAAGATTCATTCCAGTGATTGTGCAAAAGAACCAGAGGTCAAATGGAGCCCAGAGAGCCAAATGGCTGTTAGTGGTGAAATAGAAAAAATCACTGAGCTGATCACAGGAAGACCTTACTTTGTCACAACTGCTCCTAATTTCAGACCTCAGCCAACTCTCTAAGATGACCTCATCAGTAAAATGAATGCTTCAGATGACAGGAGAAGTTTTGCTCTTCTCCTGCTAGACTCTTTGTCAGGAGCTTTAAAAAAACAAAAAGAGAGTTTGGTGAGGTAAAAACCTGATTCTGTACAGTTTGATAGAATTCTGCAACATTTTTCTATGTCATTCACAACCAGTTTATGAAAAAGAGACATAGCTACTCTGGAGGTAGAGATAGGAGGATCATTTGAGTTCTTATTTTAGGACTAATTGGGGCAACATAGACAGTGTCTCCATTAAGAAAAAAAGGGGGGGGGAAGGGATGTCCAACTATTACAAAGCACTTGAACATTACAGTTCTGATATTCATGTTTCCTCTCCTGGTGTTTTGTGGTATCACAAAATACCGTGGCCAAATCTGATGAGCTCTCATCATTGAGCACCATGTGTGTTGGCTTCTGAGTTCTTTGGAAGCTTCTGTTTGGAAACTTGAATTTTTGACCTTGCAATGCTTTGTCAGAGCTGAGCATTCCTCTTCCCAGCTGCCCCAGCAAAGTTATTCAATCTGAAAATAGTATTTTAATAGGGGGGGGGAGCTGAAAATGATTCACTTAATGAATGAGGCCTACATTGGCTATTTCAATTTCATTTTTATATGCAAAATATACTTTTCCCCTATCTATTAGTGGTATACACAACAGGATTTCACCAACACAAAGGCTTAACATTTTGGTCATATGTGAGATTGGGTTGCTGCTGACAAGGTCTGAGAAAAGCACTTTGGAGTCAACCTGACAGTGACTCTGCTTTTCTGCGTCCTTCTGTGTCAAAATGAGCTATCTCTGTGTCACCCTTGACAGTAATAGTAGAGCAAAAAGGGTGATATTTAGCAGTTTTTGCTTTATTACTTTATCTCCACCCGCCTGTGAGATGGCTTAAAGTCAGAAAACATAAATTTTAGTAGGTTGTTGAGTTCTAGTTTTTGTCAGTGATAATGCTTGAAGGATTCACTAACAAAAAGCTAGATCTTAAAGTAAATAAAAGTAACAACTAAGTATATTTCTTTATGATAAATCTCCATCTCCTCATCACCAGTTCCTTCATCTCCAGTTTTTAAAAAAAATCTCATTTTACTTCTCTAACTCACATAAAACAAAAACAGAAAAGTATAGCAAAAGGAGAAAGCTTCTTTGTATGAAATGTTTCTAAGTGTGATAAATATCAACTGTAGCTTAGCTTTTTTTTTTTTTTTTTTTTTTTTTTTTTGGCCAGTCCTGGGCCTTGGACTCAGGGCCTGAGCACTGTCCCTGGCTTCTTCCTGCTCAAGGCTAGCACTCTGCCACTTGAGCCACAGCGCCGCTTCTGGCCGTTTTCTGTATATGTGGTGCTGGGGAATCGAACCTAGGGCCTCGTGTATCCGAGGCAGGCACTCTTGCCACTAGGCTATATCCCCAGCCCAGTAGCTTAGCTTTTAATCATTAAGCAACCACAAGATATCAAAGAATATTAGGGAAACCTGTACACTAAATAGAGGTTTGGCTTAGATGGCAGAGTACCAGCCTTGAGTCAAAAAATGCCAAACGAGTGACCCTGTGTCCAAGCTCCAATGTAGACAACAAAATAAGGAAAGAAGAAAAAAAGAAAAGAAGGGAAGGGAAGGGAATCATTTGGGCTTTTTCCTTCATCAGGTGCTACCTTATCATTTACTACATGGCACATACTATATACTGCTAAAGGTAACAGCTTCTCTCTCCCACAACAAACAGACATGTACATGCATGTTTATACACACACACACACACACACACACACATACACACACATACAGATGACCTACAAAGCACTATCATGTTTAGATTAAATGTTATGAAATTTATATTGAAATTTCTCTATAAGCTTTCAATATGTTAGTCTGGTAATGACGTAAGTCCCATCCACTTGAATTGAGACAGCCAGGTCATTAAGGAAAAGGCAAATTGATTAAGGCCACCCTTGATTTTAGAAAAAAGTGATGCTTAGAAGGAAAATTTGGCTTATTTTTAAATTGCCACTCTTGATTAAATTACTTTAACAATGTAAGTAAATTCGTGGTATTTTCTTTTTCTTTCATTTTCTAGTTGGTTATGAATCCTTGAGTCATATTAAGACATTATTCACATAAAGTTTCTTTTTAAAAGAAACACTCTGGAATCAATATGCAATTTTGCTAAAATAGTACATGCCCCCTTTTATGGTCCTCCAACAATTACACATTGATTGTTGCCACCTAACCTAACAGAAAATTGCATAGAAAATATGAAGCACATAGAGAGAGGGTGAGACAAAGTTTTAAAGCAAAAATACAAGGAAATACAGTAAGTATTAGCATTATTTAGACAGTATTCACTATGACTTTCTTCCAAATTGCAAAAATGAATGTGAATGTGGAGAGGAGTAAATTTTAACCCTCCTTTCATCATTTTTGTAGGTTTGATAGAGTTTTGTTTCTTGATGTGAGAAGAAATCTTAGAAAGTACTTGATGTAAAGAAAATGTACTATGCCTTTTGCTGAGTACCAAGGACGGTAACAAGCTATGTGTTTAGGATTAGGTATGTGTTGATAAGCCATAACAGAGTTGCCAAAGCAAAGCTTATATCTATAGTCCACTTAGGAGGAGGAAGTGAAAAAGAAAAATTGTTTTAACACTATTACTATGTTAATATAAAAAGCAATAAAACTTGACCATACTGCCCAAACCTTTCTACTGAAGGCCTGAATTCATGGTGAGAAGTTTCCAAATTTCTCCATGTATTCCACACATAACCCAACTGAAGGGTAAAGTATAACTAATTTTGTTATTGTTTTCCCTCTGGTTTGACTATATAAGTTAATATCTTCTTAAATTCTCAGAGCATCACTAAAAAAACTGACATCAATGCCCAGAAATTTTTGGGTTGTTTACATAAACCCCCAAGAGTTTTTCTTTGTATTTAAATATGCTGGATGTATTTGTTTCCCATATTAGATATGTGTATGAGATATTTGTCTTTCCAGGATTAATTCCAGACAGAATTCAATGTTTTTAGCAATCAATCAGTTTTCATTTTTTAGGCATTCTTACACACTAATGAGATCATTAAAGGGTTCTGACAACAGTTAGGGCTTTAATCTACACTTGTGATGTTTGTTGGAACTGGCATCCCTTTGGGGGTGAATTTCAGTCAACTTTTCATTATTTTGTTGTCATCTTTGTTAAAAGTACATAAATTCAACATAGGCATATTTATTATATCCATTATTCTAATTTCTAATACAAAATACAATTTCAAAGGTATAGTTAACACTGAATCCAGTTATATATTTGTCACTACACTGTAATGATACCCAGAAAACCATTTGGCTACTCCAAAGGCTTTCTACCCCCATGTTTTCTATGTAGTGTGAGTAGGTAGCAGGTCTGATAACTAAATTCCAAGTCAGTAGTAGGTATACAAGGCCAATCCTACTTGATACATTAACCTCTGTTTTACTATTAAATTTATTTTCATTTCATGAAGCATCTCAAAGTTATAAGGATTTGAAGGAATGTTTACAATAACAAAAGAAGTGTTTGGAAAGTGTAAAACTACCAGAGTTTCAAAATTCAGATTATATAGGAAAATCTGTTTTTACTGTTTTTCGTTCTTTTATTTGAATTTTATTTTTTATAAACCAAATCACAGATCACAGATGTCCTCTTTTCTTGTCTCATGTGTACCTAACAACCTTTTTCTACTTTAATTTAGAGCAACCTTCTCAACCTGAAATTGTAAACAAAGCACCATTTCTTGAAACAGAGCAGCTAAAAAAGGTATTTGTTTTTATACTATGTTTGCTTAGTGTTAAAGTAACTCTTCTGGCCTCAGATGCCAGGATCATTAATGTGGACCTTGCTCTTGTAGAGCTGAGCATTACAGATACCATTCAGAGAGCAAGGGGCACAGTGGGGCCCTACATACTGTCCCTGTGTCCTTGATGGATGAAAGAATGCGTGGTCATACTTGAAAGAAAACCTACTCTTTTGAATGAACTGAATGATAGAATTAGTCAAATATGAGTAGATTTTCTACAGCCTGTAGACAGTGCTTTCCAACAAGATAAAAGAACAAGATGAGGAAGAAAATGACATATCTGGAAACAAATTTTTGACATTTCAGAAATTTGGCTGCTATGATAGAAGTGAAGATTGTGTAGAGAGAGATAAATCTGGTGAGGTTAGATCATAGCAAGCTTTCTATGCCACTTGGTAAGTTTAGGCTTTTATTCTGTTGACAAATTAATTCACTAAAAGTTTGCTGTAAAGGTATGCACAGATCAAATTTGAATAATCCAGGTAGCAAAGGCCAGAAGGAAAGCTGTACTGAAAAGGGGAGATTGTTGGAGTTCCCCATCTCAGCACAGCAACTGAGTCCTGAGCTCTGTTTCAGTAAGCGAAATTCTAAAATTTCCTTGGTGTGCAAATTTGGTTTTAGTAGAATTGAATTTACTGTATAGTGTCTGAGAAACAAGATTAATAAGGTCAAAAGACATTGAAACGGGATGGGGATTACAGAGCATGTTGAGAAATATACATTGTATGATAGATGAGAGGTGCTACACTTTCCACTAAATGTTTCATGCAATGGAAGACCTGTGGACTATGGTTGATAGTCAATGTCACCATAGTTTTTAGTTAATGTTAAATATGAGTAATGTCAGTTACATGAATGTGATCTTATAATGGCGTCAGGATCTGTTGCACATTTAAAAGTACCCAAGACTATTTTGTCAAATCTAAAATATAGCTTTTATATAAAATAGTATTTTATACAATACCATGTCTTTGGTCAAATGTCAGAAAATAAGTGGCTTGAGGCCTTTGTGTTTCCTGAGAGTTCTGGGGTTTCCAAATTGATGCTCCTGACTGAAACAAGGAACTAGTATTTGGAATAATAGTATCATTTCATTTTTTTACAGTTGGGTGACTGCATTTCAAAAGATAGTTACCCAGAAGGCAACATTACATGGTACAGGAGTGGAAAAGTGCTTCAGCCCCTGGAAGGAGGTAGGTATGAACTGGGCAATAAATTCAATGGACCTGCTCTGATTTTCCTTCTGTCAAACCAACCTATAGGCTACACACAATCCAAATATGATTTTTAGTTTTATGTATGACTTGACATTTTGTTCCTTTATGTATACTTTCAATTAATAAGTGATATTGCAAAAATGCCATTTTAGCCCTTGTGCAGAAGAATCAAGAAAAAAGTATTTCTTCCCATAGCATGTTCTAGAAGTTAATTGAAATGAGGTGGAGTTAGGATTCCAGGATTCTATTTTTATCCATGTCTCTGATTCATGGTTTCGAAAAGATATCCTACCATGCAGCATGCATGCAGTTTTCCTTCCCGCTAGACAGCTAGAAGAACAAAACCACTCAGAGTTATTATGGCATTAATTAAGGACTGTGACTTCCCATTGAAAAACCCTACCATCATTATTTTGTTGTTGTTGTTTTTCAGCAGTGGTCATCATTTTCAAAAAGGAAATGGATCCCGTCACTCAGTTATATACTATGACTTCATCCTTGGAGTACAAGACAAGCAAGGCTGATATACAAATGCCATTCACCTGTTCCGTGACCTATTATGAACCTTCTGGCCAGAAAATAATTCAGTCTGAACAGGCAGTCTTTGACATTTATTGTAAGTAGCTCCACATATAATTGTGCAGTTTTAATATATTATAAATAATATGCAAATACTTTGATATTTAAAATTCCAATTTATTTGCTCTTTGATTACTGCTTCCAAATTTTAATACCAACACTTGGCACCCAAAGTGCTCATTTCTCTTTGATATACCTGTAATATATTTAGATTACCTTTCGCTTCTACCATGATTTATATGAGTATCTCCCTTCTCTTCTACCAGATGTCAACTTCCTTAAAGATATGAGAAAAGTTATCTCATGGTTCTTAGCAATAGCATATGGTAATAAAACTTGTAGAAACCTGAAATACCTGCTGAAAATTTTCTCAATGGAGGATAGACAAATGTAGACTTATTTTTAATTTGCTATTAGTGATAGAAAAGATTTGATATCAGAACTTGCTATGTACTAAACAAATGCTTTACCACTTGAACTATGCCTTCAACCTTTCTTTCTTTAGTTGCTTTTCAGATAGAGACACACATTTTTGCACAGGGATGGCCTCTAATAGCAATCCTCTTCCATCATGACTCCTATAAACATAGCCATGCCCAAACAGGCCCTGCTTATTCTTCAAGATAGTATTTTACCAGTGTTTTTCCCCTGAGTGGTCCTAGTCCACAGTCCTATGCAAATAGATACCTCCACACTGGGCCTAAATCCAGCATTATGACTAATTGGCTTCCTAAGTATACTATTAGCATTTTAATGGAGAACTTCATTTTTTCAAAAGATCAGTTCCTTCATTTATATAGGATGGTATATTTCAAGATATTTTGGCTTTAAGTCATAAATTTGAAACATAGGTACTAAATATTTCAAAAGAACATCTCTGATCATTTGTTCTAACCCCATTGTTTTATTTAGCAGTAATATGAGGCACAAATATTCCCTAAATTAGCCATAGATAATGGAATAGTCTTTTTTTCCCAACACTGGGCATTTTCTTACAAGACAGGTACCAAGATCATCTTATATTAATGAGCAATAATAGTGATACTTCAATAACAGTGCCATCAATTACTATGTGTTTCTAGAAAAGTAGCTTCATTACTCTTAAGTAATCACTTAACTACTCTAAGTTTTGTCATCTTAAAATGAGGATATCTAACTCCTAGTATTATTCTGGAGATTAAGTAAAAATCACAGTTCTAAAATAACACATCACACATCAAATGCTTTTTAAATACAAGTGTTACTATCTCTATAAAGTCAGTATCTAATTAAATATACTTAAAGTTAGATATTTAGGAGGACAGTAAAAGATTACATTATTGTTAGTATATGAAACAAACAAAACATTCCTATAATACTGTCATGAATTCTAGAAAATGTAACATTGACCGCAGCACCATTTCCGTTTTGGTTCACTAAGGCACTGAAGGACACATGGTAAAAAAAAAATTCAAATAACACAAATATTAAAGGATTTTTTCGTTTTATACTGTGTATATAAATTTAAACTTAAAATCAAAGAATTTGAATACTTAATCATAGATAATCAGATTATTATTTCTGTAAATGCAAAGAGAAATCTTCTATAAAGAACATTTTGTTTTGAAAATAATTATTTTCATTATGTTTATTTTTGGAGTGGTGAGTGATAATTGAATACAAATATATGGATAGAGGGAAATGATCATATCAAGCAGTTAACATGTCTGTCCATACCTTGTCTATCTCTTAAAATATTAATTAATATGCAATAGTTGTACATATGCATGGAAAATAATATTTTATTACACACGTATATGACATTAACAGATCTTTGTGTTTGGCTCCCTTCACTCTTGTTCTTTACTTATTCGTAAATCATGTTAGTATAAATGTGGCAACTCAAGGTAGAAGTGAATTTCCAGAGGAGTTAGGATTCTTGGGAAATTTAACTCTCCAGAATGCATACAGTTGGGAGGTTTGCCTTTGAGTCAACAGAGAAATCCCAAGCTGCATTGCAGGACATGATTTGCTGTGTCTGGCAGTGCAGTATACACTCCATATAGTGTTTGGGAAGACCACATGTTAGTGCTGGGGTTCATGATTAAAAACACCAAAGGTTTTAAGTCTTGGTCCTTACATTCAAGGCGCTTATTGCCAGTTAGAGAAACAAGACACTTGTACCAAAAGGAAATTGCTAATGAAAGATAGCATTACAGGAACTCAATAAAGCTGAAAGCTGTGGTGTCTATAGGCAGTGATTCTTGAAAGGAACCTAAAGGATTTGTTAGAACACAGATTGCCAAATCTACTTCCCAATTTTTGACTTGGATGGGGGAGGGTGAATGTTGAAATTGTAACAAAAACTCTGATGTTATTAGTGATGCTCATTTGGGAAGCATGCCTGAGAATCACTGCTCTGGGAAGAGAAATTTCTAAATGAAAAAAGAAGGCTTTCAGAATGACATTGTCCCATTTGTAAGGAAATGGAAGGACTTGGAAAAAATTATACTAAGTGAAGTGAGCCAGACCCAGAGAAACATGGACTCTATGGTCTCCCTTTTTGGGAATAATTAGTACAGGTTTAGGCTAGTCATAGCAGAGCATCACAGGCCCAATAGCTATACCCTTATGAACACCTAAGATGATGCTAAGTGAAATGAACTCCATGTTATAGAGACAATTGTTATATCACAGCTGTAACTACTTTCAACATCCCATATGTATCTGTAGCTTCGATTATTGATGATGTTCTTGTATCACCTTCCTGTGGTTGTACCTACACTATCTCTGAATCTTATCTGAGTATATTGGAAACCGTGTATGCTGGTATTGGAACTAGGAAATTGAAAGGGAATACCAAAATTGAGAGACACAGGGTAAAAAAAGACAAACAACTACAAAAGCAATACTCGCAAAACTGTTTGGTGTAAGTGAACTGAACACCTCAGGGGGGGGGTAAAGGGTAAGGGGGAGGGGGGAGGGGGGTATGAGGGACAAGGTAACAAACAGTACAAGAAATGTATCCAGTGCCTAAAATATGAAACTGTAATCTCTCTGTACATCAGTTTGATAATAAAAATTTGAAAAAAAAGAAGGCTTTCAGAAAGAAATCTGATGAGTTCCATTTGAGAAGCTTACTAAACATGCACTAGACCATTTCTGTTTCACTATATTCAATCAGTAATGAAACCATAGTGAATTTGCCCCTTAATGTTGTGTATATCTGATTTTTGACTTCCAGCAGTGCCTAACTTTATGCCACCATTCCTCACTGCATGTGCTTCTTCAGTGGTTTCCAAAATCGTTTTCTGCCCACCCTTTTCTGCTCAACAAACTGCCCCATCAGCCATTGCTAGAAATATCTTTTTAAGGAACAAATGGAATAAGGTTCCTGTTGTGAATGAAACTCTTCAATGACTCTCCCAGTCAGATTAATCTTCATACACCCAATTTTAATATGCCTTGAATCCCTGCTAGTAGAAGTCCTGTATCTCTACATCACCACACTTGAACCACTGTGATTTACCTTATTCCTAGATTCCTCCAGGAGAAAACCTTCTATGTGTCTATTTATCTGCTGCTGTTGTCTTGCCTTTGTAATTTTGAAAGTACCTCCTTATTCTTCAAAACCCAGCCAAGGCGAATTTCTCCTGATAGCTCCTGGTCCCATGGATCCAGTGCTACCATGGTCCCATTGCTCACAGCATGCACTTTGTAATGTGGATATAGTCTTAAGTGATAAGGCCACTAATACAATGAAAATTCATTGAAGCAATGAACATGTGACTTATAATTCCAAGTTGTATACAATAAACACTAAACAAATGAATCCATGGTTAGAAGGATAAAATGGAATGGAGGAAAAGAAATTTTGAGTAGACCCTTTGGGTTCTTGCAAAAGGGTCTATAGAAGCCTAACAATCTCACTTGATCTAAAGTCAGTCAAAAGCCAACCTGTATATACCAAGCTAAGGAATTCTTTTTTTTCTTTTTTATTTTGTGGGGGGGAGTCTAGTTCTGGGGCTTGAACTCAAGGCCTAGGCACCGTTCCTAAGCCTCTCTGTGCTCATGGCTAGCACTCTACCACTTGAGCTACAGTGCTACTTCCGACTTTTTCTGTCTTGTGGTAATAAGGAATTGAACCCAGAGCTTCATACGTGTTAGGCAAGCACTCTATCACTAAAGCCACATTCCTAGCCCTTAAGGAGTTCTTTATATCAAGTCTTTATATATTAATAATCTTTGAAGAATTCTGGGTATTATTACAATATTCAAAGTATTAGCTCACAAAGCTGATCCAGGAATAGTTATGAAACAGTGATGAAAGTATAGAAGGGAGAAAGGTTCAAAGTGAGGGAACAAATGAAACTTGATGGCATCATTTTAGGGGTGGATTTATTTAAGTATATGCCATGAAAGTGTTACTGAGAATACAAAGTGAGAATGAGACACAAAAAATATCATTGAGTCTTAGTAATCCAGTGGGTAAAAGAAGGCAAAGGAGAAGGAAGGTAAGAACAATGGGAAGAATTATATGTTAACAAGGGTTAGAGTAAAATTCAAAGACTGAAGAAGAATAAGGATCATTAATTTTGTTGTGAGGTGTGCTCATTAATCCAGAAGTTAAAATGCAATTGTGTTGCAAAATCCTCAAAGTGCAGTTCAGTTCTTCAACTGGACAGAACAGACTTATAGCTAACGAATGCAGATATGGGATATTTCCAAATGGACCAGAAAGTCAGCCGGGTTGTGATCTCTGACTGGTCTAATGTTTGCCTTGACTAGTCATGTGCTATAGTGATGTGCTGCCAGCCAATCTTGGGCACCAGTTAGCCAAAGGTCAAAGAGTAAGAGAAATCTAGAAATGGAGTTCAGTGGGATGCCAAAAGCAATCTTTTCTTTCATTTTTCAACTTCACTGGAATCTGATGGTTAGAGAACCATCTCAGGATCACCAGAAAATAAAAAATAAAACAAGTACATTAAAC
This sequence comes from Perognathus longimembris pacificus, assembly GCF_023159225.1. Classification (NCBI taxonomy): domain Eukaryota; kingdom Metazoa; phylum Chordata; class Mammalia; order Rodentia; family Heteromyidae; genus Perognathus; species Perognathus longimembris. The sequence continues at coordinate 35,374,384 of NC_063165.1, forward strand.
TGGTTAGCCTCACAACATTTCAGTCAGCTATTCAGAAAATGCCTGAGCATAGAGAAATGTCACAGAAGCAATCTCTGGCAATCTTTCTGTTTTCCTCTGCAATTTAATTATAGAACAGCAAACAAACAATTGTAAAAAAAAAAAAGCTTACAAATCTACATCTTACTAATTTCACATTACAAATAATTCAGAAAATACATCTGCATAGATAATCTTAGGGCTATTTTTGAAAACATGGCCACACTTCTCAGTAAATATTAACTTTTATAAAAGCTACCTCAATTAAACTTTACACTAACTGATTTCAAACTTTGTTGTTCATTGTGTTATCCAATTGTGTAACTAAGAGTTAAGTTAGAAGTGACTCATTTTTAAGTGTGACCATTATCCCCTTTTATTTCCACTTTGGTCCCCTAATATAACTCATCCTATATTATCCATCAATTTATTTAGCAATCTACAGTTGAGCGATAAACTTTACTAAATTATAAATTATACTTCTCACCCATATTTTTTCCACAAAAAAGACCAAAATGGAATAGAGATTACTTTTTGGCTCAATGGCCAGGATAGAATTATTATATATTCACAGTTTCTTTGATTCTTTCTGTAAATGATTTCTCTTTTTTCATTTTTTTTTCCTAGAAAGTAGATCTACTCTTTTCCATGCCCCAAGCCTTGTTACTGTTATTTGGCTCATGTTGCCACCTTTTATTTAGCATAAGTTATTATTACACAACATGAGTGCACTGGTACCTAATAGCCTTACTTTTGTTAGCTGATTTAATCTTTCCAAACTGTAAGATTCGTATAACATCATTCAATTTCCTTATAATGAACTCTTATGGTGAGATTGTTCCTACTGGTCTTTTACACATAGAATAATTACAGTCATTCCTGCCTCTGTTAAAGACATTTTGCTAAGAAGAAATTGATTTTATGTAACAGAGCCTCTTTGTAGTTTGCTCTAACTAAGATTAGTACTTGGTATAGCAAGTGGCTATTAACTTCAATCCCACTATAAAAAGATACACTTAAGTAATTACTATTACTAGCTTCTTGAGAAAATTGTATATAATTTAGTCATTTACATTGTATGCTCAGAATAATTTGGTACTTGACAAAAATGGTTAACTTAGGCCTGTGACTCTTGCAGATCCCACAGAGCAGGTGACAATACAAGTGTTACCACCAAAAAATGCCATCAAAGAAGGGGACAACATCACCCTTAAGTGCTTGGGGAATGGCAACCCTCCTCCAGAGGAGTTTATGTTTTACCTACCAGTAAGTGCTCTGCTACTCTTGTTTTTTTCTCATTTTATTCTGTTATTTGGCTTCTAGCTGGCTTTAAGAATTACATGTTCTTGGGTGCTTTAAGAAAGAAAGCATGCTATTCTTAGAGACAATAAAATATCACCTGTAGAATGGCCTTTGAAACCTTTTTGTGGAAGTTACATTTTCATTTTAAGTTTTGTCTTTTTTTCTCAAATGTAGAGATTTCATAGACAAAGAAAAAAGACACTATCTCAACACAGGAAACCACAGTTAAAATAACTCAAAATTTCATTGTGCAAATAAAATATCAAAACCTGTTCTTGAGGAGATAACTTTAAAATTAAAACTGATGACACCAAATGGTCTGATAAGAATTTGAAATCTATCCACACAGTGTTGTCTGACTATACATTTGATATGAAGGGGGTAGTTCTATTATATAGGCTGTAGATAGAATAATGTTATAGGCTCATTCATATTGTCACATATATTTTGTTGTTGTTGTTCATAATGTTAGGGACCAAAATCATGGCCTTGCCCATGCTAGATCAGTGCTCTACTTCTGAGCTACCCCTTCAGTTCATGTGTGTGTGAGTGTGTCTGACGGTGTATAAGTTCATATGTGTACATATTCTAAAACATCATCATTTCCTAAATGTTTGAAAATATCATAGCTGAAAAGAATCAGAAACAAGGACAATGCAAATTCCCTGCAGGTGTTCCAGATGTTGCAGTAACATGACACCTGACTAGGAAATGACTTTATCTAAGGCTTCTATGCTCTCCCATAGCTTTGTATTTGGCATTCCTTTTTCATGAAAGAAAGTCATGTGCCTCTCTGTACTAGATATATAGAAGCATGCTTATGAATGTTCCCACAACATTACTAGTACTTGAAGTATCTTCCCTCACACTGCTTGAAAGTCTAATATAAGTAATTTCTCATCACATCAATTATGTACAGGAAACTCTTTTACCCTGGCACATGTTTTCTCTCATATGTGGAAGCTATATTTAAAATACCCTGAGATGTGATAAATTATACAGGATGCTAGGCATTCATACACTGTGAGACAAAAGGAGAATATTCTTAGGGGAGGAACACAAGGCTCAATGTCTGTGTCTCTGATCATATAAAATAGTATTTATCAAAATTAACTTGAAAAAATGGAAAAGAAGAATTTTCCCTTCACTGTTGTTTTCCTTTTCTCTTCTGTCTTGTCTTCTCACTTATCTGTTTTTGGAAGGGTAAGGATGGGTACATAAATGGAGGGACAAATGAGTGAACAAATGTAGTAGAGGTATTCATTAGAAACGATATTGAAAATAAACTATACAACTTGTGGGTGGGAATGGGAGGGAAAACCTGGGAGAGAGTGAGGAACAGGATGACATTGTCCAAAAAGAAATGTACTCTTTTCCTGACTATGTAACTTTAGCCTCTCTATACATCACCTTTATAATAGAAATTAAAATGTTTCAAAAGAAAACTGTTCTAACCTGTAAATTGGCATATATTGTTTTTTCACTTGCAAATGTGATTTTAGAAACTAATTTGGTTTCTAATTTGATTATCAGGGACACCAGAGACAAATTTATTTCTCAGGTTCTGTGAATATATGTTCTGATTATCATTTTTGTTAACATGTACCCCAGTTTCTCCTATTTTCCCATTTTTGATGTGCTGTTTTTCTCTCTCTTTCACTCTCTCTCTGTTTCTTTATCATGTTTTCCGTTAATCATTCTCTTCTATGCTTCCTCTCTTTTCTTTGTATTTGGATATATGACATATTTTCTTTTAAGGTACTGCAGAACCTTCCAAACTAAAACATAAACAAGCATGTAAAACATAAGTATACATGTAAAATATGAAAATGTGGCTGTTTTAACAAAATCTGGTTTAATACTGAAACACAAATCAAACTGTCAATAAAATAGATTATATCCATTAAATATAAACAATCTCTGTAAAATTTCTTGGGCTATAAATATTACTTACTTTCCCAGGAGCTAGATGTAAGAAGCACCCTAACCCTACTTTTTGCTGTCCAATTAAAGCACATCCTTCTTCTCTCCCCTTATCTAAGAAAATACTGTTTCCATCAAGAAATATAGTGTTTTTGTTGTAGCTACCAAGTGTATTTATCTGACATTGTGTCTCTATCGAAAGGGCCAGCCCGAAGGAATAAGAAGCTCAAATACTTACGTATTGACAGATGTGAGGCGCAATGCAACAGGAGACTACAAATGCTCCCTGACAGACAAGAAGAGCATGATTGCTTCAACAACTATCACCGTTCACTGTAAGTCACCTTCTCCATTACCAACCAGCTTTGCTTCGAAGGCCTCTAGTAGTATGATGCTGACAATTTTTCCAATAAGCTACAGCTATTTCTACCTTCAGAGAATGGGTTTCAATGGACTCTGTAAGGAGCTTCAGAATAGGCCCCACTTTCATCCAAGGTAGCACTGGGACTTTGTAATAGATCTGATAATCTTAACTTCTGTCCATTGTAAACCTCCATCTTCTTTCTACATGGCATCAGTGTATTTTATCAACAAACAATTCTCATGTGGATCCTGAAGAAACAGCTGATTATTTCAATATAAAACCTTATATATTTACATATAATATGCATATTTCTCCTCATCCAGTATTGGAGATCACACCTTGGGCCAAGCATACAACCTATTTTATATTTTTATAGTCCATTAGGCTTTTAGTTATCCAAGAAAAATATAGATTAAATATATTTTCTAAAAAAAATTACAGAATAATATAAACAGCCAAACCCAGGCAACACAAAATTACTACAGACTCAGATATTGAAACAGGGAGTAGAGACAAATACAATCCATTTATAGACTACATTATTCTATGCAAAACAAGAATAAATTTTTGGAAACAAACACTCTTCAAATCACATTACATATATCTTTTTACTATTTTTTTTTTTTTTTTTTTTTGGCCAGTCCTGGGCCTTGGACTCAGGGCCTGAGCACTGTCCCTGGCTTCTTCCCGCTCAAGGCTAGCACTCCGCCACTTGAGCCACAGCGCCGCTTCTGGCCGTTTTCTGTATATGTGGTGCTGGGGAATCGAACCTAGGGCCTCGTGTATCCGAGGCAGGCACTCTTTACCACTAGGCTATATCCCCAGCCCTTTTTACTATTTTTTAATCCACTATTTCTCTTCAGATACTTTAAAAGTTCTATTTGGCTCCCATGCATTTGATGGGGGGAGAGAATGAAATATAGAAAGCAACCCCACAGGCTGAGCTCCATATTTTGTAATCTGTAATTGCTCATGTTACCAATATATCTCAGTCATAATGAAAATGAAATTATCCATTCACACGTCCCCCTCATGAAAAATTAAATTTACAGAACATTTTGAGAAACAATCAGTCTTGCTTTTGGGTATAGCCCGAATTTGCCAAGAATTCCTAAGTACCCACTAGTATCACTGTAAAAACTCTTCTCAATATGACCCACGACAGTGTTACTATGAGGTATTTCCTTATTTCAGAATTAAAAGAGCCTTTAGAAATTGAGTTGAGAACATGCTTCTACATATTTAACCCTATCCATAATGTTTGAAAACCTTTAGGGGATAAAGGCTAAAACTTGGTGGGAGATGTAAGTGCAAACATTGGGGAAATAAGACAAGTAAGATGGTTGCTTTTGATTGCTTGATGTGTAATCTGCAGAACAGGGTGAACTGTTAAGAAACGCTCATGGTTGAGTCCTTTCTCTGTTTTTTCATAGCGATGTTACATGGGTTGAATGTGTCTGCCATTCGGGACTAGTTAAAAAGAAAGCAATGACCTCTCAGTATAACAACAGAGCTGTTTGTCTTTGAGGACCAGTCAGTCTTGGGACCATTTATCTAGGTCTGCTTCATGAAAAAAGAAAAAAAAATAGTGGAGCAAGGGAATATAGCCAGAAATAGAATTGCTGGTGAGAGAGCTCTGTCATATCTTTGTTCAGGATGTTTTTGGGCCAATATCGAACAACTCCGTTGCTTAGAGATGGTATTGTACACTTGTGTTTAGGAGATGCTAAGTACACAGGATCCTAAAAGATGAAGGATTTTTATGTGGATTGCTTGTAGATCTGCTGAGAGGGTAGACAGCAAACCGACAAAACAGAAGATACGTAACAGACATATCAAGCCTCAGTGATTAGCTATAATAGTGAAATTAAACAAAAATATTACAATAGTTTGATCAGATTTTGGTATATTAAATTAGGTTGAACTGTCTTTCAGTTTTGACAGATAGACTGTTACCTAGAATTTTAATACCTATTTGAAGCTTTAAAAGAAGGTACTACTATTGAATAATAAGGGATGGGGTATGGGACAAGAGAATTTAATAGAGGAGGTTAGTCTTATTAAAGGATAAGCTACGCATGTGTGAAATAATACAGTGAAGTCTCCTTAAACAATCATTTCATGCTTTCAAAAAAGCGAATGCCCAGAATCTAAAGCAGGTCTTGTCTAGAGATGATTCTCTTTAGGTGTGAGGAAGATGAATAGTGTGGGTGAAAGGGATTTAATGATTTATGCTTAGGTATGAAAATAGAACAAGGAAATCTATGAAAATAGTCTTAAGAATGGGGATGAGTCTAATCAAAATACATTGTTAAGATACATAAAGATGTACTAAAGAAAGTGCCTGAGCAAAAGTATAGACTAACAAAAATTATTTTTAAGAAAAGTTATTTCCAGGAAATCGGAGTTTTACTTTCCATTATAAGCAAGCATAAAGTTCTATTGTTGCCCATTTATACTAGAGTCTTATTTTCTAAAACCAGGATGTGTTTCCCTTGCATAGAGCACTGAAGGGAGTATGAGTAGTGAAGCAGAGAAGCAGCAAGCCATAGGCCCACAGAGGGCAAAATAGAATTCCGTACATTTCTCCCTACTGATTCCTTCCTTGCCATCACATGAAAGAGCTACCAATCCAGCCAAGTCATGCATGAATAGATTCTTCATCAGGGCTTTCAAAGTCTATCATTGTCCTTTACAAGCTTTGATCTTAGTTAACACTGGCAAGTTAACTATCCAGTTCATCACTCTGAGTACAAATTTCATCTAAATATAATTGACCTAAATACTCTGAGGAAACTCCACTTTCTATGGGATGTTGCAGATTGCATGAGTAATGAAAAAGTGAGAAAGCCTGCTTCTTCCTTTCAATCACTCATTTATTCAGCAGTAGTGTTGGAGAGTCTCCTACTTGTAAGGTGCATGGGGCTGTGTCTGAAAAAAATCAAAACAAAACAAGTGGTGGCCATTACCCCCCCCAAGGAGCTTTTATAGCCTTAAAAGAAAAGAGAGGCATTAAAATTGGTGCTTCAAACAATGAAGCATCAAACATGTTGAAAATGAAAGCATGTAAAGCCATAGAGAAATGCACATTGCAAAAGCAAATATTGATAACTTACCAGAACATCTCAGCTCCCAGGATGGCAGGTTTGTTCCTTGTCTGTCTGGCCTCCACTAAGGTATAGAACTACCTGCCATGAGGTATCACCCATCTGAGTACCAGATTAATCATTGCTGTGAAATCTGACATGCTCTTTCATATCTTTGCTTTTGTTTATGTGACAAAGGTTTACCTCACATTTCCACTTATCAACTGTCAGGGAACAGCAAAAACATAGTGTCTCTAATGCAAAGCATTACTTATTGCTTGAAAATCCAATCTGGCTCTGCTTATACACCTCCCATAAATCTTTGTTTGCACCTCTGTTTAATCTTTCAACAAATACTTATTTATAGAGCTCTTGCTATCTGGTAGGTTTGATACCAGGTGCTGATATTCTGGACCATGTGTTATGGTCAGGGAAATGCACATTACCTCAACTTTATTAAATTGTGTTCACCACTGGCCTCTGCTTCTCCCATTAGTACTTAGAACACAGTAGTTGTACAATAAATTTTGGTTCAATTGAATTGAATTTTCTTCTTACAGATCATGCCATGACAGTAAGATTGTTATAAGAATCATTTTTCATCTGAAAGATTGTACTTCTTTAGATGTGTTTAAACTATGTTGTCAGAAATGATAGTTTACACAAACACTAGATCTTATTTAAAATTTCAACTCCAGGAGAAATGGAATAGCACTGCCAAAAAGAAACCTATTTGTCAATTTTTCTGAAGAAACAAATAGACTATCTCATTGTTTTTCAATTTATCACCTGCTGTCTAAATATACCTGATTTTCCAGTGTTATGCCTTACATACTATTTTTCTATACCTTGTCATCATCTTTCTTTATTTCTTTCCAGAAGGGATTGAAACATCTTAAAGGCGACAGTGTCTTGAGAGACATACATACAAACTCCAAACACCAATTCTGCTAACTGCAAATAAATGTCCAATCAGTTAGAATAACCATTCATTTGTGTAAGCTGTTCTCAAAGCCAACTTGCAAAGTTAAGCTGAATATGCAACAATATCACTATATTAATCATATAAGTCACTTCTGAATTTTAAAATGCAATTGCAATGATTTTATTACTTCATGTATTCTTATCCAAAATATTTTGACTATCTTCCTGTCTTATAATTTAGCATTTTAAGCCTATTTTCTGCTGCACAGATCTGGATTTATCCTTAAACCCAAGTGGAGAAGTGACCATGCAGATTGGAGACTCCCTGCCTGTATCCTGCACAGTATCTGCTAGTAAGAACGCAACTGCGGTGTGGATGAAAGTAAGTCACATTTGGGGGCTGTCTTGTTTAGGAACTTTGGCATATTTTACTTTATCTGTATGTCTGTCTGTCTATCTATCTATCTATCTATCTATCTATCTATGCATGTGCGTATAGTACTTCTCCCTTGTTCTTACTCTCCTCTCCATTTCTCCCTCCACCCTCTATCTACCAAATCAAACCACAATATAACGTTAGAGATTGTTTGCAACACTGTGGCATAGTATTATAATAGATGCTTCAAAATGTAGTTTATAATTGTATGTACTAAATATACTACATATATGCATGCAAATAGATAATTACAGGTGTTAAGGCATAGTAAATCACCAAAGATAAGTACAAAGTAAAGAATCATGATCAGGTATTTTTGCATATGTACCATTCTATAATCAAGTATTTTTTGCCTTTCTGCTATTCAGGTGACTTTACATATCTGAAAGCGGGTTCTCTTGGATGAGGATGTTAGTTCTTGATGTTAGAAAGTTCCTTTCACCCTAGGCCATAGTAAGACAATTAGAACATCCCAGTGAGTGCTTATATTTGTGTAATTATCTGAGAAAACTATGACCTGGACTCCAAGAATTGCTATATTTTCAGAATTAGAACATATGATTCTTACTTGGTTACTTGAGTTAAATTTCTCATAAAAATTAATGGTTGTGGCTATGATACTGGCATTTAAGTCTTTGTCTGCTGCTTACAAAGATTCCATGCATTTATGACCAAAGAATAGTATGCAAGGGCTATAAAACACAAATGCTCTGTTAGAAATTCACACACACACACACACACACACACACACACACACACACACACACACACACACACACACACACTGCTTGAAGTTAGGGCTAAAAGTCATTATATTCATTTGAAATGGAGAGAAATTTGTTGCCCAAGTTTCTGCTAGAGGAAAATACAAATTATTTTGTATGTCTTTGCTGTCTACTTTCTCATCACTCTTCATCCTTAGATCTCTGTTACTTGTTAGAGTTTTCTTGGAGCTCAGTTTCTTCTTTCCCTTTCTATTTCCTACAGCTTCATCCGTGAATTTTGCACTTACCTGTGTAATTAAAATTTTATTTCTCGATTTAACCTTACCTTTTTATACTAGCAAATATAAAAAAAAAACTAGATGTTACCAACAATTGTATAAAGGCAATATATTTCTATTTGGGGACTTGAGAAATCTGTTTTCTAAAAATAGTTTTTATATCAATGGAGGCACTATTGTTGATTGAATGCTAATGTCAGTATTGCTGGTCAACATTAACTTGCCAATAATTCAATAATTAGTTTATAGTAAGAGGGAAAATAGATAGAAACCAAGGAATCTTAAGATGGTGTCTGCATTTTAATTTCAATTTCTAATAAATAGAATTACATTTTGTATGTTAAGTGATTTTAAAACTTAGACATTGTATTTCTTTTTCTCATAAAAATTAAGAGTAGAAATGTTTCCTTAAGGGACTTTTGTTAAAAAAAAATCTTTGTAATAATTACTATGCCTTTGTAATAGAGCTCCAGATTCGATCAATGTATTATATGAAATTATTTCAGGCATTTACATTCATCATTGATAAATTATCACATGTTTATATCTAACAATTATATATCAACTATCTTGAGGAGGGATTGTCATTTGAGAACATTATCTAATGTAAACACATCATAATTTATATAAATATGTATATACACATAAATTATACATACACATATACACATATCTAATTAAGTTCTTAGAACAATTCGATATAGTTAAAATATGACCCCCTTCAAAAATGAAGGAAACTCAGCCTCAAAACTTAATGATTTTATTCTAAATGATCAGTTCCCTAACAGAAAGGTCTGAAACAGACTCTCTTTTTACTGGTTTCAAGAACTACAAAGATAAACAAAATCTACTTTCAAAAGCATATGAATTTTATTTGAAAGGATGCTTGCATTTTTATAAGACCCAGAAGAATCATGTAAGCTTAATTATTTTATAGTAAATATATTTAAAGTTAGAATTGTTCTCCGTAAGGTAATTTGCTTTTTATTTAACCAGGATAACATGAGGCTTAGATCGAGGCCATCATTTTCTAGTCTTCATTATCAGGATGCTGGAAATTATGTATGTGAAACTGCTCTGCAGGAAGTAGAAGGACTAAAGAAAAGAGAGTCATTGACCCTCATTGTAGAAGGTAGGAAAGTGTTGTGGTACAAAGTCACCTTTTAGAATTTAATACCTGGTCTTTTTTGAAATTGTGGTTTATTGTAACATTTTTCATTGCAATGACATTTTAGGGAAACCTCAAATCAAAATGACAAAGAAAACTGATCCTAGCGGACTGTCTAAAACAATAATCTGCCATGTGGAAGGCTTCCCAAAGCCAGCTATACATTGGACAATTACCGGCAGTGGAAGTGTCATAAACCAGGCAAGTATTTGTCTTCTTGTTCTATGCTATGATTGGTCCAAGTAAAACTCCATTTGCTTTGGAACCTAAAGTGTAGATTGGTTTGTTACTACATGAAATTAAGAGTGTCCCCAACAAAGCTCTTGTTGATTTCTGAAGTCTAATTTTGCTGCAGGAAAAACTTAGCTCAAAGGAATTTTAAACCTCAGAGCAATAGAAAATGGAGAATCCATTATGCTGTATGCTGTTGTGAAGATTTCTAATTGGATATTGCCCCATTGTCATTTATTTCTAAAACTTGGGTGGTTAAAATATTTAGATATATACTTTCCTGCATCAGAAAATTATACATCAGGGTACAGGTAGCCTCTATTACTTTGATTCCTCATATCAAATGATATTTCTTGAAACTGGGTTCCCGCTAAATATGTATTCTGATTTTCCTGTGTGGGTAGGGCTAGAAAAGGCAAGATACCTGTAAAAGAATCTAGGCTGTACCCTTCTGGACCAAAGAGGATATAAATAAAACCTAAATATTTGTGCCATTTATAGGACATTTCAGTAACCACAAATAGTTAAGTATGAACATTACCAGTAATTTTTTTCTTAATCATAAATCTGACAATAATAACAATAATCTTGTCTGTCACATTGGGTTTTATAACTTAATGCCACTAAACTGCCAGACTGCTTGGGATCTTAGCATACTTTAAATTCCATCTTTTTCCCTCAGTGACAATTGTAATGTCCATCTTATTAGAACCAGTAAAAGACTCTTCAGGAGCACAGAATTTTCTATTATGCCTTCTTCCCAATTGGTACCTAACTGAAATTTGAGGGACTTGTATAAAGCAAAAATGAGGCAAATTGATTTTAAATGGAAGTTTTTACTTTTCTTCTGTCTACAGAAATTTGGCCCTGGCTCAACTCATATTATTTGCAGAGCAGAGTTGATTTGGACTTTTCACTTATAGTTGAGATACATATCTACCTGCTTGTGTTCAGGAATGGAAAGCTTTAAAATGAATCACACAAAACAAGTGATTCTGATTTGTTTAGATATAATGGGGCACACAGTAGAAGACAAGAGGCCCTTTAAACCTGATAATGAAACGTAGTGTTCTTTTATTTGGGATAGAAATCTAAAATCTACATCTTCTGTATTCCTAGCAATCTACAGACATAGTTTTTCAGATTAAATGCTAAAAATTAAAAACTAAAAAATATTAGGAATAATCCTTTGCTACTTTGTTCTTTCTAGTCTCTATTTTATATCAGTGCTAAGTGCAGCAGAAAAGAACTGTGGCTACTGGTAATGCAGGCAGATAAAATACAGAAAGAAGAGCAGAATAAATATCTGATAAATGAATGGCAACCAAGGCTTAAAAGGCCAACTTAGAAATAAGCAAATATATTCTGCAGGGATTGACATAGCAAATACAAAGACATAGAAAGTAACATGTAAAACCCTAGTGGGGAGTGGAAAATAGCAAGTATATTTACTTTGGGGTACAAAATAATAATGCCATTCCTCAATGTCAAAGAGAAGGATTGATTCTGGCCAAGTATGTGATATATCATTTTTCTTGTCCTAGGTCCAGGCTGACCCATCCATAATCTTGGATTTGTTCCTACCTCAAACACATGATGATTCCACTATTTCATAATTAAAAGATATCTCTGCCTGTCCTATACCCTAAGTGACTAGTGGATAGCCCACTCCTGTCCTCAAGGCACTTAGGCTGCAGTTAAGCAGAAAGCAAATAACAAAATAAGACATGATATGAATAAGATAGCAGGGAAAGCAATGGGTTCAAGTGTCTGTTTGCTTGAGTCATGTTGGATTTAAGGTTCGAATTCTAAGGATGAGATAAAAGTGGATTATTTCTTATGTTTGAAGATATTAAATGCCGTGGTTGACCTCATTTACAAAAATTCAGCAGACTTAGTGGTCACTGACTTAAGATTCTTTATGAAGCACAAAAAAATTGGGGGAAAATGTTTCTATTTACCTAGAAGGAACTTCAATATATGTGCTCTGTCTGTCTTTCTGGATGGGTGGATGGGTGGGTGGATGATTATCCATTTGATATAATGGGTTAGGTTTAATGAGCAAAATACTTGATATAAATGGGTTAGCATATTTGATACAATGAATCAAGACGATAAACTTTATCAATAATAAAGAATAGCTACTAAATTCACAATGAATTAAACTTTAAAATTGATTGAATTTGCTAATTACCAATAAATAACTCACTTTCAAACAAATATCATGCTAAAATATTAACTAAATCAGAGCATCAATTGAAAGGGTTTGTTTAATTTATTTATTGAGATCATAATAGAAAAATAAATCCTCTTACAGCTTTAATTATCTTTTTTAAAATTATCTTGATTTTATCTGTTGCAGATATTGACTTGAATGATCACATGTCCATTTTTACATGTACCTATGAATACCACAACACCCCATGGATCATAGTACTTAGGCAACTTTCTCACAATTATTCTTTTCCATGCACTTGGCATATATATCCATGTCTAAACCCACCTTCCTTCTTTTTTCCAGACAGAGGAATCTCCTTATATCAATGGCAGGTATTATAGTAAAATTATCATTTCCCCTGAAGAGAATGTTACATTAACTTGCACAGCAGAAAACCAGCTGGAAAGAACAGTAAACTCCCTCAATATCTCTGCTAGTGAGTATTTCATTTCTGGCATTTAAAAAGTAAGAAAATTTGAAGTTAATCTTCATTAGTTTAAAATCTTCAGTTCCATCTTCCTGTACTGCATTATGGTAAGTTTTATTTATGTACATATTTATTTTGCATTTGACATCATCACCATAAGGTTTTTTTCTTTTTCTCATGATTCCCTTTTTTATACTATTCTTGTCTTGATGGTTTAAATCATTTCATATCTCCTGGATCAAAGACCTTGTCCTTTTATTAGACTAGCTCCCATGAGCAACAGAGGATAAGAAATACGTTGTCTTTATTTAATCTACATTTTGTGTTCAGAGTAGAGATAATTCAAAGATTATTTTAACACATTTTTTGTAACAGCTTTAAATTTGGTAAATTTGTAATATTCTTTTCTCTTTGTATTCCAATTCTTGGTGGTCCATCTATCCTACTTTTATTTTAAACAGAAATGTCATGAGATTAAAGCCTTCCACAAATTAGTTTAATTAATGTCAGTTTACGAAACTGATATCAGAATTCCTAAAATTACTCCCTATTTCTTATTATTTTCAATTATAACAAAAATAAAATATGAGATATTATCTCAGGGAATAAGAAAGAATCTGTGAATACTAAAATCTTTGTAATATATACATACCTCTAGACATTTCTTATGAAAACAATTACAATTTAAAGTGAAATTATCCATTATCTTAATTCCTTCATTCTTCCTATACCTTTGTCAACCTTAAATCACTACTGCCCTAGAACAAGGCTGATTTAGGCAATGATAAACCTTTATTCTTCTGTCATTTGGAATCCAATGTGTGACCTTAGGAGGCTGTATATATAATGTCCAGGAATTCGTAGGGGTGGAGGAAATTATTTTCTAAATACAGGAGTTCCTAATAAACTATGACAGGAATCTTAAAGCCTGTTGGATTGACATTAGAAAAGAGCTAAGCAAATCTGACTCTATAAAAGGAGCATACTTCTTAGAATGCAATTCACACAGTACTGATTTATCCTACTAAGTAAGAGAATCCATCCATTCTTATAGAATGTAAGTCTTTTGTAGTCTGATTGAATGAGGTGCTTCTATTTTCTAGGTAATGCAGTGGCTTGATCACCATTTGACATAGTCATTTTCATCTCAGTGAACATCTGAAATTCCAATTATATATATATGTAATATATACATATATACATATTTATGAGACATACTGGGAATTTACATCTTATCAGTCACATTGTGGATAGTTCTGATGTAACCACATAAACTCTGAAGTATGTTTATATATCTCTAATATAGATTATCATGCACATGACCAGTGATTCTTAAAATGTACCAAGAGCATGGCATATTGTTAGAGAATTTTAGACTACATCACGCATGTTCCTGAATAATCTTTAACCCAATTCCACACTTGGAGGACATCTCTAAGTGTATGTCCTTGCCACTAAATGAAAATGAGTTTCCCTATGTGGAAGCTGAAAAATAAAGGGAAAATTTGAAAAATAAACCATTATAGACATAATTGGTGCTAAATTATTTCTTTATAAAAATTACTATTTTTTAATAAGGATAAACTTTTCCCTTCCTTTCTCCTTTCCTATAAAAAGTACTGTTAAGAGGTGGTAGATAGTGGAAAAAATAATATGGATTTCAAGTTGGTACTATTTCTTGTTATTTATAAAATTCTATTTGACAGATGATTACTTTTACATCTTAACTATCTTCCTCTTAAAGCAAGATTGATTTCTTTGCAGGGAGTTCATGCTCTATTAAGTGTGACTTTTTTTTTACCCTTAGCTGTAGAACAGAAATTTTATTTGAGTATTTATTACATCATGCTATAATGGTAAAGGTGACGTTCATATATCAACAAATTTTGTTTTTAATTTCATATTAACATTTTTCATTTCAGTAAGTATTCCAGAACACGATGAGGCAGACGAGATAAGTGGTAGGTACTATGCTGCCGACCCTTCTTCCTTGACTATCACTTCAAGATTTCTGAAGTGTCCTTGTATAAGAAATTTCTTAGCTTCCCACAATAGTGGCTTGAATTAAAAAGCAAGTGAGACCAGATCATTAGAATACTAAAATTTCACCCCCTTAAAAATCACAAGTTTGCATGTTAATCATGGTAGTGAGGCTTAGTCACCATTAGTAAGTAATAGCTACACTGTCTTCTGTTTTGTTTTTTTTTTGTTTTTAAAAAAAAAAACCAACAGTCTTAGCATTGTCTGTAATTGCATGGACTTTTCTTGTTTGTTGTAGATGAAAACAGAGAAAAGGTGAATGACCAGGCCAAACTAATTGTGGGGATTGTTGTGGGTCTCCTCCTCGCTGCTCTCGTGGCTGGCATCGTCTACTGGCTGTACATGAAAAAATCAAAGTAAGTGGTGGAACAATGATCTTCACTGTTCATTGACCTTCACTGTACAGAATACCATGGGATGATTTGTGCTCACTCCTGCTATGCAAGCCACTTACACAATGAGACAACCATGTCCTTCAAGTCAGCCTAGCCATATTTGCCTTTAATTCAGTGACTACAGTATGCATCTAGGATATGAGAGGGCATAGTTTTATAGATGTCTTTTGATTTCTTCTTAGTCACAGTTTTGAATTAAAATGATTTGATTTTTTTAGTGTCTTGGTAAGTATTTTTAAAAAGCATATATGCTGCCTGATCTTGGTGAACATTATTGTTTTGAAGGCTACTGTATATGTGAGAGACTGTTGTGTGTCGTTTTGCATTGGCAAATATGGCTGCAGTGAAATTGCTGGTGAGGTTACAAACATTGTTGTCCTTACTCCTCAATTTAGTCCATTGAATAGAGTTCTCCATTCTACTGCTCTCTAGTTTAGTATTCTATATCATTTGTCTAGGAATACAGTTCAGAAACAAAAATAAAATTATTTTTATTAACAAAAATTGCATTAGACTAAAAATGTTTAGAATTGTAAAATACACCCGATACTATGAAACTTATACATCATCCATCAGTGGTTTATAATGAAAACCCAGTCAACCGATAAAGGGTATGAACATGCACGTGTCTAAAACTCATTATCATTTAGGACAGATGGAGCTGGGCACAAATAGGGCTCCAGTATTTGAATCTTCAGAAACTCCATTGGTGATCGTTAGCATACTTAAGCTTTCCTAGGTGGATTTTATATATCACAAATGGGAAAAATAATTTCTGCAGTGGATATCTATAACTAGTAAGAACATTTGGCCTAAGCTCATATTATAGTTAGGGCTGATACAGTCTAAATTTTCTGAAGGAAAATTTTAACTTAAATGAAAAATCAAAGGAACATCAGTCTGAGATTGGGACCTCTGACCTTAACCTTATAAAGATGTCAGTTTCGATTCAATGGTGAAGTGTTTGAGTGGAAGTGCCATATAAGGGAAGCTGTAATTAAATTCCCTGGACAATATGAGTTTATGAGCTTAGACTGAAGTGTTTGTTTCAATCTGACAGCCTACCTATGAGAAAGGTATCATTATTCACAGGTTATATATAAAAACTCCTAATCCTAGGGCTAGTCCTAGGGCTTGCACTCAGGGCCTGTGCACTGTTCTTGAGCTTCTTCTGCTCAAGGCTAGCAATTTACCACTTGAGCCACAGCAACATTTCTGACTTTTCTTGTTTATGTAGTATTGAGGAACTGAACCCAGGGCTTCATGTATGCTAAGTAAGCACTCTACCACTAAACCATAGTCCCATTTCTCCAAGTCAGGGGATTCTTCAAAGACAATTATACAGGTTGCAATTGAAAGAACTATTTTGATTTAAGGAATAATTTTTTTCGAACTTTGGTGTATAATCAGTAAGTTTCATTCTATCTCATGAAGCCTTACTTTCACTCCTCTTCCCATAAAGGAAAAACCTGGTTTATGTTATGTACTGTGATGAAGTATATAATGTTCATTGCCACGAAAGGGACAGCATCTCCTGATTTGGTTAGTTCATCATTATTGAGCAGTCCCTGCCAGTACTTCATGTATTAACCAGAGTTCTCCATAAAATCAAACTATAGTGTGTGTGCATGTGTGTATGTGTATGTGTGTGTGTGTGTGTCCTCACATGTGCACATTTGGAAGAGAGAGTCAAAAAAGAGAATGAGTCCAAGAGATAATAAAAATTTATTGTAGGTAATTGCTTCACTTGATTATGGAGGTTGCAAAGCTTCAAGATTTGCCATCAGCTAACTAGATACATGGGAGACCACATGTGTAGTTAGTTTCATGCTATGTCTAAAAAGTATCTTTTGAGCCTCTGATTTAAACAACCATAATATAACTGATATTTAATAGTATTACTTCTATCAACTTTATTGTACAAATAATTTAGTGTTCTTTTGTACACTAAGTTTGATAGAATTAATTTTATTTACAATGCTAGCAACAAATTGTAATTCTCATTTCAAGCATCACAGGATAGTTTTTACTAGTGTGTGCAGTGTTTCAGATGTGCTAAGTGCTTTGTAAGCCTAATTATTTATTCCTTGGCAGTGCACTCTGAAATAAACTGGCATTAATGCAATTGACTTAGTGATCTTAACCTCTTAATCCACTAACCAGACTAACTGGAAATTCATAGTAAGAGGTTTCAAGATTAGGCAGGGATAATGGTTCATACCTGTCATCCTAGCTACCCAGGATTGCAGGTTGAAATTGCTGCTCACAAACAGTGCATAAGACAGGCAGCAGTCCATACCTGTCAGCCTTGCTATGGTAGGAAGCATAAATAGGAAGAACACAGTCCTTACCAACTCAGACAAAAAGGTGATCCTAAGTCATAAAGGGCTGGAGGCATGGGGCTTAGGCAGTAGGGCACATGCCTAGCTAGTTCTGCGTTCAAACTCTGTCAGTGCCAAAATACAAAACATGGACATTTTCAAATTGAGAATTTCTAAGATTACTTTCCTGTGATACAGCTAGAAAAATTTAACAACATTTGAAGGAAGCTCTTAGCCTTGGTAATTACAAAAAATCATTAAAGAGAAACAATTAAGCTGAAAATAAAAGAAAGGTATAGAGGCAGAATTATGTAGCACGGACTTCTAAAATCATACATGAATGCAGTGAATAGTTGCCTGGCTTCCAATGGTCTTGCTCACTGGGAGCAAATATTAACCAGACATTTGTCATCTCATTGTGTAAAACCTTGGAAACTTAGCAAATCATTCACTTTTGCAACCTGGGAACACAGTGCTGTTTTTATGAAATCTGCTGTTTAATATACAGATAATATGCAAATCACAGAATCACAAATGTACTATGATAATTTGGTTGCATAATGCTATTATTCCTGTGCTCTCTTGGAAGAAAGCAGAGACACTAGTAACTTGGCAAAGAGCTAACAAGGACTGCCTCTAACACTGAAATCTCAAGAAATAATGAGCAGGCTATCCAGAATCTCTTTTAGTAGGGTTTCTTGATAGATAGGAGTAGATTGTACAAGCAAGTCGATTTTAACTGAATCCTTTGCTTCTAATCCATACTAACTCTGAAACCAAATACATGTCCTCACAGAAGAGAAAAGATTCTCCACCAAGTGAATTGAAAATGTAGTGTGGGAAGACATGCTCTGTACATTTTCTACCAATTTCCTCATTTATCATGGCAAGGGCAAGTATTCTCTCTCTCCCTCCACATCTCTCCCTTTCTCTTCTCTCTGTCATACTCTTTCTGAAATCTTTAATTAAATGGTTAATGAATTATTAACCCCATTTTTTAGAATCTCAGGGTCAGTGGGATTAATCTGGCCTAGAGATCATAAACAGTCTTTCTTTTTCCAGATTCCCCATAATTCCATCTAATTTTGCTACATTATTGGGGCTTCTTTACAATGAAAATAATCAACTCTGCCTTTGCCTGTGGGCATTTGCTATAATGTTGTGGAGAACGGGACACTCTCATAGGTGCTGGATGACATAGCCTCTCCTCTGGTTTTAGAATTTAACATAATGCAAATTTTGGCATCTTTTGTCTTTATCTATCCAGAGCCTGGTAAGCATTCCAAAAAAGGAAGAAAAGAAATTGATTCGTTATTTTACCAAACCATTAGTAATAGACTTAGGGGAAATAGGATGGGATAATAATGTAGGAGTTTACTTTTAGTTAATTACTAAGTCATTCATGACCATCCAAAATGCAGAAGCCTCCACGAGTCCTCCTCTCGTCCACTGCATGTGACCAGGCTTGTATCAAAATATAATGTTCTCACTGAAGACAAAGTCACATGCGTGTTTACGTTGTCATTGCTGAGATCAAAGGGAAACTGTGCCCTTCCCCGACATGAACCCTGTTGCTGGATGGCAGCATTGGGCAGCTCCAGGCAGCGTGGAGCCATGATGGAAATGGACACACACAGCAATCTCTGCACACATGCACTTAGTGTCCCAGTGTCTGTTTTAATCCTCCCATCATTTACTTAATGAATCAACCTCATAGTCACTATTAGCTAACGTGGTAAAGCTATATTCTTATTTTTACTGAGTGTATTAAGTATTCCTTGTTTTACTAAAGGACTTCCCTGCAGAGTCTTAGAAATCTTTAGGGTATAAAACACCAAGTTGTAACAAGAGTGACCAAATGTTTAGTATGCATTTTCTTGTTCAAATCAAGAAATTGTAGACAATTATCCACAGGAATTAATGCTCTCTTCTCCATTTCTTCATTTCCATTAAACTCAGCCCATGAGATGACTCATTTTGGTAACAGTTGTGTCTAGGGTAAAGGGAACAAATATTCCCTTGGGCATTATTAATTACCTTAATAGGAAGCAATAGTCAGTTTGCTGGAATTGCTAACTCTTCCATGCTACTGTATGCATCCTGATTGTGCATAGGCCTGGTACCTTTTTTGTGGAATAAACTAGGCAAATTGTGGGCTACAAATAATTGAAAACATCGTTGTATCTAGCTAGAGTTAGGGATTCCGCTGGCTTTTAAGAACATTTTCAAGGTAACAAACAGTATAAGAAATGTATCCAATGCCTAACGTCTGAAACTGTGACCTCTCTGTACATCAGTTTGATAATAAAAATTAAAAAAAAAAGAGAACATTTTCAATTTGTCATATATGTTGTTGCTTTTGAAAGAACTAAATAAAATCTTGCTTCCTTCAAAGGTAAATTACTTTATTATCATTTTTGTTTTCCAAACATAAAAATTATGTTGTCCAACTTTGACTCTTCTTTTCAAATAAAATCACCTAATCTAAAAAATATTGGCCATGCTGAGCATCTTCACTGTCCTTCACTTTCTCTAATCCCTCTTTCTCCATAAATTATTCTTAAAATAAAGCCATCATTATATTGTGCCACCAGAGTTGTCCCTTACCATCTTTTAAGCGAGCTGAAAATAGTGAATAGTATTTGAAAAGTCTCTAGAAAGTTTTTAAATATTCTGAAAAAATTGTTTTTAAGTGTCCTAAAATAATCTGAAAAATTATCTGAAGGAAACACTAGCTCTATAAAGACACTGTCCTTTGTACATAGCAACAAATGACTTGAGACATAGATCTAAACTTCCTTCTGCTGCTCAGTAGCCCTATGACCTTGGATGACCTTTCCATGATCCTAATTTGTTGAGTCCTTGTAACAGCCTGGAGCTTTCATAGATGCTGTCTGTCACTTTTATCCTCAAACCAGTCCTGTAAGTAGATACTGTCATTTTTTCTATTTATACATGAACCACAGTGGGCTGAAGAGAGGAGACATGTTCAAGGTCTTTTACTTTAGACTTGACACATAACAAGGAAATTCTAGCCTTACTAATATGAAGATCACCCCCTCCCTGCCTCACACATTATGCAAAAGTGTCACCTCTGATTATTATGCTATCTTAGCATATTATGATCCTATGAATCAATATTCCTCTCATATTTAAATTTTCCCAAATGGAGTCTCTGATGGTATAGTTTAAGATAAACAACCTTTATTAATGCTATTTTAACCATGTATAAAGAATGTGAACTTTATCAGATTAATTGAGAAATTATGAGAAAAGGAAATGGTTTAAAGGAAAGTTTGTCTTTGCCTGTTATTGATAAAAGTGCCAATATATATAATTTTCTCAGGTTTCTGAAATTTTCTAACATTAAAAAGAAATTGAAAATCATTCGATGACATTGTATTTCTTTTACACGTGGGTCTCAAAGCCAGCACAAAAATACCCAGATATTTCCCTGTTAGGGAAAGATGACTTTCCACAACTAAAATGGACAAATTCCTAAGAAAGTATATGCAAATCTTATCTAGACTCACTAAATAATCTCATGTCTACACCTTCCCTGTTTTTATACTCCCCATCAACAGCAAGTGAGCAAGTGTTTCTATTTAACACATCTCAGAGTAGATGACAGCTTAGCATATTTACATAGCTGTGTATTATGGAGCTGAAAAGCCGGAGCCATATGGCTGGATATACTTTCAATTCATATGACTCCCTTATACATCAAAAGTTTTATTGAGGGGCTGGGAATGTACCTTAGTGGTAGAATGCTTGTCTAGCATGTGCAAAGCCCTGGGTTCAATTCCTCAGCACCACATAAACAAAAAAAGCCACAAGTGGCACTGTGGCCCAAGAAGTAGAGTGCTAGCCTTGAGCAAAGTGAAGTCAGGGACAATGCTCAGGCCCTGGGTCTAAGCCCAGGACTGGTTTAAAAAAAAAAAAGTTGTATTGGTACAAAATATCTTTCACTAGTGCTCATAATATTCCATGCCATGACTTTATGAGTATTTGATACTAATGCATAGACACTAGTTTCCTTGTATAATATTTGCATGTGCACCTTACCCATGTTTTTGTTTGTTGTTGTTTTTTTTTTTTGTCAAACTGATACACAGAGCGGTTACAGTTTCATACTTTAGGTATTGGATACATTTCTTGTGCTGTTTGTTACCTCCTCGCTCATTCCCCCCTCCCTCCTCCCCCTTTCTCTTTCCCCCCATTAGTTGTTCAGTAGATTTACACTAAACAGTTTTGCAAGTATTGCTTTTATAATCATTTGTCTTTTTTACCCTGTGTCTCTTGATTTTGGTATTTCCTTACAGTTTCCTAGTTCTAATACCTGTATACACGGCTTCCAATGTACTCAGATAAGATTCAGAGATAGTGAAGGTACGACCACAGGAAGGGCATACAAGAGGATCAGCAATAATAGAAGCTACAGTTTCATATCACATGATGAAAGTAATTACAACAGTGATATAACAGTCCATAACATGGAGTTCATTTCACTTAGTGTCATCATTTTGTGTTCATAAGGGTATAGATATTGGGCCCTTGTGATCCTATGCTGTGACTAGCCTAAACCTGTGCTAATTATTCCCTTTGAGGGAGACCATAGACTGCATGTTTCTTTGGGTCTGGCTCACTTCACTTAGTATAATTTTTTCCAAGTCCTTCCATTTCCTTACAAATGGGGCAATGTCATTCTGATAGAGGCATAAAATTCCATTGTGTATATATACCACAATTTCCTGATCCATTTATCTACTGAGGGGCATCTGGGTTGGTTCCAAATTCTAGCTATGACAAATTGTGCTGCAATGAACACTGTTGTGCTGGTGGCTTTAGTGTGTTCTTGTTTGTGGTCTTTTGGGTAGATGCACAAAAGTGAGGCTGCTGGGTCATAGGGGAGCTCTATGCTTAGCCTTCTGAAGAATCTCCATACCGCTTTCCAGAGTGGCTGAACCAGTTTACATTCCCACCAACAATGAAGTAGGGTTCCCTTTTGGCCACATCCCCTCCAACATTTGTCATTGTTAATTTTCTTGATATAGGACATTCTTACTGGGGTGAGATGGAGTCTCAATGTTGCTTTGATTTGCATTTCATTTATGGCCAGTGATGAAGACCACTTTTTCATGTCTCTTGGCCATTCTCATTTCCTCATCAGAGAAGTTTCTTTTTAAGTCTTTAGCCCACTTTTTGATGGGGCTACTGTTCTTTCCAGTTTTGTTTTGGAGAAATGTAATTTTTTTTAATTCTGCATATATTTTAGATATGAGGCCTTTCCATTGTGGCCGGTAAAGATCTTTTCCCAATCTGTGGGGTTTCTATTTATCTTGCAAGCTGTGTCCTTTGCCCTGCAAAAGCTCTGCAGTTTGATGCAGTCCCATTTGTCCATCCTTTCTTTGATTTGTGGCATTTCTGGGTCTTTGTTAAGGAAGTTCCGTCCTGTGCCAAGAAGCCCAGGTGTTTCTCCTACTCCTTCCTATAGTGTTTTCAGGGTATCTGTTTTAATTTCAAGGTCTTTGATCCATTTGGAATTGATTTTGGTGCAGGGTGATATATAAGGATCTAGTTTTAGTTTATTGCATGTGTTGAACCAGCTTTGCTAGCACCATTTGTTAAAGAGGCTATCTTTCTTCCAAACTATTGTTTTAGCTCCTTTATAAAAGATTAAGTAAGGATAGTTCTGTGGGTTCATTTCTGGGTCTTCAATTCTGTTCCATTGGTCTTCAGGCCTGTTCCGGTGCCAATACCAAGCTGTTTTTATTACTATAGCTTTATAATACAGCTCGAAGTTGGGTATTGCAATTCCTCCAGCACTGTTCTTTCTGCTTAGGATTGTCTTTGCTATTCTAGGTCTTTTATTGTTCCATATGAATTTCTGGATTGCTTCCTCTATTTCATTAAAAAATGTGCTGGGATATTAATGGGTATTGCCTTGAATTTGTAGATAGCCTTTGGCAATATTGCTATTTTGATTATATTAATCCTCCCAATCCAGGAGAATGGGAGGTTTTTCCATTTCCTTAATTCTGCCCTAATTTTGGTTTTCATGTTTTTAAAGTTCTCATCATAGAGGTTTTTCACTTCTTTGGTAAAGGTTATTCCAAGGTATTTTATGTTTTTTGAGGCTATTGCAAAAGGAGTTGCTTTCCTGATTTCAGCCTCGGCATTCGGGTCATTAGCATATAGAAATGCCATTGATTTCTGAAGGTTTATTTTATATCCTGCAACTTTGCCAAAGTTTTGGATCAGCTCTAGTAGCTTGTTAGTAGAGTCAATGAGGTTCTTTAGATATAGGATCATGTCATCTGCGAAGAGAGAAAGTTTAACTTCATCGTTTCCTATTTGGATCCCCTTTATATTTTCTTCCTTCCTAATTGCTCTGGCTAGGAATTCTAGTACTATGTTGAAGAGAAGGGGAGAGAGTGGACATCCCTGTCTTTCTCCTGATTTTAAAGAGAATGGCTTTAGTTTTTCACCATTTAGAATTATACTTGCTGTTGGTTTGTCATAGGCTGCCTTTATTATATTCAGGAGTGTTCCCTGGAATCCCAGTTTTTCCAGGGCTTTTAGAATAAATGGGTGCTGGATTTTATCGAATGCCTTTTCTGCATCCAGAGATATAACCATGTGGTTCTTTACCTTGCTCTGGTTGATGTGGTGGATTACATTAATTGACTGGCGTATATTGAACCAACTTTGCATTCCTGGGATGAATCCAGTTTGATCATGGTGTATGATTTTTTTGATGACCTGTTGAAGTCGATTGGCCAGAATTTTGTTGAGAATTTTTGCATCTATGTTAATCAGGGAAATCAGTCTATAGTTCTCTTTCCGTGATGAATCCTTGCCTGGTTTTGGGATGAGGGTTATACTGGATTCATAGAATGTGTCTGGTAGTGAACTTTCTCTTTCAATTTCAATGAAGAATTTGAGAATTATTGGTGTGAGTTCTGTTTTGAAGGCCTTGTAGAATTCTGCTGTGAATTCATCTGGACCTGGGCTTTTCTTGGATGGGAGATGACTTATTGCTGTTTCTATTTCAATGCTGGATATGGGTCTGTTCAGAAGGTTTAAATCTTCATGGTTGAGTTTGGGGATATAAATTTTTTCTAGGAAATCATCCATTTCTTCCAGATTCTCGAATTTGTTGGCATAAAGGTTTGCAAAATAGTCTTATATTGTGTTCTGAATTTTGGTGTTTCTGTGGTGATGTTACCTGTTTCATCTTTGATCTTGTTTATCTGGGTTTGCTGCTTTTGTTTTTTGGTCAGGTTTGCCAGGGGTCTGTCTATCTTGTTAATTTTTTCAAAGAACCAACTCTGTTTTGTTGATTCGATGTTTTTCTTTCTGTCTCTAATTGATTTAATTCTGATTTGATTTTAATTTTTTGCTTCCATCTATTGACTTGGCTTTTGGCTTGTTGTTCTCTTTCGAGGAGATTAAGGTGCTTCCTTAAGTTGTTGAGTTGCTGTTTCTCCAGTTCGTTGATGTAGGAACTCAGAGATATAAATTTCCCTCTGAGTACTGCCTTTGCAGTGTCCCAAAGGAGCTGGAACTTTGTGTACTCATCTTGGTTGAATTCCATAAACATTTGAATTTCTGTTCTAATTTCTTCAATGACCCACTGATGGTTCAGCAGTGTGTTGTTTAGTCTCCATGTATTGTAGGATTTTCTGTGGTGGCTGTTTGAGTTGAGCTCTAATTTTATTCCATTGTGGTCTGAGAGAATTCAGGGAATGGTTTTGATACTTCTGAATTTGTACAGATTTTCTTTGTGCCCTAAGATGTGATCTATTTTGGAGAATGTTCCATGAGCTGCTGAAAAGAATGTGTATTCAGTTGTTGCTGGATGGAATATTCTGTAGATGTCGGTTAAGTCTAGTTGGTCTATGCGTTGTTTTGTTCTGTGGTTTCTTTATTCAGTTTTTGGCATGTTGATCTGTCCAGAGGTGACAGTGGAGTGTTAAAAGTCCCCGACTATCAATGTGTTTGGGTCTATTAGTGTTTTTAGAGTCAGTAGTGGGCAGAGAGACCTCCTGGGCGGAGCTGGCTATGGAATTCAGCTCTGTTTCAGGCTGGGAATTGGGCTTCCTATGTGATGACCGTTTATCTGTCTCAGGAACTGTTTGTTATCCTGTCTGGTTGTTCTGTGCTGGCGGGCAGGGCGGGGTACCTCTGGCTGAGTGCACAGGAGTGTGTGAGCCTCAGCCCAGGATGAGCCTCCTACCTGGGCAGGGGACATTCTCCTTGGCGGAGCTGGCTCTCACTGGTCAGTCCCTCTTGCTCTTTTTGAAGATGGCTCCTTTGTCCTCACTTTCCCCAGGCCCGCTTTAGTTCCAGTCTTGTCTGACCCTATGCCAGTGTCAAGGATGGCGCTTTGCTCTGGTGGTGTGGGAAGGGGTATCTTCAAGGAGCTGCTCTGTGGGCGTGAGTGAGAATGTTTTTCCGTGGGGTACTCACGCTTTCTCTGCGATTTCGGCCTGTCCGTACTCAGCCTGTGATCCGTGTGTGTCTGCCGCCCTCTGGAGGATTTCTCCCTGGTCCCCACACTGTGCTTTAGGTGAGGGGAGTGCGGGGCGCTGTGCTGGTGCTGGAACTGGCGTGGTGGTGGGTCACTGCCCTGAGCTCAAATCTCGGTTTTCAGGCCAGCAAAATTGATTTTTTCTTTTTGGCTTGAATCCCTGTGTTGTTATAACTTACTTGGGCTGTCTTTCTAGGAGTAAAAGTTTCCCTGGTGTGAGAAAACTGCCATGTCGGAGGGGCTCAGCTAGGGATCTGCTGCTCCTCCACCGTCTTCCCAGAAGTAGCTTCCTTACCTATGTTTTTATTTTTAGTCATTTAAATTGTTATATTAAAAATGAATCTGAGAAAATTATAATTCCCAGGCTACTCTCTAATTTTAGTAGTAAAGGTTTACTGTAACATCATTATAAATTGTCTGTGCTGTTTCTATGCCACAATAATATAGTTTCATAATAGAAACAAGTATATGGCATACAAACCTAAAGTATTCCTAGTCCAAACCTTTGAGAAAAGTTTGTTAACCTCTAGTATAGAGCATTTACTTGAGTTTTGCTTGATCAGTACAATTGACAACATTTATCTTAGTACATAAATATATAATGTATAATATGCATATATAAAATATCTAAAAATGCTTCAAATCTAACATGGTATAGGCACACATCGTCTCACTAGTAGGAAATTTGACACCATTAAACTTTATGCATTTCTTTATGTTTTGTATAAAATTATCTTCAGGCTATTTTTAAGGTATATAGAAAACTTACATGAATATTGTGTTTAGATTCAGCCTATACCCTAGACAGCTCATTCTCTCTACAAATATTCTGAAGCCAGAACAATATACCATATTCAAAATACTTCCATTTGAATATATTTTGTGGGGCGGGGAAGGGAAGGCTGGAACACAAAGTCAGTTTCTGATGCTTTATGCTCATTGGCAGGCACCCTAACACCTCTCTGTATTTTAACTTTAATAGTATTTTTATTAACCACATATATACAATCAGTATTTTCTTCATTCTTCTCTCATAGTTGAGTTTACATTTGATGTAATTTCTTATCATTCAATAAGCTTCTTAACACATACTTTGTGTTGTGAAGCTACATTGGTATAATTTTCTCCAGTTCTTTAATTGAATTATTTCCTCACTGGATATAAAAGTCTACATTTAAAGTTTTCATATCAGAATTTTAGAGATACTAATTATATCTAGCTTGCATTTTTCTCATACAATAGTGTCTATCTTATGCCATTGTTCTTCTTAGCATGTTATGTGGCGACTTTTGAATATTTCTCCATACATTTACTTTTGATTAGTTTGAGAATGATATATTCAGACATACATTTATCTTTGATTTCTTTTTTAAGGATGTTTGAAGGTTTTAAAAATTAACTTTCATTGGTTGGACAATTGGTTTTTAATTCACCACGTCAATTTGTAATTACAGTCTATCTTAATCAATTGCACCCCTTCTGAGCATTTTTTGGATGACAAGTCAGTAGAATTCATAAAGTCTGAGGATTCTGTCTTGTTGGGGTTTTTTTTACATCTGTTTTTTATTCTATTGTTTTTCTTTTTCTAGTCGCACTTCATTTACACATGCTAGACTGCTGTATATTTTATACTAAAGTTATTTAAAGAGTTGGTGTCTTTCTTTCTTGTTATCTTATTCTTGTTTTTCAGAATGTATAATTCATGCTTTATCTTTAAAGTCACTGTAGCTTTTCTCTGTCATTCACAGACTATTATGGAGATTAGTGAAATGTTGGCTTTCAATAATGTAGCTTACAGCTTTTATTTGTTTACATTTTTGTATTTTTACATGATTCTTTTTCCCCTCGTTTTTATTGCAAAGATGATGTACAGAGGGATTACAGTTACGTAAGTAAGGAATTGAGTACATTTCTTTTCAGAGTATTTCCCACTCCCTCACTTTTTCTAACTTTCCCTTTCTTCTGACTCCCAAGTTGTAAAGTTCATTTTGAACATAGTGTCTAGTGAGTATGTCTGTTGCATTGGTTCATCATTCGTCCCACAGTTTCTGTGATTCCCTTTCCCTTCCCTAAATCAGATTAACTTATATTCAAAACAAAAGGTGCTAAATCAGTGATCACACGGAATAAGACAAAGGGAAAAAACAAAAGAAAAGAGAAATAATTGCAAACAGTACACACACACACACACACATACACACACACACACACACACACACCATCTCCTTTCCATATCTTGGACTTCATTTTGATTACCATTATCTTAAATGGTCATATGTACATAGATATTGAGCTATTGTGATCATCTGTGATGACTACCCTTGACATATATGGCCATAAAAGAAATGAAAATAAAAATTACATGGAGATTCTACCTCACCCCAGCTAGAATGCCATTACCAGGAAAACAAACAATAACAGATGCTGGCAAGATGTGGCCAAAAGGGAAAGCTACTGCACTGTTGGTGGGATTGTAAACTGGTTGGATCACTCTGGAAAAGATTATGGAGATTCCTCAAAAGACTAAACGTAGAACTTCTCTACGATCCAGCAATCGCACTCCTGGGCATTTAACCAAATGACCACAAACCAGTCCACACTAAAGTTTCCAGAACAACTGGGTTCATTGCAGCATTGTTTACCATAGCTAAGGTATGAAACTAACCCAGATGCCCCTCAGTAGATGAATGGGTCAAGAAAACATGGTGTATATACACAATGGAACTCTAAGAATGGCATTGGCACATTCATAAGGAAATGGAAAAACCCATATCAAGTGAAATTATCCAGACCCAAAGAAATACAGGCTCTGTGGTTTCCCTCATTTTTGGGGGGTGCGGGGGGGTGCAGAGATTACCATCTGCTTTTCCACTGTTGTGATCATTTCCTCTCCATCATTAGTTGGGTGTTAAGATAATTGATTTAAAGTTTTTAACTTTCTAATTCCAAAGGCTATGTCAAACAAAGATTTCTATTTTTAACTGTGATGTGACATGTTGAAATATGTTTGGTAGAGTCTAGATCCTTCTAGAAGATGTCTTTTTTTGTTGTTTTTACTTTTTCTAATTGGTCCCTGGCTGTCACTTTGATCTCCTGAAAGTTAATTTTACAATGTGTATCTGCTTCTGGACAAATGTTTAGTATTGATATATAGTTTTGATGCAGCTTTTACCAGCTTTTAATATGATGACTGATGTGTCTTGGTAAAGTTCAACTCAAAATTCTGTTTCTTTTGTGTGGGTAGTAGGTAAAATACTGTCAGGCTTTTGGTTTTTAAGTCTTATCTAGAGAACATAATCTGAAATCCATTATGTCAGGGTTGTTCTAGTTTTACCTGTCCATGTTGCCATTACCTTTAGCCTCTGCAACTTGTTTATAATATGTTCTGTAAAGTAGCATCCATAAACATGGCCATAAGGCATTAGCATCAGCTGGCGCATATTACAGAGAATGTAAATGGAAAGTGGTCTTAATTAAATTCTTCCAGAATATTTTTGCAGAAAATATTGGCCCAGAATAAATATGCTCATTATATCAACTGATAATAACTATTTCCCTGAAAGAAAGAAAAAGAGAAAATAACCCAAGTGAAACCATAATCCAGCACAGCACCTACAATCAATTTCCAAAATAATTTATTTTTTTCTCTTCTCACATATTGAATGCATCCCTTCTAACATGCTGTTGTAAATGGGAATATGTTTTTATCAGGCAGTTCTCAGAGATGGGTACTTCTTTGTGGAGTTTTCAGGCTTTTGTCCTTATTTTCCAGAGTTATATTATTTTGATCTTTAACATTTTTCACTTATTTATCATTACAGTAATGCTCATTTCATTCTCATATAGGACTGCATCAAAACATGTAAACAAAGACCTTGGGAATATGGAGGAAAACAAAAAGTTGGAAGAAAACAATCACAAAACAGAAGCCTAAGAGAGAAATGATTCCTGTTGTCCAGGTGAGTGTGCTGGACAGAATTTATAGACAGTAATGTACCAGAGTGCAGAATCACTTTGAAGATGACAGGGCAAGGTTTTACTTTTGACTGCTTCATAATTGCAGGTTCCAAAACAGGAAGAAAGTTTTTAAAAAGGGAACTTTTGTGACTCAGAGAGTGATCTCAGAAAAATAGAATCTCATCAGTCGTTCAGATTCCTCCAAATGATCATTATCCTCTAAGTAATGGAAAACATTTTTGTCATATTTTACCATATAATTTGCATTTTGTTTTCTAATGCCAAAAATTTTGCTCAGGACAAAAAAGCCTTATTTTATTATGTTGGTATTTGGGTTTATTAAGTTCAGGCTCTAAGTTTATAGTCAGAACAATTTAGAATAAATTTAAAAATATAAATATTTTAATTGAAGAATATAGTATAACTGCAAGTATATTTATACAGCTATCTTTAAATCATCTTAATGTAAAGGCTGACAAAGTAATGTATGTGTACACAAACATACACTATACAACATACATATATATGTGTGTATATATATTTGTGTGCAAGTGTCTGTATGTACATATATTTATGGGTGCATAATGTATATGTCAATGGTGCATCTATTACCTATGTTTATATAATAGATATAGTTGTATGGCTTTTGAGACAGCCTCAAAAAGGAGAATGATTCCAAGGTATTGCCACTTGCCATTTATATGTTTATATTTTGTGTTCCCTTGAGCCAACCAAACAAGAATCAATTTGGACTATTGTTTTCTGTGTCCTTGAGAATAATTTTAACTTTGACTTCCTAGTAAGATGTAAAAAGTCAACCTATTGTAAAGCTTATGGGTGTAACAAGTGAACTACAACACATAATCTCAGTGGGTCACCCAAGTTAGGCTTACCATGAGGACTGCATTATGAGGGTATTATGAGGGTATAAAAAAATTGTACTAGGAAAAAGGTGTATGGGAGAGAAACATAGATTAATTGGAATGCCCGCACATTTTAAAAACTGGAAACCAAGACTTCCAAGTGATTGGGGAAAAAAATAAGAGCTTGATGTTTGCCCTGTCATCCTGTACATTGAAGGCTAAGCTTGTAGCATTTTCACTTATTTTCCCCCCTACCCTTGAGTTTTCTTTTTCCTCAGTATGCACATATAGATTTTTCCCTTCTTGTTTCTTCAAAATTAAGTTGAGTTCCATCTCAGAAGAAAACTGAACCCAAAGACAAATATCACAAACCAAACTGTGATTTGAAAGGATGGATGCATTTTACACTTGAAGAGGAATGGAATGAAATGTTTTCCTATGGATTAAGCATTACAAATGAAAGCCTTTCAGCAACTACCAAAAAAAAAAAAAAAGGAAGAAAACCTAATATTTATAGAAGGAACATAGCAGCGGTTGGGGTTATAGGCTCAGGGACAATGGAGTTTGATGAATGATCCCTCTCATGAGCTAATTCTGTGACTTAATATAAAACATCTGTTGTTGGTAGAAAATGATTGCTATGGTAACTTATCTAAATTATTTTTTCATCATTTCAGAGAAAAAAACCATATAAACCAATTGAAGCATGAACATGGATTGTATTTAAGACATAAACAAAGACATTGACAGCAATTCATGGTTCAAGTATTAAGCAGTTCATTCTACCAAGCTGTCACAGGATTTTAGAGAATTATCTCAAGTTAAACAATGAAAAGAAATTACAAAATTTGGCAGCCATGATAATAGGTCATATGTTGTGTTTGGTTTGAATTTTTTTTCTGTAAATGTCTGCACTGAGGATTTCTTTTTGGTTTGCCTTTTATGTAAATTTTTTACGTAGCTATTTTTATACACTGTAAGCTTTGTTCTGGGAGTTGCTGTTAATCTGATGTATAATGTTTTTATTTCGATTGTTTATATGGATAATCTGAGCAGGTACATTTCTGATTCTGATTGCTATCAGTAATATCCCCAGGCTTACACACAGGTACCTAAAACCCAAAGGTGGCAGCTTGTGAGCATTGGGGACACACACATTGCTCTACTCAAAACTGGGTTTAATCACTGACATGAGAAAGCAGAGTCAGGCTACAAAGGACCTGAGAGATAATTCTGCACCTGTGTCACTCAACTGACTCAGAATCAAATCCCTGACACACATAGACACATGTGCATCATAATGGTACGCCCAAACTGAGAAGTTCGCCTGTTCTGAAAAAGACATAACAGAATTTGGGTAACACTTACCTTTAGAAACACCTGCTAGTAAATTGCTTTGTGTCAAAGAAAAGAAAACCCATGTGTGAGAACACAGTCTGGAAAAATCATGGATAACATTCCCATTTTCATGATCACGATGTAAATGACTGTAATTTAAAAAAAAATTGGTGTTAAATCCTTTGGGTTATCCACTGCCTTAAAATTATGCTATTTCCTTTAAAAAGAGATATCAGTCAGAATTGGAGATTTTTAACAGTGGTCATTCTCAAAGCTGTGTTATTTTCCACAGAATATAGAATATATATTTTTTTCGTGTGTGTTTTTGTTAACTACGCTACAGATATTGAATGCACCTTGAGATAATTTAGTGTTTTTAACTGGTACATAATTTATCAAGCAGTACATGAAAGTGTAATAATAAAAATGTCTATGTATCTTTAGTTACATTCAAATTTGTAACTTTATAAACATGTTTTATGCTTGAGGAACTTTTTAAGGTGGTAGTATAAATGGAAACTTTTGAAGTAGACTGGATATGGGCCCATAGCTACTTGTGACTAGACTTTTAAACTTCCCCCTTTCAGACAGAAGCCTAGTTTCTGGGAGTACGCTGTATAGCCATTTTTGTCCCAGGAGTTGCATAAAGTTAAGAAAGAAGAAAATATGAACAGTAGGTTTCCAGGTCTAAAACTATGTTCTCTGAGAAAAAGATAAAAGCTGGTGTTTGTTTTTTAGGCTTATGGAATAAAACACAATGAAGGCAAGAAAAACGAATTAAAGATACAAGTCATGCTGAGGTTGAGATGAATCTTTTGCCACTTCTGCATTATTTAGAAATATGTGATCGAGTGTATTTGTAACCATTTATTGTCTGAGCAATAGTGACTCAGTTTAATAAAAAAGAAAACTTCCTGTAGTGCATTGGTATAAATTAAATGCAGAAAATAATTCTATTAGACTCAATGCTGTATAAAATATAAAAATATTATGGGAAAAAAGAAAATGTATTATTTTTGCCTCTAAACTTTGATTATCTAAAGTTTTATTTGGCAGGAAACAAAATTGAATCTTGGTCAATATTTAAACCAAAGTTAAAAGGGGAAAAAAAAAACCAAAGTTCTTTTTTGTTTTGTTTTGCTTGGCTAAGCCATCCTGTTATCTCTGTAAATACTGTGATTTCTTTCTTTCCTTGTTTTTCTTTTCTCTTTAGAATTTTGTTGAATAAATTCTAAAAATTTTTAAATATCTGCTTTCCATAACAAATCATGAACACTAAAATGAGATTCTTTCCATATTCTTTTTTTTTTCCTATTTTTCTTTTGGTGTGGGAAATCAAAGGTTTTAACTCGTACTCCTAAGATATGCTTGCACAAAGGAGCAACATGGCAGTAGAGTAAAAGATCATACTACAGTTATGGTTTGGCTTCCCTTTGCAATGATTAATGACATGCAAACAAAACAAAAACAACAAAAGAGGGGGGCTGTCAGAAACTAGAAAACAGAAGATGAGAAAACCAGAACTCTGAACAGAGAGAAGAAAGTTTGCCAAGAAGAGGGAGCCACAGGAATATCATTAACTCAATGCCTGGATAAAGAGAGAGGCTCGACTGTAGCAGCAGCCAGATGCACCAGGATACTGGGCGGGCAAATGTCTTAGTCCTCAACTTCTGAGGTTTTGTCTCTCCAAGTTCACTCCTTGGCAGCAGGAAGCAGATTTGAATAGTTCAAGGTTCACTCCCTATATGTGATTATAGGAATTGTATGTGAAAATGGATTAACATACCCGTCTATGCCTAAAAGATAATAAAAACAAAATACGTCTTCACATATTTCTGGCTCACTGCTTCTTTTCTACAATAGAATGATTGGGTTTCAAGAAGGATTTTCTTGAACCAAGGCTAATAACCTTGACGTGATCATCTACTGCTTTGTAAGAGGAGTGTAGAAAAATAAAACTTCCTATGAGGTCTTTCTAAATCAGAAGGCCAAGACAGGGGCCCCTGATTCCACCAGGAGTGCTACTGTACTGCATCTGTCCTTGGTGGTAGGGTCATACTCCTGTGAGCACCTCATGTGACTGCTCCTGGAGGTTAGAAGATACTTTTGTATTTTTCCGGCTTTGCTAATAACACCATTCACATTTGGGTTTGGCTTTATCTTGACATGAGCCTTCACAGAGGCAGGCCCCTTTCAACACAAAATCAAGGTACCTGTGAACATCAGAAGTGCAAATGAAATTTCTGAACCTAGTGTGTTTAATACATTCAGTATGCAAGGGACAATCATACATTAAGTAATCATTATCAGGTATAAATAATACTAAACATCCCTTCGTTCTACAGCAGAAAATCTGATATTTGGAGACATTCCACAGGCCCCAAATTCACTTGACGTTCCTGTTTTATTGTCTCATGTTTTGTGCTCAAGACTAATGTTCTACCAATTGAACACAGCTCCACTTCCAGCTTTTTTGGTGATTAATTGAAGAAAAGAGTCCCATAGACTTTTCTACTCAGGCTGGCTTTGAAAAGTGACTGAAGATCTCTGCTGCCTGAGTAGCTCAGATTTACAGGCATGAGGCTCCAGTGTTCTGCCACTTGAATTTAAAGGAGATAAGTTGAACATCAAAGTAAATTTGTCCATTTCCCTAATCGGTTACAGTTCCCAAAGTTTATCTAAAGTGCCCAGGTACTGAAGAGAAAATAAATTTCTTTTTCATAGGAGACATATAAATTCATCATGCCATGAAGAAAGAATTATTCCAAGATGTTTAAGTCATGTATAGGCCAATGTTGCATAATTTTTTAAGTGTATGTGAATGGAATGTATTAGATCTTTTATTAGAGTGTATATATATTGTATATTGTATTTAAAACACATTTAAAGGAAGGTGCTGGCAGCTTATGCCTATAATTCTAGCTACTCAGAAGGCTGAGATCTGAGGTCATGGTTCAAAGCCAGAAGTGAAGCTGTAACCCCAGTTGTGGAACACTAGCCTTGTGCACAAAATCTCCAGAACTATGTCTAAGCATTGTGATCAAGCTCCAAGCCTGGTACAAACAAAGAAGAGAAACACACACTTTTGAATATGATAGAGGTAGAATATTTTAGTGCCTATGATAAGATAGACACTACAGTGATTTAGTACACTGATTCATTGAATTTTCTCATCAGTATCCTGGCAAAGAAGATGCTATCCTCATTCCATAGACGAAAATATTCCACATAACTCTGACTCAGTTAAGGGTACAGGAAAGGGAGAATCAGCTGAATTCCTGGCCTATATTCCCAAAATGATATTGCTTAATGTAGGGTTTATTAGCCATTCCTGTTTGAATAATATCCACATTTCCCTGACCTTGGGAAGAATTTCAAAGAGAACCTTTGCAGAATCTACTTGTTTCTCTGGTAACTAAAGATATTCATATTCAAAGCAATGTGACAATCAATAAGAAATAAATGACAATTACTTTGAAAACAGCATTATTTTATGAATCTTCATTGCTTTTTATCCTATGCTTATGGAATCAAATGCAAATTAATGCTCTCATTAAAAAATGTCAGAGAAGACTATTTGGCTCTGTAAAAGAATCACACTTTGGCAAGAAATGTACTCTCTACCTTATGTATGTAAATGTAGCTTCACTGTACATCACCTTGACAATAAAAATATTTAAAAAGAATCACAGTTTCACATAGAAAATACTTCAGTTAAATATAGAATAAATATTTTTCATCTTAGCTTTTAATATAAAAAGACTGAAAATACATTTCCCTATGAAAAGCTGAAGCAAGAATGTTGGCACATTCTGTATTCACCTCTTCAACATCCTCATTCCCATGTATTTTTTTAAAAGAAATTTTTGTTTCTCACTTTGGCCTAACAAATGTTTTCCATGCATGCAAAAACATTCATTAGAAAGCCAGTACATGGACCTGTGACTCCCAAAAGCAAATACTATTCTCATATTACCTGGCTTCTGTATTGTTTGTGTCCTATGGAAAGGTTTTGTTTTGTAATAGCCAAGCCAGAGAGTAAGAGACTATATCTCCAATTACATATATAGAAACATACTCACACACATAAATATACACACATACAGTGGGACAGAAGAGGACCTTCCATCCTATCCATTTTCCCAGCTAGGAGAATATAGAGTTGCCTATCACTAAATAAAGTGTTTGAAAGTCTACAATGAAGAAAGGATGACAATACTCATGATATTTGTTGGGAGACATTCCTAACTCTAGCACACTTGTGCTTGTGCCAGGGAACATGAGACGCAGTAGTTGCAATGAAATCTGTTTAAATACTTGTAATTGTTGTAAACTCTACTAAGAAATAAATGAGGGCTTCCATGTCATAGAGACTGAAACAAGTTTTTGGTCCTTTTAGAAATCTTGAATGTATACAGACAGCAGCAGTTGTTCCTAGAAAGCCTAGAGTCTGATTTTTAAAAATGCTTTAAGGAGGTGTCACCACACAGTTTTGATTTTGGGGGCCTAAGTAATAAATTTAAACTTCAAATGCCCTCATAAATACATTTCTCTGATTCTACTCTTCTAGGTGGGTCAGGATAGATAGAATTTCAATTAGCAGTTTAAATGGATTCACAAAACACCTGAGAAGTTCACTTCCACAGAAAGTAGTAGTTGAAATTCAGATCCTGTATTGTTCTTTGGATTTCACCAATCATGAAACCATATTGTTAGTTAAATACTATGTGGTTAGTGCTTGAATTGATTCACATTACTCTCATGGAAATCAATTACTAAGGCAATGGAATATTTCTGTTAAGGTAAGACAGACATTCCTCAGATGTGAAGCTATTACTTAAAACTGAGTTTACTCTGAAGTTTCAGACTTTATTATAATGATTTTCCACCAACTTTAAAACAGTTTCTCTTTTGCTTTGCTATTCTTTTTTAATTCAATTTTATTAAAATATTTTTGTGGGAATAAAACAGCCATGACCTATTTTTTAGTATTATTTCAAGGGGAAATAACTATTACTTTAAAATTTTTATATATTTGATTGTAGTAAAGCATCTATACTTCTGAAAAATGTATTATTATAATATTCTTGAATTCCTTTACATTTGTAACATGAGTAGTTTAGCTATGATATTTCCATACATGCACACAGTGCCCGTTCAACACGTTAACACTCTCCTCCATATTGATCCAGTGGGAAAACTGTGTGGTTGAAAGGAAATCAAACAGATTTTGCTACCAGAGGTTTAAAAAGGTAAATCAAGTTTTGGAAATTTTGAACTTGGGTAAGTACAGGGAGCTATTCAACAATGGTTTGGATCTTCTGATCATCTTGAGTTTCTAGATATAATCATATGTGTTTAATGGCCCCTAACTGCAAAGCCCATGTGTGATAAAGAATGCAAAAACATCGTCAGCACCAGTCCATACAAACTTTGATTTTGTTCTTGGCTGACAGTTTCTTCTTAAAAGAAATAACTACCATATAATTCCCTTCCTTCTAACCACCTCTATGCATTTATCAAAAGATGACCTTCAATACTTTTCAAAAAATATCCTTTTATTCTTTTATAATCCATTAGTTCACCTAATTCTTTTAAACCATTGCAGGTGTCAAAATTATCATTTGACTTTATAGTTTGTCCTTTGGAAAGGTCGAATTTTAGCACAAGACTGGGCCATGTGATTTGGTTTCACCAGTAGAATTATGTGGAGTTGACAGCTTGCTTGTTTTGAGTCCAGGCTTCAGGCAGCATGTTTATTCTTACTTACAGACTCAGAAAACCTGCTGAATTCAGGTGGTGTTGAGATTCCAAGTATTATTCTGACCCAGATTTGAAGCGCCAGCTTAGCCCTGTCTGTAGCAAAGTCCTCCCTAGCCAACTCAGCCACATGAAGAAAACCCAGACAAGATTTCCTGAGCCCAGTCCGCATCACTGATATCACAGCTGACCTGCAGACATTCATGCTACATTTAGACATGCTTACTGTTGGAGCTCCTGTGTTCTTACATTGTTGTTACTCAATAACATTCAATTAATACACACCTGTGGGGCATCTCAATTGCTAGTTTGCTTATTTGGTCAGGGATATATAAGCATTTCATACATATATTCATATACATACATATTATATGTGTATAAATATTGAGGCTTTATATATGTATGTATGCATATGTATATATACATACACACACAGTCTCAATGTTTAGTTCTTTAGTGATTCTGAGACATGCTAACATCTACCTTAAACATTCTGGAACCAATATTCAGTACCCAAGAACATTAACCCTTAGTATGCTATGAAGTATGCTTTGATAATAACATTCAAGAACCAATCCCAGTAATTCCAGATAACCATTCAGAGATCTTTTCCTGATGTAAGTTATATACAAGTCTCCTAAATAGCTGTGCATGTTATGTGTTTTGCTTGGTCCTGGCTTGCACATGTTCTTTTTCAGTGTTCGAAAGAAGATAGGTTTACATAAATGTGCTATCCATGTGCCCACATTGCCACATACTAGTACGTTTCTTCAAATTAGAAATTATATTCAGCCTAGATATTCTGCTGACACCACATTCTCACAAAATGTCAAAGTCTCTTAAAAAATATTCTCAGCTCAAAAGGCCTAATTAGGTTTTCAGTAATTCATGTCATTGGTCATTAAGATAATCATTACAAATCAGCAGGTCCTCAGGTACTCAGCACTGAAGCAAGACCTGACTGTAAAAAGAGTACAGTCAACAGTCCTGCAAGGAATTTAAAAAGTTTTCTCATTGTTCCATTAACCTTTTCCTTCTGTTTGCACATTCCTGGTACCAGATCTCTACACCTATAAAATTGCTCAACAGAAAGGACGCAGAATGGAATGGGAGGAGTATGAATAGGATTATTTAAACAACAAATAGGTGTGAAGCATACATAAAACATGGCCTGCCTGTGTATGAAACAGGCCTGTACATACAAGAGCCCTCATAGAATTTTCCTTCAGGCTCTTTCATGCTCTGTTCATGTCCTAGATTGAGAAATGGAAGTGATAATACCATGGGAGGGATAGAGATCATCACTTGTGTCTCCAAACGAACCCAGGAATTCTTCAGGGACAGATAAATTTATAGATTTAATGAAAAGATATGGTCTTTTAAAATGAGCCCACTTTGAACTTAAATGAATGCTACAGACTTACTATTTCTGAGCTAGAGTGGATCCTCAAAACTCTCAACCTCAGTTACCTCATCTGTAAAGTGACAACAATACTAACTGTATCAGAACCTGTCACTTAAAGAAAGAAATGCAATCATTAAAGAGAAAATGACTCGGGACTGGGAATATGGCCTAGTGGCAAGGGTGCTTGCCTCGTATACATGAAGCCCTTGGTTGGATACCCCAGCACCACATATATAGAAAATGGCCAGAAGTGGCGCTGTGGCTCAAGTGGCAGAGTGCTAGCCTTGAGCAAAATGAAGCCAGGGATAGTGCTCAGGCCCTGAGTCCAAGGCCCGGGACTGGCAAAAAAAAAAAAAAAGAGAAAATGACTCAATGCTGAGCACAGATAAGATTATTGCAGAACAGAAATTTGATTCAGTAGATAGGATAGATTCATCCAGTAAGAAATGATACAAGTTTCTATATGAAAACTACTATCGCTGTCTTTTCCCACACTGCAGAAACTAAATCTGACTTGTTGGTAGCATCCATCAAATATAGATTCATCCTTGTGTAAATGTTGGCTTGATTTTTTTTGTTTTTCCTAAAAATTATCTCCATGTAGACATATGTAATTGCAACCAAATCGCGGCCCAAGGAATCACAATCCCTTCGCCACTGTAGACACTCGGTGTATCTGCCATCATCCATCTACTGCAATCACCAATTATGTGGACAGAAGCTACTTAGTATTGCAAAGATTGATGGAGGGATATTTGAGGTAAAATTGTATCTTTCGAATCAATCAAGTTAGTTATTTGCCCCTTCATCTCCTAATCATACACCTACATTACCTGATGAGCTAGGTCACCGAGGGGAGAAATGGTAAATAATTAAACAACACAGCTTTAAGTGACTTCCCATGCCAAAACCTTGAAGGTATCTGAAAGAATCTCCCTACTGATTTCCCTTTTCCCTCAGCAACAATTCTAGATGATTGAAGCTGTGGACTTAAGGGAAGGCTGAGGCCCAAAAGCCCCCCCCCCCCCCCCCCCCCCCCCCCGGCAAACTTACTCAGAACACAATAGGTGTGGGGGGGGTGCTTTACCTTGAAGACTGAACTACTGATGAACATCTTAGGCTAGGCACTCTTCTTGAATTGAGGTTATGTTTTCTGATTTCATATGAGTTAAGGATAGTTAATACCTATGAGGAAACAAAGTATTTGTCCTGCCCAAGTTTCTATCCATGGATAAGGAGCTTCAAAACAAGACTCTTTTCTTCCTGGGTATCTTTCTATGAAGGTCATTGAGAAAATAATACAACAGTCAAA
Source organism: Perognathus longimembris pacificus (assembly GCF_023159225.1). NCBI lineage: Eukaryota > Metazoa > Chordata > Mammalia > Rodentia > Heteromyidae > Perognathus > Perognathus longimembris. The sequence goes on from NC_063165.1 coordinate 35,415,408, forward strand.
AAATCACTAATTTTTCCATGTTATTTCTATTATAGCAGAGCTTAACAAAGGGAAACAATGATCATTTCACTATAGCACTTATGAGTGACAATAATAGTAGTAGATGATAGTACGTGATAATAGGGAAAACAAACATGTTTGTGGTCATGGCTTCCTTTTTTTTTCCTTCCCACTTTTCAACTCTTAGGCAGGCCTTAAACCTACACCAAAGAGTCAATGACATGAATGATCCAATCACCATTTTAGCTAATGAGATGAGCTTTCTATTGTGCATGTTACAAATGCAAGTTTGTAAACAAATCCATCTTCTGTCATTTCTTAATAGGTAACTCAGTAAACAGCCTTAGAGAATTCTGGTAGTTACTGCCAGTGATAATAGATTTAGAGGTTTTGGGAGAATCATCAATGTAAATCGATGCATGGTCTGATTAGAAAATGCATTAAAATGCAATTCAATCTTTATTGGATTTTTTTTAAATTAAGATAACACATGGTTATAGTATCATTTCTTCAAACATTCTCTGCATCCCAGGAAGTTTTAATTAATATGCCAGGACAGTTATCCCAAATTCAACATTGAATACCACTAGCATATTCCTCTGTTAGCAGCTACCAATTTTAATCTCTATTTTTAATTTAACTAGTGAAAATTACTCTATGTGGTTGTGGAGATGCCTAGGCAAATCAAAGTTAGCATACTGAAATTCCAGTGGTGGAGAACTTATTTGCTCTTTAGCCGGTGATATCAAGTAGAAGAAAAACATTCTCTGCACAAAACAACAAATTTTGTTGGTGGTATTGAGGTTTGATATCAGAGTTTCATATTCAATAGACAGACAGGCACTCTATCACTTGAGCCACACTGTTTCTTAATTTATTTTTCAAACAAGGTGTGTGTGTGTGTGTGTGTGTGTGTGTGTGTGTGTGTGTGCGTGTGTGTGTGTGTGTGTTCTGTATCCAAACTCATCCCTTCTACCTATTCCTTCTGCATAGTTGAGAATGAATCACTATGAATTACTTGGGTATTGACAGGATCTTTCTACATTTTTCCCCGGGCAAGCCTCAAATTATGATCTTCCTGATTCTACTTCCTGGATAGGTGTACATTTTTTCCAGGCCAAAAGGAAACTCTAAGTTCAAAATGTACATTTTATGGTGTTATATGCTTTCTGGTGATTTAATGATGGAAAATAAAACTCATAATAAATCTGAATGCTAACAGAATAATTAACAGAATTACTTATCAGAATAACTTAGTTAAATCAAGAGCTCATGTGATAAGTGGGAGAGCCTTCTGGATCTTAGAAAAACATAAGCAAATAATTTTATAGGCTTCATTTGCAATGTGCTTGCTCCTTTTGTTCATTTGAATGGCCACCACATCAGGTGGACATTTTTCTTTTATATCTTAAGAAATAAATGCTATTCAATAGAAGATAATTTCCTCTTTCCTTAAAGACTGTTATATACAGACACTAACAATTTGTTCATGAACTTTGTAAATAAAAATTTTAAATTGAGGAAGCTATCTAAATGCTTCACTTCCTTAAAAATCCATGAATGTGGAAACGTGATTCTTATTTTGTTTTGTAATAGCTTCCAAGTGCTAAGAATGTATGGTTTATGATAGGCATTCTGTAAATACATTAAGGAGAGGGTGAAGAGAAAAGGAAATGTAGCTGGGAAAGAGATAGATGCTCCAGTATGCAACGTAATTAAAGAAAGGATGGAACTCAACCGCTAAAGGTTTACAACATGTAGGCGAATCTTCTCTACTGTCTTATTTCAGCAGTCCTAAAGCCTGCTTTCTTCTGCCTCAGATTTTTTTTTTTGGGGGGGGGAGAATTCAGATTGTTTTTCTTTAATGACAAAATTGCACAGTTTATTATTTTGAGACAATTGTTGCAGACATAAATATTTAAAAATGTCTAAGCAAGGTACTTTAACAATAAAAAATTTTAAGTTAGAAAGCCAATAACTTGGATCAAAGCTCACACAGAATCCCAAATTAATGTGGACTCCATCATCTTCCTACATTTTGCAAACAACGCTTTTCTTTTTTTATTGTCAAACTGATATACAGAAGCGGTTACAGTTTCATACTTTAGGCATTGGATACATTTCTTGTACTGTTTGTTACCTCCTCCCTCATTCCCCCTCTCCCCCTTTCCCTTTCCCCCCATGAGTTGTTCAGTTCATTTACACTAAACGGTTTTGCAAGTATTGCTTTTGTAATCATTTGTCTTTTTTACCCTGTGTCTCTCAATTTCCCTTACAGTTCCTAGTTCTGTATTCCCTTACAGATCCCTAGTTCTAATACCTGTATACAACGGTTTCCAATATACTCAGATAAGATACAGAGATAGTGAAGGTACAACCACAGGAAGGGCATACAAGAGGATCATCAATAATAGGAGCTACGGTTTCACATGGCATGTTGAAAGTAATTACAACAGTGATATAACAGTTGTTTCCATAACATGGTGTTCATTTCACTTAGCATCATCTTTTGTGTTCATAAGCTATTGGGCCCTTGTGATCCTCTGCTGTGACTAGCCTAAACCTGTGCTAATTATTCCCTATGAGGGAGACCATAGAGTCCATGTTTCTTTGGGTCTGGCTCACTTCACTTAGTATAATTTTTTTCCAAGTACTTCCATTTCCTTACAAATGGGGCAATGTCATTCATTCTGATAGACTGCCTCAGATTTTTATAGCCTTGTAACAGATGAAATTTAAAATTTATGCCCCCAAACACCTTGCTTTGCTTGGCAGTGCTTGTGAAATTGTGATCATCCCATGTATATGTGTGTATACAATATAAATTATATGTTTAAATTATATTATATGTTTATATATAATTTATATATTTATAAATTTATATGTGTATGTGTATTTGTACATTATATATATATATTCATTTATATTTATTTATATATTTTATATATCATGTCTATATTTATATATAAATAAATTTATATATTATATACATATTTAAATTATATTATATATTATATTTATGTGATAATATAAACATAAAATATATATGGAACCTATATTAATAAATATATATATTTCCTGTATGGAAACTTGCAAGACAAAATTTCAATAGCTTGAAGAAATCAAAGACATTCTTTTCATCAGTCAAAACATAAATGCATGTGGAAAGAGAGAAGAGCTGAAATCAAAGGACTACTGCAACTTCTAAAGGCAAAACATCTACATTTTTTTGTCAAATTGACTTAGACCTGAGCATGAATGGACTTCAGTTATATTGTGACCATTGAGGAGACAATGGAAAATGGTAACAGAGTGTTAGACTACGATGACTATGATTTGAAAAGTAATATGGAAAATACTCTAAATGTTAAAAAAAAGTCTGAGAATTCTTGGACAACATGGTCTGCTACATTGCTGATTTATGAAAGGTACAAGTGACGCATGATTAAAAATTATTAAGTAGCAATGTAATTTGCACCTATAATTCCAACTACTTAGTAGTTTGAACCTAAAGTTTGGGGACAGTAGATTAACATTGCTAGGCTCTGTGCCTTATAAAAAAAAAGGAATGTCTATGTTTAGGCTTGTCATAGCAGAAGATCACAATAGCCCAATGTCTATGCCCTTATGAACACATAAGATGATGCTAAGTGAAATGAACTCCATGTTATGGAAACAGGTGTTATATCATTGTTGTAATTATTTTCAACATGCCATGTGAAACCATACCCTTTTTATTTTCTCTTGTATTCCTTTCCTGTGGTTTCACCCCCACTATCACTATATCTGATCTTAGTACCCTGGATACTGTATAACATGTATTAGAATTAGGGAAGGGAAAGGTAATACCAAAATCAAGAGACAAAGGATAAAAAGACAAACAATTCCAAAAACAATACTTACAAAACCATTTGGTGTAAACCAACTGTAAAACTCGGGGGAGGAGGGAGGAGGTAACAAATTGAACAAGAAATGTACTCACCACCTTACATATGAAACTGTATCCCCTCTGTAATTCACTTTGATAATAAAGGGAAAATTTTTTTAAAAGAAGGAAAAAAGAGAGGGAACAAAAGGAATGTCTATATCATACTAGAGGAGCTTTTATAAGAAGAAGAAAATAAAAATTCTAAAGCAATATGCTGTTGTCTAATGCCTGTAGTCTTCTTTCCTTGTACATAAAATTGTGTTGAGTCTTATAAGAATCCCTGACATTTTGAGTTGATGAAATAAAATACATGTTGAGTAAGTTGGCATCTGAGGATCACAGTTCGAAGCCATTCAGGGCAGGACAGTCCACAAGACTCTTAAATCAAGCAAAAAGCTGAAAGTGGATCTGTGGCTCAATTGGTAGAGTGCTAGCATGTGTGAAAAAGCTGAGGGGCAGCATATAGGCCCAGAGCTCAAGTCCTAGAACCAGTTCACATGCATAAATACACACACACACACACACACACACACACGTGCCCACACTAACATACATACAAAAATATATGAGGAGCGAAAACTTTTCAAAAACTTTAGAATTTGCATAAAAGATTGCCCATGTACAAATTTTGTCTGCCAGGTACCACACTAAAGCACTTATTTTGTGTGTATTTTTCCTCATATTCTTTTCTCTATATCCTCAGATTGTTAGGTTTAGGAGAACATGGCCTCCTGTAAAAATCTTATCTTCAAACCTTTCCTTACCCATATGAAACTTTGGTTGTTTAATGCTTTCCTCTCATGCTATAAACACTGGCATCTATATTATTTATCAACAAAAACCACGAATATAAATGTTTCACTTGAAAGCTTTCATTTGCTTAACCACATTCAATCTTTATATATCAATTAAAGCAATTATTTATTATTTATGTTTTGTTTCTAATGAAACTGATACTGGAAGAGTTAAAATATTTTATAAAGCTTTGCAATTGTCATGACCTTGTATTTGTGTCTCAAATCCAGATTCCATCCTTCTAAGCAGTATTGAATCTATTGGTTCTCTTCCATTACTATTTGAAGTTACAACTTTGAAACTAACCTCTAAGTTAATAAATAGAACTCGACAAATATCGGAAAACATTTGCTCTCGGCAATATAAAAATGCAATAATAAAAACATGTACAAATACAATTTAACAGTAAAGGGTTAGATTGCTTATTTGTGTATCACTTCTCCACAATTTTTATATAAACAAGCCTTCTAAAGCCCTCTGAAATCAGAAAATCCTTTGAAGTAAAAAGCTATGAAATTTTTAAAATAAATAATTTGAAGTGTTTATCACACATATGCCTTTAATGTTTTATATAAAGTGACATATAACCCATCTGGACTAATCTTCTAGCTTCAGTTTAGTTTCTACAAGAATCTCCTTATCCCAGGGAGAAAGAAACTTGCAGAAGAAAGCCGGCAGTACAAAGCCTGTGACTGTGTAGCAGGGTTGCTTTTTTCTCTTTTTTTTCTTTTTCTTCTTCTTCAATGTAAGCATGTGAATCAGCACGAGCAAGTTTGCATTTCAGAAATAATTGAGATGGCAGGGGAAATCATGTTTCACATTATCTCTGAGTGGAACAACCAAGTATTCTGAGCTCTTCTTGGCCAGACACGGATGGGTCCATAGAAGAGTTGAAGGAGAGCATATTTGGCCTCTCCAGGTTGCATATCTGTCCTCTGCATCTCAGGTCCCACTCTGGTGAACAGCTAGTAACTACAAGTGGCAAATAACAAATCAAGAGATTGTAAAGGAAGGCCTGATTATATACGAGTCTTGAGAGGACTTGAGCTGGCTTCACTGTAAGTGCAGTCCAAGATTTTGTCCTCTCTGTGAAGCAACTGTGGAGCATTGGCCTTACAAAGGATGTCTGTGCTCCTCTGTGGCTGAATTCAGTCTCCCCCTGTTCTTAGTGGTCTCAGGTTGTCCAGCAGCTCTGTGATTTACAAGGTCTTCCCCAACCCCTGGGTTTGGCTATCTTTTAATTCTTTGCTCCAGCTAGAATTCTTTGCTAACAGCTAGAATACCAGACAACCTAAAATTAGCTTTTCTTAAGAAAGATGGCTTGTGATGTGAAATCCACCAACTCATCCCAAGTAGCTTTCCCCCAAGCAGCTAGAAATTGGCTACTAGGCAGGGGACCCACCTTCTCCTAGCTTTATTATCTCTCATTGTACCTAATCAAGTGTTGGAGACCAGGACATGTTCTGGCTTATCAGGTCACCATTGAGCTTCTAAAAGGCAGAGCCACAGTGTGATCTTTCTACCCTAGGAAGATTTCATTTTCTATCCTAGGAAGGTTACATTCACTCCACTGTAAAGTAGGTTCTAGTCATTCTATGCCCCAACTTCAAGGCCTGAGAGTTTGGAGAAATTTTCATAATTACTTGCCTCTTTGAAGTTGCAGCAGGTATAGTGAGAATGGAATCTAGAAAAGGCATAATAACAGTAATAAAGCGACAGAAAGAAAAGAAAAACAATGGGCCACAGGTTCAGACAAAGAGCTTTTACCGAAGATATAACCAGAATATAGATTAGGCAAACATGTGAGGAAAAGAGACTTTTCAAGTACTTAAGGAGTACTAAGCACCAGTTATATGCTAGGCATTTCTCCCTCATGCATTCACTTAGACATTTATATTTTGTTATTCATTAGTCCTCCATTTTGCAAATAAAAGAAATCAGGCTTAATTGATGGAGGGAGGTTCCTTACAATTAGAATTTCACTTTACGGGAAACCTTTGCTCTTACAAGGTCATTCTGCCTCTTTGAAAGACTTTATTATTAATTTTAAATTCTCATGGCTAACACCTAGGGCAGAGAATAGATCTAAATAAAAAGATCATAGAAATAAATAAATAATAGAAATAAAAGTCAAGTTTCAATCCAGGGTGGCTTGGAATTAAAAAAAAAACACACACTGCAAATGACTTTAACAATATAATTGGCTTTAAAGAAGTCCACAACTGGGAGGTGTTCTTTAGTAAATAATTAGAAAACTGGACTTTTCAGGGCTCATTGAAACTACAAAATTACTGGAAATGGTGGAGTTCAGGAGGATGGTGCTTGTATCCCTTCAGGTCCACATTTGTACAGGCTGGCAGCATCTGGTCAGACACTTAACTTAGGTTTCCTCACTTCTCAAGAAAAATGGTCAGCTGGCTGTGGGCAGTAAAGCACCGCTATCTGCTAAGAGCACATTCCAGGGAACATTTGTGTGACTATCAACAGTAGTTGCTGTTTGCAAAGAGATCTTGAGTTTCTATCAATCACTGTGAGGAGGAAGTGATGGCTGGGGCTTATGGAATCCTCTTGTGGAGAGTAGAGACTCCTGTAAGTGAAGAATTGGGAAGAAATGGCAGGGATAACCTATCCTTCCTTAAAAACTTTAATCCTTATAAGATTTCTATTAGAAAAAATACTGCTGTCTTTTTTACAGACAAAGAAGTAGAGATTCAGGCAGGTTAAGCAAACTCTCATGGTCATCAGTAAGTAGATTTGGAAGTCAGGCTGATCTCTTTCCACGATCACTTCAACAAACCAGATTCATTGTGCAAAATTATGCATACCTAGATTATGAATTACCTAGACAGACACTAAAGACAGACAGTAGCACTAGTAAGTAGGATGAGGCCGAGCATCAAGTAGGATTTTTGTCAGATTTCCATGCTAGGTATTTTATAAGGATTGCCTTACTTAATAATCAAAGTAACTAAATGCAATTCCTTTTTAAAAGTATGACTAGGCAAGAAGAGTTTTATCTTTCAAACACGGATGCTAGGAATTATGAGTATGTTTGTGTGCAGAAGGAGGTTGGGAGAGATTAAACCATTGATTTGGACTGGGGTTGTTTCTAGTGGAATCTGGGCTCTATCTTTTAAGTGGAACAGTAGAAGGCATGATTTTTTTTTTAATAAAAGGTATTTGCAGTGCCAATAAATCTTTTGAACTTTTTCCAATTCAGCTGGTCTTATTTGAGCTTTATTAGGTAGAGCTGACATAGGAGACATTGGTATTAACTATAAAGTAAACATTTGAGTCTTTATATATCAGAGTACTGCTCAGTTTTTCTTTTCTTTTTTTTTCTACTTTTGAGCTACCTCCATTAACTCAAGAATCCTACTTCTTATCATTTCTTCCAGTTTTATAATAGATCTATGCGCATTCCTTACAAATATTCTTGAAAGTTATTTTCCAAATAAACAGTATTCATTAAGGAATGCCTTACAAATACATGAATGATTACGCATATATTACAAAATCCCAAGGCACTGAGGAACCTATTTGTAGAAAGAAGAGGCCTCTGCCAATGCTGAGTCTCCTTCCTCAGTTCTACCATAGCCTGGTCAGTCCCAAATAACGCAGTGTTCAATCTTGGTTTCAACTTCCTTTCAAATGTGACAATGTGGCGCTATAACTCCATGAGGTCACTGTATATTTTTCAACTACATTAGACTCGTACTTACTCATATTAATTATTGTTACTAGGTTAAATATGCAGTTTACTTACACATATCTGTCACTCTGTCAGCACCAGAAATTGCATTCTGCTCAAAGATGGAAACTTCCCTGAAGGGAAAGAGCAACACCCCTCTGAGATTCATCCATGAAATTGATTTTTGCTTCCATTCTCAAATTATGTTCCAAACACAGATGCTGGGCTTAAAACATCAATTGATCATTTTATTTCAACTGTACAGAAATGATTTTGAAAAAAGTGAGTAGATTGGGGGCCATTAGAGCTCAGTATTTGGCAGAAAGTGATATGCTTATCAATTAAAATTAGAAACTCAAATTCCCTCTGCTTCTAATTGTCATAGTAATAAAGAAGAATGTGTCCCAAATGATACATTATTGACCACCAATGCATTCTCAACTATGTCTAATGTAATGCTCATATATTTAGCATTGATGATTATACCAGAAATCTCCTGGATGTAGCAGCTAATAATTTATATGTATTTTCTTTTACCACAAACCATAAGTGAAACATATTCTTTATAGGCAATAGATCTGATTCTCTCCTCTACCACAGACTTTACATGAGTCAATTTATTCTTATCATTTGTGAAATTATTAACTCCTTCCATCCACTGTTTTTACATCTTACAAATAAAACAGGCATTTTGACTATTAGCAATAAAAGAAGGTCAGAAAAATCAAAATTACTATGACAAATGAAAAACAAACAAAAAAGAACAAGGCTTTCATAATTAAATTGCTGCTTTTTGCATTTAATTGGTAGAGACAAGAGAATTTTGAGTTTTAAAACAGCATAGTCAACAGAGTGAGACTGTTACAAAAAATGTAGAGAAACACACATGGAAAATGACTATAATAAAATGATAATATATGATAGATTATAAAAATTATGCATTATAAAATGTTATATTATTAAAAATGATAGATTGTAATAAAATGAGAAGGGAAAAAAGAAAGTAATAAAACAGGTTAACATGATTAAAGTACATCAACTACATTATAATAATATCACAGTCTACTACCTTTGTACAATTAACACACCCTTACAAAAAAAAGACAAAAAAAAGGGCTGGGAATATGGCCTAGTGGTAAAGTGCTTGCCTCGTATACATAAAGCCCTGGGTTTGATTCCTCAGCACAACATAGATAGAAAAAAAGCCGAAGTGGCGCTGTGGCTCAAGTGGTAGAGTGCTAGCCTTGAACAAAAAGAAGCCAGGCCCTGAGTTCAAGCCTCAGGACTGGCAAAACAAAACAAAATAAAAAATAGTTAAGCAGAGAAAAAAGACATTATAATGTCATTTTCCCAGACCTATCTATCTTTTCATTAGTGAGACAGGAATTAAATGAACACATGAAAAGAAGTATGTTGGCATTCTTTTCCTAGGAATGCTGCAATGAAGGAACTGGACTACAAACAAACATTTAACAAGTCACTGTGACAATACCTGAGAAGATATCATAAAAGGGGAATTTATTTTGGTTCATGGTTTCAGAGGTTTCAATCCATGGTAGACTAACTTTACTGCTTTTAGTCTAAGATGATGCAAAACTTCATGCCAGAGAAGCTTTTCTAAAGTAGAACTTCTCTCCCATGGAAGCCAGGAAGCAGAAAGAGATAGAAGAAGGCACCAAGGCCAACATATAGATCTGAACCAACCACATACCCTCAGCAATGTTTTGTTTCCTCCAAGTCCTCCCCATCAATAATGCCATCAATTTGTAATCCATCGATAAATTAATCAACAGCTTAGATTTCACTCAATTACTGAATGTAATGTCAGTGATTGGATCACTTCTCAATGTCAGCTGTGGCCAGAGCCTTGAACATATGAACCTTTTTCAGGACCACACATCTAACAGTTCTTTGAGCTCAAAGTGTTGACAGAGTTGTAGACCCTCAGAAGACTATATTAGAAAAAAATATTTCTAGCATCTTCTTGGATGGTTTTGGATGGCAATCATTTGTAGTTGCATTTCCTTAGTTTGCAGCTATAATTATTGCTCATGTTGTTACAAAGCATTCTAGAACAGAGTTTCTATGTCAGGATAAGACATAATATATAATACAGAGTAGCTTAGTCTATCCAGTTACTGTCTTCAGTGATCTATTTTCAAAATAGGCCATTTTCAGGGATACTAGTTCTTAGAACATCAAAGTATCTTTTGGAGTTGAAAAAAAAGTAAGCCACAATAACAAACCTGTATCACTCCAAGACTTTGACATCAGTATATATTTCTACAATATCTACAAAGATTCACTATTGTAAGTTAAGGGAAAGGAGCTAGGAAAGAAGTGTGGCAGAGGAGGACTGAGAGGTAGTGTTAAAAGCAGAATGATTGAAGAGTGTAGTTTCCAGGCTGTATGCAGATTGACAGGAGGAGAGAGGGCTTTAAAGGAAGAAAAACAAATACAGAGAGACAGACAGACAGATAGAGACAGAGAAAGAGAGGGATGTTAAGGAACATGCTTCCATGATTGTGGAGCTGGAAAAGTCTAGTATCACAAGACAGTCTAGAAATGTGTATGAAAGAGTCGACTCTAAATTCCATAGTTGTGTTTTCTTCTTCCTTGGGGACACCTTCATTTTTCTTCTAAAGTTTTTTTTGTAAGTAGTTGGATAAGATTCAACCAGACTGTTGAATATAATCTTCTTTTCCTAAAGCCAACTAGTAGATGCTAACTTGTCAATAAAATACCTTCACATCAACATTAGCATTTGTTTTACTTAAATACTACATCCTAGCCAACTTGCCATATCCCAACTTTTGTCAGTCTTCTCAGTCTTCTTTCTTGCATCCATCAAGAGCTAAGCTACTAATTTAATGCCATAAGTTAAACCACTTACAGGACAGTATTTCTTGTCTTAATAGTCAATTCAAAGGACAACTTCTGATGCCCTTTATGGCATTTAGGTGTTTCTCTAGCTTAGCACATCTCAGTGCAGTGTGGTCTACGTGTCTTTACATACATGAATACAGAGTAGAAAGATATTTTCCAAATAACAAACAAAAATAAATGTTCTCAATGATAAAATAAATTTTATCATTCCTATTTTATCTCTGTACTTCTCTTTCTAGGATAAATCTTGGAATGTTTACATCACCTAGTATAAGATTATAAGATAATCTTCAATCAAAATTGTTTCAAACACTACTACACTGTTAGTAGGAGTGTAAACTTGCTCAACAACTCTGGAAACCAGTGTGGAGATTTCTCAGAAGGCTGAACATAGAGCTCCCCTATGACCCAGCAATTGCATTTCTGGGGATTTATTTAAAGGATCACAAACAAGGTCATACTAAAGTTACCAGCACCACCATGTTCATAGCAGTACTATTTACCATAGCTAAAATATGGAACCAACCCAGATGCCCATCAGTAGATTAATGGATCAAGAAATTGTGGTATATATACACAATGGGATTCTATACTTCTATCAGAAAGAATGACATTGCCCCATTTGTAAGAAAATGGAAAGACTTAGAAAAAATCATACTAAGTGAAGTGAGCTAGATCCAAAAAACATAAAACTCTATGATCTCCCTTTTTGGTAATAATTAGTATATGTAAAGGATAGTCCTAGCTGATGATCACAATAGCTCAATAGCTGTGTACATATGATCACAGAAGTTGATGCTAAAAGAAATGATCTCCAAAATATGGAAACAATTGGTTTATCATTGATGTTATTTTTATCGTACTATGTGAAATTATTTATTTTTTCTTCTGTCTGTCTTCCCTATGGTTTGGCCCCTGTTGTCACTGTATTTGGTTTGGGTACCCTGGATATTTTATATATGTCTGTTGGAATTAGGGAATGGAAGGGGGACATTAAAATGATGAGACAATGGATAAAAGGCAAATCAATGCAACAGCAATATTTATAAGACAGTATGTTGTAAAGTAACTGTACAGCTGGGGGGTGAAATTGGGGAGGAGGGAAGATGGGAGAAAAATGAGGGAGAGGGTAACAAGTTGGACAAGAAATGTACTCACTATTTAATGTATGTGACTTAACCCCTTTGTACTTTATTCTGCCAATATTTTTTTTTTAAAGGTGTTCCAAGTCAGCCGGGTACTGGTGTCTCACACCTGTAATCCTAGTTACTCAGGAAACTGAGATCTGAGGATCATGGTTCAAAGCCAGCAGGGGCAGAAAAGTCCCTGTGAGACTCTGATTACTCAAAAACTGGAAGTGGCATTGTGGCTCAAGTGGTAGAGCAGTAGCCTTGAACAAAGAGTTTAAGCCCCACGACCAACCCCCCAACAAAAGAATTTGATGTCATTAAATCTAACAAACTAAACTAAAAATATCTGTACTATATAAAAACAATGAAAAATTTTACCTACTTGAGTTCCTTCTTGTCTGACTTAGTACTTCATAAGTCTATTTCCATGCATATTCATTTGGTGGTTTGCAAATAAATGAACATAGGAAGGAAGAAACGGAACATTCAAGTACATCATTAGGGAAACCAGTTTTCTATAACTTGTACCTCTCTAAATCTTCCTAAATTTAATATATAACAAGAATTAGCATATACAATATAAGTTCCAAGGAACTCCAGGAAAAAAGAGACTTCAGCATCAGAATCTAACTGATATAGTATGATCGGAGTTTGAGTAAGTGCTTCTACTATATTTTCAAAAGTAAAGCACACTATTTAGCGAATTTAACTGCTTTTAAAGTTGAAATTTTTTCCTGCATGGCTGATTTCCAGGTACTCATGGGTTGCCATTATGCATAACCTACTCAAGGGAACCGTTAAGCATACTCCTCTTTGGACCTGTAGCTTTTTAGTAAAATAAGGGTTATGTTTACTTAGCCATGGCCTTGCCAGTCCTGGAGACTACTGAGGCATGTAATAGCTCCTCTCAGAATAGTACTGAAGGGGGAGTAAAGAAGCTGAAGCATGGTGCTTAAAGAATTGCGATCTGATTTTATGTCCTGAGTCTGAACAGGGACCATGGATATGTCAGTTGGGGATCCCAAACAAAGCTCATTGGTGGGCACACTTAGAGAGTTACACAGTACATGGGCATGATTATCCTAGAGCTCTCATTCTCTTCTAGAACTGGCATGAATGGTTAAAGTTTACTGCCGTCATTAGCTGATTATATTTTTCTATGTTAGATCCACGAAAATTTAAACTTTATGTGCTTTGATTCTTCATTACATTCTCAATACCTACACATTTTACACAGATTGACATACAGTGAATATTTTTTCCAGTCTTGGGGCTTGAACTCGGGGCCTGAGCACTGTACCTGGCTTCTTTTTACTCAAGACTAGCAGTACTCTACCACTTGAGGCACAGTGCCACTTCTGGGCTTTCCCATATATGTGGTACCAGGTACTATTAATAATGGGAATTGAACCCAAGGCTTCAGGTATATGAAGCAAGCACTCTACCACTAGGCCATATTCCCAGCCCCTAAATTAAAAAAAAAAATTGTTGATTATTGGATGAACAAATAATACTGAATTTCTTTGATTCAACTAATGTCCATGAGCTGGCTTCAATGATACTGAGTTATATTATAATGCAATAATTAACATATCCATCTGTTTTATTTATAAAAACTTAATTAAAGATGGGCTTTCAACTTGCTTTGTTATGTAGATAAATACATGCTTCTTAAATCTTCTTCATAAGCCACATGTCTTTATATCAGATATTAAAAGACTGAATGTAAGAACAAATGTATCCTGGATCTTAATATAATAATGTTTCTGCCTTTTATTTATGGTAAACACTTTCATATTATTTATATAGATGAACATAGTGAGACCTCCAAAATGGGATATGTGAAGCATACTAAGGTGTTTATTAAGAAATATTTTGGTTACTTTGTTAATTCTGGAAAGAATCAAGGATGTTTCCCACTACAATGCTGAAACTTGAGAAGATGAAATCTACATTTTGACCTTTGCCCCTCATTCTAGACAACTTGCTGATTTACTCTCTACAGCTGAGACCATTTGTACATATTCAAAACTGTATTATATAGGTATATATTGAATCTGCTTCAAATTGCTATAATGAAGAAAGGGCTGCAAATTTCTTCATGGGTAATGGAAAAGAAATCTAACCAAATGATATCTGACAATTAATTTGAGAAATATTTAGCACCAAGAGCCAGAAGATGCATAGAAATAGCTGTTGATAATACTGCTTCGATTTTCCATTTCTCCAGTTCATCACAATTTGAAAATTTTAGGTAAGTTTCTAAGCTAGGAAAAACTAGCTTCAGAAATAAAATCCATGTACATCAATTTGTGACCTCAAGTATTTCTTGTAAAGTCACAAAAACAACGTTAGTTGGCTTAGAAAACCATAGATTATGAAAAGTCTATGAGAAACAAGTCAAACTTAAAGCTGACCAAAATTACAAGGCCATGTTAAAATAAATGGAATTTCCAGTGGCTGAGTATTAAGTGTTTACTAGATCAAACGTGGATGTTAAAATAGATGGGATTTCCAATGGCTGAGTGTTAAGTATTTACTAGATTAAGGGTAAAATGATCATTAATAAAGACGTCTTCTATGTTAAAATCTATCAACACAGGGATGGATACACACAAAGATGAATGCTTCAGTCAGTGGAAAGTATAACAGTGTCCACCTGAATGCACCATAAAGTTTCCTGATTATCTACAAGACTTGACTTCAATTTATGAGCTTCATAGAAATACAAGATGTTCCACATCCATTTTTCCTTTTGTGTTACCTGCTTGTTTATCTCTCTACCCACATACTGTCTTAGAGTGTTGGCTGGACTTGCTCAGGGCTGTACAGTCATAATATTGATGTGCATACATGAAAAGGGATGTAGGGACTTTGAGCATGATGGGATTAAGATAGATGAGGGAAGAATGATGGAAAGGTGACATTGATTTAGATCCATTGTTCTCATAATTTGACATGTTGAGTTAAAAATCACTTTGCATAACTATTTAAAGACAATAAAATATTTTAGGGAAAAGAATGTACAGTTAACAATGTGAGAAACACAGACCGTGTCCTCTTGTACTATTAGAGGGAAATATCTTCTACCACCTTGTCTTACATGTTACCTTATAGCCCTCTGAGGGAAAGAGATGTCTAAGTGCCTGTGTTTTCAGAAAACAAATATCAAAATATAGATTTGCCCCATTTGCATAGCAGAACACATTAATATTTTTCTACTGTGAGAATAGAAATTTAGTACAAAGCCAACTTGTCATATTTACCTCAAATTATGCTGAAAGGTCATTCGACTCTATAGCAATTTGACAGAGAAAGGAACATCATGAATATATAAAGTACCAAGCACAAGTAAGTCCCCAGGTAAGAAAAAATATTTGTAAAAATTTCCACAAGGCTTCTTTGTGTGTGTGTGTAAACTTCTGAAAGAGCAGTTAAGAACACTTACCACTAGATAAAAGATGCTCTTTAAATACACTTAAAAAATACAGTGGGCTGAGAATTAAATCACAAGGAGGCTTCAAAGGATAGAGCAAATGAAACAATAAATTGCATTTATAGGACACATTTCATCCAGAGGAATCCCAGAGCACTTTATAAGTGGATTAGAGAACACACGTCTAGGAATCAGCTCACCCACTACTGAAATACTGCTGCCTCTAGGGCCGATCTTGACAGTTCCTTAGCGAAGGCAGGAAGGCTGCCCTTGGACAGCTGTCCAGATTGCCTCAGCCAAAGTGAATTAACACCAGCTTCTGTCTCAGTGCCACAGAGACATACATTACAAAGGCAAATCTTGACGTGAAAAGTTCTAGCAAATAACATTGAAATCAGCAATTCAGGTAATCATTATCTTTTTTCTCATAACATAAGAAATATAGTATAGACTTCAGTTACTGATCCTGTGGGGAAATAGAGATTGCCAATGATTGTTCATGTCACCTTGAGCAAAGTTATTTAATAGCCCAAAGCTGCAGCGTTCTTAAAGGCATTTGGTTCATGGAAAATGAAATGATGTAAGACCTTGGCCTCTTCCTCAGGAAATATTTAACTTCAGTGATTATTTTCTTTTGCTGTTGATTAGCAAAACAATTTATTGTTTTTAAACATTATGGCAGCTAAATTGTTTTTCTGCTTCATGTCTGTGTCTTTCTAACCACCATTTCTTATACAATCAGCTTTCCCTTCCCCTGAGTTCTACATCCATAGATCCAGGCAACTGAGATTCAAAAAGTTCAGAATTGTGTACTCTGCTTTGAACAGGAAGAGAATTTTTGTCATTAGTTCCTAAATAATACAAAATAATAACTACATAGATAGACATTACATTGTACCAGGCACTACTAATAATCTAATTATTAAAGAATGAGGATGACAAAATTTTGGTATACCTTTTGTGGACTTTTGAATAGTTATTCATACTGAATATGAAGAGTATAAGATCAGTATCAAAAGAGATCCTTGTTGGCTGCTCTCATTGACTTGGTAGAATAAGCAGAGCACCTAGAGGAGAACTGAGGAAAATTGAAGTGTGTTGATGAGATGAAGAAAGCTAGGGAGCAAGTATAGTCTAGTGTCTCCCTTAGGGGAATGACTACAGCTCAGCTTTATTCTGGGCATAAAAAATAGAATCCAAAGTCAAGTAGAGCCCATGTGTTGTGGAAACTTGGAGGTTATGTCCTCAGTTATATGCACTGATATTTTCAGTTTATCTTTTCTGTTGAGTCAGGTTTACGGGCTTTTGTGTTCTGGGTATAGCGTCTATTCATCTTGCCCGAGGTCCTTCCTCAGAAGCAGAGACTGTTCAGGCCAGTATTAGCACTATGGAAGCACATGGTCCAAGAAATAATGTCATGTTTTCCAGTCTATTCTACTAGTAATAAATGAATCCTTTGACCTTCAAATCATGAAGCTTATATAAAAAAGTGAGCTATGATGCTAACCATTCACACAATGAGAACAAAGGTGGATATTCTCAGGAGGGGGTCACAAGGGCTCAGTGGATATGTGCATATGATGCTTATCAAAAGGAACTTCAATAAGTGGAAACAAGAGGTTCATACTGTACAGTTTTCAGTTTGTTTTTCTTTCCTTTTTTCTTTTGTTTATTCTCTTTCATCACTGGTTTTTATTTCTGTACCCTTTGTCTTGTAAATAAATTTATCTGATTTGAGGAGGTGAAGGGAACTACAGAAACACTGTAACAAAGGGTGAACCAATTCAGCAGTGAAATCCACTAGACAATATGTTAGAAATGAATTACACAACATTGGGTGGGGTGGAAAGTCAGGAGAGGGAAAAACTGGGAGACAATGAGAGGGGGAATGTACTCATTACCTAATTTACATAAACAAAACCCTCTGTTCATCACCTTTACATTTAGAAAAAAATAGCTGTGAAAATAGGAAAAAACATACAAGAGAATTGTGTATTTAT
This sequence comes from Perognathus longimembris pacificus, assembly GCF_023159225.1. Lineage (NCBI taxonomy): Eukaryota > Metazoa > Chordata > Mammalia > Rodentia > Heteromyidae > Perognathus > Perognathus longimembris. The sequence continues at coordinate 35,433,274 of NC_063165.1, forward strand.
CCACCTCTATCCTAACCATACATCCCTTATCTTTATGTTTTCTGGCTTCAAGGTCATATTTCAATGGTTTTCTCCAAAACAGGACAATGTATGATAGCATATTTATGGTTTTATCTTTCATGTTTATGTTTCTAGTTCAGGGCAAATTAATTTCTTTATGAAATTGTTATTTAAATTTATGTTTCTAAGTTAGTTTTTCTGGAACCAATTACTTAAATAGACTATATTTCTACTGCTGATTTGAAATGATAAAAAAAAAATTAGCCTAGTCAAAAAAAAAAAAAAAGAAGAAGAAAGAAAGAAAAAAATAGCCTAGCTATAAGCTAAGGTCATTCTGTCTTTTGAGTAACAAAAATAAAACAGGGTTTTGAAACACAAGTGAATTCTTTCCATTTTCTCAATATTCTTTTGGAATTTTATGTTCTAGTTACTTGGGAATTAAATTAAAATATCTTGGCTTTCATCTGAAAGATTTTTTTTGGTCATCATTTTTTATGTAAATATATTCTGGATTAAGAGGTTTTTTTTTTTTTTTCCCCTGTTCTGACATTTTTATTGTTGCTCTGGAGGATACCTTCATTTCTTTTTTCTTTATTTTTTTAAAATTTTTATTCTTTATTGTCAAAGTGTCATACAGAAGGGTTACAGATTCATAAGAGTTTTTTTATGTTCATCATTTTTAAGAACATCACTTTTTGTATATAATGTTTTTTTTGGGTGGAGAACGGGAAAGATTTCGGTAAATTTTTTCTTAGTATTGTTTTTAGACCTGGACTCGAAATGTCTTGGCGTGGTTTATCTGGCTTAAGTTTTAGGATTTGTTGAGCCTCTTGGGTTAGTTTTGGTAATTTCATCAAATTTTACATTCTTCAAAAAATATTTTTTACACTGCTTTTTGTACACCCTCTCTTCTCCTGAATCACCTTGACATTTTAATGTTGGGAACTCCCATTGTTTTTAACTCTATCTATAATTGATTCACTTGGACATAGATTGTTCGTATGTCTTCAGGTACTATGTTTAATCTACTACAAGCCAATCTGCTGAACGTTTCATTTCAGACATTGTGTTTTTCTTCTTTACAGTTTCCATTCGAGCAGGGCAAGTTTGCACATGTCTGCAGTGCCAGCATCTCAGAAGGCAGAGGCAGGAGGATATCAAGTTCCAGGCCAGCCTGGGTAAAGGAAGCAATATCCCATCTCAAAAACAAAAGGACAGAGTGCAAGCATAAGTCCATAGATTCACTCCTCCATACCATACCAAACAAAAGGTCCATTTTTTTCTTTTAACTCTATATAGTTAACACTTCTCATATTTTATCCATATTTTCCTCTATGTATACATACTTGTGATGACTATTAAAATGTATTTTGTGTTACTCCATCATTGGTAACATTTCTATTTCTATTTTTCACTAGTTGAAATTTCTTCTGGGTGTGAAGTATATTTTAGTGCTTCTTGAAAACTGTAATAATTTTGACCGTACATTGGATATTTAAATGATATTTTTTGTTGAGTGGATTTTTGGCTTTTATTGTCTAAAGGGCAGTAGGCTCTCTTTAACAAGGAATTAAAGTATTTATAAGTCACCTTCATCCCTTTGACTCTAACCTTGAAGCTTTGTATTAGAAGTTCCACAGCAATCTACATTTGAGGAATTTTTCAGACACCAGTAGGTAAAGCATGGCTATCCTCTTTTCTGGTTTTTGGAAATTTATTTAGTAAAGATTCAAAGAGAGAGGATGTATAGCATATTTTTTACATAACTCCTTCTGTCCTACAAATTTCATCTTCACTGCTATTCTAGTAAGTTTGTTAACTTCTCAAGTTTGAAATCTTCTTGAATTCCAGTATTTGAAAATAGTACTTTTTCAAGCATTTTCTGACATTTTTCATACTTCCAGACTTAGTATTTTTGCTTCTGTATTTTTTTTAATCATTAGGTTAATTCTTAGCATAGCTGTTTTCCTCAGGGGAAGCAAAGGTCAACTGCTCAGAAATTTTGTACGGCTACTTATCTTTTCGTATGTGATCTTTGTGTAACATTTGCTTTTGAGTATTTGTCTCTGGCTTAAAAAATCTTACAACAATATACATACATGTGGACTTACTTATATTGATGTGACTTTGGAATTTTTGTGCTTCTCAAAAGATGGTTTTTAGTTTTCCAAAATTCAAATTTAGTAAATTAACTTTCTATGATTATATTTTCTTTATCTGAATTACTTTCATGAAAGTTTATGTAGCACATTTTAATTATATTTTCCATATATCTATCACTTTGGTTGCCTTCGTTTTGTAATCTTCTTAATATTTAGTCTGTAGATATTCTTAGTCCATATTCAAATATTTTTATTTTTATTTTTTTCACATTTGAGTTTGAATATTCTATAGTGAAAGTTATACCATATGTATACATGCTGTTCAGATTTCTTTTCCATCACATTAAATTCTTATATAGTCAACCTTTATGATTGCTATACACCTGAGTCTTGTTCTTGGTATATTCCCCATGTGGATTTTATAACACATTTTATATGTAATGAGCGTTCATTTTTGTAGAAAGACTGGATGGTCATAATCGTAGAATTTAATGATTCTATCAGTTTCCTGGGAATATTACTGGGCATCAGCCTCTTTTGATGAGTTGATTGATTTATAGCTCTTGAAACCCCAGTGCACTCAAACTACAACATCTAAGAAGAATGCATTATTTTTTAAACACTGCTCTTCAGAGTGTCAGAAAATGCTTGAGTTATCTAGCATTTTAGATAAGATTGGCATGTTTCCTTTATATTTTCCTGTGCTTATCCACATGATTTTACAAGGCAAGCACTCTTGCCACGAGGCCATATCCCCAGCCCTATCCACATGATTTTAATTTGCCTTTTTGCTGAGTTCTTAGCCCTTTGAGATCTTAGTTTCATGTATGAGTCTGTTGTAATGCACATCTTATTCACATAGCACATGGTATATTGGCTCTGTTTTCATGAGCTTTGTAACAAACCCATTTATAATTCAGAACAGTAGTAGCCGATTGAGGTGACATAACCCCAGGTTTTATTTTCATGGAGTTACTTTATTGTTTCTTGAGATTTTTCTTTCCTTTATTGCTGCATGAATTAAAAATTAATCTTAAATTCATTGCACTTAGCAGCTCTAATTCCTATTAAAGAAAATGCTTTGTGTTCATTGTCAATCATATTGTTTAGGAGTTTCCTTTGTCTAAAGCATCAAGTATGATATTTCGAGAAAGAACTTGGGGTGAGATGATTAGCAGTAGATCATGTTAGCAAGGCAGAGCCTCCTTTATTTTGTACTGGTGATTTAATAAGAGAGATGAACAGAGGACACATGTATGTTACCTTCTTGTTTCTTGTTATGTGATAACCTGTGGGAACTCTTCCAAGAAGACCATCACTAGGTGTGTCTCATTGACCTTGAACATTCAATACCATAAGCCAAAACAACAACAACAACAAAAACAACCCAACCATATTTTCATTGTGTTATTTACAAAAGAAGTGGACTAAGACTATTGGAAACTGACTATAAGCTAGAAGATGTGACTGAAAATGATTGACAGACCATCCCCACCCCCCATGACTTTGTCTTACTTTCCATGTTTTTCCTTGACACGAATCCTGCAGCCATTTCAAACCTCCAAGAGTAGAAACTAAATTATAGCCTCAAGTCCTGCTTCTCCAATTCTTCAAGCTTTATTTGTTAATGCTAATCAAATATGCTAACCTGTCAAATGTGCCTGTGCAAAATAAACTGTAATCCAGCAGTGAATTTTGTAGGGCAATATTTTCTCAGTTCTTTAAGTATCTTTATTTTCCAGAGCTTTGTTTTATCTGCTCCTTGGACTCCCCTGTACCCTTCCTCACTGTGCAGTTGTGTCTCTGTCTTTCCTCTGATATGCTCCCTTTTGGGGGAGCTGTCACTACTTCAGCATCTAGTGATTGATAATAATGTCTTGTGCTCACACTGTAATTGCTGTGTCAAGACAGCAGGCGCAGCAGGCTGCCACCATTCCAACAGCGACTAAACAGCAGATTTGCTATGTGCTGCTTTATTGGAGGAGGCACCTCAAATGAGAACACAACTCTTCCACAAAATGCCTCCTTTGCTCACACAAATGCAATCACAACCACACATTAGAAGATTCATCCACAGTGGCCAAAGCAATCCATCTTTCCATAGAGTACCAGCTGACGTTACAGAGTCTTTCCCTAACTTTTCAAGGTAATTCTTGTTTAGCTTTTTTATCCAGGTTCTTTTTAATAAAGGAGAGAGAATACTGTTCTTATTCCACACAACTCACAAATAGCTCAATTATCTTTCTCAGTTACTGTGAAAGATCATTAGTGATGATGGAATTAGAACCATGGTGTATTTCTTTTCCTATTAAGCCAATTTCAGACAATACACTCCAAAACACATACATGTGTACATACTTAAAAGTAATGAACATATTAAGAGAAAAATGTACAGTAGTCAATTTCTAACAGTGATCGGAAAGGTTATCAATAAAAACCCATAGTGTGGAGTTTTTTGGACCGGTACATGAACTTGCATTAGACAGTGAGTCAGATTGCCAAGGCAGATATTTTTGATGGTGACAGTTGCCTTGAAAGCCCACAACAGAATTTGTTGCATTTGCAAAAGTGAAATACAGAATTTTAACTGCATTACAGAGTCTGAGCTGCAGTGTTAACATGCTGTAATACCAGTAGAATGGCAGGTTACCATACTATATATTTTAACCAAAAGGAAACTTAATTGTGTCTAAGCGTATATGAAGAAGTAGAAATAGGACTCAAAGGTTAGCCACTCTGACAAGAAGTCAAGAATATGTCTTTGCTTTCAATTTACATAACTAAAGATATTATATTACTTTGAACTCCTCTTTATAGCTAGAAGGGATGCTACAAGATGACGATGATAACAAACAGCTTTTAGAAATCCAGGCAAGAGTAGACCTGGGTAGCACAGAGTGTCCTTATCTCTAAAGGACAAAGTCATGAGGTCAGAAAAGTGAACAGAATGGCCTCTGGAGGACCTTTCTAGCTCTATCCATGTATAAATGCATCTCTATAGTAATGCTTCAATTAAGTTCACATTTGGAACATGGGTTTTAAGTTTCTCCAAGCAGGTAGGTGTTTTCAGTCTACCCTGCAAATGTCTGAAGATAACAGGAGAGAAGGCAAAGCCCTCAGCAATGGCTAATCTCTAGGTTTTCAGAATTTAACACAGGGATTTAGAGTAAAACCACAGCCTTGATGGAAATAAAGGTCACTCATCTTGCTCAGAACTAGACCAGTAAGTGCTTAAAGTTAATCTTCCTAATAACATACCAAAGTCGGCACTGTGTGGAGCTGAAAGTTCATTCTGAAATCTTTCAGAAATTCTGCCTTAAATAGTGTGGACTTCCAAATTCCTATACTTCTTCATTTCAATCAAAAGGATGTCCTTTGCCAGAAAAGATTCATCTGTAGAGTTTATGAGTTATTATTGACAGGGATAACAAAAGCCAGATTTTTTGGGGGGGTTGAAGCAATTGCATTTGGAATCTGTACTAGTAGATGTGTTTGCAACATTTAAGTGCATGTCTCCTGTCAATATCTAGGCCCCTCCCCAGTTTTCTGATGGAAGTAAAATGCATTTTATGAGAAGATCATAGTAAAAATCTACTTTAAAAAATTACTTAAAGAGAAAATGGGTAGAGATAAGAAAATAATGGGGTAAATATGATAATAGTATTTTATATTCATGTGTTAGACTATCACAATAAAACCTTCTCTGTGTACAATAATATGTATTAGTAAAAATCTGGAAGAAAAGAATTATAAGATTTGATTGCTTTTACACTTATGATCAAGAGATTATTTTATGTAGAATAATTTTCCCCATATATATCTACTTTTGTAAAAATCTATATTAAAGTATTATGTAGAACTTATTATGTAGAACTGAGTCTTAAAGATTACATTAATTTTGTTTGTGGTTCAAAAGCAAAAAACATCATTTACTAGTCTGATTTCACTGAGTGGATTGTATTTTTCCTATGTCTTTAATGTAACAAGGAAGTTAACAGAATTGTAATTACATACTTATGATTTCTAACATTATTGAATACCAAACACAAGTTAGGGTTCTTAGAATATCTGTAATAAATTTTTAGAAGTTTCCTCAAAGCTAGCATGAGAGAATTATATATCCAATAGTTAAATAAGGGAAGTTAGGGAAAATGAACAACCTAGAAATAATAAAAGAAAGTCTAGCTGATCATTGTAAATGATGTCATGAATTTAAGGATGCATTCTTTATTATTGAGATAATTGTACTTCTATTTTGGTATTTTATGATAATTCAGTATAACATATGAAATTTATAATCAGCAAATCAGAAAAATAAACATTTCTCTTTCTTCAAATATGAATGATTTCTAAGTGTTGCAAATTTTGTATTATTCTTATCATTTTGAAATATAGATTGTATCTTCAGTTTCTCTAGTATAATAAATAACCAGAAATGATCCTCGCCACTCTGTAGTGAGTGTCTTCCATTGAAATTTATCCTGCTTTCTCCCTTCTGCAATTCCTAGTCTCTAGTGAACGCTACTCCTTTCCATTCTTCTACATGATGGATAGATTAGTTTTTACAAATGAGTGAGAACCTAAAGCTTTTCTCTTTGGGTAGTTGGCTTACTTCACCTACCTCAATGACCTCAGTTCCATCCATGTTGTTAGAAATGACTTTCACCTCTATTATGGAGGAATAAAATTTCATTGTTTGCGTGTATGTGTGTATATATATACATATTCAGATGCATCGCATTTTTAATCTTTATTCATATTTTACCTATAGGATAACCACACACATCTGGCTTGATTCTGTAATGTAGCAATTGTGAATAGTGCTGCAGTAAAAACAGCAATGCAAGTAACTTTTTAATGTAATGATTTCATCTAGTTTAGATATAAACCCAGTAGTGGGATTCCTGGATCGTATGGTAATTCTACTTTTAGTGCTTGATAATTTACATATCATTTACATAATTATTATAATACATTTGTATTCTTACCAACAGTGTTTAAGAGTTCCCTTTTCTCTGCATTCTCTCCAGAATGTTACTTTTAGTCTGTTTGATGGCTGTAATTATAAGGTGAGAGGACATTTTATTCTGGTTTCTTTTTTGATTTCCAGGATGACGAGTGAAACAGAGCTATGTTTCTGGCTATTTATATGTTTGCATTGGGAAGATTTTTTTTTAATTAATTTGCCCATTATTAAAAGTGGATTTTTCAAATCCTAGTGGTGTTATTTTTAACCACCTAGTGTGTTTACTTGTAGATTTATTGGTCTTCACATAGAGTAAGACCAAAGGAGGATATTCTTTGAAGAGGATCAAAAAGGCACAATAGATGTGTGCATCTGATCATATAAAGTAATATTTATGGAAATGAACTCCAGGGAATGGAAGCAAAAGGTTTCATTTTCTTTGTTGCCATTTTGATTTTCATTTCCTTTTATCTTATTTGTTCATTAATCTGTTTGGGGGAGGGTAAGAGGAGGTACAGAAATGGAAGGACAAAGGGCCAATAAATGCAGCAGTGCTATCAACTAGACACTATGTTGAAAATGAACTGTACAACTTCTGGGTGAAGACCGAAGACAGCCAAGGAAGGGGTGCTATTGTTAAAAAGAAATGTAGTCTTTATCTGACTTATGTAACTATAACCTCTTTGTATATCACCTTTACTATAAATATAAAAATGTAAAAAATACCTAGATTTTAATTTTTTTTCTAGGAGAGAGAGAGAGAGAGAGAGAGTGTGTGTGTGTGTGTGTGTGTGTGTGTGTGTCAGGGCTTGAACTCAGGGTCTCTCTTACTCAGCTTGTTTGCCCATGGTTAGCGCTTTATCACCTGAACTCCAGTATGGCATTGTGCTATTAATTGGAGATGATGTCACTCCGGCTGTTCTGACAGTCTGGCTTTGAACTAAAAATACTAAGCAATGGAGTAGATTTAGTTGTGCTTAGTACTCTTTTCAATTTTGTTTTCATTAGCTTCTACATGCCAGAACTCTCAGATTCCACTTGGATGCATAAAGTGCTTCACATACAACTGATTATCTTTCTCAAGATCTTGTGAAAATCAACAGATTTCAGAAGACAGAAAATGGCTTCACTCAATGCTTTCTGTATTGACATATATACACATATACATACATATATAATGTATATAACATGTATGTATATTACATGTAATATATAAGGGAACCAAGATGACTGAACAGAGGTGTTCTGCACGTGATTCTACCACATAGAAAAAAAGGCAGTAGAGGATACACTATTTTGAAGAGAGTTGGGAAAAATCAAACCATAAATTAGAATGAAATTAAAGCTTGAATCTCTTTATTACTCTCTGAACTGGTATTAATCAACAGTGGAGGATTTGATTACTTATGAACTTTCCAAAAGGAATGGAGGCATGCGATCTCTAAAGGAAAGTAAGAGCTCTTGTTGCCCTCTTCAAGTGAATTTAATTTAAGGGGTTAATATCACAAAAGACTGATGAGTCGTGCTCTGAAGTGGCAGTGGTCCTTTGAGAGGAGAACAAGAACACTGGTCTTTTGAAAGCACTGGAGTGATGAGAGGCCTAAGTGTCCTTACGTGTCATTAACGTGAAAAGCAAAGTATATTCAAGCTGAATTTGCAATGTCCTTACCATGACAAGTTTATAGCCTCTCAGAAATTAATAGCACGGCTGCCAAAAATGCTTCTATGCTCCACATTGATGGTTCTCAAATGAAACAGATGTTTTTTTATTTAACCTGTGAGATTACTTGTTGGTTCCTTGTCTCTATTTATTAGCTTTTCCCTGAATCAAGCAATTAGACCCCTTTTCTTTTGCTGAGAAATGACAGGCCATAATGTATGGTTTTCCTGTGCCGCTTCTAAGTAAACACAATAAATAAATTTAAAAATAAATATTTGCACACATTTCATTTGGATAGCTGAAAAGACCCATGGTGTCTTGAAAGGCAGATTGCTTAACTCATCTGTACTTTCAAGTTGTTGATCCCTTGGAAAAATCTCCAGTGTATGGACTAGCTGCTGCTACAAGATAGTGTTAAACAATTAATGAAGCATTCTTTAAGAAGAGGTGAGTTGGGCATAGGTGGCTCACATTTTGAATCCTAGCTACTCAGGAATTTGAGATGTAAGGATCATGGTTCAAAGGCAGCCTGGCAGACAAATGGGAGAGGCTCATAATCCCCAATTAACCTACAAAAAGCTGTGACTGAAGTGGTAGATTGCCAGCTTGAGTAAAAAAGCTGAACAAGAGCTCAAGTCTTCAAGTTCAAGCCTCAGTACCAGCATATAACACGCACAACATGATCAGTAAGCAAATATATTTATGTTTCTAATTCATGGATGCTTCAGTGTGTAGTAATAGTCAGAGGTTAAAGTCATTCATTTTATTTCTTTTTCCTTGCCTATGAAAAGATTACTTCGTTCTTGCCTGGTTGCTTTTAGGTCTAACTTTCATATTTAATGTGTGAAGTGGTGTTATTCAATAATTAGAAATCTATCCCTTGTCAAATACTGAATGGCCCGAGGAAAATAATTTTGATCCCTAGTGTATAATTTTTCATGTGAAAATAATACTCTTGTTTCACAAGAATTTTGAGATATACAACCTTGAAAACAGAAAATAAAACTTTTCCATACCCCAAGTGCAACATAAATGTTTAATTATGTTAGCAGTGACTAAAATCCCAATAGAGATGTATTAGTCTTGCTGTTGGCAATCTATTCTCCCTTGTTTTACAAGATATTCCAGATAAATAGACATTGCCCAATGCTCTTAATTAAACATTTATACAAATAAATGCTTTGGTACTACTGTTTTTGATTTGTGTTTTAATAAGCTAAAGCCTAGGCACTTGTATTTAAGTATAACTTTCTCCAAGAACAGCTTGCATCTAACATTTGGGACAGTTCTTTAACAAAACAGATTTCTTTGAGAGTCTGGGTGAGTTGCTGCCAGATGTTTTAGTTCATGCCTACATTGCTCCATAAGCAAGCTAAACAACAAGGTTATGAAGGGAGAAGAAATACCAGTAGTAAAGGAATTAATGGAAAGAGACTGAGCCTGCACTTTGGTTACAAGAGAGGGACTGTGCTCAAGTCAATGGGTGGCTTTCAGACAGAATTTGCCCCTTGAGGGAGGAATACAACAGAGATAATTAAGTGGATTTCCTGGACTACCAAGGTTATAGTCTCTTCCTGGAGAAACTCCTTTAGTGATGGCTGATTTTGAAAATATATCCCAGACAACAAGCATAAACAATGCATCAGCAGAGTAACAATAGCTCAGGCCTACAATCTAGGTACTCAAGAATCAGGTCTGAGGATCTCAGTTCAAAACCAGCTGGGGTAAACAAATTTGCCCGAGTCTTCAACTAACAAAAAGCTGAAAGTTGAGCAAAAAAGCCAAGTAAAAGCATAATGTCCTTATTTCAGTCCCTAGTACTGGCACAAAAATTACACAAAACCAACAATAGACATACCAGAATGTTCTGCTTTTCTAGTAATCAATGCACTGAGCACTCTGAATCTGATGGGCTGTACTATGGTAAGCTGATGTTTTCTGATGACTGTTTTTGACACTTCTTATTTTCCTTGTGAGTCACTTATATTCAATATAGCCTGCCCACTGAAGCCAGCCTTCAAATTCAGGAGCTCACAGCAGAGAAGGATCAAGATTAGCTCCTTTCTTCTACTCACTCTCATTCTGTGGGTTTGGGACAGGGAAAGAAGAGATTTTTGTTGTTTATTTTCTTTTGCTTTTTTAAAATAAGGAGCAATATTCTTTTCACTTCATATGCACTGCTGTATGAAGTGCAACTGATTTTCTATTTTGCCTTTGTGTTGAGTTTCCAAATGCAGACATTGGCTCTGAGCTTATCTCTGTAGATGGCCATTCACTGGTCTATTTATTTATTGTCTTACATGTCAAATACCGACTACCTCCTGTTCCACTTAGTATAAGTGCCAGAGCTTCTTGTGTCCATGCACCTGGTAGGCAGCCTTTTTGAGTTTCATTACAATAGTTCAAAACTAGTTTTCCTTGTCCAGAGTGTGTTTCCCTGGGAAGCCTAGCTGGTCTTTTCAATAGTGGCAATGCTTGTCAACTAATTCACCAGGAATATCTCTTTACCATAAATCTCTACTCTGTTCTGCTCCTCACAGATGAAATATCTGTAATCTTACTGTGTATATATAATGGAATGTGATGCCAATTCTCTGATATCTATAATCCCCTTTCTCTTGGAGGTATTGTTACTTGCACTGGGAGAGAAGTATTCAATCTGTAACATCCTGATTCATCAGTTCCTTTCCCCCTTGTCAAACCCTGAGCCCATTATCTTTTACTTTTATTTATTTATTTTTTTGGGGGGGGGGGCGGTTCCTTTGAGAAGAGCTCTGCCTCCAGTCTCTCAAGGGCCCCTAGAGATCTTTATTACACTATTTTCCTAGAATGTGAAAACATTGAGTTTCCATGTGTGATTTTCAGTTTTGTGGTGTTAGCCTCAATTTACAAATAAAGGAAACCTCTTTAACATCTTGGTTTGCCATTTTTGGTCTAAAGTTCCACCCATTATGCTGTACTCCAAGAGCAGAATTAGCACTTGTTACATAAACTAGATTTTGAAAACAGCTCTTAAGGGACCCAGGACATAGACTGGCTAGTTCAATGTCTGCAATGTGCTTTCTGTTGCATAGGGCTTGCATGACAAATGTGTTGACTGCCCAATGCTAATGGAGGCTCGAAGTGAAAAACTCAACTTTTCTCGTGCTTGGTAGAATGCATGGATTATTTATTAGTTTTTGAGGACTCATATGTCTTCTCTTTAAGTGGAATAATCACTTTCTAGTGTTTAAAACTACCAGAATAACTTTTTGCTATAAACTTAAGACATATTTCTCATTGCTGCTTCTTCTGATGATTCTGTGACACTGAGTGACAATTTTCCTAGATAGCGGACATTTAAATGTCAGCTGTCATATATCGAGCATTCAGTAAGTACCAGAGTATGCTTTATAAAATTGCTTGCATTCACTCATCAAATTTCACAAAACATTCTATAGGTTTGTCATTATTTCCATTTTAAAGATGAGGCTCCTTACTAAAAGCATGAAAATGTGAGGTAGGGGTTGGGGATATGGCCTAGTGGCAAGAGAGCTTGCCTCCCATACATGAAGCCCTAGGTTCAATTCCCCAGCACCACGTATACAGAAAATGGCCAGAAGTGGCGCTGTTGCTCAAGTGGCAGAGTGCTAGCCTTGAGCAAAAAGAAGCCAGGGACAGTGCTCAGGCCCCTGAGTCCAAGGCCCAGGACTGGCAAAAAAAAAAAAAAGAAAAGAAAATGTAGGTAACTTATTGGACTATACCTATCAATGCAAATTTTCCTTTTGTCTATTTATTTATGTATTGATTCAAGCAGTGGGGCTTGAAATCAGAGCCTCAAAATTTCACTTTTTTCTTTTATGGCTGAGGCTTCACCATTTGAGCCACACCTCCAATTCCAGCCTTTTGCTGATTAAAGATCAGAGTCTTGCTTATGTGTCTGCCTTGGTTGGCTTTGGACTGAGATCCACAGATCTCAAACTCTCAAGTAGCTAGGATTATAGATGTGAGCCACTGTTATTGTTTCTCTTTTTCGTAACAGGACGGAAACATATAGAAGTACTCTAAAATAAATACCTATGTTCATTTGAACAAATAACGTAATACTCTGCATTTTGTTAACATTTCTTTTATAAAATACATTAAAAGAACAGATATAATAGTACTTAAGGTTACATAATCATAACCAGAATTGAACACAACTATTTTGTCACATTGGACAAGTTTCAAAAGGCATTTTTAAAACAATGAAATACTAATTGGGAAGAAAACTCTTCACTCCATTGTTGTCTTTATCCTCCCCTGGGAACTCTTCTTAGTAGCACTAAAATTCCAGGTTAACAGGTAGTACCTGTGTTATTATATAAAATATGCTGTATTTTACTGCCAAATCTGTCCATATCATATAGGCTTTAAAAAAATCAGGTTAGATAAATCTGTGCAAATGAAAGCTTCAAGTTGGAAATCTGAGAGGAAAAGTAATATCTAAACTGAAGGAAATGCTTTTGGAACTGAAAATTTTAATGTTCACATTATGAAGAATGCTTTGCAAATGTTCTTGGTGTGTGAAATACTGAGCTAACAAATGTTGCCTTTTAGGTTGTGATTAGGGTCTCTATCATTAATGACTCTTTGCAACATGGCAAGGGGAAACAGAAAGCCAGAGGTTGGATTGGTGGGGAAAAAAACAAAACTGCAGGTTACACATACACATACAATGGTCAGATTCAATTCTAGATCTGGCTGTAATATAACTAGGGGCTAAGAGAGAAAAACAGATCCTGGAAAAAATATTTACTTCAATTTCATTGAGGACACATTGTATCTTTCTAACCCTGGATGTATTTGGGGGCAGGGAATTAACTTTTGCCATGGTTTAAAAAATATTGATGATGATAAAAACTGGCTTAACACAATTCTATTGTAAATAGAACTGAGAAATGGGAAGAGAATTTACCTTTGTGGATGCAGTGAACAAAGTCTGGATCATTTCTAAGCATTCATAGGTCATCATTTTTAAAATGAAAAAATATTTAGGTTTAATTAACTTCTCAGAAAATATTTTTGAATATGGTACCATAGGCAGTACATAATGTTTTCCTCTGTAATTTTCATGACTTACAACTTTTCTGACTCCTGCTGCCTAGGATCAAAGTGATGGATACTATTGAGGACAAGACGGAGATTTTGGCAGGAGACTAGAACAGTTTTTGTAAAAGTCTGCACATTTTTTCCAACATCAACTCCAAATTTACTATTTTGTCATGTCTTTTCAAAAATGTCTCACTAAAAGATTTCACATATTATTTGGAAACTGGACAAGAACATGCTGTGGTTCCTGCTATTCCTATTTTACATCATTCTCTATTAAGGATGTTATAACAATGAAGTGACAATTTTTGGTTTTTTGATTGTATCTGTCACCAGCAAGTCATATAAAATAGGCCAAAATAGAAAATGCTATTCCAATGTGATATCAGAAATTGATAATCAAGTGAAAAATTATGATGATACTACATGGAGTTCACAAAGCAACAATTGGCTAATACAATTTTTAAAAAGTGTAAAAAACTGTACTCATATGTACTCACGAGAAGAGCATCTAAGGCAAAGTAAAAGTTCCCCCTAGGGGCATAACTAGCTCTGAGTCACCTGAACATATTCATATAAGAGCACAAACTATGCAAGTCCTGTGAGTCTTCAAGTATCTCATCCCATGAAAGCCACATTTCTTCCAAGGTCAGTCAAGTATCACTTTGCAAAGGAATGCATTAGTTTCTCTCCCCTGATCAACATGGCTGTCTCCATAACATGAGTCCATAATTAGAAAACTATCAAGGGGTAAAATAATTTTATACAGAAATAATTTGGTAACATTTCTCCTTTGAGTTATTAAGAACAAAAGAAAGCAAATGATTGCAAAATTCTGAAGCAGTGATGAACTTTCCAGATTTCACCCATCAGAGACTTTTGGTATATTTAAAAAAAAACTATCAAAACAACAAAACATTATACAAAAAAATCAGCTTGTGAGGTGTTGTGCTTTATAAACACAGTATCAAAGAGTGCAAGCACATTGTAGAAGAGCAATAAAAACTTCTAGATTTATTCAAACAGGTTTGAATGACAGCTTTTTGAAGGACTAATCTCCATTGTGCACATACACAAGAAATAGCGAACCACTGTCATTTCTTTCATTGGATTGGATACTGGATGGAACCAAATGGAGCCATGAGTGAGAAAAACCTAAAAATTAAATAGGAATCCTGACTTGATGAGGGAAAAAATTATGAAGAATTTTGCGAAAAATATGGATAGATGTTTTGGCAGTAGCCCTGGCACTTAACAATGCAATGTGAAGCATGGCCCATAGCTCTTAGGAACCAGGGTGCCAATCACACAAAAGGAAATGGACTGGATTCCACATTGGGAAAGAGAGGCTCATGATATCTGTCGGAAGCCTATTGACATATCTGAGGAAGATGGCTCTCTCTTTCAGCAAGCCTGAAAGGAATACAAGCCTACATATCTGGAGACCTCATTACATTCCTTCAGTACGGGACTGTAAGGTGCAGTAGCTGCTTTCTAGTATTTATGATTTTTATAGCCTTGTGGCATTCCTGGGATGACAGAAATAGAGAATATGAAAAAAAAGATTACAGAACTATACCAAGCTCCTGAACATTACTTTCTTTTTTTTTTTTTTTTTAAAACACCTTATAAAAGGCAGTTTATTGACAAATAAATGCTTTACAATCAGGTTTTTCCCATCTCTCGACAGTGATCATTTCCAAAGAAAAGACTCAGTAGTGAAGACCACACTTTTTTTTTTTTGCGTTAGTTTGATACATTGAAAATTAGAACCTTCCAAACATCTGGAAAAGGGAGAAATGAAACTGGACCTGGGGTTTGGGGGTCGGGTGTTGAAGGATGGAGATGAGGAGCTCCTTTCACTGCTGATGTGGACAGCGAGGGAAGTGATGGGAAATGTTACAGCAGACCTAACAGCTCCACCCAGGGGCCGTCAGGAGCACAGTACAGGGATCCAAACAAACACCAACTGCAACTTCGCCAACGTGTAAACAAGGAAAAGCATTTCACAGATTCAAAAGTTCGAGAGCAGTAAACGTCTTTAAATTATTTTGTCAGTTTAACCCTGATTTCAAAGTATGGCTAGCAAAAACAAGGAAGCCACGGCCTCGATATCCTGAGCAAGCACACAGTCTTCCGAGAAGCTGCTCCGGGCCTCCCTTCCCAAGATGCCGCATGAGGAGGAGACTCCTTTGCTTGAGAATTCTCCTCAAGCCTCTCCTTTCATGCTCCTGGAATATCTGCCAACTGCTTTGCATTGTGGTGTTCAATAGTTCTGGCTGCTATAGGTTTAGACGTGGGGACACGGGAGGAGGAAAGGCAAATTCTCGGAGGATGCTCCTGGCCACTTCCATGTTATTCTGGGCTATCTCTAAGGCTCTCTTCACCTCTTCAAAGGCGTATCCCTCTCCCATGAGTTTGGCAATTTTTGCATCCACATTTTCCAATGTGGCCTCGGGCCCATGGGGTTTTCTGTGGTGGATTTCTGGCGCAGTCCTGCGGGGTCGTGGTTTGGGGGGTCGGGCTGGTGCTTGCGAGGCATCTGTGGGGATTGTGAACAAAGTTAACGTTGAAACCACGAGATTAAAAGGAAGACATTAGAACACAACAGTAGCTTCTCATTGTTTTATTTTATCTTTTTTTTTTTTTTTTTTTTTGGCCAGTCCTGGGCCTTGGACTCAGGGCCTGAGCACTGTCCCTGGCTTCTTCCCGCTCAAGGCTAGCACTCTGCCACTTGAGCCACAGCGCCGCTTCTGGCCGTTTTCTGTATATGTGGTGCTGGGGAATCGAACCTAGGGCCTCGTGTATCCGAGGCAGGCACTCTTGCCACTAGGCTATATCCCCAGCCCCCTCATTGTTTTATTTTAAACTACTGTCTTTCAGTACATATGCATTATTTCAGCTCCAATACTATTCTTATTACTTCTACAGATGAACTTCTAAACTGTAGTAAGTAGAGATTGTCCTGGTTTGAAAATTATGAAGCTGAGGTGGATATTATCCCCACTTTGAAAATCAAAAAGTTGAGGTAATAGTTCAACTAAAGAACTACCACTTGTCATGCCAGATTCTGTATTTCCTCCTTCAAGCCATGTGAAATAGAGTTAAGAAAAAAAAAAAACTCATCAAAATGACTGAACTGTCAAAACTATAGTCCCTTTATTTGGCCATATAGATTATACCTTCCTCTATGATGGTACAGGCTGAGGCTGTCTTCAAGTACCTCTATATTCAGAAATGCTATCTTTCTATGCTCTTAGATATCACAGTACTTTTGGCATTTCAAAATGTCCTCTGTCCTACCAATGTCAGGCCAGAACTAACCTCTGAGAAACACACTTTGTAGGATCTCTTCCTACCTCATTTTTCAAGTTAACAATGTTGTCTTAATGATGCTGAAGAAAAACAAAATTTGGTGGTGCATGGAGTCTAGGAGGATCCCGGGATGATACTTGTTCCAGGGAAAAACACAAAAGGAAAGGCTGGGGTCAAGATTCAAGGGTAAAGGCATTGCCTAGCAAGTGCTAGGCCTCAAATTATTGCCATAAGCAAAAGCAGAAAAGCATGGATGGAGTTCCACAGCTAAGAGGATGCCTACCACACCGATGCTGTCCACCACCCACTCACCTTGCCCGCTCAGCACTGCTCTCAGGACTGGGTGTGAGCACCACAGAGGTATGCTGCTGTTTTGCATCAGTTTCTCCCTGAGCTGCATATGGGCTTCCACAGACTTGTGGGAGGACAGTGCTTCTGGCCCTCAGCATTGTCAGTAGTAAAATTAGAACTTTCTGAAGACATCCTGTTACCCAACAGGGGCCATCATTTCCATTTTAAGTCAATACACAGAAATCACCTGTACTCATTCCTGTCCACATCACCCCTTATTTGCTGAAATGTCCCACTCGAGTGACTCACAGAGACAATTGTTCTCTTTGTAGGGGGGACTATACCATGAAGCCCAGCAAGAATCAAATCAGTGTGTTAGAAACTAAACTAAGATACACATACACCTGTATGTGAGAACCACTTACTAAGGAGGTCACCCTACAAAAGTGATAGATGTGGGCTGGGATAGATGTGGCTTAGGGGTAGAGTGCTTGCCTAGCATGCATGAAACCCTGAGTTCAATTCCTCAGCACCACATAAACAGAAAACGCCAGAAGAGGCGCTATGGCTCAAGAGGTAGAGTGCTGCTAGCCTTGATCAAAAGAAAGACAATGACAGTGCTCAGGCCCTGAGTCCAAGCCCCAGGACTGGCAAAAACAAACAAACATGTGACCCACTATGTGCAAACTTCAGTGGAAGAATCCAGAAATTTGAAATGGAACAAAGTAATTCAGATGCATCTAAAAGCACACAGTATATAACCATAGCAATAATTTATTGCTATATAACTATAGCAATAAATTCCAATGGAATTGAAATGGTCAGAAAGACTGATAAAGAATTGAAAAGAATCATTATTTAAAAAATCCCAATGGCATCCAAAGAAATACAGATAAATACCTTAGTGAAATTATGAAGCAAGCCTAGGCATATGCATTAGAAACTGAGCAGAGAGATAAAGACTTTGAAAAAAACTGAACAGAAACTTGGAAATGGAGAACTCCAGTTAAAAGCAAAGTTGACTATATCCCTGCTGAGTATCATGGCTCTCTTTGTAATCCCAGCTACTTGGGATCATGTCTTTGTTATTCTAGTATAAAATGAATCAATTAATTGTAGAGTCCATTTTTGATAGAAGGTTGAATTTCTGCCACCCTAGATAAACTTTTTCATTATAAAAGGACTTGATTTAATGTACAGTTTCCAAAACGGTGAATGAGAAATCTTCACATATACTGTGCTTTGATTGCATCTAGAAAGTGCTCATGAAAGACTATTATTACTAGTTTAGTAAGGAAAACACTTCACATTCTGTGGTTATAAAACTGGAGCTACATGTCAGAAGAGTTTTGTGTCCTGGAACTGTGGTAAAATTAAACATTTGCAATTTCCTTTGGTGAAATGAAACAAAATACAATCTTAAAAACAATATACCTTAATTTTTCTTATCACTATTGATTTACATACAGCACAATACTAATTTTTATGTGAAGTTAATCCATAATTTCCAATTGACATTTTTCACAAAGTTACCTACAGACTATTGGTTTTAGTATAAAATTCACTTGACATTTCATCACTTTTCCTTTAATCTAGTAAAAGAACTACACTGGAGTTTATTTCCTTTTATAATGAGATCTCCCTAATTTTGCTGGCATATTTAGCAAGAAGATTATTCAATACAAGTCATGCAAAATTCTATCATTGTTTTTATGTGTGAATTTAAACTGTCATTTAAATTCTAACAATATGGAAAATATTCTCCAAGGCAAATGCTGAACGTGCATTGTTAAAACATATATTACAAGAGAAAAACAAGTTGGAAATAATTTTCAAAAAATATTTTCCATTATGCAAATTTAACACTAGCCAAGAATAAAACCCTACTTTCAACTAATTAGTTATATGACATATTTGCTTGGTTAAGTGTAAATTATTACATTAAAAAAACCTAAAACTATGAAGTATTTTCTTTGAGAGGAAGGAACATTTGAGAGAACATTTGTATGTGACCATCTTTTTAAGTAAGAGGATAAGGACAATATTTTTAAATTCACTGAAACTGTTTTTCTAAATTCTTTAAAAATATTCCTCACAGAAAGTGTGTACATGAATAAATTACTATCAATTATTTAGACAGCTAGGGAAGATAATAGAAATTTAACCTTCAAGCTGCAGCAATCAAACCAAAATCTTCATTAAGTAATTTTTTTTTTTTTTTTTTGGCCAGTCCTGGGCCTTGGACTCAGGGCCTGAGCACTGTCCCTGGCTTCTTCCCACTCAAGGCTAGCACTCTGCCACTTGAGCCACAGCGCCGCTTCTGGCCGTTTTCTATATATGTGGTGCTGGGGAATCGAACCTAGGGCCTCGTGTATCCGAGGCAGGCACTCTTGCCACTAGGCTATATCCCCAGCCCTTCATTAAGTAATTTTGAAAAGCTTTAATAAAAACAGATTATTTACTGAAAAATAAGACTACCAGCATTCTGAAGGCATCTGGTACCTAGTCTCAAGGCTGTTTTGTTTGTTTGCTTGCTTGCTTTTGGGTGCTGGTCTTCGGGCTTGAACTCAGGACCTGAGCCCTATCTCTGAGTGCTTTTTTGTTCAAGTCTAGTGCTCTACCTCTTGAGCCACAGCGTCACTTCTGGCTTTTGGGGGTGGTTAATTGGAGATCAGACTCTCACAGAATTGCCCAGCATCAGTCTCAAGGATTGAATGGGAAGATCGGCCTCAGAAACCAAGGCCAGTCTCCACTTCTGAGTAAGCTGGAAAGCTGCATGTGACAAACCTGCTGTATCTCTGTGGTTTGTGTTCACAGAGCTTAGGGAGTAGCTTGAAATACTTGACATTACAACTAGCCAAAGTCCTCAGAGTAGTAGCTGGTACTTTTTTATTCCTTAGGTAATAATTAAAGCTCCTGCTTCATGGTATTTTGGGACATTTCAGGAAAGCCTGTGGCTAGCTCAGTTCTTCTTGAATTTTCCAGAGTTAGTATTATTTGCATACCACTTGAACTCATGTATGTGAGTGATGTTCCTCGGGCTTCATAACATGCTCATATTACACAGCAAACAGTCAAGGGGTTCTGGTACTGTTTTGGCTACAACTTTTCCCATAACCAAAACATGTTTCTTTTCATCCAGACGCGGTAGTATTTGAATATATTATTCTATATCAGTAATTTTACTCTAAGCTGTATTTCAGCATTATTTCCTGAAAGGATTCATTTCCTAAAAGGGCTATAAGGTATCTTCTCCTCTTTAGTTTCAGGTAGTGCTGTCAAATCTATCCTTTGGACTAGACCTCCAGTCTATCCATATACATCTGAAGCCTCTGAGCAACTACAAGTGAAATAAAAAATGGGAACATTGACCAGAACTTGAAAATCAATAAGATCTTCTGTTTTTCTGCCCTGTACACATGTTCAAAATTAAAAAAAAAAAAACTGCCTCTCCAGAGTGCTTGCCTTAAGCAAAAAAAAGCCAGAGACAGTGCTCAGGCCCTGAATTCAAGGCCTACGGCTGGGGAAAAAAACACAACAAAAAACTGCCTCTTTCATGTAGAATTCAAGTAAGATCTACTATTGTGCCACTTTTTCTCAATGAAACTCCTTAATTCTTTGCTTTCAAAGGTTATTAAGAAATATATAGCTATTGCTATAAACAAATCTGTGAATTGAAGCTTGAGCTTAAAAACAAAACCCCCAAATCACAAAATGAAATCTCTATAAAGACTTCTGATTTTTATAAATATGAGATAAAAATATTGCTTCTAACACATTGCATTAAGCTTAACACAGACTTCAAGTACTCTTCCTTTCTTCCTATTACACACCCATGTACTTGTATACTCACCTGTTTATCCATCACTATCTACCCATCACCTGTCCATCCATCCAAGAACCAGGAGAGGGGCATTATTAACCATCCAAGATTTTGCTAAGGGGATTAAATATTTGAGTCTCCTCACTGTACCATTCTTATGTTGAAACCTACTGCCCAATGTGAAAGAATCTGGTATTGAGGGTGGAACCTTTTTGAAACAGAATAATGTTCTTATAAAGACCCCACAGCCTTCCCTTGACCTTGTGAGGACAAAGTACATCCCTATACAAAGATGAAGGTCCTGACATGGACACTAAGTGCTATCACCTTGAATTTGAATTTGCCAGTTTCCATAAATGTGAGAAATAAATGCCTGTGTGGGTAAACCATATAGATTACAGTATTAAGTTATATCACTCTGAGCTGACTAAGGTACTTCACGATATTTCTACCTAGCAAGAAAGACAAACAACAGTCAAGCAACATCAATTTCAGGTAATGACAGGTACTATGAAGAAAAAAAGAAGCAAAGAAAGTAACTACAGAAGATTAGGGAGCTGCTTTAAGAAGTCAGACAAGGACTCCTAAGGAAACAAAGTCATTAATTACTAACAATATGCACAGGACCCATATTTAATAGCTGCAATAGCCTTCTGTGATGACTGGCAGTGGAGCAATGCACAGTAGCCCTAAATAACCTATGAGAATTAATACCTTACTTAATAATAATACTGGTTTGGTGCTAGAATTAATTCTAAAGAGACTTTTTTTCCTTAATGGAGAAATAAGAGAACTTGACATTTTAATATACAAAGGCATTTTTCCCTTTTGCTAAATCTGATATGACAAAACAAAAGATAGAGAATGAATAAATCTTGACAAGGCTCACTGACTAATAAGACAATATTAAGCCTGATTTTTTTTTCTTTTCCCTGAGACAGTTCTGTGGGCATTCTTTTTATAATACAAGCCTTATAATTAAAATGCAAGGGTGACAAAATTATACATTAAATGAAGAAAAAAAAGTGTTCTGAACAGCAGAAAGCAACTGTGCAAACCTAAGATGTTATTCTTACTATTATTAGCCAACTCACCTGAGGATGATGGGAGCTGGTCATACTCCTGTGATACTCTGTTGGATTTGGCATTTTCTCCTGGCAGTCTTCTAGCTGGAGGCAAAGGGACTTGCCCACTTGCTAGGTCAAAGAAGGGATCTTCAAAATAAAATCATTTTTAAAATTAAAGGGATGATCTCATTTTATTGGTTGGGGGAAAAATGTATAAATTTTCTGTAAAGATGATAGCTCACAAAAATAGAAAGTAAATTTCATGGCTGATTATCATCATCATGATTCCCAAGTATTAGCAAATCAATAATTTTTTTTTCCGTATTAGGTAGGCAAAAATCTATAAAAGCAGACCTGTAATTTGGACTTGCAGGGGTTAAACCAATTTCTATATAAAATCTTCTAATAAGAATTCTGGGGAAGAGACAGTATTAAACTTTTTCTTAATTCTTTTAGTTTTCCACTGTCTGTAATATTTCCAAATTTTACTGAAATGTACAAAAACAGGCAAATACATCTAGATTACTAAACATAAGAATATTAAGAATTCTATGTATTTCATTGGTTTAACTTTCATTTGAATTTAGCATCAAGAATATATAAGTTTCCCGGTCAGGGAACCAAAAAAAAAAAGAATATATAAGTATGTAGCAATTTCAGAAGAAAAGTCATGCTGAAAATATACCTGTTTTTATTCTAATTCTGGACAAGATAATGTAAGGTAGGATTTAAAATCATTAGTTAATTACTATTTTATCTACCCCTGTTTGAGTACAATAATTATTGCTAGGTTTCCTGGGGATTTTATGACTTAAGGCAAAAAAACAAGATTTCATTACTTTCAACATTAAAATACCTCAAATATTTAATTTCAGTATATGAAGAGTAGAAGGTGGGCACCTTCATTAATTTGTTCAAATTGCAAAGAAGATAAATGAATCCCATGTGACACATATCCATCTTTTGAGTTGTGCAAGGTGATACTTTTTTGGAAACATTCTAGCCTACCATTTCAAAGCATGAACATGTATCAGTTGTGAAAATCATATATTGCTGAGTAGTACTCCTAAAGTTTCTGATTCTATAAAGTATTAAGTTTTCATACTTCAGAGTAAGTCTCCAGGAAATGCAGAGGCTGATGATGGGAAGACCACAGTTGGAAAATTGCTGGCCTTGTCCTTTGACCCTTCAATCCCTGGATGTGGTGATCGCCACGTGGGCTGGCCCGGGCTCCCTTGCTAGGCACATTGTGACATGCCCCATGAAGCCAGACAACAAAGCCAACAAAACCCACCACATCTTTTTCAACAACTGCTAATCATGATCTGGCTTTAAGACCATTCTGAGTCCATGGGGAAAATTTCCATTTGTCTTAAACAAAGTCAAATTTGCTAGCTTCTAGGGCTGAATTGTGACTCTGAAGATTGGATAGGAACCTGAAAAAGAGGCTAAGTGAAAATACCAGTGAACACAAAGTGGAGTAAAGGTTGCCAAAGATGTTGTATAGTCCGTGCACTGCACAAAGACATCCAGTAAAGAATATGAGCAAGATGCAAATGCTGCCCTTGCTTTGTTCCTCATGCTTAGTGCTGGGTGCCTGTTTCAACCCGCCCACCCTCACAAAAAGAATGCAAAAAAGCACATATGTGCTAGCAGTTGCCTTGGATTTGGAGACAAGGAATCAGGAAGCTTTTGTTGAGAACTCCAGCTTTTGTTAAGATATGATTGGCTTTTCCAGAATAGATGGCTCATGGACAACACTAGGCAATATTGTTTTGCCAAAAGAAATATTGTATGAAAGGCTAAAAATGGAAATCTAAAAGAAGAACTGGGCTATGTCTCTGCTTGGCTTTCCCTCGAGCCTGCAGAGGCCATGAGGCTCCTATGTAGAAACTGCTTCGTGATTTGAAAATTTTGTCCATAGAAAAAGTTGTGTTGTAAGACTGGCAAGCTGGGCCCACTAAATGCTAGATCAGACACCTGGGTTTAGTTAGGGTTTTGATGTAATATAGTGAGAAATTTCAACATTTTTTCCTGTGATAACTATCATATTCTTTTAACTAGGCTGAACTATTTCCTCAGGGCAAATCTCAAATACCACTTAAAAACATTTAACACTACTCTGTACTAAGATACCAAAGAACGTGCAGTAGTTAATAAATAACCGTAATTTCAGAGTTTTGTTAAGTTGGTTAATCATCTTGGTTTTAAAACTGAGCTAAATTTAAGCAACTGAAGTCCAATCATCATCATGAAGAAATGTCATCACAGCTCATTCAGATAGTGTAAGTTATTAAATACTTGGTCAAATAATACCGGAAATATTCACCTCTGACCCTTGAAAATCTTTGTTTTAAAAAGAAACTGCAATATTGAAATTTTATCAGCTGAGATCTATGTCATATCCTTTAAATAGTATAAATTGTTATTCTCACTACCCAGTATTTTTTTTCCTGCTAAACTGTGAGAATTACTTTTACTTCAAGTAAAATTAAACAGTTTTCTTTGGGTAATTGACCTCCTACCTGAAGGAAGAAGGAAAAGGTCCTGTCCTGAGGAGGGTCGGCTACTTGAGCCAGGAGGTTTTGTATGTTCAATGAGACTATGCCTGGCAGGGGGTGGAGGAGGCGGGAGCGAGGGGGGAAGGGCATCAAAAGCATCTTCACCTGTGTGACAAGAAAGGTCAATGTCAATAGGAGAACTTCATTAACCAAAATGCACAGTATCAAGCAAAAACAATACCGTTTATGAAGCAATCACTTGTAGGATTTACCCTGCAGTTCGCTGACTTTGATAATAAGAACTTATTATTTTGTGCTAGTATTTGGAGACAATACACACACAGATACATTCAAACACGCCTGTACAAACTCTAACTTCCAGGATTGTCTACAAAAACATCCTTGAGGGCTATGGAAGAGTTCAGAGTTCCTTTGTAATATTTATAGTTAATCCAGGACACTGGAATTTGGAACTAAATTTTCTTTGTAATCAGTCATACCAGCCAAACAGAAATCTCTATGTAACAAAAGGAGCTCATGGCCTCTAATTAGAAAATCACACCCTGCAAATATAATTTATGTCAGAGAATCTTTTTGATCCCCTCAGAAACTTTGTTCCTCTTAATTTTAAATCATTTAGACTAATGTTGCAAACATCCCTGACTTGCTGTCAAAACAGACAGAAAATGTATCTAGAGGAACATATTTTATCTGTCATCTCTTAAAGAACCATTATATATCAACCTTCCATTTGTAATCTGTTCAGTTCAATACTTAGTTCTCTGTATATTTTAACAAATAGAGAATAGCGCCATATGAATTTGTCTACCTTTTTTCCCTACCACATCTTACTATTTTATCTAGAGCATTCAGACCTTGATTTAAAAAGTAAAATAAAATGAAGTGCACTTAATATAGCTTCTCTATCTGCTCAAAGGATTTTATAAATTAAACATGGTATATATAAATGTATCCGTACTCCAATAACAAAAATTCATATGCATTAAAGTTGAATGATCTAAACATAAAGACTTAAAACATGGTCTCACCATTCATTGAGCTTTTCATACAAAAAATTCAGAAGCTTCCTAGTCATCATAAATACTTTTCTAATTTAAAGTAGCTAAAGATATACATTCCAGTGTTTAGATAATGTGCCACACTATCACATTCAAATCTCATTATAGCTATAAAATGTCAGTCAGACACCATACTAGGCAACTGAGTGACGTGAAGATCAAAATCATAAAGCTGTGATGCAAGGAACTTAGGTTCCACAAAAGGTGACACAAAGTATTCATAAATAGTGGGATTCACTTCACCTGTGGGTGAAGATGACTGGTTCCATGAAATACATAAATGTAAATATACGTATATATATATTCTTTCAAAGCGAAAATAAATGTACACAAGGAGCATTTTGTGAACTTAGAGCAGTATGAATAAAAAATGAAGTATACAAGGAAACCTAAATGAAGGTCAAGATGAAAAGACAGGTCAAAACATGCATCTCCATTAGCCAAGGATGCAGTCATTATCCGCAGATGGCTATTATGTTATTTGTTTTTATGGTACTGAGGATTAAACCCTTGGCTTTGTGAACACTAGACAACTGTTCTACCACTTAAGCTACTGTCCTAGCTCTTTTATTTTACATTGTATGTTTGAGACAAGAGTGTTGCTAACTTGGTTTTGGCTAGCTTGAATCTTCCTGAATAAACGGGATTTCAAATATGGATGATTATGCTTGATTGTCCACCACATTTAAATGAATAAGTTTATTTTTGCATAACCACATGAAAACACACACATACATTCCCTTAGAAAGTTCTGTTGATACCAGGAGCTCATGAGTGACTTGTTCCTGTAATCCTAGCTACTAGTAGGCTAAGATCTGAGGATCATGATTCAAGTTCATCATGGGCTTTCAGAAAAGTCCAGCAGGCTTTATTTTTTATTAACCAGTATAAAGTTGGAAGTAGAGGTGAAGCTCAAGTGGGAGAGTGGTTCCTTGATGGAAAAAGCCAAGCAAGACAGTGACACACACACACACACACACACACACACACACACACACACACAGAGAGAAAGGTCTACTAAACAGTAAACAGTATAGGTCTAAGGCATGAGGAATTGCTCAATCACTGTACAGGAATCAGTAGAAGGGAGAAAATGATTGTGGGATGTTAGGGGCTCTTATAGGTAATGTAGGTGAAAATAAAATCCTAAACTATTTAAATAAATTAAACAAAAACAGGAACAAAAGACACTACAATGAGTGCAATTCAAACTCTGGCCAGTGCTGTTTGTGAGAAAATCCCAAAGTCTCCTTGATATTTCTGGCAGCAAGATAGAAATAAAAACATTATTTTGTTATGAAAATTTATTACTGTCAAGTCACTGGAGGTGTGGAGACATTACTTTTCTTTCTTCAAAATTAGCAAGAGAGCCCTCTTGCCTAGAATAAAATTAACAGTAACAATGCAATCAGAAAACTTCAACATAGATAACAACTAAGTGTACCTTCACTTGTGTTCACATACATTAGTGTTTCTTAGAGTCTGAAAGAAACTGATAACCTTTGAATGTGCTATAATTGTAATTACCGTAAAACAGAACGTGCTCTTAGTTTTCTATAAATGAGAAGAAAAATCAAAATATATATAACACTAGGAAAATACCATAAGAGTTATCTCTACTTTCACAACTTAAAACCATCTCATAATGCTGTGCTTTCAGTTATCTGTTTTGGTTTCTTGTGGTGCTAGGAACTGAAACTGGGTCTTGCATATGTTTAGTCAGCACTCTATAGCAAGCTACACATCTCCTTTGTTGTAAGCATGTAAGTAATGCAATGAACATGGAAGTCAGCATGCCCCAAAGAACTCACTCTTATTTCAAACAAATTCATAGCCCAGTGTGTCTGTATTACAGAATTCTTAGTTGCAATAATGCAAATAAGGAGAGAAAAGATGGGGAGGTTGTTCAAAATTTCTTTAAAATTTCAACCTAATGGAGGGATGAGAAGATCATAATCAGAGGGCGTCTTGTTGAGTGAAGAGCCATGCTTTGGATTGTCCCAAGTTGGAGGCCTGGCAGGTGGTAATGGCACTGGATCAGAAGCTGAATCAAAAACATCTCCTAGAGGATAACACAAAATCTTCATGTATTTTCAATACAACAATGGTGTGGAATTTCCCCTTTAAATTCTGACCACTGGGATGTAGATCACAAGGAACCATCTATGCCATACATACCCTTTAAATAGATGCCTAACTCTGGGATGTTTGATTTCTTCATTTCTGAAGACATACCATGTGTTCCATTCAATAGACAATGACCATTATCACAAGACCTAGAGTAGAGATCAGAGAGCATGAACCACATCAGGCTTGAATAGTCCATTTCAAAGTTAGTGGTTGGGGTTTGGATAGAGGGAACTAGCATCCTTGTTCCTATAATAAAGTTTAAAAGTAAATATGCACTTCTTTTCTAGAAACCATCAGTAATTGCTATAGATACTCTTACTCCTATTTAAAAATCAGAAGTAATTATCTTATAAAAGACAAAGTCAGTCTCCTTCCCACTACAAATGTAAAATGAAGTACAGCTCTATACCACCATACAAGGGCTATATAGACTGCAAATGCTATAACCACATCTATGACCTTAACACATCTCGATGTGAGAAATTCAATAATATCTGGTGAAGTTTTAGAAGTAAAATGGAAAAGTATGTGACAAGACAAAAAAAATATTTGGGAGTTCCAATAACTTTATTATTTGCTGACAGTGGTGAATACTTATATTTCATATAACCCAAGCTTCTTTTGAATAAGCATAAACTAGAGCTTATAAAAAAGGAATGAAAACTTTTCAACTTTCAGTGATTCCACTACAATTCTGACAGCAATAGTCAAATACCTAGTGTCTGTAGTACAACTTACTACTGAGGTGAGCAAAAGACCAGTTCTCTGATATAGCTTTATGACTTAGGAGCATAGGTATTTTAATGTGGGTGTCTGTACAAGTAATATTCACTGAAAATAAAGCCTGTTTTCTGTTGGTACTGATACTGTAGGTTTATATTCTGAACACAGGGATAAAATTCGGATTGGGATGACAGTGGAGGTTCTGGATAACTAAGTATGGAACAGTTCACTATTAGCACGTCAGCACCTCACTAGGGAATAATCAGCCATCATCTAACAGGAAACCAGAAAAAGAAGTTTCCATTTTAGTTTTCTATGAGCTACTCTGAATTCTTAGAGCAAAGTAAGAGTGCTTCATCTGAAATTCAGCTCTATTCTCTCTGGTGGTCGCTTCTCTTTAAGAGGCAAGATATGGTTCATTTAAAAATAGTTATCATGTATTAAATCTTCATAATAATGATGGATTTTTTAAATGAACTAAACTGAATTATTCATTGATGATTTCATCTGCCCACATATTGACAATTGACTTTTCTTCATGTTCCATAGCAGGGAAAACATACTGGGGAAGGAAGGGTTAACTTGAAAAGAGTGCTTTGAATAGGACAGAAGATACTTCATTCATCAGCTTTCAAGAACAAATTAGATAAAAAATTCAATACAATTAAGCCTAGGGAGTATCAACATTTATAACTTCTCCATCACAGTAAAAAGATGGTAATGATGGTTATAATTCAAATTTACTTTTAGGATCCAAGAGGCCTGCCACCAAAGTCTCATTCACTATGATGAAGCAATGAAGATTTAGTTAAAATTGTACCCCTCACTCTGCCAGACATGAAAATATGAGATTCCCAAGGACACCAAGAAAGCTTACCCAATTTCAGTTTTTAAAAATTGTTACACAATTACAAGAGCTAAAGGATCTGAAATTTGTAACAAATTTATACTTGAAGAAAATCAGTATATTTTCTCTAGTAGATATTAGATCTACTAGTAAGTAAATACTGGGTTATTCTGATATAACAAATGGTCTTGCAGCTATTTCTCTTGTCTTTTCAATGCTATTCCTTTATCATCAAATGTCTTTAACACCAGAAATTAGCAGAAGAATGCTGGTTCTTGCTTTGAAAAATGAAGTCCTGGAAGGTAGACTGTATCTAATCTTGGTTAATATTTCTGCTGAGCATTGATAATTCTAGCCAGAGTCAATTATTAAGGCAGACCTCTAATTAAAATAATAAT
Source organism: Perognathus longimembris pacificus (assembly GCF_023159225.1). Lineage (NCBI taxonomy): Eukaryota > Metazoa > Chordata > Mammalia > Rodentia > Heteromyidae > Perognathus > Perognathus longimembris. The sequence continues at coordinate 35,463,246 of NC_063165.1, forward strand.
TAACTTTTCTCTTTTGCAAGTATTTTATTTCCTGTCTCAATAAGTTACGTTTTAGTCTTGTCATCTGAAACAAAAGGGAAAACTCTCAGGAAATGCTTCCAGTCCACTGACTTAACCTCAAAAGGAAATGGCAGAATGAAGTAGCACAGAGGATGTATCTCCCTTCCTAAATCAATCAAGAGACCTTGCACAGTAGGGCCTCTGAGCTCTCTACTATGAGCCTCACCTGGCTTGAGGCTTGTTATATAAGGGGAATTAGAACTCAGAAAGTTAGACGTGAAACTAAGATTTCATTACTCAGTATCTTATATATGTTAGTCAGATTAAAAGAACATAAATATTACTACAGTTTACTAATCCAATTATACACATGAAGAATAATGCTTTTTAAAAAGACAAAGTAATGTTTCAATACAAAAAACTCATACTAAAAATTTTTAACTGTGGCTGATAGATACTTCAACCCCCAAGGATATTCCCATTGTAGTAATAAAAAAAACCATCAGACAAAAAACTACCATGTTTTATAATTGTATCTGATCCAACAGAAGGTAAAACAGAACTTGTTTTTTTCTTTTTTCTTTTTTTTTTTGTGCTGGTCCTGGGGTTTGAACTCAGGGCCTGGACACTGTCTCTGAGCTTCTTTTGTACAAGGTTAACACTACCACTTGAGCCACATCTCCACCTCTGGCCTTTTCTGGTAAAGAATCTCACTGACTTTCCTGCCAGGGCTGCCTTTGAACTGCGATCCTCCTCAGATCTTGGCCTCCTACGTAGCTAGGATCGCAAGCATGAGCTATAGGCACCCAGCCAGAACTTCATGTTTAAAAAGTTAAAAAGTACTTTTTTTTTCTTTTGACTCAAGTCCTAGGGCTTGAACTCAGGGGCTGGGCATTGTATATAAGCTCTATTTTGCTCATGGCTCGTGCTCTACCACTTGAGCTACAGATCCACTTAAGGCTTTCAGTGGTTAATTGGAACTAAGAGTCGCATGGATTTTTCTGCCAGAGCTGGCTATAATCCACAGTCTTCAGATCTCAGCCACCTAAGTAGCTAGGATTATAGGCTTGTGCCAGATTCTTTCATTTTCTTTTTCCCTCCCTCGCTCCCTCCCTTCCTGCCTTCCATTCCTTCTTTTTGTCTTTCTTTCTTCTTAATTTAGATACAAGCAGGGGTAGCAACATCCAGGAATGGAAATCCATATAATTCACACTAATCTTTACATCATGAAAAAAATTCTAAAGAGGGTTGACTTAACATTTGCCTTAGATTCTCAGCACTGGTTTGTCTTCAGGACGTATATGCTTGAAATGGATAAAATTGATTAAAATGGCTATAGACAATGTAGGAACTATTCATGCATCTTATTAGCCTATGTGTTTTCTGGGAAAGAAGGAAGAAAACAATATGTAAGAAGAGGCTTTGAGTAAGAAACCAAAGATTTACTCCAGTACATGTGATTGAGTGTATAAAGACAAACACAGAAATGACAATGCTTATGCAGACAATAATGTGGAGCAGGCTACTCAGATTCTTACCGAACTGGAGGTTTTATGTTATGACAATGGGATGACTGTGAATTCAGGGAAACAGGATGAGATGAAGGAATCTTGTATTCATCATCATCTTCCTCTACTGGATCTCTTGTTTTCTCTGAAAGAGTATTTGCTAACGGACCAGTACACCTACCAAGGGGAGAAGAAAAAAATATCCAATCTAGTTTATGCATAATAAATATTCAGTCAGGAAAGTCTGATGTGACACACTCAAATCACAAAAGCTATTCAATTACATTCATTTTTCATTGACAGGGTAATTGAGGTGTACATATCCTAAATAAAATGGAAATTCTCTGTAACCTTTTGTTAAGATTTTCTTGATGAGATAAGAGATTTTTCATACCTATCATTTCAAATGGCAGTAAAGGGAGAAAATCTAGTTTTAAATCAATAAAATTTAGCTCTTACAAAATAACAATTCATAAATTGTTCTTTTCTTCCCCCAACAACAATTAACAACTAAAAATGAAGTGAATAATTAAAAGAAAATGAGAGAATTTGTTAAGTCTTTTGAGCATATTATTGCTATGGCTCAATATGCCTGTCTAAATAAAAGAGAATAGAAATGATTACAACGATTACATAACATGAAAAGAAGCTTAGAAACATTTTACAAAATACAATTGGAAACAAGCAAAAAAAAAAACCATTAAATTTCACAGCTCTTGCTACTGCAAATTAATCTAACCTTCACTGATGCCAATGAGATATGCTTAAGGAGAAGTGCACAGATCTAATCTACACGAAGGGAAGAAAAACAACAGGTCTTGCAGGCCAAGAGAAATACCTAAGGATCAAATAATTTTGTTAATCCGCTAGATCCACATAAGGGTTTGATCCACTTAAAAAAAAAAACAAAAAAAAAACAAAAAAAAACAAAGTGACTGCAATACACAGCACCTACTCTAGAGGGAGCAAGCAACCTTTGGTATTAAGAGCCCTGATGCCAAAAGTAACTTCTTTTCTTCTCACTACAACTTCAGTATCACTTACGTGAAATGCTTGGGACCAAATATGTTTCAAATTTTAGAGTTTTTTAAAAGACAGAATAATTCCAAAGATTTTTTACCAGTTGAGTATCCCTAATGTAACAAGAAGATAGTCTGAGATTTTGGAGCATTTTAGACTTTCAGAACAGTGATGAACCAGTAGTTAGAGAGAAAACTTTGGTAGTTTTTCTCTGTAGCCAGTACATGGAGACACTCAAAGATTTCCATGTTCCTTTGGGTCTGGCTCAATTCACTTAGTATCACTTTTTCCAAGTCCTTCCATTTCCTTACAAATGGACCAATGTCATTCTTTCTGATAGAGTCATAGAATTCCATTGTGTATATGTACCACATTTTCCTGATCAACTTGTCTACTGAGGAGCATCTGGGTTGGTTCCATATTTTAGCAATGACAAACTGTGCTGCGATGAACATTGTTGTGCTGGTGGACTCTATGGTTTTCCTCATAGGGAATAATTAGTACAGGGTTAGGCTAGTCACAGGAGAGGATCACAACAGCTCAATAGCTATGCCCTTATGAACACATAAGATGATGCTAAGTGAAATGAACTCCATGATATGGAAATGAGTGTCATATCACTGTTGTAATTAATTTCAACATCCCATGTGAAACAGTAGCTTTTTTGTTGTTGTTGATGATCGTCTTGTATCCCCTTCCTGTGGTCTTGTATCACCTTCCTGTGGTTGTCCCCGCGCTATCCCTATATCTCATCTGAGTACCCTGGAAACTGTATATATTGGTATTAGAACTAGGGAAGGGAAAGGGAATATCAAAATCGAGAGACAAAGGTAAAAGACAACTCCAAAAGCAATACTTGCAAAACCATTTGGTGTAAACCAACTAAACAAGTCATGAGGGGAGAGGGGAAGAAGGACGAGGGAGGGGGGGAAATGAAGGAGGAAGTAACAAACTGTACATGAAATATACCCACTGTCTTACGTATGAAACTGTAACCTCTCTGTACATCACTTTGGCAATAAATAAGTAATTATTCAGGAAAAAAAACTGACATTAGTCTAAAAAAGAAATGATTTCCACATATCTAAGTTTCTAGGAAGTATACAAATCAAAGGAAATTCTTTCCTAGAATTTTCCAAGCTTATTTTCATCTTTCTTTGAAGCGGTTTTCAATACTAATCTCTGAATTATTGCTTTCCAGAACTACCTTAGAATTCAAATGACTTAATAGTGGCATGAGGCAGCAACAGAAGGTCTGATCCTATATCCCAGAGCCCAAGCTAAGGACTTCATCAATAACCTCATGGTCAGACTCACTATGGTTTAACCTTGGAAGATATACTTTCCGGTTGAAAGTGAGCACAAGAGCATGGGATTAGGCAGAAATTAAAGCATTACCTTCTATCTCATAAAGTTTTGTAAAAGCAGATTTAAAGTTTAATTAAGGGACCAGATTAATTTCTATTATCCAGTGAAATAGATCTATGTACCTCCTTTCTAATACTTTTATATGTTTTTGTTCATAAGTATGTTTATTCTGTGAAAATTAAGCATATAACATACAATGGAAAGACAAAATGTTGGCCAAATATGACTCAACCATATCAATCTCAAGAATGTTCTATACCTGCCTATTGTAGATAACTAACAATTATTTAGTAGTTTCCAGAGAAGTATTTAAGAATCAAGAGTGTATGATATCTGTTGTGAGTAATTACATAAATTTGATAAGTTTTATCCATTCATTTGTTATGCTGAAATCCAAATAGATGAACATTTCTGAAATTCAATGTTTATCTAATACTTTATGAAACAATGAAGTTTTATGCTAAAACCTGCAGGTATAAATAGTTAGCTTAAATGGATTTGAGGGGTTATTTTTAGAAGTGACAGAACTCAGGGAATGTTTATATAGATATATGAAAAAATGCTCACATGTGCTACTCGTCCTCATTTGTTAAAAGTCCTCAAGTTTTAGATTTGATTTATCTTAGGTTTGTAAATATGAATTTCCTAAATAAACGTATTACTCTTAAATCACAAAATAAACAAATTTTAAAAGTATCGTGCCATACATTTTGTTTAATAATACGTATTTTCTCTTAAAATGACCATAATTAGTTCTGAAAGAAAAAAAGAACAGGCAGATTCCTTATCAAAAGAAAACAGAAGACAAAGACATAATGAAGGTAAAGGGGTTATCTGTAAAGTACTGGAGAAAAATCTAAGTGTCACCTAAATCATTACACTATTTCTATGTGTATTTTTCTCTCTACATATTTTAACTAATTTGAATAAAATAACTCAAACAAAACTTGCCCCAAAAGTAGATGGAATTTCACTTATAGCTAAGTAAGTGGTAAAGTGATTCAATTTAGAATTAATGGGCATCTATTCTTATATGTTACTTGGGGCAGTAGTGAAAATCCTAACTTGGAATAATTTCAGTCTCTGATGTAACTTATGGTAAATTTTTTATGAGTCCACAGAAATCAAGTAGGGAAATTTGTATTTGTTGGTGCAACATTAAAGGTGCAGAATCCACCATTCCACCATTTACATCTATTACTTGAATAGTTTCTTCTTACCATCTACAATTTCCACTGTGTTCTGCACCATGGCTGCCTTTCCTGAGTTAACACTCTGGTACTGCACATGGAGATACACTTGCAAAGATGCAAAACTCTCCTCCTCTGACCTGCACAACTTGTTACATTACCATGCACATTCATTTTTCACTGGAAACCCTCAAAGCACCAAAAACCAGATGAATTTTCAGGCCAGCACAGGGGCATATTTTCTAGGTTAGTAACTTACTTTTCCAACTGATGGCTAACAAACACATTCCTCCAGGGCATTTTGTATTCCTGGTGTAATGCATAACTCCACTGGATGAGCTTTCTTCATATTCCATTAGCTTTAACTCTTATCATGTAAATGCCAAACATATACCACTCTTAACCAAGTTGTTTTCTTTCCTGATCTGAGTGAATGTAGTACTTGTAATCCATCAAATTTCTGAAAACAAAAATCCACCTTTATTCTGTATATAATAAAACTCCTAAGAAAATGTCCCATGTTTGTCTTTGAACTTAATATTTTCTATTATGGGTATTAGTTTAGGTCCATTCATGGATACATTTCTCTATATTATATGTCACTCCATTTCTGTCTTGAGGTGTATAATGTTTTAGGGTAGATCTACAGTCCACTTAGGCTTGGTATGTATGCAAGTTATTGAAGATTTTAAGCAAAAGTAATAAATGGTTATTAGAGAAGTCAGTGACTATGTTCGAAGGGGAAAAGATCAATCATTGGTAGAAACCTTCACTAGATTGGAAAACCATTTTAAATGTGATACATCATTTTGCCTATTTTCTACATGTAATAAACTTTCTTCATTTTATAATATCTAAGGGTGAGAATACAGAAAGTTTTATTAAAATAGAAAATCAAGTTTGTCACTTATCATTCGATATTTTTATGCTGTTATTCTAACCCTAGAAACACTCTTTAACAGAAATTACAACTTAAGAAAACAGAGCAAAATGTAACTATAATGTGACCATATTCATGTTAATTTTAAAGGTTCTTTCAAGGTATTAAGAGAAGATAGTGAAATATACCATTACATTTTAAAATATGGTTTAATAGTAAGCAATTTCACTGAGTAGTTTTCAAATTGGACAAAGGATTTGAAGCCACTCTGCACTCTGTTCTACTACATTCATGCTCTTCACTTTGATAAATTCAGTGCTAACTCCCTTAAGACTTTTGATTTTACACTTAAATAGTATCCTCTTGAAAAGGTCTTTCTCAAGCATCCCATCCAAAATAAAAACCCATCTATCTTTTCTTATTACTTATTTTTCCTCGTAACAATCAACAATTCTAGACAACATACGTTATAATTACTTGTGGGCATTCTGTTCTCCATAAGTAGAGTACAGAGGATTTTATCTTGTTCTTGTGGATTCAAATCAGTACAGCAACTACAAAGAAATAGGATTGCTAGGAAAATTTGGATTCTCTATTCAACAAGCCTCAAACACCTGTACCTTGCTACTGAAAATTGTAAAATAACCCACAGCTCCCCCTCCATCACTGTGAGACAAGCAATATTGCTTGGTTCATAGGTCCTTGAATACTTATGGCAACTATTGTAAAAGTACAAAAGGCCCATTCCAGATGACAAAGCACAAGAAAAGATAGCCCAAAGAAATCATGTACAGTATTGCAGAACATTCTCAGATAACAAATGAGACAAAGGTTAGTATACCATTAAAATCTATGTTGAAAGGAGTGACACTGATCAAGATGCATTGTATTCAGAAACTCCTTTCTTAAATGGCAACTCTTTTGTACACCACTTATTTTACTTTACATCTTTTACACTAGAAAATGAATCTGCTGTTTAGTATTCCTTGTCAAAATATTTGTGTAGCTAAATAAAATAATTTCAATGTTTTAAGTAAGACTGTATGGCTGATCTTAGGTGTTCTCATAAACTGAAGCAGTAGGAAAATACTTGTAAAATACACTTCACTACAATTCAACTCTTCTTGTCTGAATCACAGAAGTAGCTGCTTAATATCAAGTACCAACAAAGCAACCTGAAATTTTTAATCACACTTGGCAATAAGGTGAATTTAACCAATTGAATCTAAAGATTAATATTTAATGAACATTAATTTACTTTCTCTGAATAGAGATTTTATTATATACATAGATTATATATCCATTCATTAGAATTTATCTGAGGCTAGCATATCATGTATGTTTTCACTGATTTACAGCACACAACACAGAAGTGCTTGCTTCTATCTCTGGTGTCTACTAAATACCAGATTTTTCCAAGAAAAGTTTCATAGGTGCGCTTGCTCCTATCTCTGGTGTCTGCTAAGTAGCAGATTTTTCCAAGAAAATTTTCCTTGCCTACTCCCTTAAGACTCCCTTAAGAAGAATGGTATACTCTTGCTGTCTCCCAAATGTTGTGAAGTATCACACTTTTGCTTCTTCTTAGGCACTATCTTTTCCATTCACGTCCATTCCAGGACCTCAGGATGTTTCTGACCCTGTGTGAACATCCTTGACACGCATGGTCTACAAGAGTTCCTCAAAGCCATATGTAGCTACCAAGTGTGAATAACACAATTTAGTAAGGAACGTTCTCTAACGATTTCATGTTTGTCAATATTATTTTCTAAAGTATACTTTACGTTCCTTGGGGACTAATATTTATCTTCCTCTTCTTTTCATATATAAGATTTTCAAAAACTTTTCTCTCGCTGAGGTGTATTTAGAAGTTGAATGTTTAGCTTGTATAAAGCCTTCTATCAAGTTTCTACCAGAGAATGATTGATGATGATGATGATGATGATGATGATGATGTTGATGATAGGGGGCCATAGTAAATAAAAGTCAAAACAATCAAGCAATCAAGAATTCTCCATGAAAAATATTAGGCAATACATACATATCCCCAAACTGTATAACTTGTTCTTAAAGTTAGCAAACATTATAGTATAATACGTAATTATATGTACAGAAAAATTACACATCAGTCTTAACCATTAAACAGGAATCACACCAGTTCTAATAAAACATAGATCCTGAGTCAAGGACATTTAGGATGAAGTTCTGAAAAGGGCAAGAATACAAGGAACCATATTAAAACTCACCAAGTGAGAAAGGAAATAGACATGACTATAGGGCACGCATTTCAAAATATCTAGTTGGGTAAAATTCTGTAGGGTCTCACTGCTAAGCAAGATTGTTAAAAATAGCTAATTAATAGAAAAAGAGAAAGTAATGATGGTTTTGGAGTAAGAAAGAGACCAGAGGAAAACAGAATGAAAACTAAATTAAATCAGATACAGTCAACAAAACTCTTGTGAAGAACTTTCATGCAGCCTAGTTCACATGAAGAGCAAGAAAGTGAAAATGGGTACATACTACTCCAATCTCTTGCGTGCCCAAGTACCCAGTTCCCAAATGAGACACATGGGAACTCGTTTTCTAGCTACAAATCCACTGATACAATATCTGAGATCATATAAGATGACCAGAGAAAAGGCTTCCAGTCATCTAGCTGTGTAGGAGGGAAAGAGGCAATGGGAAGATTAGGTGGATTCAAAAAAAAAAAAAAAAAAGAAAGAAAGAAGGAAGGAGGGAAGGAAGGAAGGAAAGGAAAGGAAGAAAGAACAAACGAACGATGATGAGTGGGTAAATGGACCTGAGAAACAGAGAATTTGTAGAAACCCTAAACTACTTCAGATTCAAACCAGGGGTGCAGATAAAATGGGATAGCACTGAAGGACAGAGGTTACATTGGAGGGGTGAGAAAGCCACTGGGCTGTTCTCATTGTGCCCTTTCCTTAGATGCAAGGAACACAAAGCTTTATTGTCTACTACTCTCTAAGAAGTCTGGAGTTTATAAAGCCTCAAATCTGTGTATACTAATAAAGAATTAGAAAAGAATTCTGGTACTTGATTTAATAAATTTGAGTGAGTGATGTTGTGTTTATTTATTCCTCTCTGTTCGCCCTTTATTTTCTGTACTGAGAAACACAAAACCATTCTTTCACATATCTCTGTGCATGCACAAATGATTCTGTTAAATTGAAATGAGCAAGACTCACTTTATGCTAGGGAGAAGGGCAGTAAGTGGAGGGGGAGGAGAGAGCCGAGGAGGAACATCGTATTCTTCACTCCCAAGGTGACCATTGGAAAAGACCTGAAAGTAAATCAAATGGTTAGTTTTCTGGACTTTAACTCCTGGAGTACCTTAACACAAGAGCTGCATTGGAATTTGGGAGCGATTATATCATCTCCATTCATTCAAATTAGTTCAATGTGATGTAATTTATTTAGATGTTTAATCAATGTCCCCAAAAATAATGCAATAAAATTCTTAAGTATCATTGAGAGGTAATGTTATTATTTAAAGAAATCACACAGTGAAAGACGCATAAATAAAACAGAGGTACACTATCCTAAATATAATCAGTTTTTATAGAAAAGTAGGAACTGTGTAAAGAAAAATATGACACTGATACAATTCTTATTTCATCTTCCATCCAAATAAAACTTTTCTAAATAATATCTCTTTAGGATCAAAAGAGCCTTCCAGATACAACAATGAGAAATGCCTTTCTTTTTCAAGGTCAAAGCTTTAGTGCCAATGATAAGTAAAGACTTTTTCTGGCTTTTCAAGTGTGAGTAAATGTAAGCATTAATATTTACAGTTTGTGAATACCACAAATGAACACTGTTAACTTGCTCCTAAAAGTATTATAGAGAGCCAGCATTTAATTCCTGAGAATAAGACAATTCTGATTTTTCAGTCACGTCACAGGAATTGTTGAAAACCTACATTTCATTTCATCCACACTATGAAAAGAGAGCAATATAAGGGGGAAATGAGTGGGAAACTTTGTAAAAACAGAGTCACACATCCTATTTTAAGTTCTGAATGAAATCCCTAGATTTTTATCATGGACTACTTTAGTAAGGTCTTGTAAATTCACATTTAAAATGTAGAGTAAGAGAAAGGCAAAATGGATGTAACTTAACTTGTAGTTTGAATAGTCCTGGGTAATTCCATCGTAGGCCTACCATTATTAATTTTGTTTTCTGTCATCCAGTTCTGAGGCTTTAGAATGCAAACCTAAACCAGCTATACCCTTACCTCCCAACTGGAAATAATAAAAGAAACAAGCTTAAGGAACACATTTGAAATATACCAATATTCACATTTCAAAGCTATGATATCTAGTTCTATAGCACTGCGTTTTACTCAAAAAACTAGGACCCAATCTTCAACTCTCATTTCTCCTTTTCTCAAGTTTCCCCCTCATCAGATTCAGTATATTTTGGCTACATCATGATAAATATATCTTTAAATGAAATGATTTTTATCATAGGCTTTTAACCATGAGCCAAATAACAGAATGTGGCAAAGTTTTTGAACTTTGCTAGAGGAGATATTTCTTAAGAGATAGAAATCACTGTAAAGTTCAATGAACTCATTTGACATGAAAAATGCCTTTTAACTGGCTCATATACACATCAAACCACAGATGCTCCTTACAGAAATGGAACAGTGGAAGTCATTCTCTGTTGAAGTTCTTTGCAGAATTTGTATCTGCTAGGGCAGATACAATATTAAGTTTTCTAAAATCAAAATTCCCCTTAACATTTCTGTCAGAAAGAAATTGAAATTTCATTCTGGAAAATGAAACACAAATTTTATTTGCAATCATTTGTTCTTTTAGGACAGAACGTCAATAATACGTAACACTCGATGAAATTTTAGTAGCAATCAGATGAAAGGCCTTTATGGAAACAATATTTTGTTGTATTGGCTCTCATTTAATATTAAGCCAACCATATTTATAATTAAAACATTAAGAACATACCTGATTATTTGTATAAAATCATAGAGCTAGTGAACAATACAATTGTGAATCAAATCCTACTTAATGAATCAAATCTCTATCCTCCAAAAAAAAGAACATACCTAGATAAATATAGCAATATATTAAATTATCTGTATATTGAAAATAAATTCAGGGCTGGGGATATAGCCTAGTGGCAAGAGTGCCTGCCTCGTATACACGAGGCCCTAGGTTCGATTCCCCAGCACCACATATACAGAAAATGGCCAGAAGCGGCGCTGTGGCTCAAGTGGCAGAGTGCTAGCCTTGAGTGGGAAGAAGCCAGGGACAGTGCTCAGGCCCTGAGTCCAAGGCCCAGGACTGGCCAAAAAAAAAAAAAAAAAAAAGAAAATAAATTCAGGTGGCAATTAGAAAAATGAGAGAATAAATGTCCTGCTTGTTTGAACTACAATTTTGTGTGTCACTATTAAGCTTCATAAAGACAAGTTAAGCAACCAATCAAGTTTATCATTGATACAACCACAAAGTATAGCTAATGAGGTAGTTCAAGCTCTGGGAGTGCAAAAACCTAAGGAAATTAAGTCACTTCTAACTAATTTTGTGAAACAATCAAGTAATATGCTCTACAGTGCTAACACTTCTCTAATGGCTTTAGACATACTGTTATCGATGCACAGTATAAAAACGTTCCTGTCCCTAAACTGTCACCGTGAACTTCCATCTGAAGATATTTTGTTTATGCTCTATGTAGTTACATTTTGTGGAGTTGAATTCACAGCAAAGTGAGCCTCTTTCGGAACACAATCTCTTTAAAAAGAATTTTTATATGACACATTTCTTGGAGTACTTTACCTACCATAAAGCTTCATCAATAGTGACTGAAGACTGCCTTAGAAGACTTCATTGATGAAAGTACTAACCAATGAAATGGCCTTCCTTTGCTAAAGTTAAAAAACCTCATTAGTTTATTAAAATGGCTTAATAAATATGCCTAAGTATTAATGTATGCTCTTTGAAATATATGTATAGAGTCAACAAAAGGACTAGAATTCCTCAGAATTTTTTATAGTTCTAATTTATAGTTCTTTTCTAATTTAAAGACTCCATCCTGATGAAGTCTTCCACCACACTGTCCTAACAACATATATATGTATATATCATAAAATACATAAGTATATAAACAACCATGTGCATGTACTGAAGTCCATCTTTCTGTTCATCTAAAGAGGCTCCTTGTATTTCTTGATGATGGATGATTGTTGGAAGATGGAATTTAACATAATTTCATTATAAATTCCCTGTTTCCATCTTATACATTTCATCAGACCAATAATTTTCTAGCTGTCACTAACTGAGGGAGTGCAATACATTAGAAATTTTAGAGTTTAAAAATACTTTGTGTTGTTTAGAAAATCTAAAATCAAGCTTGCAAATGTTAGAAAATGAGAGTTTTTCAAATTTATGGGCTGCCAGTCTCAAATGAAGCAATTCCCACTTAAGCCACACTGATTCCAACTAAGGAGTCATTCTCTGTCCTGGGTACCTTGCTCAGACAAACCTCAATTCCAAAGGAAATAAATGTGAGCAATTTACAGGTCTCTAAATGCAAAGCACTGATCCTATCACTCCTCTCTTAAAAGCTCTTTTGCTGTCTATAAAATCCAGATAACATCCTGTTATAGAATAGAATTCATGGTATTCCAAAATTTGTTTCAACATTGCCTCAGCTTTGTTTTGCCTCTCTTTTTCCCCCTCTCTCTTTCTCTGTATCTCTGCCCTTCACTCCATCCAGACTTGACTTTGTATCAGCATGCATATTTTGCCACCTGTTTATTTCTTCCTGTCATATTTCCAAACACAATAAAACACAGCAACCCATTTAAACTGCATGTGCCCAGTGACCCTCTTGCAGTGACCTTTGGCTCTGCCCTTCCTTTCAACTTTCTTTCCTCTTTCTGGGAATCCTACAGAGACTTTTCATTGCCTTACCTCTTAGTCTCAGACCTTTGGTCCTCACTAGACCCTGCCTCCTTCATCTTGAACATTGCAAATACTTACATAGCTGAATTAGTTGGAAGGAATAAGAAGGCAATACTGGAAGTTAGTATTTAAGGAAACTGCAATCTTGGTTGTGCAATTTTATTATGGAATAGCCTAGAGTGACAGTTTCTTTATGCCTTTAGATATCCTATTATTCTAACTTAGCATGTGAATCTTTTTCTTATGACTCAGATATCATCTAAAAAATAAGGTTAAAACATTTGGATTCAGTGGCACACATGCCATCCTAGTTATGAGGGAACCTTAAGAACAAAAGGATCACAGTGCCAGGTAGCTCTGGCAAGGATTTCTCAATACTCAATCGCAAGAGAAGAAACTGTTTGTAAAGGGAGACACTGTGTACACACAGTAGCAAGTAAAAAATAGGAGGATCGCTGTCCAGAGAAGAGTCAAAGTAAAAGTGAAATCCTTGATCAATATAATTAGTGCAGCCAAAAGATATGGTTTTAGTGGTAAGTACCTCTCTGACAAGCATGAAATCATCCCTACATTTAAAACACTGAGTTTCCCAGCATTAAAAAATTAAGAAAAAAAGGACAAACAAAACACCCAGAAAACATAGGGCTCTTAACTAGAGAGAAATATTTCTGTGAAAATTATCACGATCAATTTTTTTAAAAACCTTTAATGAAACTCCAAATAAAAGTAAGTCCCCCATCCTATGATTATAATTACCTTTCTGTACCACCCCAAACCAGCTCTATATTTTAAGCATCAGCCTAAGATTGTAAGTGATGCCAGAACACACAGAGGAGTTGCATTTTGAAAGACAGTCCTAGAAATTTATAGATAAGCTTAAGGTCACTCATATAAGGGCATGCCTCTTTATCAGAAATACAAAATGCCACAATAGCAAAAGTGGGGGTCATGTGACACAGTTATCTAACGTTATTTTCAAAAGATTGTTATGCCTAGGGTTTTCGTTTAGACAATGTAACCATAAATAACGTGACTAGTTAAAGATACTTTTTATCACAAAAGATCCAGCAGCATTCTTTATCTTTCAAAGGGTGAAAATAATCATAGTTGGTCTCAATATTAATATCTAGACATAAGTAGATAAATTTCAGGATTTTATCATTATTTAAAACATTTTAGTGAAACAGTTTCATTTCATATAACTCTAACAAATGGATGAGAAAATAACTAAACGAAGCATTTAGTAAGGAGTAAGGTTTATGTGGCTAAAATTTGAGTGTTTCAGACAATAAAACCATTTTCATATAAAGAAACCTAGAACTCATGATTCATACTAATATTTTAAAGTATCCCTTTAGCTTTCTGAGCTATGACTCTTGCGCTTGCTAGATGAGCCACCATCCTCCTTTTTTTTTTCTTTAGTTCTTTTTTTTGGATAGAGTTTACATTTTTTCCCCCTCAAGGTCTGACTCAAACTATTTTACCATATACCGTAGATATAGAGGCTCATACTACAAAGTAGGATTGTTGGTGAAGATGGGGTCTTGGTAACTTTTCATTGAGGCTAGCATTGAACCACGATCTTTACAATCTCCATCTCCCACATAGCTGGGATTATAGGCTAGTGCCAGCACACTTAGCTCTTAAGCTAGTTTTTTGCTCCTGCTAAGTGACAGGGAATTTAAAAGGGAGCAACTGCATGCCAAAGACAATTTTTACACTGAATGACTGCTTCTCTTTTTCTTCAGATTTCTACAATAAGCAAGGGTGCAATTCTAATGTAATTCATTCTTGCTTCCCATATCTTTTACATAGTAGGCAGGCTAACCAGTCTCCCAGACGCTGGGAACTGGCCCATTCACAGAGTGCAAATACAGAAGTGGGAGCCTCACCCCATTTCCAGAGTGATGTTTCAAATGTACATTTTAGTTTTGCTCTAAATTTTTAGAAATGATCTATAATTTTCATTAAAATGTAAAAGTATCTAGAATGAAGTATGACTTCTATGAAAACAACTAAATCTCGAATACTAACAATGCTGGTTTTAACACTTGCCCAAGACATTGTATTTTGCTCACATTTGTAGAAACTCATGGGTTATGTGAAGTTAATATATCAGCTTCCAGATATCTAAATCTCTACAAACTGTGTGCCTACGAACATGAACACACACACACACACACACAAACAGAAATTATATCCTAGACATGCATTGTAAGAATGCAGTGCTATCATTTCATTAAATTCATTAAATCAGGTGACAGCCAAGGTTGACACTGACAAGATGTTCAAAATCTGTACATGCCTGCTTTCCTTGTACTTCCTCTTGCTCCACCTCCTGATGCCTTATCACTACCCAGTGATCCCAGTAGACTTCTACCCTTTTACCCCTATCACGGGTGCAAGTACTTAGTAATAACAAGCAAGTTACTGAGCACTTAGTGAGCACACATGAGGAGCCAGGGTAAAAATAAGGGGCGAAGAGACTGTCTGAGTTTAAAAATAGACAAAATATTTTAAAGGAACATGTCAACTACTAAAAACATATTCTGGGGTTCCATGTCCAGTTGTCATATTTTGTTTTATTCTTGAATCCAGAAGTTTGGGAACACAGGTAGTTAGAGGTTAAATATTTCTCCAGATACAAAATGCTATTCGTTTTCCATTTTATAAAGTAAAGAGAGTAACTGGTGTTGCAAGCTGGTTAAAATGAAAAGTTCCTCATATTCACAAGACTAGTGGACTAGAGCAGGAAATTAAATCTGAATTTGATTCCAGAGTCTGGTAAACAAATTCAAGCCAAAATCACAGAGATACAACTACAGGGTCCTAAATAAACCCAGTTGTGTTTGTTACTTCAAGTCAGCTTCTGAAGTTTCTCAACAATAAAATGAGAGGAGGAATTAGGTTTTTTCCACTATACGGACGTTGCGAGAGTCTCTGTGGTCTATTAAAAGTGGAAACATTTTTCACTCGTAAAGATAATAAAAGAGGAGACAGGATCTGTTTTATAGCAGTTAATGCATTAACTACACATAAATCCTTTTTTATAAGCTACCTTCAAGTCAAGCAGTGAGGCTTATTTAGGTGAAACATCATTTCCAGTTGTAACATGGAATTACCTTTTAGAATATAAGCATTATAATACTAACAGACAAACTATATGAGGTTTGGCCCTAAAAATTCTTAATGAGAATAATGTAGACAAAAATTAAACAAGATTAAAATTCAGCACTTGGTGAGATATATTTTCAACTTATTAAACATTCTCTGGTATACCAAAACATGAAAAACCACATGATCATGATCAAAACATGAAAACCCACAGAGAAATATCTGAATTTACCAAAAATATTCCACATTGATAAACCTTCAGACCTCTCAAGACACTGTCACTTCATGTTTTGAAACTATATCATTCCATAAACCATTAATAGTCAGTGCCTTCAGACTGAAAAATCTGCTTTGTATTAATACTGAAACACATTAAAACATAAGAATTCTCAAAGAAGTGAAGGAATTTACTGATTATTATATTTTATTTGTGAAGTTCACTCAGAAATAGAGTGTAACATGGCGCTGAAATACAAGCCATTTACTCACATTAGAGCTTGCTAAATCACTGTTCGTAAGACAATGTTCGATCCTGCATGATAGAATACTGTAGAAGACAGGAAGGCTGTTTTGAGAATAGCCTCTTCATTTTCAGAAACATTATCAAATTTCCTTTTGACGTGCATGATATTACACTTGAGTTTTTAATGACCTTGAAGAAAACCTTAGAAATGCTGATGAGAGTTTCAGCATCCAAGTGATTCACTACTCTAAGAAAGAGTCAGAGTAAAGCACAAACACTCCTTTTCTTTGCATGAATTGTTTCACTTGAGAGTTGATCATTCCTATCCTGGCTATCCTAGGATATTACTAGTATTTGATTACACTGACTATGCTGTTGTAGAGAGTTTTGACTATCACCATGCCTGAACACACTCACACACACACACACACACACACTGAGTACATGGCACGAGACTTGTTCATTGTCCTTGTATATTTTATGAGATGAACTCCCTAACTCCAAAACATTGTTTGCAAGGAGTAAGTATGTCCTCTAAAATAATCATTTAAGACTAACAGACATGGAGAGTGCTGGCTTTATTCTGTAGAGGAAGATGATAACAAAAGGACCTCAGAGTCAAAACCATCGTGGAGGCAACTATCAAAACTATAGTGGTAATGCTTTGCGCCAAGGGTCTACCAAGATTTCCCAAGTCATTGATTTTGTTGATGCTCTTCCATTTACTGTACACTTAAATTCTTTTCTGTCCAACAGCAGCAGAGATTCCAGGCAAGTGAGATTCTCTTTGTGTTTTGGAGGAAAAGCTTTCTTTGTAAGAGTGAACTAAGTTTCATGATTTTAAGTAGGTGAGAATTTCATTTTATCTGACTAAATTAAGTAACAATTCCAATGACTGATTCATGGCATATTTAATTATGCAACTGTTTTTGATCTTTGTAGAATCAAGCACATTCAGAAAAACAGTGTTGATTCTAACACTAGCAAGTTATTAATGGAAAAATTTGGCAGATAAATGAAGAAAGGTGAAGTAAATCTCTGGCAAATTGTCTAGTGCCTAAATTAAAATTAAATTATTACTAGAACATTCTTACTGATTTCGTTAAATTTTATTGAGCTTCTGATTATATATAACTTAGAGATGATTAAAGACCTCCAGAAAAGTGGCACATTAGGCAGTTAAAAAAAACAACAACAACAAACCACTGTTCAGTGTTTTATGATGAACACACCTATTACAACAGGTAAAGAGCAGCTCATTCCGTTTCTCTTTGCATAGGTCTTACCTTGGCTCCTTCTGAAGGCAAATCATGGCGTCTGTGTTTCCGCATAAGCACTGGGTCAGAGCCCATTCTACTGTGCCTTCCATTTGTGTTTGAGCTTGCTGTGATTCCAGGCTTAGGAGAGCCATCCCCCAGGATGCGACAGCTTACCAACGGATTAGTCCCAAACACATCCCTGGGGCACCAGGCTTCAAGAGGCATTGGCTGGTCCCTGGAAGGCACACTTTCCACATGATGGAAGTGTCGGCTCAGTCTATTGTCAGGTGGAATAGGGGGAGGTCGCTCCGGTGGAGGGGGAGGAGGGTCTCTTAAGGGGGGAGGAGGTGCTGGGAGTGGCTTGTCTTGCTTTCTCACCATGCAGGGAGAAGACTGAAGAGATACAAAAGAGGAGAAAAGATGGGGAAAAGACACAACTGAAAGTTGTATCATATAATGAAACGACTTCTAGACGTCTATGTTTATTTTCTAAGTCATAGTGGCATATTGTTAGATTTCTTTGTAAATCAATAAATTTATTTTTAGCACAAAATAAACATTTAGTGAAAAGTTTACATGAATATATTTCACTAGGAAGTTTTTTTTTAATTAAGTCACAGTACAAAGGATATACCATTTAACAAGGAGATTTATAAACACAATGGATGCTGATCAATGTCACCCCTTTCATTAATATTTTTTTGTAGATATGGCTAAACAAAAACAAATATACTATAGGAACTATACAGAAAGGCACAGAAGACAAAAGTTACAAAAACTGATAGTATTACACTATCATAAAGGAATCCACTCACACATTTCAATGTTTAGGAAAGAGGAGAAATCCATTAAGACTAGCATTATTTTATTTTTTTTCCACAAAAAGCACATTGCTAGTATTTCTGCAAGATAAAAACCTTTTTTGTGTTTGAACTGCCAGATTTACCACTTAAATACAGTGAAACTAATAAGAGGCAAATTTATTCTGGTTCTTTATTAGTTATTACTGAACAGTAAAAAAAAATCAAGCAACAGTGCCAAATTATTTGCTGAACAACTTGGAATTTTACTTTCACAAGGAAATATGAAGGAATACACTACTGAATTTAATGTGCATCCTTTATAACTTGATTTTTATTTTCATGGATAGCCTGAAGAATGCGGTATGCTTTTAATACTAGAAAGTGTCAGAGAAATACACTATTCTAAATCACAACCTAGTAAGTTTTTCATATGAGCTTAAACCAAGTTAAGGGCAAAGCCGGCACTATTAAAGTACCTTGCTGATTTGGGATTGTAAAGCATATTATCAAATGGAATTAATTTTTAAAATATGATGTTATGTAAAGTATAATAGGACCTAATAAATTTGCAAAAAGGAATCCACATAAAACTAAACAAACCATAGGCTTAAATTTGTGGTTACTTTTGTCTTTAATATTAAACAGTAAAGTAATTACTTTGCAAATATTGTAATTCATTATAATTAATTCCTACAGGTATCAAAAGTACATATAATTCTCTCTCTGAGTCACCTTGAAACATGGGTGATAATTTATCATACTTTAAGCCCTTATGCAAATATACTCCCTTCACATTTTTCTTGTCATGACATTATGAAAATGAATATAAAATATCATTTGATAACAGCATGCAAACTCCATTAATGCATATAATGACCTTTTAAATCCATTTTATAGAATAGCAATACTTATGCTGCTATTTATTTTAGCAAATCAGGAGCTACAGACATGCTCTCTCTGAATGCAACCATTACAGTAATAAAACAAGGAATAGGATAGTGTGCTTAGCTTCAATAGACTGATAATCTCATCCAGGCTGTTCATCAACAATTAAAACCACCAGAAATAGGGATTTTTTTTTAAGGATATGATCAATCAACTACTGTTGTGTAGAAATGCTGTTTCTAATAGAACAGACTTACCTTTGGTGAGCCAGTTGGGCTGCCACAGGGAGACCGGACTATGCCTTTCTGAATGAGATCCAGACGAGGAGGTACTGGGGGCAGGCTGAGATGTGGGACCTGGAGAGGCTCTGTTTGGGGTTTTCTTCTCTGGGCCAGGGGGGAAGATCCTGGTGAGGTGACTGGTGAGTTCTGCCTGTCAGCACACTAGAACAGAAAACCACAAAGATGTCACTGTTTGTTGAATGCCCATGGCTTCCACTTCATGTTTCCCATTCCTTATGGAGTTGTTTGGATGGATAAGGATTGTGCTATTATACAGCTCTTAGATGTAAACCCTGAATAACAGATGCGAGGATGCATATTGTCCTTCCAGGGTAGTATCACAAAATGACCTGACAGAAAAGTTTCTGCTACAGACAGCAGAAAGAGAGCAGGAAAAAAAAACAAAGGTTCAGTGCAAACAACCAAAAGTAGAGATTTTCAAAGAAATTGATTTATCTTGGGAAGGTAGACAATGCTAGCTACTAGAATGGCTAAGATTGGCAAGACTGGGAAAAAAGTCTGATGGAACCTCAGGTGAACCAACAACAAATAGCTGGGTGTTGTGGCATATACTACCATCTCAACTTCACAGGGAGCTTAGACATAGGAGGATCATTTATCAGGCCAGCCCTCAGCATAAATACAAAATCTTATCTCGACAATAACTAAAGCGTAAAGATCAGATGGTACATCTCAAATGGCAGAGCACCTGCCTAAAAAGCACAAGGCCTGAAGTTGAAATCTCAGTACTGCCAAAAGAAGAAAAAGAAAAGAAAGAAAAAAGAAAGAGGAAGAAATTGGCCTATGCTATCATTTGAAGAGGCCAGAAACTACCAAAATTATTCATATATATTGCTGTTGGTTATCTAGGTTATAAAATATTCTGACACTTCAAGAATCCTAAAACTTAGATTTTTTTTTACATATGTATCTACTGCAGTCTACTTTCCTACCTAATTAAATCAGATAGGGTTAACAGAATAAATGAATGTTTAAAATAATAAGTATAAGCCAAAATATATTTCCTTCCACATTCACAGAAATTCCCAACTAAATGCCCCTGTTTTCACTGCATTTGATTCTGACACCCTGGGTATTGTATATATGTCTATCTAAATTAGGGAAGAGAGGAGAACATCAAAATGGTGAAACAAAGGAAAAAAAGCTAACCAACCCAACATCAATGTTCATAAGACACTGAAATTAACTGTACACCTTGGGGGCAGGTGCTGTAGAGGAGGAGGACAGGTGGAAGAAAAATGAAGGAAGAGGTAAAAAGTATGACAAGAAGTGTACTCAGTATCTTACCTATGTAACTGTAACCCCTCTGTACATCACCTTGACAACAAAAGTAAATTTTAAAAATAGAAAAAGATTCATTGTACTCCTAACCTGAAAAAAATGCTTATTCTTAAACAACATAAAAAAGTGCACTTCTGCTAAAATTAATTACTTTTTATGCTGCTATAAATACTCCTTTCCTGATAAAAAGAACAAAAATCCAGTAATGGGTATTTTTTTAACTATAGGTTTTACAGGATACTAATTCTGTGGAAGTTTTGAGTTGTGTGCATGTGTTTAATGTGCATAAACTGATTTCTATTTGGTTCAAAAACAACAGTAGTCAAATATCTTGACTAGAATAAGCAGGATACTGTTTGAAATACCAGGCAGTTTCCTTTTGGGGGCCCAATTACTAACTTTTTGAAGACTTAAGCTTGACTTTTATAACCTCCTACACTAATGTATCATGTTTGATATTCATCTGTTTCTGAATACAGTAATCATTTGTAGTTCTAAGTAGCCTTTAAGCCACTTTTCCTTCCAATATTATTCAGTGTTACAAAAGCAGTTGATGTCCCTACCTGACAACTTAGTAGCACTGAACTCCAGCAGCATCTGACCTCATCCACAGAGAAATGCTATATAAAACACTGTCTTATTTAACTAAAATTTGTAATTTATTCAGGCTTCCTTATTTATGTTTAATATCCTTTTGCTTTAGGGTACTACATAATTAGATTTTAGGGTACTATATTATTAGTTCTAGTATTCATAACACCTTGGTTTTCTTCTGGTTCTGAAATTTTCTTAATTTTTTCTTCACTTTAATTGGATGATTTTGCTTTACTGATGTATTTTGATGACTGACTTCAATGGCCTTGACAATGGAATATTGATCAGGTATGTTATAGAATGCTCCTTTAGTGGGATTTGACCTCTATTTTCTTATGATTAAAACTGAAAAGTTAAGTTTCTGGGAAAAATACCATGGAAATGAGTAGCTATTTTGAACACATCACATCTAGGGGTTCATATTTCTGATAGTGACCTTGATTACCTGACTGAGGAATTACAAGTGTTTATCAGGTTTTTTGCAGTCGATTTCTTCTCTTTGTAGTGTATTCTTCTCCAGGAAGTCACTGCATAAGCCACAGTTAGTTGTTGTTTTTTTTTTTTAATAAATTTGAATGACTATTAAGTACATAATCAAAGGAAATGAATCATTGCATGGAAAAGACACATATGCTCCCCTACACTATGTTCTACTACTATTCAAAATAGGCAAGATAGGAAATAAACCAATATATTCAACAATAGATGAAGAAATAGAGAAAAAATGTAAAATATACACAGTGAAATCTTATTCAGGCATAACAAGGAATAGAATACTATCATTCTCTGGAATAGGGACAGAAAATTATGCAAGTGAAATAAGGCCAGAAAAATATTGCTTGTTCTCACTCCTTCACTCATATATGGAACTATAGAAGTTGAGGGTAGAATAGTGGTCATGAGAAGATAAGTGTACGTGGCAGGGTGTTAGAGACTGCAAAATATGTACCAAACTGCAGGTGATAGGAGGAATTAGCAAGGTAACTATTTAATTCAAAATAACTAAAAAAGGTTTCAAGATGCCTCCAAAACAGAAATCACAAATTTGCAAATATGTGGAAATGTTAATTTACTGGATTTGTTCATTTTACATTGGATACAAATGTATCAAAATTATTATGCTGTTCCTGGTAAAGAAGTAGAAATTTGTCAATTAAAACTAACAAAAAAGAAAATAAATTAAAGGGGATAATGGAGATACATCTGAATATTATATTGTTTATTCTATACAGTTTTTCTTTTCACACTTGGTGTCAAATAACAAAATAGTTAAATATAATTACACAAAATTTTATGCAACAATTTCTAGAAATGTTTTTCTTAACTTTATGATATTTCATCTATTTCTTAGCTTGCTATGATTTTTTTTAATATTTCGTCAATGGTTACTAAGTTGAAAAAGTAAAATCTCTGTGGTTGTAAACTGATTTTTGTTCACCTGGTGAGTAGTGTAACACCCTTATTTTTTTCTTTAGTTATTTTTCAGTTAGTGTCTTGTGCCATTTTTGCTTAGAACAGAGTGGATACGTGTATGCCACCACACCTGTCTTTTACAGAATTCTTCTCCAGTAGAATAAGATGTGATTGACCAGGATAACATGTATAGGAATCCACACTTGCAATTTTAACAAAAATTCATCAGAGAAAAAGGCCCAAGAAGTAAAGTAGTTAGATGCCTAGGCCCACACCCTCAGCAATTACTACTAATAATCAAGGATTCATTCCCTTTTAGTCACTCTTCATTTTATCCACACCTTTAAAGAATTCCTTTATATAGCCTTAATAAGATAAATTATTATGAAAATGGCAAAGCATTTGGAAAGAAAGTAGTCAGGCTCTTATAAAAACTGGACAGGAGAGAAATCTCTCATATTACTAATAAGAGAGGTCTGCCAATCCCAGAGATAATCAGTCAGCTTTATAATGCTTCTGGAGAGGGTTTTACTTAATGAATCTTCATTTCTGAGTGAGGCAGACACATGTATTATAATGAAGAGGATGAAAATACCTAGTCAATGTTTCTCCAAACTTCATGGACGCTAATGAAGATGACTGATAAAAACTCTTTCATCAAAAGACAGAACATTCTAGATATACTTTCCCTTGCTGCTGCTTATTTTCACTTGTTATTAATTAGTAAACTCCAATCAAAGCATTTAAAAAACCACATACAGAATCTTATTCAGAAGTTATATGCCATAGTAATATCAACCAAATATCCACATATAGTTATAATTTTATAAAAGGGAATTTCTTTTGTTATCGATTTTGGAATATCTCTACCATTGGTTTCTTTTAGAAAATAAGCAAAATGTGATATGATGCATGTGATACACTTGGAATGAAATCATTTCTTGCTTATGCACATAATATTCCCCCAAACCTCAATCTATAAATATTTATAAAGAAATTCTGAGCAAGATTGAAATTTCCTCTCAAAGGGAAAAATTCTATTGCCAATTTTTTTCTTATTAGAGAATACAGGCACTTTGATCTTTCTAAAATCACAGATCATTTGATTTATTCTTTTGTAAAGTGACCTAATATCTTTATTTTATTGTTACTTTTTGGAAATTTTCAAATATTACCAATTAAAATTAAAATGAAGGGTTATAAAGTTGGAATGGACAACTACTAAATGGTATAAGAGGTAACTTAATTTTTGATTAACAATATTGTCAATAGGGTTTGCTCTAGAGGAATAGTGTCACACATGCTAAGAACCCGAAGGGCAATTCTCTATAACAATAACAATTGTTGGAGGGGATGTGGCCAAAAGGGAACCCTACTTCATTGTTGGTGGGAATGTAAACTGGTTCAGCCACTCTGGCAAGCAGTATGGAGATTCCTCAGAAGGCTAAATATAGAACTCCCCTATGACCCAGCAGCCCCACTTTTGGGTATTTATCCAAAAGAACACAAACAAAATTACAGTAATGCCCCCAGCACAACAATGTTCATCGCAGCACAATTTGTCATAGCTAGAATCTGGAACCAACCCAGATGCCCCTCAGTAGACGAATGGATCAGGAAAATGTGGTACATATACACAATGGAATTTTATGCCTCTATCAGAAAGAATGACATTGCCCCATTTGTAAGGAAATGGAAGGACTTGGAAAAAGTTATACTAAGTGAAGTGAGCCAGACCCAAAGAAACATGGACTCTATGGTCTCCCTTATTGGGAATAATTAGTACAGGTTTAGGTAAGTCATAGCAGAGCATCACAAGAGTCTATTAGCTATACCCTTATGAACACATAAGATGATGCTAAGTGAAATGAACTCCATGTTACGGAAACGATTGTTACATCACAGTTGTAACTACTTTCAAGGTCCCATCTGTATCTGTAGCTTCTATTATTGATGATGTTCTTGTATCACCTTCCAGTGGTTGTACCTACACTATCTCTGTAATCTTTTTTTTTTTCAAATTTTTATTATCAAACTGATATACAGAGAGGTTACAGTTTCATATGTTAGGCATTGCATACATTTCTTGTACTGTTTGTTACCTTGTCCCTCATACCATCCTCCCTCCTCCCCCTTTCCCCCCCCCCCACCCTGGAGGTGTTCAGTTCACTTACACCCAACAGTTTTGCAAGTATTGCTTTTGTAGTTGTTTGTCTTTTTTTTTTTACCCTGTGTCTCTCAAATTTGGTATTCCCTTTCAATTTCCTACTTCCAATACCAGTATACACAGTTTCCAATATACTCAGATAAGATTACAGAGATAGTACATCTTTGAAGATTTTCTGTAAAGCTTTTTTGGTGGAGATATATTGTTTCAGTTTTTCCTTACTGTGGAAGACTTTTATTTGACCTTTGGCTATGAATGAGAGTTTGGCTGGGTACAGAATTCTTGGTTGGTAGTTATTTTTATTTAGTGTTTGGTATACTTCATTCCAGGCTCTCCTTGCTTTCATGGTCTCTGCTGAGAAGTCTTGGGTATTTCTGATTGCTTTTCCTTCATATGTGATTGTTTTCTTCTCCCTAACAACTTTGAGTATTTTTTCCTTGCACTCTACTGAACCTGTTTTGATCACTATATGTCAGTGGGATGTCCTATTCTGGTCTGTTCGGTTTGGGGTTCTAAATGCTTCTTGTATCTGTATAGGCCTTTCCTTCTGGATATTTGGGAAGTTCTCAGCTAATATTTTGTTAAATAGGTTGCCTATCCCATTAACCTCTTTCTCCAAGTTTTCCTCAATACCTATTATCCTTAAATTGGGCTTCCTGATCGTGTCTTGAATCTCCTGTAGCGATCTGTTTTGTTGATTGGACTGGATTTGTATTGATTTTTTATCTTTCTCCATAGAATCTAAGGAATCTTCAGCTCCTGAAATTCGCTCCTCTGCTTCAGTTAGTCGGGACTGTAGGCTAGCTACTTGATTTCGAATCTCTTTTCCTTCTGACTGGTCTTTCCTGATGATTTCCATGTCATTTCTTAGGTCTTGTATGGACTTCTTTACTTCATTAACTTCATTACTTTGGTTTTGAGTGTTGTCTCTCAAATCTTTAAGCTGGGTAGCTATCTTTTCATTTGACTCTTTAAGTTCATTTATCTTTCTATTTGTGGATGCCTTGAAATTCTCCATTAATTTTTGCTTTGCCTCCTCACGGTCTAGAATAATTGACTGAAGAGATTCAAACTTTTCATTTATCATGTTTATCAGTAGACTTTGTAGAGCATTTTGGGGGTTCTCTTCTATGTCTTTGATTGACTGCTCTGCTTCCTGCTTGTTTTGAGTGGGGGATAAGACTTCATTGTTTGCCATCTTTCTTGTGTTCCTTCTGCCCATTTGGACTGGGAATGCCAATCTACAAACATCTATGAGCACCGTTTAAGACCCAAAGCAGCCCTTACCAAGCACTGTTGGGCAAATTTTACAAGTTCACAGTTATATACAGATACCCTGTATACCTGTCTATAAAATTAGATTTGGTGTTCCTAAAGAATACAATTTCAATATAGCAACCGATCCTGGGCCCTGTAGTCAGTAGTTACTTATTTACTGTTACAACCCTATAATCAATTCTTGTTTTTATATTAAGTTCTTTTAGGACTGGCTTTCTCTAGGAACCCCTTTGATTCACTCGGATTAAGCTGGGATACCCTCTATCCAATAACCAGGAGTCAATGGAACCTGGAGGTCCAGGCAGTAAGTGAGGAGTGTAAGTTAGAGGTAGTAAAGAGAATAGAGTAAAATGTATTGGGGGGGGGGGGTGATTTTGGTTTAGTTTCCGTGACGTGGAAATGTGGAGAAGAGTAGAATCAGTAGAAAGAACAAGGTTAAAATGATTGATAATGGAGAGTTAGCAGAAAACAGTTGAGGTGTTATTCATAGGAAAGTAATTTTTAGAGAAAGAGAATGCAAAGAGAGGAATAAAGTAAAGATAGTGGAAAACAGATGCACAAAACAGAGAAAAATTATTTAAAAAAGAAAAAAAAATAAAAAGGAAAAAAAAAACAGAAAAGGAACAACCCAAACAAACAGCAAAGAAAAAAATTGATAAAACAAACAGGTAAAAATGGAAAACTAAACAAACAAACAAAAAAAAAAAACCGACGACGTTTCCGAAGTGAAAAAAAATGGAGTCCTCCTTGTTTGGGTGGTCTTTCCCCAGTCTCTGGTTTCCTCGCGATAGTCTGCAGTCTATTTTGCTGCTTGGCTGTGGTTGACTTGATTTCAGTTTTCAGGGGGTCATTCTCTTCTGATCCTTCACCCCTGTTGGTGCAATCCTGGGTCTCTGTGGTTTGCACAGCTTGCTGGCAGGCCTTGGCATCCTCTGTAGATGGGGACTTGAGGAGCCTCAGGAACCGTAGCTACTCTGTCTGCTGTGGGGCTGCTGCCTTTAACCTACACTATCTCTGCAATCTTATCTGAGTATATTGGAAACCATGTATACTGGTATTAGAAGTAGGAAATTGGAAGGGAATACCAAAATTGAGAGACACAGGGTAAAAAAAGACAAACAACTACAAAAGCAATACTTGTAAAACTGTTTGGTGTAAGTGACTGAACACCTCAGTGGGGGAAAGGGAAAGGGGGAGGTGGGAGGGGGGTATGAGGGACAGGGTAACAAACAGTACAAGAAATGTATCCAATGCCTAACGTATGAAACTGTAACCTCTCTGTATATCAGTTTGATAATAAAAATTTGAAAAAAAATAAAGTAATATACATTACTCATTACACGGAAGTATTCTGTTTTTCCTTGAAATACTGCTAATGGGCAAGGCTTGATTTCCTGGCCTATGACTACACACAATAGCTTTGAAATTTTTTTGAAGTTTGATATTTAATTTTAAAGATTTAGTGGAGTTTCTCATCCTGATCCAAATACCTATGTGATTTTAATTTCAATTTGTTTCCCATTGTTCATGCAATTTCATCCCTAAATCTTGTAGCAAAATCTAAGCTTCCAGAAATATGTTGTATTGACTAGAGTAGCTTCTTATGCCCTTTGGTTCACTCAGCTGCATAAGTAATTTTGAAAAGTCAGGGAAGGGTGAAATATAATTCAGAAGTAATTCCATAAAAATGGTAGAGAAACAAGAACTTTCTGGGAATTAAAGAATAAATTTTAGCCACTGAAAAAGTACCTTCATGTGAAACCTTTTATTGCTCTTCAAATACCAGGTAAAGCTGGTCTGAACAAAAAGCAATTACTATGTGGCAATTTTAGTTCTTAAGGTTCTTCTCTCTAACTTTAATCATTTACATTTATGTATGGCAAAGAAAACAAGTACAGTGTAAGTTACATGAACTACATAATCTTGAAGTAGCACCTTAGCTGGAATCTTCTATTAGTTTCAAATATGTGGGCTGGCTTGGCAGTAAGTCGCTTTGATGTAATCATGCAAGAAAACCGAAACTATATAGATTAAAAAAAAAACAAAAAAACACAACCAATTGCTTTCTAAACAAATGTAATTTTGTTCCCGTTTTGAAAAGTAACAATATCGAAAGGAAAAATCTTTTTGTAGCTATCTCAAAAAATGATTATTTTATACAATAGTATTTTAGACATTTTAAGTTGTGATATATAAAAATAATGTAACAGCAACAAATACTTAGCGTTCACCAAATATCAAGATTGTCCTAATGGTTTCACATGAATTAAGTCATGTATTTAACCTTAGCATCAAAGGGTACATACAGCATAGTAGCAAACCTAGCTAGGAACTGAGGCAGAATGAGTCAGTATTATTTCAAAATAGCAAAGTTAAGAACAGTGCTGCCACTGATCATTCAGCAGATCCTTTCTCCGGGGCCTACACAGCAGTTTGGCACTCTGGTTTGAAGAAGGCCAAGTATCTGTCCCTCAAGAAGCTGACTGTCTGCTAGAAAAAGTAGATCCCAAACTACGTACAAGAGTTCAACTGCTCCCTTCTACTACTACACTGTATATTCAATTTGTGATGTAAGTGCTATGGTCATCTATAACAGTATGCAGCATTTGAATAAAACAGTAGATTCCTTTGTTCATAAATATAGAAAATGCTCTTCATTTGCATAAAGAGCTTTAAGAAAATCAATACACAGAATACAATTAAATGCCAAACAATGGACCTTTGCCTCTGATTACTTACTGCTATTCGTAACCCCTGAAGCAGGAGAGGGGAGAGCTATAGACAATGTTGTTAGAATAATTCTTCCTGGATGGGACCATCCTAGGGATGCAGAAAAGTTTTCATTTCTTTGTTTGATTTGTTCAGTGTCAACTTTAACCCTTGTCCTTTTGTTATATTAAAAACTAAAAATGGGGGCTGGGGATATGGCCTAGTGGCAAGAGTGCCTGCCTCGGATACACGAGGCCCTGGGTTCGATTCCCCAGCACCACATATACAGAAAACGGCCAGAAGCGGCGCTGTGGCTCAAGTGGCAGAGTGCTAGCCTTGAGCGGGTAGAAGCCAGGGACAGTGCTCAGGCCCTGAGTCCAAGGCCCAGGACTGGCCAAAAAAAAAAAAAAAAAAAAAAAAACTAAAAATGTCTGTGTATAGTCACCAATCTATCGGAATAAAGAACCACAGCCTCTATTCTATATGAGTGACACCCTCTTCCCTGTAATGTTACCTCTGTCACAATTTTTGTCTGTGCAGCTCTAACAGGGACTCTGGTTGTATGGTTATAATCTAAATAAAATACACAAAACTCACTACCTTCATACTGAAAAAACACTGTACAAGGAAAAGCAATAATTGGATGACATGGTTATTAATCAGCAATACATTACACTTGATAATGAAAACAATAAGATAATCTAAAAACAAAAAGATAGAAAAGAATAATTCACTCCAACTCTGGTCATAATATTTTTGTTCTAACACACTCAGTCATTTACTAAGATTTGAAAAGCTGTTTTAGAAAAATATTATGTTTAAGACAATAGGAGTTATTTTCCATCTATTCAAAGTTCAACCTATCAATGTATTTTATATGTTAATTCTTGTTTGTTTTATATGTAATTTATGTAGTTGGAGATTAATGTGCCCTGATAATTTAATTGTCAACAAACTATTAGGAATCACCATATGGTTTGGCAAAAAGGACATAAATCTGTTTGGCAATAGATACTTTTCCTTAGCTCTGTTCTGAGTGAACTAAGAGAAGGCTGTGGTATTCTCAGCAATCATACTTGGATTTCCTTGGATATCTCACATAAGATCCACTTTTCCTTCAAATCTGACAACTTAGTAATTCACATAATGGTACAGATTTAGGCCAAATCTAAAATACATAGTTAAAGCCATCCATTTCTTTGCAACAAGGAAGGCACACAACTCAGGGTTTCATAGATTTATATTTGTTTCTGTGAAGATTAACATTAATACGTTCAATTAGTAAAAGAAATAATGAAAACACATTCTATACGTTCAGTATGCCACAGATAAACTCCAAGCACAGGTAACACCATGGTAACAAGGAAACACAATCAGACTTCCACAGTATAATAGATGTATTATTAATTTACAGAATGCAGTAAACACAGACAGAAATATTTTCACAATTTAGTCATCAACCAGCTCATAAAAGATAAGAAAATAAGTATTTTGAAAAAGCAGGTAAAAAAATGAGTTCTTCTCCTGGACAATGACTAACAGTCACTCTCGGAGTTGAGAAAATGAAATGCTTTTAAAAGTAAATGACTGATCTAGGTTGAATGATTGAAGAAATAAAATGATTATAAAACACAGAGTAAATTCATACAGAAGAGCTACAGTGTTGAAATTACCATAAATTATTCATTTATCTTGTCAAACAGTACCAGATTAAAAACCTCAGTTTGATGTACACACACACGCACACGCACAGTTTCAGATTGGAACAGAAAGAAAAAGATGCTCAAGTTCAGATCACTACCCTAAAAAAATAGTGTATGTATAAGCATTCTCTGGCTCAGTGAGTATTTAAATATGAATTATATTTAGGTGCCAAAGAGCATGATATTAAATCAGATATTATTCATGGCCTTAAGAATGAATAACTAATAGAAGAGTCTGCTAAATACTATCTATGAACATAAGGAATAGGAACAGTAATATTTTCCCAATTGTGCAGAGAAATTATTTATACATCAAGACAAAATTAAGGTTTTATTTAAAATTGTCAAACGTTAATAAAATAATTCAAAAATCCAAAACTATCTCAGTTGCCAGGGGCAAATTAATGGACAGAATGGCTATAAAAATATTCCTCCATTTGCAAATTGCTTCAAGTTCTTTAAATTTCTGAAATATCTGTCTTCCATAGGAGGTGTGACACTTGCACAAAAGCTTTATTAAGTGATGCAAGCCACTGATGTGACTGCTGGGTCAAGAATGCCTGAGAGGATGTTTTTTCTTTTGGTCAGGTGAACAATGGAGCAGATTAATGTGAAAATGTCTCAGTCATTTGACAGGAAGATCATCAGCTGCATGGGAGAAGAAAGCAAGCAAGGACTGAGGACTGAGGACAAGGTGAAGGGTCAAACTCGCCCACCCCAGTCACCTGGGTATGAGGATTTTCAGTTCTTCCGTTTTACTCTAAGAGTTACTAAGAGAAGTCCAGGCTTCCCCTAATCAACACAAAGAGACCAAGATCACAACTTTCTTCAAACTCACATAGTCCATTTCTTTTTAAATTTTCTCCAAGCAGTAAAGTATACAATGTTCTTGAAAGAATTGCTCATATACAGCCCAAGCCTCTGTCTCTATATCAAACAGTGAAGGAAAATCTATTTAGGAAAGAAAACTGAAATGGCTTTTGTCTAGATAGAAAGCATTTCTCCCTAGGTCCCTTGCACTTGGACTGTTGTGATTTTCAAACACTTTTCTGTCTCTCTATGATCCACACATTCAAAACCACATTTTTTAAATGTGCACTATGTCTTATACCAGACTGTAAACTCTTCTTCAAGGGCCTAATAGGAAATTATGCATGTAGTTATAGAGTCACTTAAATATACAGTGTTTAGGTGTCCCATTTTTGCTTGTTTATGTAAGAAACGTACAAGGTACTTATGCGGTCATTAAATGTGGAGAATTTCATATATAAAATTATAAAAAGAGCCATGAATGAATAAAAACCAGTATTAGTAACATACTGTCTTACTGTCACAATGATTGGGGGAGGTGTTATGATTCACATCTTTCAGATAAGGAAATGGGCTCACACTGGTATGCATTACTTGGTTGTGAAGCAGGAACCAACAAGATGACAGATGACAGAAAGTACTGTCTCTAGTTCTTCAACCATGCTCTCTCACTCACATGAAGAGGTGTAATTATTCCTACTCACAGATGAAAGAGGATAGGCTGGGACATTTTTCATAGAACATTAATTCTAATTAATACTGGCAATAAAATAATAAACATTAAGCTTCAGTGACCCAACACTGCCTTTGGTTATTAAATCCTTGATCTCATTCATTCACCCACATTTCTCTGTATTTTATTTTACAGAAGAGGAAACTGAGAAATAGAAAAGTTAATAACTTGCCTGAGATTGGAGTATTACTCTAAACCAGAACTGGTACTTTACTCTAGTTCTTCCTAAAGTCAGAATTCAAGTTGTTTTGAGACTCTAGTCTCAATTTTGTTTCAATCTGAAATTCTTTTCCTTGATGATTTTTCAGGGTTCTTGCAGAATAACAACTTAACTAAAAACTAAAACCACAATATAGTGGCACAGGTGAAGAAAAGTATATGTAGTTTTTAGACTCTTAGTAATATATAAAAAAATCATCCCAGCTCAATGAAAAGTTGGAGAGTAGCCACATTGGTGATGTCGACATATCTCTATGTATATAAATTCTCACGTAAATAAATGCTAAGGGAATGTCTTAGGTTAGCATGGAACCCTGAGCAAAGCGTCCTGTGAGGTATAGTGTGACACATGTTTGAAGTAACCCTAAAAATCCTTCATTTGGCCCTTGCACAAAACATTTTCCTACCACAGAGACAGATGCCTGCAGAAACTATGCTGGTATCATTACACATTGCTATCTCTATGGTAAGTAGTTACCTGCTAAACCCCAACTTTAGTTCAGTGGACAGTCTTTAGGTTTGTGCTTGAAGGAATTTTAGGTCACATCTGCCTCAAAGGTCTAAATAAGGCCACATTTCCAGTTTGTTACTGGCATTCTGGTTCACTTCATAGTGATCATAGGCCTGTGAACTTGGTTGTACAAACATCAAGGGGCAGTAATATCTATTATTAATCAACTAGTAAAGTCCATTTCTGAACTAGCTAGGTTGAAGAGAAAACTTCAGACTATGATATATTTACAAAGTAAGTATTTTGTGATCTCTTAGAAACAAAGAGTTAATATATCCTATTAAGAAAAACATTCTAACACACAATTCTAGCCTTAATAACACATCAGGTTGTCTTACCTCTAAATTTGATAAAGTTATCCAGTTATTCAGTTTTAAGATGTTTAATTCCACTTTGTCCCCTCTCATCATGCAGCATAGACTATTCTTCTGTCTATAATTTAAGCTTAAGAAAACTGCCATCTATATTCAGCCATACTCTGTTTGTGACAGTGCATTTTCATGCCCTCACGCCATCATATCTAATGTCACAATTGCTCATTTTACCTTTCGCACATTTGCCAGCCGATTCATCATCAATGACTCTTCTCTATCATCGTCATCATCCAGGTCCAGCATTGGCATCCCGAAGGGATCAATGATGCTGCAGCACCTGGAGCCTTCATCTCGAGGATCAAAGGGGTCCACAATGATAGGCTCAGTTCCTTTGATTTCACAACGACAGAAAGGGCAGCCCTGGCCATCAGACTCCTAAACAGAAAATACAGATAGATCCTGGTTTGTACCAAACAGAGCAGTAACAATGTCCACCTTGTATACATAGGCATGGAACCCTGGAAGATGGATAGGAAGCAGCAGATGTTATGTCCTGAAGACCCAGGAGAGGTACAATAGGAAGCTCAAAAATATAAACAAACTCATGAATGCAGTCAGGAAGGGAGACTTTGTGCATGGCAGTTTGAGGACAGTCAGGATAAAACATTACTATAACTACCTCAATAAATAGGCACATGTCTTTAGTCTGAGTTATAGTGGGAGGCATTAGGTGCAAAGAACATGATATGAGGCCAATCTCAAACCAAAAAACAAAAAAAACACAAAACAAAAGGGAAGTGAAGAAACAATCTCATACTTCACTCTTCTGAATTGGACCCTCCAATTTGATAAATGGGAAATTTGTGAACTCTCTGCCTTAGATCATGCTTGGGTAAAAGGTAAAATTATTATTTGTACTGTTTTCCCATTAAACAATTATGACTTAATTTTTTTTAATGTGTGACAGGTAGTAGTTTCAGTTAATTTCTCTTGGATTAATCAAATTAAATATATCCATTGCTGTGTAAATTGTCAAAAAGAAAGTAATACTTTTTGGATTACTTAATGAAGAGCAATGACAACATTCTCATATTCCCATGCTTTTATATAACATGAGGAAAAACTTGGTGAGGCACAGCTGTTCAACTAAGGCACAATGAAGTATACAGACCTGCTTTGATGTTACCGGGACACATGTTTAGGTCTGGTGGGTTCAAAGCATGTTCACAGCATCTCCTCATTATATGTAAAAAGGGACCTTAATTATGTACTATATGGAATTTTCTAACAAATTTACATTCTATGAGGCAGTTAAAAAATCTAGTTCTTTGTACATGTGTAAGCTATGGGAAAACATATTCTTTGTTTTTGCAAGTTAAACAATGGAAAGCAGTTTCCTGAACCTTAAATGGACATATATCAAATGTGCACTTAAATACATTTATAATTACATTGGAAAATGTAAAACATATACAGTACTGAAAAATGTTCAATGAATGTCTACATACTCACCACTGAGAATATTCAATAATCAATCTATGCCTAGTATAGTTTCTTCTATGCCCTTATTACTCCCTCCACTTTATTTTGAAGCAAGTCTTACATTTTACATAAATTCATCCATAAATATTTTAGCATGTGTAGTTAACATGCCGGACTTTTTAAAATTTCACTACCCTACAACTATGATAACTTCAAGTTATTCAATTTCAACCAGGATATCTGAATATTGTTTAGTGTAATGCTTATACTCTACTATCTACTTCTTAAGCATCACAGGTTTCTCTTAGAATTTCCAATGTCAATCACACGTTATTTGGTTAAGGAAAACCTCTAATTTCTTCAAACTGTGTCCTCATAAGAGTAATTGGAAAACTTTAGTTTTAAAGAAGAAAGAGGAAAAAGGTACTAACAGTGACTTGACAATCTAAGAAAAAGACTGGTTTGTCTAAAACTGAATTACTATTACCAAAGGTTAATGTTATATAAACTTCTGACATGTGTTGCATCAGCTATTAGGAGAATAAGTATCACAAAACATATTTTCTACAAAAGTATGCCTGTTTTGGGGAGTTTACACTACTCACAGGTCAACCAAACAAGTGCAATGAATACTTCTTTTAACTTACAAATAGATCACACTGCCTGTCTTCTTAGTGGTAGTTAGTCTTACATGACTTTACCCATCACTCTTTTTTTATAAATTGACTACAATCATATGCAAAGTAGAGATCCCACAAATTCTCAAATGCTACTTTGGTTACACTGCCATAGTTTCTGTAAAAGGGCTGATTGAACACATATGAGAAATATCTATGATAGACATAAAACTCATCAGGCCTGTGCCTCAATAATCAAAATAATGTTTCTATCAATGTATATTTCATTCAAGACTAAAGAGTAGATATTAATTAGGAAAGACCAATGAATAGATCCTTCGTTTGGTCTCCAACATATTTATATCTTGTGAATATTAAGAGGAACTACTTAAGACTTCATCTATTTTAGATGACTCACTAGCTTTCACTTCCTCAAATAAGAGTTACTTCCAAATTAAAGAACCATAAAGTGATCAGAAAATACTGTGCACATCTGGAAACTTACCTATGAGATATACTCATGATAACATAATCCAAACTCACATTGTGAGTTAATAACACTACATGAAAATGCAACTTTAGGTCATCTAAAAATAGATTAGCAATGACAGAAAGTAGGAAGAAATAAAGCTTCAAAAGACAAGTTCTCCAACTCCCAAAACAATATTAGAAGAAAATCTAATTAAATACACCAATACCAACTCATTATCACCACCATCATATATCAGATAGATAAATTTGACATTATATACATGTAACTATCACAGTGTATCCAACATTTTATAGATAATTGATGGTAATGAAAATTAACATAAGTAAACAGTGCTATTCAATTTCTTAAAGTTATATATAGTATAATAGATTTGCCCAAAACATTATTATAAAGAGGCAAACAGTATCTTCTTACATATACAGTATACATGTGGGGCCAGAGGGCACATATATGGCTTCATCCACCTGATTTGAATACATATTATAATTTTCTTATGGTATATGAGTATGTGTGTATTTTTCCTCAGCAGTCACTTCTCTATTACCTTTCTGTATTTCATTTGCTTGTCTGAAGTTAATATAAATCTCTATACTAGCACAGTGATTATATCTCTAAGAGTCATATAAACAGGTAGACTAAGTCTACACTAGGCATTTTCAGAACATAGCACTGCCCATAGGTATTCAATAGCTTCTTGTTGGGAGTATGAATGAATGAAAGTAGTTAATAGCAGTTGAAGGCTAAATGTATCATAAGAAAAACATTGCATTTTGATGCTATTCCATAATAGATATGAGAGGAAAACTTCTGTGAGTCTAGACTCATTTCCATCTTTGACTTAGGAGATCTTTTTAAACATGTACTGTGAATTTAAAAGAAAAAGTACATTAACATTCTTAATGACTACACTGGAATTAGACTTCTTCCTCCACCAATCACACTATGTGATACTAGACCATTCATTGCATCTTAATTGCAAGGCATAAGGATATAATGCCAAATTTAAGAACTATTACATCAGATATAATGATTAAAGATAAAGGGAAATAAGCCAGGCTATGAAGTTCATGCCTACAATTCCAGGTACTGGGAAGGTTTACTGGCAAGAGAAAGAAGAGTTTGAGGATAGCCTAGATAAAATTATTAACACTTCATCTCAATAGGACAGAAGGCTAGGGTGTATACATATACATATATATATATACTAAGTGGTAAAGTATGTGCCTAGAATATAAATTTAGTCTTTATTACCACAAATAAGAAAATAATATTTGTCTTTATAGGTATGCTTTGCAATGGGGACTCCATCGGTTTTAGTCATAAGACTCAGAGTCAATCATTTTCTCAGATTTGTCTTCCTTCCATTAGATTTTGGAAAATTTTTGTTTCCCTATCATTCCCCAAATGAAGGGGAAGTCCTACAATTTTGTCATGTTTAGATAAAAATACAACCTGGGGCTGGGGATATGGCCTAGTGGCAAGAGTGCTTGCCTTGTATACACAAGGCCCTGGGTTCAATTCCCCAGCACCACATATACAGAAAATGGCCAGAAGTGGCGCTGTGGCTCAAGTGGCAGAGTGCTAGCTTTGAGCAAAAAGAAGCCAGGGACAGTGCTCAGGTCCTGAGTCCAAGCCCCAGGACTGGCCAAAAAAAAAAAAAAAAAAAAACATAAAAATACAACCTGTATTTCAAATCAGAAATGTTAATTTCCAGCATTCTTAAAGGAAAATAGAATGTGGAAAGATGGTTGCTTTTGAGGAAAGATACCATAAACATTATTTTCTTAAATGTGATGACCTGAGCTTACTTCTTACGTCTTTTAGCTAACTTCCCAATATATTTTCTTAACAGTACTGTTAAAAAGACGCCATCCATAAATCTCTCTAATAATATATGATTTTAAAATCAGAGCTCATGGATTTTCTTCTACTAACTTTTTTGAGAAGTAGACCTTAGGAACTTTAAAATATAATTTCTGCACTTATGCAATTCTAAGAAAGATACTGATTACATTTTCCTTTTGATTATTATTATCTTCAAGTAGTCATATAAAACAGCTTATGAATACAACTTTTAACTTTTTTTTCTCTTCTCTTTTTTTTTGGTACTCTAGATCAAGCCCAAGACATTTTACTTACTAAGCCAGGGCTTTGCCACCAAGCTATATCCCAGCCCCCGAATATAATTTTTAATTGATGATACTATATTATCTTAGTACAGAGAGAAAAGTCCTACAGTCTCTTGATTCCTCCCATTGGACAAAAATGTGTTTGATTCTTCTCATCTTTATTAGATAAGACTCAAGTGAGGTAATCTTAAAACTAATAAAAAATGAAGCTGAAATGTTAAACCTTTAGGTTTTCTAAAAAAATGTATTTGGGAAAAAATATCAAGAAAGAATAATAATCAGAAGAAAAAATCAATTTCATATTTTAATTGAATCAATGTCTCTAGAAGTAATTAAAAACATGGCTCCATAACACATTTTTATTTTGCATAGGTGTTCTGAAGGACTCAGTTTGGAATCTTTGCCATTCGGAAGCTCAGGTCATTTTCCAGATTCAAGCAAACATTGAAGACTACACAACTAGGCAAGGAAGCTGTGGGGAAGATCAAAGCAATGACGATAAACATTTTGTTAATATCATATCACTATGTGGAAGTGAAAGCACCCTCACCAAGCTTTATTAACCAAGGGTAAAAGAAAAAGAAATGTTTCTCACCCATGGTTAGGCTGCTTCAGACAATGCCCCTAGAAATGTCATCATTTGAGGTGCTTAAGTATTCTGGGCAAACTCTCCATGTTTATTTATTAAATAACACAGATGTTTCAGGTGAAAAAATCATCTGACACCTTTTGGGGGAGGAACATAACTAATGGACCATTAAGACAGCAATTAAAGAGTAACCACTTGCAGCCTGTAATAACTGACTGACAACATTGCTGTCTTGCATTTCTTAGGTTTTCTGTTAATTACATGAAATTTAGTCTCTAGAGAATTTCAATAAGCCAGAGTAGGGTACAAAATGGGAGGAAATGTTGGTAAAAAAAAAAAAGACTTGCTAAAAATGCACATGGGTTGAAGGCATTATGTTTTCAGTCAAGGTTTAATATTTCCAGTTGAATTGTGACTGATTTATCACAGGATCTTGGCAGCCTTTGAAATCTTTTTCACCTCAGAAAGCCTAATCAAGAGTGGAAAGTAACAACAACAAAAAAAGTCATGCATCTCTAATTAAATGTGAAGGATAACAGTGTATCCATTGCAAGTAACTGCCAATATCTTCTTCTTCTATAAAATTTTCAGATATAATTTTAACTTCTTGAGGGTTGTGTGTCTGACTTTTCTTCTTTGCTCTGAGATGAACACAGACCCTAGGATACAACAGGTGGGCAATGAATATTAAATGAATAAATAGACATAGATCTTCAGAGATGATGATTCAAACAATCCAAGTCTGCTTCTACCAAATTAGTTAAGCAAAATAAGAATTTCCCCATGCATAATTTTGTTTAAAATTTTTCATTTTTCCCTTATAGGGAAAACAACCATATAAATAACCAACCCCTGACTTTAGAAAGCATACATTATAATACATACCTACTTCACATCATTTTTAAATACAGGAGAAGCCAAAAAAGAGAGACAATACATTACTACCCAATCCACAGTCCATCACCCCAAAACTCCCCCCTACACTAACTGAGTTTAGATACAAGGTTTGACAATATATTGTAGGTAAGCACTATGCATGTGGCTTAAATACAAAAAGTTCAGCACCAAAGTTCAACTACAGATACGAGATTGATCAACACAAGTTCTTTTCATCTGTTTTAACTGAGTTCACTTTTCATAAGACTTTTTATTCTTGTCAATAGGTCAGTCTGTTAAGAGGTTAAAATGATGACATAATTGCTTCTCAAGCATTACCATGAAAACTGTCAAAAACAGACCTGTTAGTTGACAGGCAGCACAAGTATTATTATAAAATCTGTATGTAAATGTAAAAATATCAGGTCAGCCAAAAGTGGGAAAGTTCAAATTTGAAGCTTCTTCCACCAGTAAGATCCCACTTTATATATGGGGACTAGAATTTCCAAGACTTGTCCTCCATATTGTTTACGTAGAGAGACTTGCATAAAGGACCACTGTGAGTGCTTTGTGGCATCCAGAAGAATACAAAGAAACTCAGTATCATGGTCCCTTTGTCAGTGCTAAAAATAATAGTAAATAATTGGTTTCAAATGTAAGGGGAAAACCCAAAAAAGTGAAACATATAGGGAAACACACAATAGCTAGCTACTTCATAGGACAAATAGATCCGTGGCTTAGATATTTGAAGACTCATTTTCTGGTCTGATGCGTGGTTTAAAAGTCTATCATTATGACTTTCAGAAAAGAACTAGACAGGACAAAGTAATTGTAAGGCTTTCCAAGAACTATCTACTATATTGTCTTTTTATTTAATTAATCCTAGACTTCTTCTTCTCCTGTTACCTAGCTCTCAATCTGTAACTATTTATTTGAATTAATACTAGACAGAGGGATTTGAAAATATATAAAATAATCCACATTTGTAAGGAGAAACATATGTAAACATTTACAGCATCACCAGGAAAATCAGTGACACTCTTATGTCCAATAACCACCAGGAACCTGGAAGTGGCACTGTGGCTCAAAGTGTACAGCACTAGTCTTGAGCAAAGGAACAATGCCCAGGCCTGAAGTTCAAGACTCATGACTGATCCCACCCCCCACAAAAAGAGATTAGTGTAACACTATCAATATTATATAACTAGAATTTTAATGTGATTATTATTTCAACCTTCTGAACACTTCTAAGTTTGTCAAGTATAACTTCACTTATTAATGTATTACTTTATTATTACACATACAGCTTCTGCTAATATTTAACTTAAACACAGCTTCCAGTTCTTGACAATTATGCATTTCCTCAACTTCTAAAAGTAAAATTGAGAAGTATTTTAGTGTAATTAATAGAAATAGTAAATATTAATAAGTTAGAAGTACTATTGGCCAGAATCAAATCTAAGGTAAGTAAATTATATGGAAAGATATCATGGTATGGATCGATCAAGTAACCAGTAAGCAACCGATAAGAGGGATTGTACCATTAGTAGAATGTGCAGTAATGTGTAGGAAA
The DNA here is from genome assembly GCF_023159225.1 of Perognathus longimembris pacificus. Classification (NCBI taxonomy): domain Eukaryota; kingdom Metazoa; phylum Chordata; class Mammalia; order Rodentia; family Heteromyidae; genus Perognathus; species Perognathus longimembris. The sequence continues at coordinate 35,504,470 of NC_063165.1, forward strand.
GCTGTAGAATACAGAGGGCCAAGTAGTAACAGTGATAAAAAGTATGATATAGCCCTATTCCATCTGTCCAAATAGATTTTTACAAATTGTCTGTCTACAAAGCTAATAAATAACATAGATAATACTGCTTCTGAAATCAGAGGGGAGAGAATGGAAGAGAGAGACAGACAGATTGACTGACTTTCTTTTAGAAAAAATATAGAATGAACAAATAAAATTTTCATTGTTTTATATTCATCCATACGCTATTACTCACCCTGAGCTACAGGATGAACAAATATTTTATGCAATTCTTTAAACAATAACTTTTAATAAACAAAGGCTCTTCCAAACTAACCAAGCCTTCTGACTCAAACTCATTGACCTAAGTATAGTATCAGGTAAAAAGATTTGAATTCCAATGACAGAGAACATGGATGCATTTACTCCCGAACCAAACCACTATGCAAACCAGCTAAAGGGTATAAGACCTGCCCAGAGGCAGGCAGCAACAGAAACTTGTTCCACCCTCAAATTCTGCTTTTCTTTAGAAAGACATGTGAAAGTTTGTGTTCCTTTGTAACTGTGAGAACCATACTACCAAAGCAAATGCTAGTGTCAGTCCACAGGATAATGAATACAATTTGGCCTCTTTATCAGTTAAATACTTAATGAAATACTGAAGGGGTTTCAGCCAAACAGATCCAAGTAGTCACAACCACTGTGTATAATATTTCTACCATTAGTATAAACAGCAACCAGGTGCTATATGCTGGAACGATTTTTGTTGAAGCCATAAAGAGGCCCTTTGTGCAAACACCAACCTTGCCATACATGCAGAATCTGTCAATATAATGAAGGAAAAGCAAGAAATATGGGCCAGAACATCAAGAAAATCTAAGGCAAAATGTAACCCCAAAGCATACTGACGTGGAAATGTGCATGTATGTGAAGTTGTTTAGCTGGTTCAGAAGGGACTCTGAAAAGTCTGAACCAATTACAGTCCAGCTTTAGTTCTCCATCTTCTTAATTTAAAAAAAAAAATCTTTCCAAAGAAAAACCTTTTAAAAGCCTATGTAAATGTGATTACTGTACTTATTACCAAGTATTTTATTTATGCTTATCAAGTATATTTATTACCTAGTAATGAGCTCAAAAAATACTGATGCCCCGCTGAGACACTCTTGCCTCTTTCCATGAAGCTTCTTGCTCATCTTTCCTCATGTGAGATGTTCAGATTGGAGAAGGAACATCAAGGATTAAGAGGGTTCAGGAAGAGGGGAAGGATGTCAGATTGATAGTTTAGATTGATATATATATGTGTGTGTATGTAGATATGTATACGCTTATACATATATACACATACATACACAGATGTATACATATTTCTTTGCATACATGTATATATGTATATTTTATATATTGAAGGCTTAATAATTATTTGCTCTCTAAACATCAACTTAGAAGTAGGTTCCCTATGACTGTGTTAAACAGTAGTGGTAAAATGATTTGATGAACATGTTCTGTGCATCTTCTAAATAGCCAAAACTAGAATTCTGACCTTCTCCAACTGTAATTACATATAAAGAAATACTGACAAATCTTTGGGCAAACCAGTTATTACAGATCTCATTATGAAACATCAATTTTATTTGTATTAAAAGAATGTCTGCCTCCACCCAAGAAAATAGCTTGTCTTGCACTGAGCTTTGTAAATGGGAACTACTAATATCTAACTTGGAGGAAATTATTTGTTAAACATTTTTAATCTGATTTTTTTCTATTTTAGCCCTACAAAGACATCTGAGAAACAAGGGCCTCACTTCTGAAGAAGAAGAAATATTTGGTTAAAAAACAACAGTGTAACATTTGTCTCTGAATTTAATGTTGTTTATTTTGTTTAACTCGTTTCAGATTCTGCCTGACTATAAGCAGAATATGACCTGCATTATGCCATATGCATTATGGGGAAGTGGTAATATCTATATGTATAATCCTGAAATTTTTCATACTCCTCAAATAGAAAACATAGAGCTAAAATAAAATTAATGAAAGGGAAGCAAAATTTCAAATTATATATGATTAAGCATAAGCTTTATATAAACAAACATTTCAAATAAAGTGTTTAGCAGTATTATTCCCTTAATCATTAAGATGAAGCAAACCAAAAAAAAAGGAAGTTTGAATGTGCACATAAACCGGACATGCTGCTGTTGAAACCCAAGCTGTACCTGCCATGCTGTTAGACAAGAAGTGCACATCAAATGCCCGCAGGGCTCGATCTTGACATCTTTGTCATTCTCTGCACAGATCTTACACAGCTGAAATGTAGAGCCCATTTCACAATATAGTTCATATTGTTCCTGAAACAAAGAGGAGAGTATTGGCCAATGCTAATGTATTTCCTGTATGAAGTTAATATTACATCTCCCACTTGATCTCATTGGAATTATATTGCAATTTAAGACATGTTATAATAGATAATCATGATCTAGTTTGCAAAACCAATTTTTGAAACTTCTAGGCTCTTCCCAGCGATTTTATAGGATTTTAAGTACGATCATTTAATGTTCCATACAATTCCTATAAGAACTTGCTTCAGTGGTTCACTCAAAAAACAAAAACTCTGAATTTAAAATGCCACTAGAAATCACTTACATCTCTCTCTGTAAATGCCATGTTCTCATCTAAGTTCACTGTCAAAAAAAAATTTAATTCTGTCTGAAAACTAAAATTTGTTTCTTAGCTATCTTTAGAAATCTAAGATTGTAAAACTTTTGCTCTTCTGGCCTCTACACAATTGCCACAATTACTACTTCACATAATCTCCAAAGCATATAATTTCTTAAGGAAAAAACACATACATGTCACAGTGAGTTTAAATATGAACTTCAAATTCTCATTCAGTCTCTTACTCTAGAATGCAGTCTTTTCCCTTAACATTGTCAAGAAAACTAATCATACCAGCAACTAAACAAACGGTATATTAAACTACTTCTACTCATTTAATTCACTGTTTTTAAGATTCTTACAGGATAATAATTGAAATACTTTAGTTTTCTTTATGAGACTTTTTCTTCACATCTATCTATCCATGATGGATTTAGTTACCTCTAAATCAAAGCCAATCCTTTATGTAAAAACATTAAACTCAGATTTTTTACACTTACTTTTATTGTCAAGGTGATATACCGAGGGGTTACAGTTACATACGTATGGTAGTGAGTACCATTCTTATGAAACTTGTTACCTCCTCCTTCATTTTTCTCCCACCTTTCCTCTTCCCCAACCCCCTCATTAGTAATAATTAGTATATGTCTAGCAGATTTTTTTTTTACAAATATATAAAGTAATTTTTTTCAGCCTTGGAAGTAGTTACAGCTTGTATGAAATATTTGTAGATGATTTTACAGTCTGACTGATTTCAAAGGTAATATTAACAATTATAACTTTTCCAGAAAGTATCCTTACCTGTGTAACTTTAATATGATCATGGGGTGTGGGCTCACATAATCCAGTCAAATCAGGATTATAACTTCGTCCATCAGGATACAGATAACTGGATTTAAACATAAACTTAATTACTTTAAACATACATGTTTTAATAGCAGTTAGGTTTATTTACAGATTCTTCTGTATTTAAACCAATATTTTTACATGTTATAAATTAACATCTGCTTTCAACATTATCACGTAACAAATACATAATATGGACTCAAACCATTAAGTAAGCACTTTCACTATAGATACCTTAACTGTATAGTCCTTACAAATACTAATATTTTAACATTCTGGTTAATTAGTTTCTATTCCAAAATTGCTGCAATGCATTTTATTTTTAATTGATCAGTAGTATTGCTGTTATTAATAAGTTGTACAAAGGGTATACTATTCCATGAGTCAGGTTATGAGTACAATGCTTCTTGGTCAATGTCCCCCTTACTTTGTTCTCACCTTACCTAACTATATACTTCTATTTCAAATTATAATATCCTACTAGACTTGTCTATTCAAATTATTAGATGCTATTTCTAATTATATTTTTTCTAGTTCTCCAAATCTCGCTTCACCCAAATATTCCACTTGCCATAATATATACACACATAGATACCCATATATATAACATATATACATACATATACATGTTCATATACATATATTTTTACAAATCAGATATTTTCAAATTTAATACTTCACTTATTTCAATGAAATTAAAAACATAATCTGTAGATATAAGATTGTATTATCAGAGGACAGAAGTCTGAATTTGAAAAGTGGTGCTCTGAAAACAAGGAAAGGATATAAAGAATGGCATATGATTAAAATTACTAAGAATATATATTTATTCCATATATTTACTGTGAGGTGCCAAACAGATTATCTATGCATTTCTTTCAAATTACTGATCTTTAGAAACAGAAGATAAATGTGTGATTTCAAAATTTTAACCAAGAACAGTATGTGATAAACTGAACTCAGCTATTAATATATGCTTCTGAATATGGTTTCTTTTTTTGAATAACTATTTATTGTCAAAGTGATGTACAGAGTGGCTACAGTTTCATTCATAAGGCAATAGCTACATTTCTTGTACAATTTGTTAACCCTCTCTCATTTCCCCCCTCCCCCTTTACCAAATTCCCCTCTCCCCCCATGAGTTGTTCAGTTGGTTTACACCAAACGGTTTTGTAAGTATTGCTTTTGGAGTCCTTTGTCTTTTTATCCTTTGTCTCTCAATTTTGATATTCCCTTTCCCTTCCCTAGTTCTAATACAAGTATATACAGTATCCAGGGTGCTCAGATGACATACAGTGATAGCACGGGGACAACCACAGGAAGAGGATACAAGAGGAAAAACAAAAATTTATGGTTTCATATGACATGTTGAAAATAATTACAATAGTGAAGTGATATAACAGTCGTTTCCATAACATGGAGTTCATTTCACTTAGAATCATCTTATGTGTTCATAAGAGCATAGCTATTAGGCTCTTGTGATCTTCAGCTGTGACTAGCCTAAACCTATACTAATTAATTATTCCCTATGAGGGAAACCATAGAGTCCATGTTTTTTGGGGTCTGGCTCACTTCACTTCATATAATTTTTTCCAAGCCCTTCCATTTCCTTATGAATGGGGCAATGTCATTCTTTCTGATAGAGGTATAAAATTCCATTGTGTATATGTATCACATTTTCTTGATCCACTCGTCTACTGAGAGGCATCTGTGTTAGTTCCATATTTTAGCAATGACAAATTGTGCTGCGATGAACATTGTTGTGCTGGTGGCTTTAGTGTTCCTTAATAAAGGCCCACAACTGCAACAAATCAAAGGTTGGACAAATGGGACTGCATCAAACTGCAGAACTTCCTCAGGGCAAAGGACATAGCTTGCAAGATAAACAGAAAACCCACAGATTGGGAGAAGATCTTTACCAGCCATACAAAAGACAAAGGCTTCATATTTAAAATACATGCAGAACTAAAAAAATTAAATTCCTCCAAAAAAAATCTTCATAGAACCAACAGGCCCCTCAACAAGTGTGCAAAAGACTTAAAAAGAGACCTCTCTGAAAATGAAAGGAAAATGGCCAAGAGACACATGAGGAAATGCTCTACATCACTGGCCATAAAAAAAATACCAATCAAAACAACATTGAGATTCCACCTCACCACAGTAAGAATGTCCATTATCAGGAAAAGTAACAATAACAAATGCTGGAGGGGATGTGGCCAAAAGGGAACCTACTTCATTGTTTGTGGTAATATAAACTGGTTCAGCCACTCTGGCAAGCTGTATGGAGATTCCTCAGATGGCTAAACATAGAGGTTCCCTACAACCCAGTAGCCACTCTTGGGCATCTAGCTGAATATGGTTTCATAATTAGTATTAGTAAAAAGAGACCAAAGAGAAAGGCTAAGAAGTGGAGGGAGAGAAAGATATGAAGGAGAGACAAAAACACACAAAACAAAAAAACAAAAAACATAGAGCTAAGAATGTTAACTTTACCTGAGGCAAGAGAAGTAAATTATTTTAAAGAATTTACTTCATAAATCTATTTTTAAAGTGTTTTTAAATCTCAACTTTCCCTATAAAAGATACAAACTCATGATGCAATTTGATTTTGGAAAAAGTTTGCTCTAACGTACAGTAAAGTTCAATTGACTAAGCTATTCAAATGATTGAAGAGCAAGTCCAAAGAAGCCTCAAGACCTTAGTTCTGAGGCTAAAAATCCACCATCAGAATGTCATCATCATTACCCACTGTCTCCATTGCTGGGAAGTCTATATTTTTTCAAACTGGTGTACATAAGCATTCTGGCACCCATTTCCCATACTTACAAGCCTTCCCTGCTACCGTCAATCAGGGCTTGGAATAAGGGCTTATTATGAGGTATGGTCTGTAAGATATTGCCATCCCCTGTCACATAGCCGATGGCCCACTGTCCCAGGCGAGTGCAGCTTAGCCGGAAAATGTAGCTATAAAACGGGAGAAAAATGATGTTCAGCTGAACATGAGTTAAGCTGTTTGTTTCCTTCTGACTCCAAACTAAAAACAGAATCAGAATTCCTGACACAAATTTCTATCATTTACCATATTTTAACACTACAGTAGTTCACTCTTTATCCATCCAAAAAATTTTCAATGACATGTATACACAGAGGGGAAAATAAATTGGCTTGTACACTATCAAGTAATTTATTATCCTCATTGTCAAGGATGCTGACTATGAAAATGCTCTACTACAAAATGGCTACAACATAAACTATTTGGGGAAAACAAAAATGAAATAAAGTAAATATTTAATGTGCCCACCTCAGACAGGAGGAGTTTTTACTGTGCAACTCAACATTATTACTTCTTAATTTAAACATTTTTTACTTTTTTTGTTAGCATAATAATTTGTTTTAAAATAACACATTTTCTCTCAAGTATTTGAACATTGCATCCTTTAAATATATCTCAAAAGAGTTGAATGGCACTAACAAAAAAAGTAAATTGGATAAAAGTTCATAGCTGCCTCCCAAATTTGAAATATCTTTCAATAAAAAGCCAAAATAGTAAAAAACATGAATCAAGTAAATTACAAATTCCGTAAAAATTTCCAATGGAAGAAGATACCGGCTTGTAAATCATCATCATCATCATCTTCATTTACTTATTCATTTTGTTACTACAACTTAGATAATCTCTACTTAATGTATGTTAAAGTAAGTGAATTTACATCTGTTGGCTATATTTAAGCTGCTCTATAAGTGTAAGAAACAAGTATACATCCAATAAAGAAATGCGTTTTACAATGATTTAATCAGTGATGAACCAATGCGCCATATAAAAACCTTTCAGCGTATTTCAAGGACATGACTTCCTTAAACTGTTCTCCATTTTGAGTTGAAGCTAACGAAACATTAGCTACATCATCAAATTATGCTTTGAGGGCTGTGGATGGCCTTCAATGATAGAATGCTTATAGTTTGATTGCTTTGTATATTTAGTAGTGCAATATAATTTCATCCATAAAAAATGAGTTTTTAAAGAAAGGAAGAATTTGTGACTTTCTTTTTCTATGAAGAACTTCATATTGGTGAAAAAAATTGTCAAAAATGACCTTGGAAAGATGTTTAAACAGATTCTCCAAAGAGATCCTGGAAATAGGTTATTAACTTTTCAATTACTTGCTATCCTTCATCAGATTCAGATATATTATTACCACCCCACCAGCAAGTTATGGTGTAATGAAAAGTGAAAAAGAAAAGATAGTCACTATAATTACAATTTAAAGATTGTTAGTAACTTGTTACACTATCAAATGTATAAGATATATTTCAAATCAAGAGCAAAATGAAGAAATTATAAAGATCTCTGTAAACTTAATTTTCATGAAATATACATAGTATAATACTGAAATAAAGAAAATACAAATACAGTTAATATTTTGAAAGTAATTTCACATTTATTTCATATAATAAAGATCTAGTAAATGACATATTTTAGTAAATAAAGTATAAAAGTATTCTTGTAAAACTTTTCTGTTCCTAAGCACAGTTTTTGCACAATGTTTCTAAAACTAGCTATTATAAAAGAAGTTCAAGTAATTCATACAGACATCCATTATTATTAATAATTTTACGAGAGACATAATATGGATTTGTAGGACAATTGCTTGTATATATGCACTTTCAATTTCATTCACACATTTTTATATCAGTTTCTGCTAACCCTTTTCTTGGTAGTCTCCCTCCCAAATCATGAAGTGTATTTATGCTTTATTTTTAAGACCTTGCTTCCCAAAATGGATTGTTAAACAAAATCTAATAAATTTCTTCATGTTGATAGGATGTTTTAGAATTTTTTTTTTTTTGGCCAGTCCTGGGGCTTGGACTCAGGGCCTGAGCACTGTCTCTGGCTTCTTTTTGCTCAAGGCTAGCACTCTGCCACTTGAGCCACAGCGCCACTTCTGGCCATTTTCTGTATATGTGGTGCTGGGGAATTGAACCCAGGGCCTCATGTATACGAGGCAAGCACTCTTGCCACTAGGCCATATCCCCAGCCCCTGTTTTAGGATTTAAAACCATCTTTAATGTTAAAAATGTCAAAAGATATTTCCTTAGGTTCACAAAAATGTATGTATATATGACATATGCATATATATGTATATGTCATATATGCATATGATTTTGTGAATATATATAGTTTTGTGACTATATTTATATATACCTATTTTTTCTTGGCACTCTGAAATAAAACTTGGGGTCTCACACACATTGATCAGTGCTCTTTCTTTGAGTTACACTCGTAGCCTCAAAGCATATTTCACCACATTGCTAATATTCTGTTTGCTGTTCCCAAGTGAAACAAAACTTAAGAAGTTCATATGTTCTTGGAAAAGAACCAATAGTTTCATTTATTATTAAGCGAAAGAGATCAAATACTTTCCAAGAGAAAGGGCCAGTTAAGCACAGACATTCTGTAAAGCAAATATTTATCAAAATCATTTCCATTGTTCAAGAAGAGTTTTTCTAAACACATTTTAAACACTGATGTCTCATATATATGATAATTTTGAACAGACTACCCATTTCATCTTTTGCCATGCAACAATCTGGTAAGGAGAAAGACTTGAACCTAACAAAGGGACTTTTCTCAGTCCTAGTCAAAGTAGAAGCATCATATCTCCTTTGTGGATCACAAAAATAACCATTTGACTTAATCCAAGTAGAAGACATTAATAAGACTTGACTTATTTCATGTACCCACTAGCTCCTTTCTGTATACTACATTGATTCTTTATGTTTTTAATGAAAAAAAATTTCATTTTGTTAGAGAAGTGGTGAAACCCCTGGCTTACATCTAAGAAAAGTGTGAAAGGTCAACTATCATAATCATTTCAAATCAAATAAAAATGGTCCAAAAAGAAAGTAGATTTTAAAAAATCTCTCATTCTTAATAAACATATTTTCATTAAAAAAGTCAGTGTGCCAGTAGACACTGGAACATTATCTCCAACAACACTGGAAGGCTGCACTGCCCACTGTAGCAGAGATGTCACTGCGTAAAGGCTAGGTACCTAATACATTTGATGTATCATGGGGGGAAAAAGCACTAAGCTATGGAAGAGATCAATTTTCTGGTCTTGAATTTCCTGTTAATAAGCTATGAATTCTTGGCCCAACCCAAAGACTGAATGAACAGTTCTCAGCCTATGGGTCTCCCTCAATTTTATCTCTGAAAAAAATAAATCTGAGCATATAAAGGGACAGAAGGTATTAAAGAAGTTTCCAAGAACATAAAATTGATTTGCATTTGAAGTATGGACTACACATGTTTAAGTATTTACTAAATTCATGTATGTATGTTTATCTGCATTTATGCATACTCACATTTGTTATCATAGATCTTAACTGCTTTGTCCTCAAAAATTGTCTAGTGAACATAAAACTTACCCATTTGCCTTTAGCACAGCATTCAAGTTCTACACATATACATAAAATTTTGTACAGAAGCAATCATAATCAACATTCAATGCCACACTCCAATATGAAAAGCAAAACTAGAATGATTAATGAATCCTTAAATTTATGAATTTACATAGTAGCACATCTGTTTTCTTGCAATGAACATTTCAGTTTCTGAATAAGCCGACATATTAACTGAAATGACTCAATTCCCCAGCACCCATTTGGTCTACAAGGCTTTCCTCCCCACCCACTCCATTCTAGCACTGATGAGTGTTACCAATGTACTTAGAAATGAATTAGCAGTGCTCAGACCTCTTACCTCCCAGGTTTGGTGCTGTACTTTTGTAGCCGTGCCTTAACTTCATCATATGTGAGAAATGCCATGTAACCGGGATGTGTAACAGCTAAGAAATTCCAATTTCGCAAAATAGAACCCCAAGGCTAAAGACAGAAAGAAATTGAAATCGATTACCTAGAGAATATCAACTACTAATTTCATGCCAAACCATTGTTTCACATAATTAGAGAAATTCTGTATACTGTTAAAAGTGAACAGAATTTATCTGACTCCAATCAACCTTTTGCACTGATGTATCAATCTCTCTTTAATTGGATTAGGTGACTCTCCAGTTGTCATGACAAGAAGAAGAAAAAAGTCCACAGGAGAGGACTTCTCTTGAGGGTGTGGTGAATCATCCCTACAATGATTCTTAAGGCTAAAGCTACATTCATTCCAAGAAACTGGCAACACATTACATCTTTTTGTGCCAGATATTTCACTCAGATAGTTTCCAGAAAAGAAAAAAAAAAAGGTAGCACAGTTGCCAAGTTAAAGCTGTTGGAAAGGTTGCCCTAAACATAATTATCCTGCTTTTGTTTGTTTTGAGACTTGTTATTCATTATTGTAAAGCAAGTCTGCAAGAAGGAATTCTTCAAAGATTATGTCCCTTGAGATGAAGAAAACAAGGGAAAGAATGATTGCATAATAAAAAGATTTTTAGCCCATATATATATATATATATATATATATATATATATATATAAAACAAAACCCTTTAGGGCATTTAATCATCACACTAAAATATCTAATTGGATTAAAATGGAACTCTGGAGAATACTAACATGAAATATTCTGTCTTTGTATCTGGGGGGGAGTATATTTTTAGAATTTTTTACCTTAAGGTTTCACTAAAAAAAAATAGCATAAAATAATACTTGGGGAAATAGTATATACTGAAAAATGACTGAGACCTACTATCCTAGACATTGCTTTCTTTCTTCATTTTTGACACCTTATCTTCAAAAGACAAGAACAGAAAATATGAGCTATTGTGGTCATCTCCATTAAAGTCCACACACATTAAGGAAATACTAGTTCTAAAAATTCTAAGTTTTATAGATAGCCAATGCATGGATCAAAATAGAAATGAAACATAAAATGAGATTGGAGCTTTGAGTCATGCTCCAGTATTTAGCAACCATTCCTTAGTACATAATTCAGAGGATTAATGATTAATTGCAAAAATATTCATATAATAGATTAACTCTGTATGTTGATTTTCTTGTAAATGCAACCCACTCAAAACAGCCATAAATACTTGGTATGTATTTACTGTTTTTCCTTACAAAAGTATCCTGAAACCTTATGGCTTAATGGAGAGAAAATGAAGTGCTTTGGAAAATAAAATTTATTTTTCTAATACATTGTTTTAGATTAAGAGATGTTTTCTTGTAAATCTGACAGAAACAGTTTTTCAAACAATGATATAAATTAATCAGAAAAACTAAAGAAATGAATCCTCCCATTCTCTAAATTCTTCTATTTTCAATAGCTTATGACTGAGTTACAACTCAGAGAGGTGCCTGCTTGTCTGCTTGGATACTCTGTATAATTCATTTCCATAACCAAGGACTTTTGTTTTATAATTCTATTTTACTATATTTTATATTACCCTGTAACTACAATATAGCCTAAATATTCCTTCCTATTATGCAACCCTTCACGTTGATTGCCTATTGCTCAATGACCTATTCTTCTCGAATATGGTGCAAATGGAAGAATGAAAGCAATAGTTCCAGACAGAGCAAAGAAAAACACAATCTCTACTTAGCACCTGCCTATCCAATGTCTCTCAATTACCTGGAAAAGAGAAAGGTAATGGCAGAAGAAAGAAGAAATTGAGAAGTTAGCTACATAACTATAGAAAAATAGACTCTAAGATACTCCAGCATTATGTTTCACCAAAATCTAAGGGCATGGAAACAAGAGAAAGAAAGCTTTCTACTTTCATTCTGTATACAAGTCTAACTTCATCTCCTTGCTCCTAATGACTCTTTTAAACTACAAATCCTTAGTCCTCAGTGTCCCTTACTCACTTTCAGATGACAATGTGAAAATACCATACTACTAATAATGTTGAAGAAAAACTGGAAGAATTAAATACCACCAGCATTACAGTACATAAATGTCTATATATTTACAGTACTTAACACACTAATTTTCATGTAGTTTATATAAATGTAAGGCATATATATGTATATAAATTAAGGAAACAAGCATCCAGTGCTTAAAGACATTAAAAAAAAAGACAGATGAAAATTAAACTGCAGAATCCATTTCACCATATATTAAAGCATGTGTGTGATCACAGTCAATGCATCTGCAAAATAAGCCTAGAACCCAAAAGAAATGAAGAATCTCAGAAGGAGAAGGAACTAGCCATAGTTTTTGTTTATTTGTTTGTTTGGGGTTTGTTTGTTGGTTTATTGCAACTTCTGCATAATCTAAGAAAACAGGTATCTTTTGACTAGGTGAGATTTTTGTTTTATTATCAAAACCTTTTCACATAGCTGTACTTATACAGATTACTCTTCCTCTCTCATCCAAGTGAGCATCATAGTAAGGTTACTCAGCTATTTTAAAGTAAAACAACTTTATAAGAAAATATATGCACATACTAGGCCACAGTTTGGGTTAACATTTAAACAAAATTAAGTTGCTATAATGCATGACTCTCAAGCATTCTAGCATTTAAGACCCATACTAAAAAGGCATCCAATCTTTTTTAAATGAGTGGTTAGGTTTAAGATACAAAATTACTTCTCCTACCTTACAAGGTAAAGAAGCAAAAACACTTATGATTTAGAGTGTAATGTACCACATTAAATAAAGAGAATATGTATCAGAAATGCTTTAGAAGGAATATTTAATATTATAAAAATGATCAGTATTGGGTGGCACAATATTTTTCACAAGTTCATCTTAGAAAGAATGAGCTGATAGCTCATATACATCAAGGAAATAATCACAAAACTACAACAAATTTCAAACAAGCAAAACATACTTTATGCAATATTTTCCCAAATTTTTTATCCTACATGTAAGCTAGAATTATTGAAATTCTAATGAAGCAAAATCAACCCCTACTCATATTGTTAGAAGTTAATTTTTCTTCTATTAATGAGTTCTTTAATAAATTAAACCTATGGAGTGTTGTTTGCTTATATCAATCAGTCATTTAATCCTTACAGAGTCCATCAATCAGACATAAAACAATGAAGTCATATAACTTGGGAAAGTAAAACTAATGTTACACCCTAACATCTTTGAAAACATATATAAATCAACCTGCAGAATAAAATAAAATAAAGTTGGTTCCTAATCCATTTGCCTTATGTATTATATAATATTGCAATTGTAAGAGATTTCACAGGGATTCTTGAATCGTAACCCACAGGCAATGAATATTTTAGTAACAAAAATTCCTCTAAACACAAACTTCAATTCTTTGAATGTACAATAAGATAAGCATATTCATATACATGCAAAAGAAGAAAAATGATATTATCAGCACCAAGCTATCAGCTCCTAAATATTTATGTAAATGTAGTTATTGAGATTGATTAAAAAACAAAAACAGGAGAAAATGGAGATAGCAGAGAAGGGTGACAGTAAGAAGAAGAAATCTACCCTCTACCTTACTTATATTATAACTACAACCCCTTTGTACATAACCTTTATAATAACAATATATTTTTAAAAGCAACAAACAGAATAAAAAGTCAATATTAGATTTAAGAAGGAAAACAAAATATACTTTCCAAATGAGCTCTGTTAAATTAATATTGACATACAGTTTTGACAGAATATTATATACGAACTGAAAACCATATTGATGAATAATATTTGCTGACATAGAAAAATGTTCGAGTAGAGAAATTTTTTATAATTAAAATTTATTGCAAAGGTGATTTACAGAGGGGTTACAGTTACATAATGAGGTAATGAGCATATTTCTTTTTGAACAATGTTACCACCCTCCCTTATTTTCTCCCACTTTCTCCCCTGCTCCCTGCTGACCATCCTTCCCCCCAAAATTGTAAAGTTCATTTCCAACATAGGGTCTAATGAGCATCACTGTTGAATTGGTTCATCCTTTGTCTCACCATTCCTGTGATTCCCCTTCAGTTCTGTAAATCACATAAACTCATATATAAGGTAAGGGGTGAAGAAATAAATAACAGTGGCATGGGGAATAAAACAAAGGAGAAAAAAGAAAGAAGAAAACCAACTATAAACAGTACAATATAAATGCACGTGCTACTGAGCCATTGTAATCCTTTCCTAAAAATATCCTCTTTGTTCTCAAGTGTGCAAATGCTTAAGAGTATTGTGGAATCAACCCAGACAGCCTTCAGTGCATGAATGGATCAAATAAATGCAGTATATACACACAATGTAATTCCCCTATTCATAAAGAAATGGTAAGATTTGGAAAAAATTATATTAAGTGAAGTAAGCCAGCCCAAAGAAACATAGGCTGCATGGTTTCCCTCATTTGTAATAAACAGAATATGCCTATAAGTCTATAAGTTAATCATATGGATGGTAAAAAACAAATAATTACACTTGGACATGATTAATTAAACAGCAATTTTTTTTCAAACTGATGAATCAGAACAATTCTGTGTGAGGTTGGCTATTCTACCTTAAGTATGTGATCTAATGAATGCCATAGGAAAAGAGATGTCAACAACTCTGTGAGTCAACCCATCTGTGAGTGTTGCATTCTGTCAGTCAATGGGCTAAAAGATAAAGAAGGTGAAAAACTAAAAAGAGGGTTTAACCCAAAAAGTCTTGTTGGAATTTCTCCCAAATATGATAAGCAACCATCGCACTCATAGGACCAGATACTCCAAACTTCTGCCAACCACTTTCTGTAAACACAGAGAAATAATCTAACACTTCCATGATTATAATTAATACCAAGAATCAAATCATTTCTATGAGTTTGTGAAAGTGTGTTTGAGACATACATATACACACATGCACACACATAATAAGAAAAGAAAGACAGATATAGTGAGTATAAATCTTACCTGAAATAGCCTGGTAAAAATATCAAATTCAAAAACTGAAATGTAATCATTGCAAGTTAAATCGATTGTTGACTTCAGGGCCATTGCTTCCAGGCCAGAGCTAATTTGATGGACCTCATGAAGGCACTGTCTGAATACTTTCCATGGGACGATGGTTCTGTGCAGGGGAGAAACAAAATAGGTAACGGAATCAAGTGTCATGGAAGACCCTTTTTCCCACTCCTCTACCTGACCAATTTCCAACATTCACCTTTCGCCCAACACAAAAAGCATTGACACCACTTATGCTGCTTTAGTCATGTTTTTTCTTTTAGATTGCCAAATCTATCCCTGACTATATGGAAGAAATAACTCATATTTAGGAGATATAATTGCCAGTCTTCAAAGTAAGGAAGCACAAAAATTGCATCTTCTATTTTTCTTTACTGTTATATCTTAAAACACAATATACTAAACAGAAATGGAGTACATATTGTCTGATCACCATCCTAAACCAATGCTCTTACAACCAGGTTACAACTTTGCTCTTCATGAATGATTAGCAGTGGTTGCCAAATATAGCAAGCCCTGAGTCATCTGATGATGTTAATTTGGAAAGCACTATGAGAGCCATGGATCTGCTTTGATAAGGCAAAGCACTACTTTTTGGAAATTCAAGATGCCACTTCTGTGCTTAAAAAGTATCCATTTTAGCCAGGCACCAGTGGCTCATGGCTCTAATTCCAGGTACTCAGCAGGCTAAGATCTGACGGTGGTGGATGTAATTAAGCCTAGGAAGAAAAGTACCTGTGAGATTCTTATCTCCAATTAACAGTCAAACAACAACAACAACAACAAACACCTGAAAGTAGAACAAAGTGGTAGAGCACTAGTAAGGCCCTGAGTTCAAGCTCCACAACCTACAAAAGAAAGCACACCTTTGGGATAAGATGTGTGATGCTACAAGCTCTAGAAACCGTGTGTGTGTGTGTCATGTATCATATATATCGTATATGCGGGAATTCATTCTGTGGCATGAACAAATGGTGTGGCACGAACAAATGATGACACAGGCTTACAACACTATGTTGTATTTATCAAAAAGCTTAGGACTGATGAACCATTTAAAAAAAATCACACACACACACACACACACAACAACAAAAACAACAACGGCAAGGCTTAATGCCTCAGAAAGCATTCAGAAAAAAAAAAAAAAGAAAGAACAAAAAAAAACAGGAAACCACAGAGAAGTGTAGATAGAAACCACATCAGACATTATTTAAGAGAAACACGCGTCAGAAGTTGGCTAAGGTTATCAAAATGATACTGTTTTAAAAGAACACGAAAATCTTTTATTACAAAAAACAATGTACAGCAAAATGTACATCAACGACTATGTCTAGCTTCAACACAGTGCCCATCACAGTAACATCCAACATTTTCTTTCCAAATTAAAGATTCTGAGACATACACACACACACACACACACACACACACACACACACACACACACACACAAAATAAACCAAAGTATTTTAAAGAACCAAAGTACCACTCAATGGCACACATATTATTTTTTCGGAAAAAGTAGTTTTTTGAATTTTTCTTACATTGTGCACATGGGATAAAATAAGGTAGCCAAATAAAAAGCTTCAATGTTTGCTTTTTGCAAAAATATAAAACAAGTTAAAGAGGCATTTTCAAAATATGTTTCCATATGAAGTTATTATCATTCACTATTTTAAGGTGTATGCATATCACAAATGACCTGAATACTCAGTGATTTCCTGAGAAAATTACATGAAATTTACAAACTTCTACAGTTTTCCTTTAACACATCACTCCAGAACAATGTCTAAACCAAATAGCTGCACCTGTATAACGAGACTTTATCACAATTCTTTATGAAAAACAAGTCAAACAGGCATTCATTCACTCTAATTTTCTTTATGGATAATAGGAATTAGGAAGCTATGGCATGGTTTGGTTAATTTTTCTCGTGGAAAATTTATGATAAATAGTATGTGACACTGGGTGCTTGTGGCTCAAACCTGTAATCCCAGCTACTTTGGAGGCTGAGAGGTGAGGATCACAGTTCAAAGCTAGCCTGGACAGGAAAGTCTGTGAGACTCTTTTATCTCCATTTAGATCATGGAAAAAGCTAGAGTGGGGCTGTGACTCAAGTGGTAGAGTGCTAGCCTTGAGTAAAAGGAGCTCAGGGACAGTGCCGAGGCCTAGAGGTCAAGCCTCAGGACTGGCAAAAAATAAAATGAAAAAGAATAGTATGTCAAACAAGTCCTGCTTTGATGTGCAGGAAGTGAATAGATGAGTGAGAGTGAGAAGGTCCATGGGTAAGGAAGTAGAAAAAGAGTGTAGAGAGACATAAACACAAAGCAAACAACACATTCCTCCAAACCTGCTCCACAGAGAATGTAAACTTCCCCAACAAGAAGGGAAATGGCTATAGAATTCTTTCTGGAGGGGTGGGAATGTGGCTTAGTGGTAGAGTGCTTGCCTTGCATGCATGAAACCCTGGGTTCAATTCCTCAGTACCATATACACAGAAAAGCTAGAAGTGGTGCTGTGGCTCAAGTGGCAGAGTGTTAGCTTTGAGCAAAAAGAAGTCAGGGACAGTGCTCAGGCTCTGAGTTTAAGCCCCAGGACTGACAAAAAAAAAAAAAAATTCTTTCTGGAGGTATGGGATGGTGGGAGGAGCCTACAAAGATGACATAAAAGTGTTTCTACTCCCTCTTCCCCTAGAGGAGAAACCAGGGGAGATGTTCATCGCATGTTATTTTACAAACTAGAAAGTTAGGTGTGGTAGAAATAACCTAAGGAAAAAAGAGAAGAGAAAGAAAAAGTGAAAAGCATAAAAAGAATGAACATAGTTTTGATGTCTCAAGAAATGAGAAATATTTCATCTGTTCAATTTGCTACTTATAATTACAACTGTATGTTGAATTACCTTTACAATAAACAAAAAATCACATATAGCTCTCAGTTCACAAGAAACAGAATTGAAAACCAGTGCATAGCCAGGCCCCTGTCATAATAATATCATGACAGGATATTTAAAGTTATAGTACAAGCTGCCATTACTGAAATTTATTACCAGCTGCCTACTACACAGAAATCTTGGACTGAGTTTTTGAAAATCGATAGTTTTACTCACATAATGCTATGAGAAACAAACCATTTATGTGAATTAGGGAAGAGAAAGGGAACAACAAAATGATGAGTCAATGGACAAAAGGTGAATCAATGCAACAGCGACAATCACAAGATAGTATGTTGGAAATGAACTGTACAACTTGGCGGGGGAGAGCAGAGGGAAACTGGGAGAAAAATGAGGGAGGGGGTAACAAGTTTGACAAGAAATGTACTCACTACCTTATGTATGTAACTGTAACCCCTCTGGATATCACCTTGACAATAAAATTAAATAAGAAAGATTATGATAAATATGGCCTAATGTAATTCTGTTATTAGACAATGGATCTTTTTATACTAAAACTAAATGATTGAATGAAAGCATAAAATCAAGAGAAATTATCTTTAATAGCTGTGAAAAACAGAGTACACTTCAGAGAAAGTAAGATTCATTACTCAGGAAAAAACCAGAATGGGCCAGTGGGTCAACAATTGATAGATCACTTCATCTTCCTGGATAAAAGTGGATATATGTAGTACATTTATTTGAAAGTGCTGCAAGCTTAAAACAAAAGCAAAAGAAATGAAAATTGCAGGAAGTCAAAAACAGGTAAGTCATTTTCAAAAATACCTCAGTGCTTAGCCTGGACACAGAGGAAAAAAGTAGAAACACTTCACATAGAAGAGGTTTGAAGATCAACAACATCTGTAGTGTTTAGAAACAAGGGCATGGATACAAATTTATACAGCATTTCAAAAAGGCAAACTAGTGACAAAGTTAAAAAATGTTCAGTTCATTTGACCCAGGAAGTCTCCTTCCAGAAAATTTTGTGCAAGAATATATGTGTCCAAAAACCAGAGAAATGCAAAGACTCACCCACAAGTTTCCTTGATGTAATACCATTTATTATAGCAAAAAAATCCAAAGCAAGTAAGTTCGTGAGTAGCAATAGAACATAGAAATTATTTGACAATTAAAGTTGCTGAGAAAAATATTAATCATGTTAAGTATGTACAGTATTGAAAAGGAAAACAAAATCGAGAGACACAGGGTAAAAAAGACAAACGATTACAAAAGCAATACTTGCAAAACTGTTTAGTGTAAATCTACTAAACAACTCATGGGGGGAAAGGGAAAGGGGGAGGGGGGGAATGAGGGAGGAGGTAACAAACAGTACAAGAAATGTATCCAAAGCCTAACATATGAAACTGTAACCGCTCTGTATATCAGTTTGACAATAAAATAATAAAAAATAAAATAAAAGAATAAATAAGAATAGTATTTTCAAAATTATGGGATTATGATTATTATACCTTTTTTCAAAACTGAGTATAATGCCTGAAAAGATAAAATTTGAATCGATGATATGAATTGATGACAACAGGATTGTGGAAAAACTTTGCCAGTAGAAACTTTGTTCTAACAAACAAGACAAAAGGAAAAGAAAACAGCAACTAAAAATATCTCATTACCTTTTCCTGGAGTTCATTTCATAAAGTATTACTTTATATGATCATATGCATTACCTGATTCATTTACCTGTAACCTCTCTGTAGATAAACTCTACAATAACAATAAAAATAAAAACAATAGAAAATATTGTTTGTTTAGTTTTTAATCTTCCTATTTTCTAGTGTGCTCTTACAATTATAGTAGTACAAAACATTAAGATATATTATGTAACAATCAAATAAAAGCAAAGTACTATTTGTCTATGATATGGTGTTATGTGTAGAAAATATAAAAATTTACCTATCAAAGCTATGAGAAATCAGAATGAAATTGAATGTATTTGCTGAAAGTAAACCAATATCAAAAATCATACTTCTATATTTAATCTACATAAAAGTAGAAAATAAGACTTTATTTTTACAATGCTACCAGAAAAAAGATGAGCAAAGGCAACACTCTCTCTCTATCACACACACACACAAAACTCATCTTCTCTCTCTCTACCACACACACACACACACACACACACACACACACACAAAACTCATCTTCTCTCTCTACCGCCCTCACATACACACACACACAAAACATACACACACAGAGTCAAAACCGTAAAGGACATAAAGAGATTGAACACTTTAATAGATTCACAGTTTCAGTGTTATATCATTTACCCTGAAATTGATCAACTGATTTAATACAATCTTAATGAAAAAATCACAAGAGACAGTAAAGAAATAAGGTGTTTCTAAACTTCACTAGGAAATGTTAGGAGCCAAGATTAAACAAGACAATCTTCAAGGGGCTGGGGATATGGCCTAGTGGCAAGAGTGCCTGCTTCATATACAAGACAATCTTCAATAACAGCGATACTGGAGAGCATGTACTGTTTACATCAATTTAGATGGTGGCACTGACACATGAATAGTCAGAAAAATGAAACAAAATTAAAATTTTAGGAGCAAATACTTCCATGTATGGGAACTTAATACATAGAACATCATTACATATACACAATACTAGTTTAAAAACAATGTTTTAGGATGACTTCTAGTGGGTGAAACATAGACAGACATACATGGAAATAAATTAAAAATGTGATGAAATGCTACTCTATCCCAGAAGAATGAAATTATTACAAAATGAGTCAGGTGGCTGTGGCTTAAGCCCATAACCCATCTAGTTAGGAGCCTGATAATGGGTGGATCATAGTTGATGGTCATTCTAGGCAGCAAAAGTCCGGGTTTTCCCATGTAAGATGATATATCCTCTTCATATATTATGACTTATTGAGATTTTCAGTATTTTATTTCTTCCTACTAAATTCACTCATTTATTACTCCGTAAGTTGCTATTTAAGCTTCATGCATCATAGCTAACTTTCTAAATGACAACTTTACTTTTTGTAAGTGGCTGTATAAAATTCCTTGATAGACATTAGTTCTCAACCTTTAGCTGGCTGTAGTGGCACATGCCTGTCATCCCCAGCTATGTGATAGATGATAAATGGGAGATCCGTGTTTCTGGCCAGTCTTGGTAGAAAAGTCTATAAGGTTCTTCTCAATGAAAGGAAGCCAGATTTGGAGGTGTGAGTCCCTATAGTCCTTGCTACTACCTATGTGAAGTCAACATTAGCCAAGATGGAAGCTCTGACACATGCCTAGACAAGGACTAACACTAATATCTTAAAAGCAAATAGCAGACAGACAGAAGGGCAGGAAGTACGGCTTCGCAGTGCAGTATCAATATAGCAAATGTGAGGACCTGAGTTGAAATCTTTGTCACAGTCACACACACACACACACACACACACACACACACACACACACACACACACACACACACACACGATAAGGCCAATGGCAGTATGGTCCATGACTTTAATCCTAGCTTACACATAAAGCAGAAATAAGAACCACAATTTGAGACTAGCCTATGCACAAAGTTATTCAGACACTATCTCAACAGAGAAGTGTTGGCTGTGATGTGTTACATGTTTGCAATTCCACCTATGGGGTAGAGGAAGGATAGTAGGGTAATAGTAATTTGCGGCTGGCCTGGGTAAATTCTACTTTTAATTTTTCTACTTAAGAACCACTGAACAAAGAACATAGAATCTGTAAAACAACAAGCAATTCTTTTCTTTCTAAAGCACTAGTCTTAATTATATTTTCTCTCAAAGTTAAGTAACATTTACTTTGTTTATGAGATACAATAGCAACATAGCAACATGCCTTTGATCTACTGTGGTCAGATTAAATGAAACTAGGGATTTAACTTAATGAAAATTAGAAAGTCCTCTCAGAGCAGAGTTTAAGTAATGTTTTAAGATAATCTTCCCTTTAACAAGAGAGTTCAGTCTTAATTTTTTAAGTCAACAATGACATGAGATTTTTAACACAAGCCAGTTAACAAGGAATGAATGAAACCTGATAGAAATAAAGTAAGATGAGGGAAAATGAATACCTAACTTTCAAAAATATCCTAAAAGTCTGATAGCAGAAACTATGCATTTACTGTAAATAGATCCAACAAAAAAGTCCATTAAATAAGAAAAATGACTAAGACAGTTTGGATAATAACCTTGTTATGAAAGAATAACAAAGCAATCCCAGAAACTGTACAGGGAAAATAATGTGCCATAGTAATCATCAACACTGAACATATGGAAGAATCATTAGCAGCTTACTAAGGAAAATTAGATTTCTACATTAAAAAAAACACACTGTAATTCCTTTGCTATTACAGCTCTGTAGAACCTGCAAGCATGACCACTTCTATACTCAAAACCTATCAAGGGGTTTCAATTATTCGTACAGTCTCAAGGAACTGACTTTAAAAATGTAGCTATAGTTACAAGTTAAAAAGTTCCAATGGCACAGTGAACAGGGTCTTCAAAGTGTAGTATGTGAGACAGAGACAAAAGTTTCCATTATATTGGTCCTCCAGGTAGGGGAGACACTGTAGGGAATCAGAAACCTCCCTTAGTTGAATTCCATGTTCACTAAAAAATATTCTGAGTATAATATGATAAAACATAAAACTGATCTCCAGTGGTGGAAGCAATTCTCCTTTGCCGCCAGTGCCATTAATCACTGTAAATTGATAACACCATTATTATGGGTTTTAGAACTACTTATGAATTTCATTAATTTGTGTCCGCCCTCTAAACACATTGACTCTAATAAAATCAAGCTTCAAAGATGAGAACCAGAAACTAAGTTATTGTGACTTTCCTGGGATAAATGTCAGGTACTTAGTGTTATCTATAATTTACCAATGTGTTTTTTCAGAGTATTGACTTGTAGCAGACACCAGAGCAATTCAATCCCACCAAAGACATTCCCTAAAGAGAAATTCCTACAACCTACACACTCTACAACCTACACAAAATCCCAGCTTCCACACAGAGGTGGGT
Source organism: Perognathus longimembris pacificus (assembly GCF_023159225.1). Taxonomy (NCBI): domain Eukaryota; kingdom Metazoa; phylum Chordata; class Mammalia; order Rodentia; family Heteromyidae; genus Perognathus; species Perognathus longimembris. The sequence goes on from NC_063165.1 coordinate 35,527,791, forward strand.
ATTCTCCTGCCCCTGTATGTAGCAATGATTACCAGTAAAGTAGCTTACTCTCTGTAGTATTTCTGGCACTTTTCAAAAGCAAACAGCTGGTTTTATCCATCATGCTTGCATACCTCATCTCACCAAAATTAATACATTCTGCTTATAACTGGAAAATTACAACTTGCTATCTTTTTCCTCTTTTGTATCTAGAAACCTCTTATAAGAAACTGAACAAAATAAATCTGCAGTAATTTTTTCCCATTTACATAAAGGTATTTTGATTTTTACATGCAAAATAATGGGAGTTGGCTAAATGAAAATATGAACCAGCAATTGGAAAGGATTCAGTTCTCTTTTTCTCTATTTCTTTCAAGAAAACCTGCTGCTACTTCTTACTATAAAAGTCCTACATTTTGACTGAACACCTAATTAGGTTACTGTTTCCTTAATGGAGAGAAACTGATGAAGTTAATATGCTAGTAAAAACATAGTTTATTCAATGGAGAGGGAATAAATCATCTTCCCTCTTTATTAAAGGCTAAGAGAAAATGCAGTAATCAAAAAAGGTCCACAGCACTTCCTCGGGAAATCAAATGTAGAATCATAAACAGGGCTATAAATAGATGGTCTTTCACTCCTGGTAAGCAAGATCACTTCTTATCTTCATATCCACTTTTATACAGGGGTATGTTTTATTTTTAACTCTTTTTTTTGGCTCGTGCTTGTGCCTTTATATTGCTAGAGAGAATGGAAATAACATATAAAATCAAATATTAATTGCAATAATTATAGAATTAATAATGAATACATATGCTTCATTTGAGATGATATTAAAAGTTCAAATTAATTAATTCACAATACAGATTGGCTATTGTACTAGGCAGTTTTATATAATTTCTATGTGGGCTTTAGCCTTTTCAACTTCCATGGGAACACTAATAATTGGTTTTATTAGACTCATACCTTCAAATGAGGAAAAAGATAAATGGAAAAGTCATGTAATAACAAAGTGATAAAGCTAAAGAGTGCTGCAGACAGAATCAGCAGTGAATGCTGACTGTAACATGTACTTAAACTGCTTTTGCTGAAAAGCACTTTAGACCTGCAAAATAACTAACAGCAAGATTAAAGCAAAGTATCCCAGCCTCCTGCCATGTTGTATCTATGTCCTTTACACTAAGCCATTCTTTCCCGCAACCACTTTATAGCCTTCTGGCAATCCAGAAAGGAACAGGTCACTTGCCAGGCACCAATGACTTGTTTGTGTTGACTAGGCCCCAAATGTCAAGTGAAGAAGAGAATATAACTTCCACAGAACCCCTCCCAACACAAGGATGGCGAAAATGACCACCTGAACAAACTTGTGCCTGGAACTGTTTATGCATATTTTTCTCTCCCTCCCCAAGTTTTTTATCTATTTAAAGATATAGCTCAAATGTGTCACCCAATGGATGGAAGATGAACTAAGGTGCTATCTTCCCATGGCTGCCTGTGTTATCTAATAAATCTCCTTTCTCTGCCCTTTATCATGTTTCTTTATTTGGCATACACGTATGAGTGCTGAACCTAAAATTTGGAAGCACAGTAGTTTCACACACCTGGTTTCCACTCTTGCTTACATGCCAACTCCTAAGCATGCTGCCCTTCAAACAAGCAAGTGATCTCTGTCCTGCCATCCTTCCATCTCAAACATGCACATGCTCTACCACTCAATTTACCTGAATTAAATGGACAATAATTCCTGAAAATCTACACATTGCACACTGTGCTGACCTACTTCTGAAATACAAAAGATATATAAGATAAACTTACTTCATGAAACTTGTAGCTTTACAGAAAATACTATATCCAGACAAATAATTTTACTGAAACAATGAAAACAGAAAATGTAAAAAAAAAAAAAGAATTTAAGAAATCAGAAGATCAGATAATTAGTGGAAAATAGTGAATAGAATGAACAATAAGACATAGTATGAATTGTTTATTCCAGATGAGAAAAAAACTTCAGGTGGAAGAAATAATACAAATAAAGACACAGAAAACTCCAGTTATTGATATATCAGAGAACAGCCAAATAAAACAAAGTGACTGATGCACACAGAATAAGTGAAAGAACTCAGATTCCTAAAGGGGAGAAAGGTGTATATTTATATATCCAATCAGCAACTACTGAGAGTCAGCATGCATATGATCCTCAAAGGATTCATTCAATAACCTTTAAAACAATTTTAAATGTATTGAAAATGCAGCTAACATATGTAGGAATGTTGAATACAAAATCTCGCATATGGTAACTCTAAAAATGTCTTGTTTTTACTAAACCTTGTAAAAAGAAGTCATCAGAGAGCTTCTCAATCAAGCAGAAAAAAAGTTATGTAGTAAACACACACTCCACAATACAAATATGTTTAAAATGTAACAAAAATACAAGGATCAGGGCAGTTAACTACAAATAAGGCTGTATATGACTAAAGAAATATGCAGAAAAAATAGACTTCTTAAGTAGGTTTGAAGAAAGGGGCAAAATTCTAACATAGAAATAAAGAAGGAAAGTGGAATCTCAATCAATGTTGTTTGATTTGCATTTCTTTTATGGCCAGGAATGTTGAGCACTTCTTCATATGCCTCTTGGCCATTCTCATTTCCTCTTCAGAGAAGTCCATCTAAGTCTTTGGCCCACTTATTAATGGGGCAGTTGTTTCTTTGAGGATTCGTTTTGGGGGAACTTAAAATTTTGAGTTCTAAGTATAGTTTATATATGAGGCCCTTGTCCGTTGTATGGCCAGGGATGATCTTCTCCCAATCTGTGGGCTCTATTTTGAGAATGGACAAGAGGCACATGAAGAAGTGCTCAACATCCCTGGGTATTGTATATTATGTTTGTCTGAATTAGGGAAGGGAATGGGAACATCAAAATAGTAAGACAGTGGGCTGGGGATATAGCCTAGTGGCAAGAGTGCCTGCCTCGGATACACGAGGCCCTAGGTTCGATTCCCCAGCACCACATATACAGAAAATGGCCAGAAGCAGCGCTGTGGCTCAAGTGGCAGAGTGCTAGCCTTGAGCAGGAAGAAGCCAGGGACAGTGCTCAGGCCCTGAGTCCAAGGCCCAGGACTGGCCAAAAAAAAAAAAAAATAGTAAGACAAACGGAAAAAGGGAAACCAATACAACAGCAACACTTACAAGACAATATGTGGTAAACTAACTGTACAACTTGGAGTGGGAGAAAAATGAGGGAGGACATAGCAAGTTTGACAAGAAATGTCTTCACTACCTTACTATGTAACTATAACCCTTCTGTACATCACCTTGACAGAATTTTTTTTAAAAAGAAAGAAGGAGAAAGAAGAGACACCTAAGGATTGGAACTATAGGAATTGATGACAGGGTAGTTTACAGAAAATTGGTAAAAAATTCATCTATCCATTTTAAGTATGTAAGTAGTCTGTAATTATTAGTGTCTACTCCTTCTATGAAATGTGCCAAGCTCTGAAAAGCACAGAAGAGTAAGAGCGTTTCTGCCTCCAAAGTAACTCACAAATCTAGCGGAAATGAAATACAAAGGTGTCAGCAGTTTAATGTAATCCAGTAGCAGGGATATGTGCTCGGTATCCAAACATGGAATAAAGACATGCACTTCAGACAGTCATAGACAGAAAGTTTTTACAGAGGCAATACTAACCAGCTTTGGCATGGCAGACTGACTACTCAAGTAAAAATGGAAAACAAAGATAATGTGGAAAAGAGAAGAATAGGAGAAGAAATATAAGTAGAATGTTGCATATTTTGTTCCTTTGCAGATGAGCTGAGAAAAAGGAGATGAAGCTAGAAAAAGACAAAAATAACCGACTAAACAAACATAGTTCGTAATGGTTGTCGAGTGGATGGGGTTTTAGAATTTCTCAGAAACAGTATTCATGGTAAATGATTGGAATGATTAACTTTGTTTCCTAGAAAGATTACTAATTTCAGAACACCTGGATAGCCTCTTAATTAAGATATGGATATCTATCAGAATGCTGTTGCAATAAGTCATGGAAGAATCTGGATTTGAACTAGAAAAAGAAAACCAAGTGTGAGGCAGAACACATCAAAGAAGATTCCAGAATTATAATAGACTGGTTCTTTTTTGAATTATCGATTGTTTGGAAACACATGACTAAGTCTCTAACTGCTTGCTACCTCCTTTACTAAGAATAATAAGGGCCACATCAGTCTAGACATATTTAATGACTTTTTCCCTCCCAACCTTGCTCTTTCCTTCCTTAACAGCTAAACACACATTTTATAAACTTCTTGCTTAAAAGTTTCTGCATTCTATTCCAGAGTATAAAGATTCAGTATGTTAGTTTGCATAACTTGTCCTCTTTTTGTCCCTCCATATTCATATGCAAAGACTAAGAAAACAAAAATGTGATTGAACAAATACCATACTGGATTAGACATGTGACTCAAACAGTAGAGCGCCTGCCTAGTAAACAGAAAACCCAGAGTTCAAAGAGAAGTATCTTCAAAATGTGTGTGTGTGTGTGTGTGTGTTTGCATGAAAATTTAACAAATGCAAAATTTTCCAGTCTGTTTGCCATGATACATTTTGTTGCTGATCCCTTGCTACTCCAAATAGGCAGAGCCTCTTGGCCAGCATTTGGGGCCTCAGAAAGTCTTGCCATGACTTGAAAAGGTTAAGAAGCACAAAATGAAGCACTAGCCATATGGTTAGCTTTGTATTAATGTTCTGCTATTGCCTGTTTTCAGGAGGTTTAAATTTGGAAACTGTCTTTATCAGTTTTATATAGACCTATGAACAACAGCTGGCTCCCAATCTCAATTCAATGTTAATGTTTTGTTAGCACTGACTCTGTTCTTTTGGAAAGTAAGCCAGCAACAGTACTTAGGTTAAAAGTCTACATAATAAAAATCAAAATCTGTTCTAAAAAAAAACCCCACCTCTCAATTGTTGGTACTTGAAAAACAGTGCTATTTTTGAAACACTTTTTTTTTAACTAGTCCTGGGCCCTGAGCACTGCCTCTGGCTTCTTTTTGCTCAAGGCTAGCACTCTGCCACTTGAGCCACAGTGCCATTTCTAGCTTTTCTATATACATGGTGCTGAGGAATCTAACTCGGGGCTTCATGTATAAGAGATGAGCACTTTACCACTAGGCCATATTCCCAGCCTGAAACACATTTTTAAAACAATGCTTTCAAGTCACTTGGAATGGTATCAATGTGTAATAAGCTAACTGATAAGAATGTTTGAAGACAAGAATCATGTTAAGGATATACATACAGGCGAGTATTCAAACAAAGAAAAGAATTCAAGCAGTGACAGTTTACACCATTCACTCAGTTGTTCATTAATTGAAAATAACACAGAATTATAAGGTAAAAATATAGTTTCTCTAGTATTCCTATAACTATGTGTTAAGTCATAGAAGCAGCTTGAAATTATGTTCTCAAAACTAAAAGAAAATGTTAAACATAAATTTCAGAGTTTCCTGGAATCCGTGAAAACAGGAGATAAAAGAAGGAGGATGTGAGAAGCTTGGAGAGTAACAATCAGTATTCCAAGAGTACCCTCATTTAAGGTGGTAGTTATTTCATAAACATGGCAGTAAGACAGGAATTCTAGCCCCCTCATGTCTGTGGTTATAAATAAAGATATCTCAAAACTACATCATTCTCTGTGGCTTGAGGTGTCAGCAAAGTAAACCCCTCTCTTAGAAAATATGTGAACAATTTTCCATTTCTTACTGACCTCATGACAAGCAATTTTCTAAATCACCAAGAAATTCCACTTCTCAAAAAGTTAACTGCAAAGAATTCATCCCACATATTTTTAAATTTAAGAGAAAATTTATCTTGCAAATTATTAAACGTTTGCACTAAGTTTATACCATTAATACACTGCAAACCTCTCCTCTTCCATCCAAAGTTCACTTACCATTTACCATTCACTAATGTTACTTGGTACTATGTATATAATTCACAGTTTAAAAAAAAATGCTTTAGTTCCCCATCTGTAAATGGATATAAGAATGTGATGCTTAGATTTTTAGATTTAAAGGGTGTCTATGTTACTTGCAAAGCTTGTATTTTCTCCTTTAGTGCCTAAAAGTAACTCAGAATATCTTTCAGTATAAAAAGTGAAAAATAAGACAGGAGCTGGTGTCTCACACAAGTTATCCTAGCTTCCAAGGAGGCTGAGATCTGAGGATCATGATTGGATGTCATCCTGAGCAGGAAAAGTACATGAGAGTCTTATCTCCAGTTAATAACCAGATAACCGGAAAGGTGTCGGGGTCTCTAGCCCTCCCAACCCCCCCCCGCCACGCTCCCCCGACCCGCAGGAGAGAAGGAGGAAGGCACGCCCCGACCTGATGAGCCAAGAAAGGAGAAGGGTCGGTAGACCACCCGCACCCAGTCCTCCCTCACCTGAGGACAATCAGATGGCCTGGGAGTCAAGTCGACTCAAGATCTCGTTTATTGGGGAAGTATGTGCCACTAATATAAGGCACAGGAGCCAATCGGGTCAAAGATCAGCAGGAAGGGGAGGGATGAGCTGTCCATCAAGGGCTGAAGAGCCGGGATGTAGAGATGGATGTAGAGCCCACAGAACCACTGGGTTATAACCAAAGACACTTGTAGCAACTGCGCGTTGTTGTTAGGCACCACCATCTTAGTCACACATGGCCCCAAGACTGAGAAACAGGCAGGGCCAGCTAGTTGACTTCCAGGTGTGCCCCACAGAAAGGGTACTGTGGCTTAAAGTACTAGAGTGCAAGCCTTGAATTCAAGTCCCCACAACCAAAGCCACCATCACCACCACCACCACCAACAACAACAACAAAAAGCAAAAGATAGGCTTTCGTTTATTTTGGTGGTACTGGGGTCTGAACTCAGGGTTTTGCACTAGTGCTCTACCACTGGAACCATGTTCTCAGCATTTCAAATTTAGCTGTTTTTTCAGAGAGATCCTCACATTTTTGCCTGGGTACATCCTCAGACCATGATTCTCCTACCTAAAGCTTCCTGGCTTACCTGGGATTAAAGATGAGAACCATGACACAGGGCTCATTTGCTTAGATATAGTCTTGCTATTTATTTTTGTTTGTTTTTGTTCTGGCTGGCCTTGAACTATAGTCCTCTAGACCTTGCCTCCGAAGTAGCTGCAGGAGTTAATATTCTTTAAGTAAACTTGGGCATATCAGTCCACGTCTGTAATTCTAGCAGGTGAATAGGAAAAATCACAAATTCATGGGCCCCCAAGCTTCATAGTTAATGTGAGGACAGACTGAACTATGTGGAACAACAAAAAGGTTTTCTGAAACCACAAAAAAAATTTCTTTAGTAAAATGCTTTTTACTCTTTAAGTAATCATGTGATATCTAAAAGCCTAGTAATATGTTAACAAATTTTAAAAAGTGGAAACCAAGGCAACATGTCCATTAATGTCAAAGCACTAAATCCATAAAAACAAGATACTCAATTTCAATATACCTGATTTCATTAGTTATGGAATAAAATAGTGTTAAAAATTAGCACAGTACTAAGATAATAATTATGTAAATTCTACTGTTTTTCCTTTTAACACTCAAGGTATTGCCTTCATTCAAGGACTTTCTGAAGGTGCTGCTCACCTCATTAAAGGTTACCAAGGAAACCACAAACCACCTCATGCTCACTTCCTGATCATCTTATGGAAGGGTTTGTTTTATGTATATTATACTGATGTTATACCACTTAGCTTGCTAAACAGAATTCGTGTCTGAGTGGGAAATCGCTATAAGAAAACATTTCTACCTCACTAGTGATATAATGCAGCTCTGTGATAACATGATCTACATGTCTTGTCCACACACAATATATTTTGTGTAGCAATGAAAAGAAATCCTGGGTCAGGGTGCCGAAGCTATCTCACACCTAAATTTCAGATCTTAACCAAGCCTAAAGAACCAGGAACCACCTCCTCCAGGAAGCAGCCTTTGATTTCTGTGATTTCCAAGCTACTGTTTCCGTCTCTGAATGTCAGCAATGTCTTCATGTGACTTTTAAAAGTACATAGCCCCTCCTATTGTTAATTTTGTGTATGTCCATTAAGTATGTGCTATGTTGCAGAAATAAGGAGCATATTCATATGTGTTGAAACAATTTTCTATGCGTCTATTGATAATTAATTACTGATAATCAATTAATTCTCACAAAATATATAACCCTGTATAATCTGACTTTTACTTTGTAATAACAACAAACTGGAAAAAAAGAAAAGGAATGTTTTTGGTGGTTGCATCAGAAAAAAAATCAATCAAAAAACTTCTCAAAAATAGTTATTATATTTTCTCAAAATATCTCTGCAATATATAAAGTATGTGCAGGTACAAGCAATATGGGGTCCACTTTGAGAGACAAATCCAAACTATAAAAATGATTTTTACTTACTTGTCTCCAAAAAACTTTCTCCAAAACTCAGCAGCATCTGCTTTAGTAATGCGGAAGTTGTCTCCCTGGAACTGACCGTTGGGAAAGATTGCTTTAATTTCTGCCAGCATGTGACTGAAGATTAGGGACAGTTTTGTGAGATTTCGTCTGTGGATATGGGAAAAGCAAACACATAGAAAAATAAATCTCTATATGCACATAAATTTCAACAGAAATTACATTAAGACAAATAATTGCTATATATCTACTGAAGTTTTGGTGATTGAGCATGATTCTTAATCATGCCTCTGAAAAGCATTTAAATTCTTAACAGGTTCTCAAATGATCATTTATTTATATATTAATTTAAAAGCATCATGAAGAACATAAGGTACATGATTTCAAAAAATTCAAAGTTTAGTGGAAGACAGAAGCATTTCATTAAAATGCAATCAAATATAAAAGATACACAAAACCTAGAGTGATTATTTCTACCTTGGCTAGTAGAAGAAATCTGTCATTAGAGGAAAATCTGGGAAGTAGATTCTTGATATGAAAGACCTGAAGTATACAGAAGAAGTGAGGAAAGGAAAAGGTAATCCAGGCACTAGGATAACATAACAAAAATATACAGACAAGCCAGGAACTGCTAGATGAGGATCAAGGCTTGATGCTGCCTGAGCAGAAAATTCCCCGTGAGACTCTTGTCTCCAATTAACCACTCAAAAACCAGAAGTGGTGCTGTGGCTCAAAGCAGAAGAGCACTAGCTTTGAGAAAAGAGCTCAGGGACAGTGCCCAGGTCCTGAGTTCAAGCCTTACAACCAAAGGGGGAAAAAATGCACAAATATGTTCTCAAGAGTATATGAAGAATGGCTTGGGCAGATTTTTGACTCATTCTGTGGGTGGTTTCTTGATTTTGAAAATTGTTTTCTTTAATGAAAAGAAGTTCTTAATTTGATGCAATCCCATTTGTCAATTCTTGCTATTATTTGTTGAGCTAATAATAAGATTCCTACTCAGAAAGTTCCCCCATATCTCAGCCTCAGAGTGTCTAGGATTATACACATGAACCTCTGGTGCCCAGCTGGTGTTGCTCTTTCTTAAGCATTAACAAAGAAACTTGTAAAATGAATACAAAATAAATGAAGATACTATAAAAAGGGAATATATAAATTAACTGAAAGAAACCATTAAGGTACCATCTCAATAAAATCATTGTAAAAATGAAATTGACAGCATATAACCATCTTATGAATATAATAATTTGTCAGTTTTTAGCAGGGAGTCAGACATTAGGCTCTGTTTTAGGATTATACAAAAATGCATCATCGCTTTCATTAATATCCAGTCATACTTCATTCATTATATCTCAACCTATCTAGTGCAAATCTGTGAATCATATGAGTCTCACTTATAGACTAGACTTCCTCATTTAGATATAGCAAATATAAGATAATGGGTATAAGGAAATGAAAACTGAACATTACGTTACATCAAAGAAAAAGAAATGTGTCCAATAAAAATTGCAAATGATATTTTTATACTTGAGCCGAAGGAAAGCATAAATCACCTTGGACAAATCTGTAACATATTATTTCTATAATTAGGCTACAGGGTTAATTTTCCACAGAATTCTTAATTGAAATATAATTTTTAAAAATCAGTATGGTTACAATTAGGGAACTCCAACTGTTCTCTATTTTCTGAAATGGTTGCTTTCTACCTCCTAGTTCCTTTGTTCTTTAATCAGATCCAAATGTTTTTTATTTCTACTTATTAGATCTAAAGTCTAACAAACAAAGCCTGTGTCACATCTTGGATATTTGATCTACTGGCTAGGGATACCCTCAAGTTTAAAAAAGAAATAGCAACAATGTACCATTTATAATCACTACTACCTATATGTGAACCACTGGTTAGTTTCAAATGTTTACACAGTTCCATTTTTACTTCAGTATGGAAAATCAAATTCAGACTGTTAAATATAGTGGAACACTTCAGAGATTTGTATCACATTATTGATCAGAATCTACTTATAGTTCTTTTCTATTTATATTTGCACATATACATATGTGTGTGTCTGTGTGTGTGCATATAGCTCACACATATGTAAATGACCTTTGTGTGTGTGTGTGTGTGTGTGTCTGTGTGTGTGTGCACATGCACACGCACCTGTCCTGGAGCTTGAAATCAGGGCCTGGGCACTTATTGTCCCTGAGCTTTTTTGCTCATGCCTAGTACTCTACCACTTGAGCCACTATTCCACTTCTGTCTTTTTGATAGTTAGTAATTAAGAGTAGGTCCCTACCACTAACACTGAGCTATTATATTGAGAAATTAAAATTTGTACACAAAACTTAATAATCTTATAAAAATAATTGTAACCTATCAAGAATTCTGTGACACAAATTATTTCTAAGGGAAGATACTTATTTCTATCAATCTTCCTCTAACCATCATATATTGAGCCATTTGGTTAACTTGTGAGAATTCATATATAACAAATGGTATCTCAGTAAAAGATATTTTGAAACATTAGCCAGCAAAGAACAGATGTTAATGTCTGGTGAACTACTAAAGATGTGAATATTAATATACTCCAAGAAGCAAAGGAAAGGAGGAGTAAAATCAAAACTAAACAAAAGTAAATAAGTGAAGAATAAATTTTCATGTAACTATTTTGTTCTCCATTCAGTCTTGTATCTCATACTATTTTAAAATTACCTCTGGAGGCCAGTAATAAAACACAGGTAAACTAGAGTGAGTTAGTATAATTATTCCTTACTTGAGCAAGTCTGAATAGTTTATGGTGGCTATTGCCAACACAATAAGGGTATTGGAGGTAATGTGGCTAAGAAAGCCACAGTCTTAACCCTAATAAAATTACCACACAAGGCTAGAAATGTGACTTATTGGCAGAGTACTTGCATAGCATGCATGAGTCCCTAGGTTCCATTCCTTGGTACCACATAAACAAAAATAAATAAAAATTTAAAAATTACCACACAGCATAGCACAGGAAGACATGAAAATACATTACAATAATATCATGTAGGAGGCAGTACACTCTTAATTGTAGCCACTGTGATTTAAAAATAAAATAAGAGTATAGAGTTGATTATTAGTGCCAAGTAAATATAAAAGACTCATAAAGAATATTATCTAAAGACTACATTTCCAAAGATCATGGGAGCAGTGTGCATGAAGATAATGATTATTATAAATCTTATCCTGATATAGTCCATAAAGCTTCCCCAGTCACTTTTTAATGCCAGTTAGTTTAACTTTGTAGCCAGGCCAGAGAGGATTAACACCATCTCTTTGATGATTTCAACAAAGGGCTTTATTGGGAAAATTTATTATGAAATCTACTAAAATATGATAATGATTACTCATACTTGCGTTCTTTTTTAAAGTTTAACAAGTACCTATTTCAATAAAGAAAACTTTTTTGTCTTTAGTATTAGACAGCTTTTGATTAAACATGACCTGTCACAAACATCCTTTTGAAATAAATCTGTGAAATTGAGACTATTGTATCAGTTGAAAGAGAGAATCCTTTTTTCTTCATTCATTAAAAAATTCCAATGAGAGTTCCACAAACTAAATGGAAGTCATAATGCTTTGGGACTCATACAGGAAAAAAACAAAAATCAGAAAAAAAAACAATTTTCTTTGGCTCCTTTCCGCCCACAAAATTTAAAGTGTACTTTTATGATATGGGTTAGGGTGAAAAAAGCAACACAATTAAATTTACATGACAAAGCTGACCTTGTGAGAACAAGAAAATCAACAGTTAAGGTATAGAATTGATCCAGATGCCCATCAATGGATGAATGGATAAAAAAAAATGAGGAATGGAATTTTACTCATCCATTGAAAAGAAATGAAAAGACCTGGAAAAAATTATGTTAAGTAAAGTAAGTCAAGCCCAGACAGAGATTGCATGTATTCCTTTATATGTGGAAACTAGATTTAGCTTATAAACTCATAAGTAAATACAGAGTGGTATGCAATTTCATATATAAATATTTTAATTGAAATGCAGTAGATTAGAGGGAGATCCAAATAGAAGTGGGTACTCGAAAGGGGCAAAGCAGAGTCAAGGGGAAGGAAGTAGAGGAATAAGGAAATGAAGAAGGAGGAAATATAATCAAGAACCGTGTGTGTGTGTGTGTGTATGTGTGTGTGTGTGTGTGTGTGTGTGTGTGTGTGTGTGTGTGTGTATCCTATAAAATTAAGAAGAGTGAGGAAAGAGGAGAAGAGAGGAGGAGTGGATAAGAATGTTGGGACACTGATCAAAATATGTTATATTCAAACACTTTATTAAATGGCAGTTATATTGTACAACTATTTAAGGATAATCATTTTGAAGAACAAAATCTAGATTCACCTTTTCTTTTTTACTATTTGCCATTCTCACCAGTCTACCATTAGCAGTTTACCACTGAATAAATAAAACGATCAATAACACTCCTAAAGCAAAGTAGCAACTTAATTAATATCAATTAATTTGCCTTGCTGCCTCTGGCTGTCCACTTTAATTTAAAATACATAAAAAGTAAAATACAGTCAGATTCTTTTTACTAAGCCCTACCCTCAACCCAGATGAAAATTTTTTAGTTTACTTTTACTTGTAACATTCCCTACTTGATATCAGTTTCATTTACTAACTACTTTGGATATACTGAGGATGGCTTTTGATTTTAATGAATGGACAGAGTGGAAAATTCTCTGAATGATATTTGCTTTAAGAATGTCTACTGTCTAGGGGCCCAAGCTACATTTCTAGCTTTCTCACACTATTTGTCTGAATTCTAACCAACCTGTGGGAATGTTCCACAGCATTACCTCATTGATACTCTAGTTTGAGCTGTTATCAATGGCCCCATCGCTGATATAATGGCCAATGTCTGTCAAACTTTAATTTGCACCAGTTTCATGTCCAAATACTTGGGCAGGGATATCTTTTTCCTACCTGTTCCCATTATATGGGACATAGGAGGCCACTAAATACCACCCTACTCTACCTGTCACAAACAGTTTTCCATGAAGGATATTTTATACACAAACTGAATTTCACTGTCACAATATTCTGTCACAAGTTTTTGCTGAAAAAGAAAGTTTCAAACCTATAACAGCTTGTTACACAAAACAGATATTCAGAATGTTAATGTTTGATTATTTGACAACATAAAAATATTTATAAAAAATACATGAGCAGGGTTCCTCTAGTCCTTGCTCCTTAGGAGGCTGAAATCTGAGGAGCACAGTTCAAAGACAGCCAGGGCAGGAAAACCCATGAGGCTCTTGTTTCTAATCAACTATCAGAAAACTGGAAGTAGAGCTGTGGTTCAAAGTGTTAGCCTTGAGTAAAAGAGCTCTTGGACAGCACCCAGGCTCTGAGTGCAAGCCTAATGACTGAATAACTAACCAACTAACTAAATAAATCAATTAATTAATTTTAAAAAAGGATTTTCTAACCCAAAGCAATGCTAATGAATGGGTAGGAGTAGCACATAATATTTACAGAAAGAGTGTATACCAAGCCATCAGATTTACAGAGATTTTTTTTAAATCAAAAGTTGCTGTAATTCCTATTTCCAATACCAGTAAACATGGTTTCCAATATACTCAGATAAGATTACAGAGATAGTGTAGGTACAACCATAGGAAGGTGATACAAGAACATCATCAATAATAGAAACTACACATACACATAGGACGTTGAAAGTAGTTACAACTGTGATATATCAATTGGAAATTCAAAGGGAATACCAAATTTGAGAGACACAGGGTAAAAAAGAGAAATAACTACAAAAGCAATACTTGCAAAACTGTTTGGTGTAAGTGAACTGAACACCTGGAAGGGTGGGGAGGGAAAGGGGGGGAGGGAGGGGGGCACGAGGGACAAGGTAACAAACAGTACAAGAAATGTATCCAATGCCCAACGTATGAAACTGTAACCTCTCTGTACATCAGTTTGATAATAAAAATTTGAGAAAAAAAAAACAAATAAAGGAAGTATGATGAAAAAAAAAAAGTTGCTGTAATTAAAAATCCAGGATTTGTCTCTAAATCAAACAGAAAAAAAAAAGTTCTATGAGCTCCATGATCTTTTCTTTTAATTCTCTAGCATTATTTTCCTTTCTTCAAGATCAAGCAAACAGGATATAGCAAGACAAAGGAATCATGTGGTCACAAGCAGGTGAAGTTTGAAGATACTCAACTAAGTGGCTCACATTTGCTCACTAACACTTTCCCACTATACTAACTTTTCCCTAACAGTTTCTTCCCCTTTGAGCTCTGGAAATTTTCCTCATGCTTACTTCTGTCTCACTTCAAATTTGGAGCAAGTAGAAAGGCAAGTGAACCACAGATGACAAAACTGTCTCATCTGTCTATTGCTCATGTTGTACAACACTGACAAAAGAAAACTAAAACCATCAAATTTAGCTACCTTTAACACTGACGCTAAAATATGGCTGGCCCAAATATAACAAAAAAAGGTATAAATTTACCAAGCAATAATTGTTCCCAATTATTTTAGGTGTAACCCAATATGAGTGTGACATCGTAACACCTTAGGGTGAAGGAAATAAATGGCAAAAGTCGGATAATAAATAATATGCCCAGTACAATCAATTTAATAAAACATTTGCTTCTATTAAAAGGTCAAGGAGCACATTACAGATAATTTGTAAATAGAAAAAATACAAGATCTATGCACAATGACATTAACAACAGAAAAGTGACTGGAAGAACTGTAGTTCTACAGTGACTGGAAGAACTACAGTTCTTCCAGTCACTTTTCTGTTGTACTATAAATGCTTTTCCTCTTTATTATATTTTAATTGCCCTATTTTCCCCAAGAAATGCAACTGTTTCTAAAGAGCTATTATATTAATTTTTCGAGTAAATCTGAAATACAAGAGCAAGGAGACTTCATCTATAGAAGAGCAAATAGAACTTCCAAACCTAGTACAATGCCCCACATCCTCCAAATGGCTCCCTAGAAAGAAGGAGGCATTGGCTTTCAAATCAAAAAGGCTTGTCTGCTTTGCTCACCACACACTACTCTGATCCTCAAATTTCTAAAACACACTATTAGTTCTTTCCACACAGACATCTCACAGAAACTACCCCAAATAAGGGCTCTTCATTATAATATATTTTTTATTAATTGAATTTTCTTGACAAGGTATTGTGCAAAAGGGGTACAGTTACATAATAAGGCAGTGAGTACATTTCTTTTGATATCTTACACCCTCGTTTTTCTTTCCCTTCCCTAGATCAGATAGGCATATATACAATATGCAGTGTACCAAAATCATATACAGTAATATATTATATAGTACTATAATATATTTTTTAAATAAAGGGAAAAGACACACAGGACAAGCTTGGCTGTCTGTAGTATAACTCCGGAAAATAGTATATAACCAGACACACATGAGCACATGGTTCATAGACCACATTTTTCTTCCATTCATCAGATGTATGTATTTTTTCCATTAATCACTTATTTATTGTGACAATATAAGAGACTGACTCATAGAGAAATTTTGTCCTTTCAAAGCAATGTGAATATGCTGGACAGCTATTTTTGTGGCATCATAAAATGGTGAAATGGTTATACTTCAAAAGCTCTTGGCAACACAAACCTTTTGGATTATAAAACCATAAATTTTCTGAATACAATACCATTTATATATACTTTCTCCACTCATGGGTAGAACCCTACCACTTGATCCATACATACGTGTGTGTGTGTGTGTGTGTGTGTGTGTGTGTGTGTACACACAACTTCTTAAACTGATAAAAGTTACCATGAGCGGAATTTTTTCTTTGGCTGAGTACTGGGAAGAAGACTTGGTCAATTAGAATCAATATTTCTAAACATGGCTAATTAGGGTTTGGATGTAGTAGAAAGAAGCATGTTGCTAATTGTAGTTATGAGTCTTCTGTGAAACATTACTTAACCCAAAGTTTTTCCCTCTATAAGATGTAAGTTGTGGGACATAAATTCAGTCTCAACTCTGTATGTACCAGGCAAAAATCGTACATCAATTTCAGAATGTATAGCTATTATTAAAGTACAGTTATTATAAATCATGTTTTTAACTTACAAACTCCCCTCAATGTTTCAGTCTTAAACTACAAAATCTGGATATGGGGGGGCTAAGAAACTGATTTTAAAAGTTCAAATTACAAAAAAAAAATTCATACGTATATTTGAAGTCAGTACTTTTCCTTTGTTCTTTACTACCATAGGCTACTCTAATATTTCTTTTCTTCTGTTCTTTTATTCAACAAAGGAAGAATCATGTATAACACTGGTTCTCAAAACAAAATAAAACAAACAGCAAAAAAAACCCACAAAGCAGCAAACTTAAAAAAAAAGTAATCCAAAATCTGTTTCATTTTTATGAACAGTAAACAGTGGAATATTGAAACCATATGAAAACTGTTAACTGCAGCAATACAAGTATGCCCATAATGATTTTTGGTGAAAAAGTTTGTTTTAGTTGTTGGTGGGGAAATACGCTGATACAGGTACTGGCAGAGCGTGACATCAGATGTAAGAAATTTACCTTTCATCTTACCCAATAATTCAAAACAATCTGAATCTGTAAAAACTTTAAATTTATCACATGATGTCTGCTCAATAATATGATTCAAATACTATTTAATCAGTTGACTGCAAATGGAGCAATTCCCTATGTCAATAAATCCATGAATATGGTTCATTTATGATATGCATTTGGAGAAAAGAAACAAATAATTGGCAATACAACTTCTTTGGATACCCATAAAAATCATAAACTTTCTAAACACAGCCTTCAGTTTTATACATATGGATTTCATTTTAGATCTATACCTATTAAGTTTAAGATTTCTTTAAATAAACAACAACAAAGTTATATTGGGCAGAATGATACCATCTTGGTACCACACTTGGGCTTTGGAGACCCCTCTAATTTGTTTCAGTACCTTCTCCACTGAAGGCCGAATTTTACCATGGCTAAAAGCCCTAACTTGAGAATCAAAGCCACAACTAACTTCAAGCACAAACCACTTAGAAACAGGATAACCGTTGGTACTGACTTAACCTCTCTCTTTAGCATTTTTGTTTTGTTTTAGCATAATGACAGCACAGGCCTTTCTTTTCACCTTTTATACATAAATTGTAACAATACTTAATCTATAGCATCTGTAGAGGTTAAATATGTCAAAAATTAATTTTATCATTCTCACAATTCTATGTGGAATTACATTTGACTTTCTGTGGTTAACAGAAAATGGGAGAAATGATATTATAGATACTATGTACTAGTCTAAATATCCAGACAGTAAAGACATTTTTTAGTAGATCTACAGTAGTTCCTCTGCCTTTTTAATTCTGTGTTTGGATCTGGACACCATGATGTGAGGAAACCCAAGAAGCGTGTACAAATGACTGCAGGAGCCTCTAGCTGCAAACGCTAAGTATGTGAGGCAGTGGCTCTTCTAGCTGACCCAGCACCACAGCCAGTTATCACTTGAACAAAAAGAACCAACCAACACAGCAAACTCTGCACAAAACAAAACTTGCTTTAAATCAAGTCACTAAACTTGGAGTGATTTGACACAGAGCTGCAGATAAGTGGCTTAAGAATCTGAAGCAACCTCCGCCCCCCCAACTAAATAGTTGTGTAAAGGAAATTTAGGGTATCCTAATTGGATAAGATCCTCCTGAGATCTGAATCAGGAGAATTCTACAATGATTAATTTCCAAAACATGTGTATTTAGACAACCACACAATGAATTGACCTGTGAAAAATCTCATTATGCTAATCTATTGATTTATACTGACATAGCAAGAGTTAATATTTCAAAGCCTAAGTGCTCAAAGGTACAGAATCTTCCAATAGTATACATAGACAAACATGGCAGGGACACAGAATGTTTATAGACTTTATAGCAGTCTTTTAATTGAGGTGCCACTGAACTGTAAGTTTTACAAAGACAATTTAATATAACCAGATTTGACATGTGTCTAGATAAGAAAATCGTCCTGGATGCTGCTTTGTCTAATTTAGTTCTCTGGAGTTTATGTTTAAAAGTCAAACACTATTAAAAATCTCTGATTTGTCATCAGTAAAAATGAACATATTTTTTGCATATTTCTTCAGGTTCCCAGCTGTACCTAATCCATCACTGTATAATTTTGAAAAGACATTTGAAAATCTTGATGCAAATATCGCTGTTCTTGACAAGCTATGTAAACATTTTAAGTGAAATGTTTATTCTGTAGATACATTCCTATAGCCAAAATTACCCAGGTTTATTTAATTCCCTAGGTAGAGAAAAACAAAAACATAATGTCTCTCCTGGAGACACCAATCATTTATAATATAATGGAAATAAGGAAAATGAGAATAATTTAAATAGCAATAATCTTAACCCTTAAACCAAACAATAGAGCAATTAAGGGATTACATAAGGACTTAGAAACTTTTTCTTTGTTAATTGTCCCCTACTTAATTATATCTGAAGTAATTAAATATTAAAAGAGAGGAGGAAGCTACAAATAATTCACTGAGATCATGTTGTACAGCAGCTCAGTTTCCTGCATTATCTTACTATTCATCCAGCTCACTCCATCTTTATACAAAAGCCTAATTTGCTTACAGAAACATCACTTCCTCCTATTTTCAAAAAATGGTATTGCATGTACAGGAATTATGATCTACATATATACAATGCAACTATCTTTGAATTAATTTATTCACTACATGAGTATTCTCTGAAGACCGGTTATGATCTGCCACTACAGTGGAACAAAAGATGCATAGCAGTCCATTCAATAATATCCAGAACCATACAGGCCAGTGGATACTTTGATTCAAAAAACAAAACCAAAAAACTAAATATTATGCAATATAATTACTGCACATTCAAGGTGCTTCCAGAGCACAGAAGCTAAAAGGAAAAAAAAAATGTTCAACTTACAGGCCTTTCAGAAAGAGTTAAAAAAAAGGAGAATAAAGACAGAAGATACTAGATAAAAGCAGTAGGCTGGTAGAAAAAAAAAAACAGTGATATCAGTATGACAGTATTATGAATTGCTGGGTCAGAGTGATAGACATATTTAGGGAAGCGGCTGATAAAGCAGCAAGACTATGCAATAGATAAAATAGTGCCTCCCACGAAGGCCTGCCCTTTTTACCAGCACAAGCCTACCACCAGCTTCCAAGGATGCAGAGGTGTGCACAGGCAATGACTGCATGAGAGGACTGCATGGGCAAGAGCAGCATACAAAGAAAAACATATCTTCAAATGTTGCACAAAGTACAATTTAATCATTATGAATCCCAAGATCTTTATCCAAATTTGTTGTTAAGATTATAAATAAATTTTGCATGTTTCTTCCCTGTGTCCTTGATAGAACAAAATCTAGTTTAACAATTTGAGAAAAAAAGCAAAGAAAACAATAGTGCATAGAGAAGAATGCACCAGAAGCCAGGGGGTCTTGGAAACAGATGTTCTGCTTTGGCAGACTCTTGGCCTCTGGAGTATTACCATTTGAAAAGGACTTGGAGATCACATTGTTGATGTATTTCTGCAAAGTTGTGACTCCATTTCAAAACACCACAGTAATTCCCTCACTTCCAGATATGAGTCACAAGTTAAATATTTAATGTGGAAAAGAAATGTATCCCTTTTGCATGACTGAAAATAGAACAGTAAAATGAGTTTGATCAAACCCAAAGGCACATTGTCAATATTCATTCAAATACCATGTCACTACCTAGTATTCTCTTAGGTAATTCCTGGATAAGGAAATCCTCCCTGTTCAAAGTTCTCAAGAATAAACCCTCTCTGGGGATCCTGTAACCTATTCTTTAAAAATAAGCTGTAGCTTGCTCACACATTTATCCGTTAAATTTTATGGAGCCTGGATGCATTTCATGTGTCAAAATCTACATAAAATCTGTCTTTCAGACAGATGTTTGGTGTCACCCACATGTGAACAAAGTTTCATAAGGAGATGAAAATGGCAATGGGTAGCACAATATTTTGTTTCTATTTGGAAAGAATTCTAGTATGCTGCTAGTTGCATTTAATTTGGATCCTATTAATACCTATTTTTTAATCACTGTTCTTTTCATAATAAAGAGGCATGGTATTTACCACAGGGGATAAAAAAAATTCATTCTCTTCATTATGAATGGTATTCATAATCTCTTTTCATATTGGAAGTATAAAGAAGGAAAAGTTAAACCTATGGAAGTACGGGAGATACTAAGTATTTAAATTAATGTATAACAATTATACTCAAACCTCAGATTTCATACTGGTAATACAGGACTTTAAAAGTGTAGACCCGCAGGCCCTACCCCGGAATTGCTAAATCAGAACGTATACTGTATGAAAATCCCCATGTATTTGATACACATTTTAATGAATTCACATTATATGAAGGCAAAAAAAATTGCTTTAGCAGTAACGTAGCAGACTATATATGGTTTTTGGGTTTTTTTTTTTTTTTAACTGTTCTTCCTTTAAAACAGCCTCAAGATCTGAACTGCTATTCGGGAGTTTGTGAAAGACTCCACCTAGTTCACTGTCCCACACTCCATAGCTATCATTCCCTCTCATGACACCCTTTATTTCCTGGGAGTCTGCTTAAGGCACGACAGGGCAGGAACATCACTGTGTTTCAATGATTTTGCTTCTCTTTTAGGTTAGGTCTCAAGCACAGTTATGACTTTCATTTGTCATCCTTCTTGCTCAATAACCTTAAAAAAAAAAAATCACCCTTAGTCCTGAAGGCCCAGACCTAGAACAGTCTGTACTTCACACTTTTGTAAATACGGGTATCAGAAGGATAATCTCCTCCTCACCACACCCCAGTTTACCCCATATTTCTCTCCTAGAACAAAAATTAAAATCCAATAGGCTAACATATTGCCAGAGGTCAGAGAACGCAAGTCTGTTTCCTTTCTTCCTCCAGCTCCAGGAAATACAAGATGACCAGCACATCCCTGGCTCAGTGTACATGTGGCTCACCTATTTCTAATCTGAGAAAGGAGCAAATGAGGTCCCCTTCAATACTCCCTGTCACTCTCCTTTAACCTTTGAAATTCCTATGTGCAGTCTGCCTGCATGTCCTGTCTGTCTTCTGTCTTTTCTGTCAGCAAACATATCTACCAATGTACTATAGAAACACTTTCCTTAGACCTGATTCTTCCAGCTGCTATCTATCTACTTCTAACTTAGTAATTAAAGAGCAATCAGGGGCCTCCCTGCTTATCCCACTAGTATAAGACTCCTTGGAAAATGTCAATCAAGTGCCACTATCTTGTTTTGTCAGGAGAACCACTCATCAGAGAGAATGACCTTGCACACTGCCTGTGATGGGGTGAGGAACACAGCCCCACAGGGTGCAACAAGGCCAGGGAGTGGTGAAGTTTGAAAGGAGCTGCTGCAGAACCCTAGGGAATGTTACTACATCCTGGCACCTGTGAGGAGGAAAGACAGGAAGAACTTGGTAAAATTATATGTGTCATGCTCAGAAGCAAACCTTTCCATATAAAATAACTGAGGAAAGGATGTAATCTAAACCAAAGGTTTTACAATGCTCTTATTTAAAGGACCTTTAAATAACAAAAATAGGAAATACTTCACACGGGCCTATGCTATGGTTTGAATATTAACTGTATGCAGCAAGTTTGTTTTGAAAGCTTGTACTCATCAGCCACACAACCTCTCTTCCCCAGCATGCACTGTTTCGGGAAGTTAGGAGGTGGTGTCTAGGTAAGAGGTGCGGGGGGGGGGGGGGGGGAGGCAGGTATCTGAAGTTTATACCCAGCTCTCACTTCCTGTCTCTTGGTATTTCCTGTCCACAATGAAGCCAGGAAGCTTCTCTAGTAAGTAGCAGTCACCATGATATTCTGCCCACATGAATGGGGACAAGGGGTTATGGACTGAACCCTCTGAAACACTGTGTAAAATAAATTCTTCTGTTAGACATTTTGTTACTGCAACAAAAAAAGTAACATACAGGCTAACACATAATATATAATTTACTTGCCACTAAATAACACATTCATACTGCAAAAACAAGGGCAAAGTCTCAGAAAAAGTTCTTCCTTATACCAGTTCCAGAACCTACATAGATACAGAGGAATTCCTATGTAAGGGATGGGAAAACTGTGTGATAACGATGTAGAATGACACGAATGTCATGATTCTTTAACTTTTGAGGTTTCTACATACAAGTAAGCTATCTGCAATGCCTATTCTGCCCTAAATGTCAGCAAAGGCAATCACAGATAGGGAAATCAGCATGAGCTTTGAAAAAGGAAACGTCATTAAATACATCTTACCAACAACTAGTTACTATATGTCTGAAACATTTGCCCATTTCTTCAGCTCTGAAACTGACTTATTATAAATTGGAGAATTCCCTGAAGTAAAAGAATGAACTATCAAAAAAAAATATATATATACCCAGACAACACTGAGAATATAATCAGTGAGGATGGTTTCCATTTAATTCACTGAGTTCAAATGGAAGCTTATGAAGAATAGAAAGATTATATTTGGACATTAAAATTTTATATATCAAATGATTTCAGAAAGAATTTTTTTGCTTTAAGTTGATTTCACAATTTTTCTCCTAAACTTGACAGTTGTTACCATGCAAAGTGAGAAAAATAATTTTTTAACTTAGACATTGTTTGAAAAAGCCTAATACAAAGGCATAGATGCTTAATGAAAACTCAATTAGATTGCTCTATACTCAAATATGACTTAATTACTGTAAAAAAATAGATTCATGCAGTCATCATATTGCTTAGTTTCACCAGAAATCACAGTTATTTATTAAAGAATATTGTAACATTTTGTTTCAGGATATTTTACAATAACCACAGGATTGCAGGGCTAAATGACACCTCAGACATCAAATTTATTTATTTTCATGCTTATCAAAGTGGAGTTCCAAATAACAACAACTAAAAACCTTATGTTACTGACCAATTAGGGACTAGAACTGAGTCTCTGAATTGCTTATGTTAAAATTACATATGTCCTTATAATTTCCCCCAACATGAATATGTAATACTTGCTGGTGTGCTACTCAATTAATATCTCATACTTAATTTTTAAATGACCAAATGTTAACAATAGATACCATATAAATATCTGAATTTGTATATATTGTGTGTGTGTTCGGTAAAGAGAGTATTTGCACATCCTACAAGAAAGAAAGCTTATTCTGAGCTATTTATTTATCCAGAAGAAATCCAGGCATATGTTCACCAAAACTTGCATTGCAGTAAGACAAGTCTAATCTACAGAATCAATAAATTATGTAATGTTCACAAGGTAGAATGTAATGAAAATGAGCAAACTGTAATGGCATGTAGCACACAGAACCATAAAAAAAAAAATCAGATGCAAAGTGTAAGGTTCATCAAAAAGGAAATCGCCACATGAATCAGGGCAGAAAAGAGCTTACTGGGGGGGGAGAGTAAAATGTTGGACTGCATGAGATGGGCCAAGACAGAAGGTATGGAAAAAGAGAAAAAGAAAAAACAAGAAGGGGACTCGTGTTGAACCAGATTATAGAGGAAAAGGGAGGAGGCATAGCCATAGCTGAAGTGGAAGTGATGTCAGAGCCTGGGATCCTTTGCTGACCCAGAGTCAGGTGATTACTAGTCAGGTGATTAGTTGTTTGTGGAAGGTGAAGAAGAAAGGGGAAGGGGCTGTTCTCCTAAAAGTATGTGGATGGAGGTGTATTGAATGTGGCTATGTGGAATTTTTTTTATTGTCTTTCTTCTCTGGGTAAAGAGGAAATTTATTAACACTTAACAGTTCTAAACAGTTTCCTCAACACTAAGTTCTTGAGAAATCTATCTGCCTATGGGCTTAGAAGTGGTAGTAGTCAGCTGCTTTTCTCACACAATTTGCTTCCTAAAGCTAAAAAAAAAAAAAATTCACATTTAACTAAAATCCATGACCGAGGCTATTATCATAAAGAGGGCTGAGTTGTTCTTTTTTCAACTTATATATAATACTATAACCTTTTTTTTCTAATTTGTTGCTTAATTCATCTTCCTCCCACTGAAAAATAAGGAGTTTGGTTTCCCTTTTAAAAATGCTATCCGATTTATGCTTTAAATCGGTGAAAACATGTAGTTTTACGAGCTTGTGAATTCATGTTTGTAAGGTGGCAAAGCGCTGCAACTTGACATTCCAGATTTATCTACTTGTTCTGCACACTTAAGAAAGAAGACTTGAAAATGTAAGTCCTCCCATTTTTATCAGTGTAGCCAGCCTCCAATTTCCCTGGCTTCTCTATTGCAACGGAGGAGATAGCTAAGCCCTAGTTATTGAGCTGCTTTTAAGTGCTATATGGAGAAGAGGCCCAAAATAACTCATTTCCACCATTCCTTAGTGAACACAACTCCTTAATAGACAGGCACTATCAGAAGCAGGCACACATTTACATTCTACATGCACATCTACAGAATAATCTTAACAAAATGCAAACCATCTCCTTTTCATGAGTTCAACTTTAAAATTGTTTGGTTGAGCAGAGACATAATAGAGCCTTATTTTTTTCTTCAAAAAATGGAGTTGAAGAGGCCTAGGTATCTCCCAATACTCTTTGAATTCTACAGAGATGAATTTATTACCTATTCAAGTGAAAATGAAAGTTTAGAATAAATCAGTATACAAAAGAACAGTTTCTGAGGTTTGATTGTTTTGGTTTTTTGTTGTTGTTGTTTGTTTTGCCTCTAAAATTAGATAAACACACAAGATTCAACAATGATTTCTTCAAAGTTTCACTCAAAAACACTTAGATCTAGTCCTATACAGAGACATGAAATTTTGGCATTCACATTATAAAATGCTTCAGCCAAGTATAACACACCTGTCAGTCAAAGCTTTTGGTTCCACAATTACAAACCATCCACAAAAATAACTGACCCTATTTAGAGGCCATGATAAAAACAGAAAAATTACCAGAGATCAGCTGTTTGGTGTTAGAGCAGGCTGAATGGAGATTTCAGTCTGTTTTGTTCTCTCTATTCTACACTACCCCCATCTGTAGTCAGAACCAGATGTTAAAGACGGAAATTAACAGGTGGGGAGGGGGGGAGACTTCCTCTTCTAAAATCCAGGAACTACCTTTTTCTTCCCCTTTGCAAACTATTTGAGTGACAAGAGTTTTTGGACACACACAAGATTTCAAAGGCAAAGCTGAAGCCTAGATGTCAAAACCTATTGCCTGCTGGTGGACATGTGTAAGGGAGGGTGAGACATTTAGGGGGGAGCATTTATGTTGTTTCAGATAGTAGCACATCATAGGAAAAGCCAACAGTTGATTAGAATAGTGAAGGAAAGAATCTCCCTTTTAAAATAAGTATCAATACTAATAAAAGAAAGGTAACATGATCTCCAGGGAGTTAACACTTTACTAATCTTATGAATGAGGGGGAAAAATGAACAAAAACAAACAAAAACAAAAAACTCCTTGCAACTGAGTAATTATAGAAAAATAACAAAGTAAAAGTAGACAAAGCAAAGGGCAGGAAAGCACTAAGGTATTTTATGTAGCAACTATAGAAGACAACATTTAGACCTGGAAAAAATGACTATTTGGCTAGCTACACATTTTTATCAACAATAAATAGGAGGTGGGGGTCTAGCTATGTGCAGACCACATGTTTATTATTTAGCCTATGCCAGACCCTGGGCTCAATGTGCAGAGCCAAAAGTAAAAATGATAAACAGGTGTAATTGGTACAGATTTGCTAAAGAGAGGAGGAACAATTGCTATAAAGTTTGTTTTAGTATCTGTTATACACTAAATGTACAACTAAAGGCTAGAATAACAAAAAATACAGAATCTTTTCAGAAAAATATTTTTAGGCCTTCAGTTTTGAAGTCGTAAGTGAACACATTATGAAAAACTATTCTCACTATCAAGATTTGACTGTGTTTTCTGGTGCCTATGCAAATCCTGCTTCTACTCACATCCAATTAGAATAGTCTAAAGCTACAGTTGTGACTGATTAACATACTCTAAAGAAAAGTCCCACCAAGACACAAAAGAAACACACACAGAATCATGTTTACATAAAAAAAAATGATATGTAGAAACTTCTCAGAACCTACACTTGAAACTTTTATATCCATTCGTGTTAGAGATCCTTAAGTTAAAAACGTGTTTTATTCAAATTCATCATTTTCAAAGAAAGCAGAAATACAACAAAAGTCTAAGATAAAAACTGCAGCGTACAGAGAAATAATCAGAAAGATAATTTTCTCAAGATGTCTTCTCTTTATGTTTAAAGGATATCTACCTCATATCTTCAGGATATTCATACACAGGGAAAGACATCAGACTGTGATTCATCAACAAATGCATGAAATAAATGTCAAAGTAGCTATAAATTCCCTTAATGTCAGGATGTGCCTTTGCTTTTCCAATCATAAGATGGAGTCTTCATCTACCTGTGCATCAAGGCTTGATGAACTTGCTTTGTAAGCACAAGAGGTTATAAAGGCCCTGTACATTGGTGAGAACCTTCTAGAGCTGCCAGGACACTTTATGCAATTATAGAAGAATGCCCTACTGTCCTCTTTGACGGTGACAGACATGTAGACAAACAACCCAGCTGAGGCACCAGACACACAGAGCAAGGCCACCCTAACCTATCCAGACACAGACAGGCATACTAGACCAAGCAATAACCAGGCCAATTCAGAGTCATGAAAAATAATTTAAAAAATTGAAATAAACAAGTTTCAATGTGCAATAAAATTAAACTGATAGAGAAATATAGTTCTAAACATTGTACTGATATCTGTGAACTCACCTAGAAAAAGACCTGGACAGACTGGTACTTTATACAATGCCACCACAGGATTTTTATTCTAGGTCCTTAAGAGGATGGAAAACCATGGTGGTCCTCACAGTAGGCTAGTGAACATTAAAGAAAAGAGTTCTTATGAAAAAAAAAACTTATCACTGTGTTTCACCTCCAGAGTTTCTGCCTTGGTAACGCTTGGGACTGAGAAAATCCTTTCTAGAAAGCTTGCTGAAGCTTCTCTTCTCTTTCTTTAATGGTTTCACTAGTGCACACCACACTTTACAAATCATTGCTCTACGCGTTCATAGTGTCCACCACATGTATTCAATACACAGTTCCAATATACATCCTATACACAGATTGAGTCAATGAAGATGCACGTTTGGAGGGTACAGAAAGACAGGTCTACTATGTTTATGCACAGTTAACTGCTCAATCAAAACCAGAGTCTGTATTGCATTATGTGTGTTAGGAAGTAATCAGCTCGGACTAGAATGGTAACAAATACCTTGTATGCTTCATCTCTCCTGAGAAAATCAAATATGCACATTTCCCTAACACATGAGACATATGCAGTTTAGACTATAACATTTTCTCAGTATTTCCTCTTGTCTGGCATACTGAAAATAATAGTCCTCAACTATTGTTCTGGTTTCTATTAATGTTTGCTCTATTGCTTTATTCCTAAACGATTGCTCTAGTTAGTTTTCTATTAATGTTACCCATACATATTTTGTCACATATATTGTAGGTATAGGATGATGGAACTTTCTGCTAAAGAATGACCCCTATTATAACAGAAGCATATGTTAGTTCCTGCTTAGAAATTAATGGCAGAATTCACGGAGCCTCACTCTCAGTTGGGTTATTTCCTGAACTAATTTGCTTCCAGAAAAGGAGAGCAAGTTATAGAATATGTTATGATTTTAACATCTACTTCCAAATTTCTCACCTGTCATGGCTAAAACAGTAAGTAACTTGTATCTGCGAACCTTGACATTCCTACAGTGTTAAAGTTTGAGAAAATATTTGTGATTTTCTTGTCTAAGGAAAGAAAAGCACAATTTTATTAGTTCCTCAGATATTGGAAACCCATACTTTTATAAAAATATGTGGTGTCCTGGTAAAATAATCCTGATCAGTTCTCAAGATCAGAACTGTAAATCTTGTGCAAGTCACTTAATCTCTGTGATTCTGGCCACAGCTTTGTTACCTAACAAAAATAAATAAGTGATCAGTCATCCTCAGCCTGCCTGTTTTTTAAGATGACCACACTATTTTATAAACTCTCCCACAGAGGCACTACAGCAATGAATTAAAACCTCTATAGTCATCACTCGAATATAAGCCATTATACGAGGCAAGCACTCTTGCCACTAGGCCATATTTCCAGCCCCACCTGAATATAAGCCATTATAAATCTCCAGATAATTTCAACATGCAGCCATTCAATGAGTGACAGAAACTCCTAAGTACTTTCTAACACAGCACTAGATGTATCACATTACTTAAGTATCTCAGAAGATTCTGATATATTACTATGGATTGTTAAATGGCAAGTTTTTGCTAGCTACAGGAAGTTTACTGCTAAGACCTTAAAATTACATAAAACTTTCTAGGCAAACAAATTATCTAGGCATCAATTATCTGATGGTTGTCTGATTATCCAAGTGTTATCCCAATAACACGCACTAATTATTCTGGACTAAGTAGATGAGGTAAGTCCCTTACTGGGAAAATACATGTACAATACCTATATATTAGCATAGGAGGAAAATAAGAATATAATACAAAGACAAAATTTGGATTTGAGCAAACTACTGTACAAATCAAATGTAGCAAGTAAACATAAAAATTAGGCACAGCATACTTTGTTTTTAAAAAAGGAACTTTCATCCGCTGGCTTACACATCATTTGAAAATGTGAGAAAATACTACCTCAGAATATTTTTCCTGGAAATAGCTTTAAAACACATTTCTGAAATATTTGATAATTTTACACACACACACACACACACACACACACACACACACACACACAGGAGGTTGATAGCCAAACTTTAGAGAGATTTGTCTACTCTTTGGGAATGAAATATTGGTTCATGAATAAAAACAACCTTTAAGCACTTAGGAAATTAGCATAAAAAGAAGCAGCAGCCATTATTAACAGATAAATGGTCCATAACTTTAATAGCTAGCAAAGCACAGTTATATGAGAGTAAAATACTTAATTGCTCTGTTAAATACCATACTTATAAAAGTAGCAAAAAACAGAATTAATGAGAAAGCATATAATAGTTTTAATATTTTAATGTATTAAAGATTATTTAAAATGTGCTAGCTACTTAAAGAATAATGAACTCAAAGGTTAACATCTTCCAACAAATGGCTAGTCAAATTAGTCACTGCACCCTTTACGTAAGCATTAAACATTAGGACAGATCTGAACATTTTTAAGTTTCATTTTGCAAAGAACTCTGATGTGCTTAACCACATCACTGCATTCATTTGTTTGACATGGTCTTCCTTCAGTACAGTGCATACCTAAGGGTCTTCTACAACATACTGGGCCTTACCCACTACTTCTTGGCTATGTATTGTCATACCTTTGGCACGACTAAGCGAATTGGTGGCTAGTAACAGTGCAACAATGGAGCAAGAAATTAAAGATGGCAGAATTTACCCAAAAATGTGCTTAATACCTGTTGCCAATTTTGGGACTCCACCTCTGTCAGCATGACCTTTTAAAAAAAATAATTTTATTGTCATGGTGATATACAGAGGGGCTACAGTTACATATATAAGGTACTGAGTACATTCTTGTCAAACTTGTTACCCCTCCCTCATTTTCCTCCCACTTTCCCTCCCCCCCAACCCTCGCTCAAGTTGTACAATTATTTTCAGTGAATTTTTTTTTATTTCCAGTGAATTTAACGGTTGCATTGCTTAACCCTTTGTCCTTTTTCTCACCATTTTGATATCCCCTTTCCCTTCCCTTGAGCTGTAACCATGGAAGAATCATGAAGAGATCCAAGAGATACGGAAAGATAAGCATGTTACTTCACTTATATGAATGAAAGAGTGTAAAATTTATACCAAAAATTAAAAAGAACTAAATAATGGGCTGAATTATTTTGGCCACTTCATCAGCTAATCAGCAATTGTGACATAAATGAAATGTCACAAGGGGAAACACACCCACAAGAGTACACACCACATTGATGTCATATCTTGCCTTTCTTCACAGTTTGCCTCTGGCCTCATTCCTTCCTGCAATTTTTGCACATAGAATCTCTCATTACCTAAGTTGGTGGTGCCTTTACAGGCACTGGTGTCCCTTTCCCCAGTCCTTTCCATCTAGAACAGTTTCCACCTCATATCTTATCTTTCAGGCAGAAAGAACCCATGTATGTACTAGCTTTTTAAGTTAACTAGGCCAAAAGTGTTAGGAAACACTATTCTCCAGTGTAACTATCTCAAAATATGACTCAAACTTGCAAGGTTTTCAAATGCCAAATTAAAAGTCTCAAAAACAAATGCTCACTCATTTCACAGGATAACCAGGTGAATTACCTAAGACCAAACTATGACAAAAATGTTCAAATCCTTAAAGTATCTATTCATAAAAATCACTCATGTGTCAGTAGGTGATGTGAGAGATGCTTAGAAAAAGCAATTGTAAAGATGTGTGATGGGTCACTTCTAAGCATATCTTCAGTCAGTACTTGGGGATGCCATTATTATTTATGTGACACTTATCCCCTCATTTAATTATGAGAAGAAATTAATAAATTTAGTAAAGGCATTAGCTTGAGAATGGAATTAATATTCTATATACAAATATTGTATGTATATAATATATTTTGATATCATTCCATTCTGACAGTATAATTTCATTGCTTTATTCTAAGAACAGGAGAACTCACTGACTTCCCCACTGAGGCAGATAACTTCTAAACCTGTAGTGTTGATGAACATTAAATTAAAGAAATCAGTGAAGTCTTTACAGCAGCCATGCTAACAAGTACTTGATGATAAATGGCTCTCATGCATAGTCATTTTA
Source organism: Perognathus longimembris pacificus (assembly GCF_023159225.1). NCBI lineage: Eukaryota > Metazoa > Chordata > Mammalia > Rodentia > Heteromyidae > Perognathus > Perognathus longimembris. The sequence continues at coordinate 35,559,129 of NC_063165.1, forward strand.
TGTACAAATTTTGTTGCTGAAAGATACTGACTGAGCATGCAATTCCAGGTAATTTGCTAGTTGTGATTATTGTAATGTGTAATTTTTAGTTGTGATAATTACCCTAGAGATTTAGAATACACAATTTGAAGAATAATTATGGAACCTCTATTTATTGCTTTAGGCTCAGTATTTGAGAAAAGAGGCTGTGAATTTATGAAGCCTAGAATTTATTTTTCAAGCTCCCACTGATTTATCTTTGTGAGACAGTTTCAATGTCACAGATCTTCACCATAACTACTACTAGCTATTAAGTTCAGCTCCTTTTACAGTGTCAAGGGTACCACAAAGCCAAGCGCTGTTTACTTTCCTGGAGTGGACCATCTCCTCAGGATCCTCAAGCCCCAGTGAAGAGAGACCACCTGGAGCCCTCTGCATATGCCTGATGCCTCTCCCAATCTGGCACTGGAGGTGGCCACCTGGGATATAGCTCAATTGTGCCCTCCTTCAGGCCCTAGAATTCTCTGATGTGATAGGCATAATTACTCCTTATTCCAACTGAGGAGAGTGGGAGGTTAGTTCCATAGGGGAGTGAAAATCAAATTAAAATAACCTGAAAGTTAATTACCACCACAAAGTTGATAGACCTTTCAGATAGTAGAATGGACTTAGGCTTCTTAGGCTATACTCTTTGAAGGGTTACTTATTTTTTCACTGTAATTTTTTAAGATACATATTTCCATTCCTAAAGAAAAAGAATGCATTCCCTGCTTAAAAATATTTAAAGCTAGTACCACTTAGTGGAAATAGCAAGATATTCAATCACAGAGGTATATTTTAAAAGAATGCCTATATGTTTTCCTCTTAAGTTATAACTTAATTCCATGAAATCAGCAATTCTCACACATGACTGATTGCATAGTAATCTGCCAGTGTACAAATTTATAGAGAGAAACTAAGTGTAAATATAAATATAGGAGTAAATGTTATGTATCTAGTACACAGACACAAACACACACAGTAGATGACTTTCAAATAATGACTCTTCAAACTTGAAGTTTTAAACAATGGTTGTTAGGCAGAGTGCAACTCAGCTCTTCAAACATGGTTAGTCTAAATTAAGATGTTCTGTAAGGGCAAATATACTCTAAATTTCAAGATCAAGTGAATAAAATAGAATATACAGCATGTCATTTAAAATTATTATTTAACTATTACTAAAATAATTTCACTTACCTTTAAGAAGCCCTGAATCCTCTTAAATAGTTTCCCCCCAGTGTAAGCCTTTCCTTTTTCTTCACTGTGTGTAATGAGGAAGTATGCCATGTCTAATACAATTCCACACCAACCATCTCAAAAAGCACTGTGACCTTCATCAGCTCCTCCTCACCAGTGCTCATCCAGCTCCAAACACATCCCCACGTTAAGTCCTGTTTCACAGCTCACTGCTGATGGTGTCTCAGTGTATTGCCTCTAATACATTTTTCCCCATTCTCCCATGATCACCCCTCTAAAGCCGAGGTAAGAGCACTCCATTCATCACTTGAAATGAATGTCAGTGGTTTCCTAATTTTTGTAAACCTCCATTTCTGACCATGGCATTCATTCTCTGGAGCTGATCAGATAATCTAAACCTACCTTTCTTTCTTTCTCCTTCTCTCTTTCTTTCTTTCTTTCTTTCTTTCTTTCTTTCTTTCTTTCTTTCTTTCTTTCTCTCTCTTTCCTTCTTCCTTTGTTTCCTTCTTTCCTTCCTTCCTTTCTTCCTTTCTTCCTTTCCTTTCCTTTCCTTTCCTTTCACCTTCCCTCCCTCCCTCTTCTTTTTCATATATTTTCTTTCTTTTTTCATGATATTTCTGCACACAATATATGATCCAACTTTTCACACTCAGGTGTTACTCTGGCATACTAGAGAGATCAACACCCAAATCAACATCTCTACATGCAAGATCTCTCCAGACTCTAAGAGCCTTTTCCACATAGATGCTATCAAAGTCCTCCTCTTTCCCCCTCTGAAGAAGTCTCCAGACCCTGAAGGTGGATTTAATCATGCTCTGAGAACACATACTAATTTGTTTTTATCAGTAGTATTTTTCCCCTTCCTAACATACATCCACAGAGCTATTGACAATGCATTATTCTTAAGGGGAAGGGATAAAAGAATGAGAGAAATTAAAAAAAAAATGGGGAGGGGAAATCGTTAGGAGAGGGAACAGGTCATGTGAACCACTATTTTCCCCAGGGCCTACCTATTCGTATGATCTGCATTTAACATGGACTTGATAAGTTGATGACATTTGCTTAGAAATGAGAAGATTTTTAATTCAATTTGATGTGACGGTACTTAGTAATGTCCATTACATTAATGAATAATCTTCCATATTCATAAACATGTTGTCTCTGAATAGGTCTCACCAAACTCAACCAAGGCCTGGGATTCTTTCTACCTCAGTGTGCCTACCAAGTGAAAGACTCTGCATCACACAGACAAACCAAAAAAAAAAACAAATTCAGCATACAAACAAAATTTAAACATTGAACATAGTTCTTAATAAGAAACTGCAGATATTCTCAAATATTCATCAAATTGTGCTTCAAAATTAGTCTATTGATTTGTTTATATGAACTGATGGACTAACTGGTTAAGATTTCTTTTAAAAAGAAGTAAGTGGTGGGTGGCAAGTATGAGATCCTTGTTATCAGATAGCAGATACTTTTTTAAAGGTCACAAAGATCTGATGAGGCTTACTCCCATCCCTAAGCTTTGCCACACAGCAAGCTGAAAATCAACACCAAGAAATTAAATGTGCACAGAATGCAGTTCTTTTAAGTTGAACATTAATGAGTAGAAAATTCCCAGAGAGAGAAAGTATAAGAGGTCTCCAAACCATTAAAAATGTTGATGAGTTCATATGGGATGCTTGAAAAATTCGGTTCTTTATCTAAATTAAACCAACTCAAATAAGGCTGACTTGTATAACCATTCACTATTGTTTCCAAAATTTAGAAAAAAAATAAGCAAATTCTATTTCATTACTAACCTAGAAAGATAACTACTTGTTCTTCTATTAGCTATTGCTATTTAGATATTCAAGGATATGAGCAAAGTTCTTCATGCTAATCATTACCTAAATATATAAAGAATTGGTTCTGAATAATCTCAAACTAAATATTTATGCTAATTGCCACTTTTAAAAGTGTCATATATAACATGAGGGTAAGAACCGAAGGAGCAAATGGGGAAGAACAAAGGAAAGGTTGACACTGATCAAGAAGCATTGCACTCATAACCTGACTTAATGGAATTACAACCTCTTTGTACAGCTTCTTAATAAAAATAATAAAACATATGTAATAATGTATGTAATACATGTAAGTATATAATAATGTTAAAATGTATGTACATACAATCCCATAATATACCATTATAAATTTTCAAGTAAAGTTCTCTAGCAATAACCAAATAAAATTCACAGGCAAAATTTTTGAAGAACATTATTCATTTACTTTCATAAAAATCTGACTTTTCCTACCTAATAGGTAGATTCATTTTTTATCATCCATTTAATTATTATCCTAACAATATAATTTGAAAAGAATCTTGAGAAGTAATTATTTTAGTAGTTTAATGTATATTTTACATTTAAAAACCGCACACAATTGCGAAGAAACAATTTCATTAAAGGAGATATATATGTACATATTTTTGTAGTTTATTGTGTATGTATATTGTATTTCCATGATGAAGTCATACTAGAGATTGGAAATAATATTTGCTAAATTTTTTAAAAGGTGCATGAAATTAGATCTGAGTTTAAATACTCAGATATTTGAAAGGAATCTTACTTCTCATTGTAATGAGATATTACAGATCTAGTAGTTTGAAACAAAACTGAGATCCTTTTTAAAAATTACCCCATTAGTTCAAAAACTATTCAGTACCAGTATTATTGAATAGCACCTAATAATCAGTGGAGAGCTGACATGGTGCCACTGCACAAATTATTAGCTAGTTGGAGGCCAAGGAAGTCTACTTGATGTCATACATGTAGATAAAAGCAGAAGCAAGGGGCTGGGAATATGGCCTAGTGGCAAGGGTGCTTGCCTCATATACATGAAGCCCTGGGTTCAATACCCCAGCACCACATATATAGAAAATGGCCAGAAGTGGCACTGTGGCTCAAGTGGCAGAGTGCTAGCCTTGAGCAAAAAGAAGCCAGGGACAGTGCTTAAGCCCTGAGTCCAAGGCCCAGGACTGGCCAAAAAAAAAAAAAAAAAAAGCAGAAGCAAGACTAGAATTAGAATATCCACCTTTCTCAATGATTATAAAGACTGTTCGATGAACTCTGAAAACAAGCCACCAAGAAACAACCTGTATTTCAGAGATGACTTCCCAAGAAGTCGTTCTCCAGCAATCCCATTACAATAAATTGTGTATTTATATCACCATCATGTCATTTTCTCCTTTATCATAAAATTTACTATGTCATTATTCTGTGTTCATATGCTTAAATTTACTAAAAGGAGGATTCATATTTTCTATTTACATCGTTGTGCTCCACAGCTTATTATATAGTAAACACATAACACATTTCCTTTTTAATTTTTATTTTTTAATTGAGAAGAAATCTCATATTTTCCAGGCTTGTCTGTAACTTGTGAGCTCAAATGAACTTCCTGCCTCAAGTGCCACCATATCTGGGATTCCAGACTCATGCGCTGGGCCTGACTCAATTACTCTTCTTACACTTAAAAATATCTATGAATTAAATCTCACTTTCTCAGCCACCAACAATATTACTTATTCAGGTTAAAGTATACTGAAGATAAAGATAGTATTTGACACTATTCATTGCTGGTATGACTGAAAAAACTAAGTATTTCTGATTATTTGGTTGATTTATTATTTATAGACACCAGTAAACTTTTTTCCCAGTGGTATTTGAATTCAAACTCAAGGCCTTGTGCTTGCTCTACTGCTTAAGGCATACTGTACAGCCATACCCCAGGCCTGTAAATTGAGTTTGGGGTTATGTTTTTCCATCATGTAGTTCAAACTCAGGACGTTAAGCCTGCTAAGCAAGCACTTTAACACTTATGCCACATCCTCATCTCTGAATTAGAAATTATTGATCCAAACGACAATTTGGATAATAACCATGTGATAAATTCTTTAAAACTAATGTTAGGACAAACACAAATATCAATTATATTCAATAGGTATGAACTGGATTAAAGTTTTTAGATTACATACCTAGAATCACATTTATCTAGAAATTGCTCGAAGTAATATACAAAAATAATCGACCATTTAAATATAACACATCTACCATGCACAATTCCTGGCAATTTCTATACAATGGTGAATGTACAGAAAGACATTTGGATAAAGGAACTTTTGTTCCTTAAGGTAGAAAGAAAACCTAGGCAAACCTGTACCATTGCCTTGCTCTTATTACAACTATATCAGAAGTGGTAGATCCAACATCTCAGAGATTTTTAGTGTATTCACTATTGATGATTTGGCAACACTTATCTGGAGGCCTAAATGTGATGGAGGTCAGCAGAAGACCTCAAAACCAACTCAGTTGGATGCTTCAGTCACCCAGCTGCTCTTGAGCCTTCAAAAAGCACATTCTGAACATTTCCTCATTTTTTTAAGCACACATATCCTCTCTAAGAATAAAAACAAAAGAATAACCTCACCATCATCTGGGATCAGCTTTTAATACCAATAAAAGGTCTGCTTTGTGCTCAGTCTTGCTTCTGGTCCTAAGAGTCATAAGCAAAGGCTGGGAGATAGGAATGTGTACAAATCCCAGGCTGGCCAAGCAAACTTCCAGACACTGTTCTTATTGTTTACCATTGCAAATCCTGGTTGGCTCACTATTTTCTCAAACAGATGAGAGTTCTGATGGGGCAAAGTTCAAATATACAGATGAATGGTATACAGCACAAAACAATAAAGCAATGGTAAATAGACCTGTGGTTTGAATGCCCCAGCACCTTAGTACTGAAGTAAAGAAAGACATTCAGTATGAATTTAAGTATTAAGACATTCATTATGAAATTAAGATGAGACATTTAGAAATAAATAAAAGTACTTAAAAACCATTTAAGTACACATTTGCATGGCAAAAAATAGGCTAAAGTTCCTCAACAAACATATCTGTAGACAGATAAGTACTCTAAAACTCTACCAGCTTACAGAAGTGTAAGACAATGTCCTCATTAAGTACAAAATATGTACACCCAGAAATAAGCTCTGATTAGGAGCACTATAGACTAGGTCAACTTGCTTTTGCTCTTGATTGATGATAACTTAAAATCGACTGGCCTGGAAATAGTATCAGTGCACCAATAAGTTATCTTGCCAACTATTTTCTCTTCATTTTATTCAGTAAAATTAATTACATATTGCATAGTATCACTTATCTGTTACAAACTAAAATTTTTTGTCACCAAAGTTTTAAATTCTTCTTTGACAAAAATTAAAGCATAATCAAAATATTTAGAATTATTTGTTAATCTGATTCGTTTGAAGCATATCCATTTTTATCTAAGTTCCTAGGAAGCACACACTTAAAAAAATTCTTAGAAAAATGTTGAAAATAAAGTAGCAGCTCCATATAGCAACAATACAATACAAACCATTTTGGGGAGAAATACTAACCCATGCAATCTTTATTTCTATATATAAATATTAAACATTGGAAGAATTTACACACCAAAATAGTAATATCAAATGCTAGAGAACTTAACAAGTTCACATTCAGAAATATTGTACAACTTGAGGAAATACTTTATTTTTTAATTTTATTTGCAAAATGAGAAGTTTTATGTTCGTTTAAATCTGACTGCAAACATGAAATCAAACTCTATGTGAATGTACTTTGTATTTCTTGTTAGGTGTAATGGCTTAATACTTCAAGAAATACTAAGTATGTCATGAGTGTAAGTTTAAAACCATCCCTAATGCACTAAGTATATGTACTCTAGAATATAATTCAGAAACTATATACTTAAAACCCATTAAGTCTCCACTTTCATTACTACTTTTTATTTTCAAAGCAATTAGCTACCAGAAGAAAAGCATTAGTAGATATGTATGTGATTAAAACATTTCTTTTTTATTCTATCCAAGTGATTAAAAAGCAGCTTCAGGAAATCGTAATTAGGCTTTCCCTGAACAGCAGCAGCCTCCTGCTGAGTAACAGCAGGACTAGGGCTTTCCTTTCCATTTTTGACAAAGATCCAAATTGATAAAATTTAATTTGGGGGGTCAATATAAACACAGTCAGCTAAGAGGCATAGTTAATATCTGCCAAGATAGGTGGAATATTCAAATTCTGGCACTAATGCTAATGAACAATCTGATACTTGCAGAATTTTATGATAGAGTTGGTGGGCAGACAATAACACAATTTATTTTTTTTACCTTACATTTTAAGAATTTTGTACTAGGCACTGAAACCAATCTATAAACTTATTTTCTTATCTGAAAAGTAGTTGACTTTATCTCATTAAAGCACAAATAACTGAGGAAATCTGAATGAGCTCTGGGGATGATACTAATGTCAATTTCCTGCTATTGATAGTGAGCTATAAATACTAATATTTTGCTATAAACACTAACTTTTTAAAATAGTTTCACAAAGAGATCAAGAGGGAGACTTCACTAGATAAATTTCAGTATTCCATTCAGCTCTGAAATTCTGTAACCTGGTGCTTTTTGGGGCTTGTTTTGTTTTTTAATATTCTATCACTCTCTCTTTCTCCCATTCTCTTTCTTCAACTTGGCTTTGTTGGTTTACCTACACTGAAAGATTAAAGGCTATCAGCAATATCCTCATTATGCTTTGCTGCTAACAATATACAAAGTAAGAAAGGGCACAGTGATCAGTATCAAAACTGAGCAGTATTACTGGCTGATAATTACTTTTAAGACCACACCACAAATGGCAAAGAAGATAATTCATTAAACTCATCCATTTGTAGGACATACATCTACTGAGCACCTTCTATAACTCAACAGCTATGCTAGTCACTCCAGACACAAGAATGAACAAATCAGACCAGACATATTGCAGTCAATACAATTCACAAGTCAAGGGAGAAAAGCAGGAGAGAAGGCAGAAGGTTCCCACTGTGAGGATGTTAGGGGCAATGAAGAAGGTGTGATCTAGTGAAGACCGCAACATCTTTCCTGAGGGAGACAAGAACTGAAGAACAAACCAGTTAATGATACTCAGAAGAACTGGCAGGTCCAAGCATAAATGAGTATAGGCACCAGTTTTGTTTTGAAAGAAGGCAGAGAAATTACAAATGACTGTAAAAGAAGGTCAGCAGGGATTGACAGAATGAGAGGAAGACAAAAGTGGGGGGGAGGGGAAATGACACAGAGAGAAAGAGAGAGAGAGAGAGAGATCTACTGTGAAATGTAGGTAGAAGGGCCAAAAGCAGAGGTTCTTTGCTTAAAGCTGTGACTCCTATCAAATCCATAATATTGTTACTCATGGTGCTTCCTATTTGTATACAAATAGGAAAAGTACTAAAGCTTCTATTTGACTACTTCCTTAAATAAAATCAATATTTAAATGTCAGAGTCCTAGTTCTTCAAATGAGTCATCTTAGGTAGACCAGTTAAACTGACAGTCTATCAATATTTTTTAATCCACAGGATGTAAATAAGAACCATCAAGCCCACTGTGTCTAGGGGCTATTAAGAGAATTAGATGATAAAGTGCACACTATAAAGTGATGAGCAAAGAATGAAAATAGTATATATTAATTCAAAACAGTATTTCAAATACTATTAAAGCTAACCATCCAAAACAAATACTTTTGATAGGTAAAATTTAGCTAGTTTAGCAAACCCTAAAGGACAGCAGGTTAGAAAGAAGTGTGACAAAATGGTTAAGAAAAGTGAGAGAATAATTCACCTTCGATCACATTCTTCCCAAGTGACAAATGCAAACATAAAACAGGAGGAAATCAAATTAACTAGATCAAACAAAATCTCCAGTGTGGGTATCATGGGGTTTATCTCTGTTGTTTTACTGAATGCAGAGAGGAAATATTTTAAGGATTAGTAATGACAGATCTAGGAATAAAATGAAACTCACTTTACAGACCAAAGTTACTGGTTATCCCTCAATTATTATTGAACACATATTACTGTGCACATACCGGATGGCTCCTTAAATCACTTTATTTGCAACCTAATTTTTATGCAGAAGTATTTTGAGTCAGGATATTTTAAAAAGACATCATTTCACTTCTCCTAAATATTAGTGGGGTTTTTTTTCTTTTATAACAGGTACATTAGGGATGGAGGGACAGTCACTTTGTATAAAATATAACAAAAGCAAAAAAGGAACTGGTTGGAGGACTTCAGTAGAGTGCCTAGTACAAGGCCCTGAGTTTGAAGACCAGCAATACCAAAAAACAAGTATACCAAGTATGGAATAGCTCGTCTACTCTTAGAAATCATAAAGGTTTTCTATTCTGCACTGCTTCTTAGAATCTGCTTTTCTCCAGCTTCACATCAGGTAGCATTTCAAGGAAGAAATTCTACTGCAAGTTCTTCCTGCAAAGCCTATCACACCCCTCCATGAAGAAAGATTTCAGACAGGAAAAGTTGATGGAGGGTACTGAAACCCATTTATAGAGTGACATCAAACACAATTCAACCAAACAATTTTGGTTGTGCAGTGTAATTTCAGTATTTTCCTGCTTTTTTAAAATTCCTCTTTTTTAAAGAAAATGAACAAAATCTCCTCTAGCTCTTAGGCTGAAACATAACTTGAGAAACCAGTGGACGGATTTTGGACAAAATTAGATTTGCCTAACCGAAGTGTTAATGTGCTTTATGTTCATAAGTACAATAACGGTAATAGGAAAAATAAAGGTAATGAAAAATGATGTTTACATTTGTAAATATTCCTAAATCAATTGATCAGTATTCCTGGAGCTATTACTCCATTGTTTTGTTTTATGCCACTGCAACCTTTAACATTTTAAACACTGTTACTAATATAACCTAACTTACTTATCATGAAAGTAAATATTGTTTGATACTACAACTTAAACCCTTTCATCATTTAAGCAATTTCCATCATTGAATATATTGAAGAAGACTGTGAATGTATAAGAAATATTAAAAGATGAGGAAGGGGATGCAAAGAAGATAACAGATCACAGCATTCGGTGTTGCTGATATTGTTGTGGTCACACTTGTGCCCATCTTTCTTTTCTTTTCTTTTACCATTTCCAACTGCTGAAAAAATCTCAAATTTAGGCTTCAGTTAGTTCTGTTTTCTAGAATCAAGACCTTCTTAGAAGTGTCTCAATCACCCGAACACTAGCACCAGTTCTGTATAAACATAGCTCTGGTGTCATTGCTCTTTTAATCATTCCTTTTGTCCTGATGAATATAAGAAAACTCCTTTATCGAAAATAAAAGTAACTAAGCATCACCTACATCCAGCATCAAACTTTCTAGCTCTTCCTTCTTCTTACAGAAAATGCCTTGTATCTCCTTGCCCTGTGTCTTTCACAGGAGGGCTTCCTCAATCTTTAATACTCAACCCACCAATATTCCATATGTTTGTAGAGATGGATTCAAGTGCTAATTCTTCTGTCAAATTCTCTATGAGGGGCATAGTCTGGTTTAAATGCCCTGCTGCTGAGTTCATTTATGTATCTATACAGTTTCCTAATTTTAGAACTTAGTCATGGTAACCTGAATTTTAATATAAAGAGAATGCTTATATACATGTAGGTACTTTTATCTTTACTGAATGACTGAGGAAAAAATATACTTATTCCCTTGGATTGTAATAGCGATAAGAGATAGATATACCACTAAATAAATATTTTTCATTATCCCTCATTCTTCATTAATACGTTAATGAAGTAAATAGTCTACAAAAAGGAAAAGCAAAAGACACTACCTTTTAGAATCAAGTACAGGAATATACTATACCAAATCTGAATTCTGCTTTATTTGTTCATTCACATACCTGGGCTGTCCATGAAAAGCTACATACTTTTTAACAGAGCATCTGATCTAACATTTATGAGTAACCTTCTTACTCAGTCCAATCAATCATCAAGTATACTTAGCATCAAGACATATATCCAAAATTACTGCAGTAGATACCAAAAAATATAGAATTAAGCCAGTCACTGGTAGATCAACCCTGTAATCCTAGCTGATGAAAAGGTTAAGGTCTGAGGACCATGGATCAAAGCCAGCTAGGACAGGGAGGTCCTTGAGACTCTTAACTCCAATTAACCACCTGATAAAACTGGAAGTGAAACTGTGGCTCAAAGTAGGAAAGTGCTAGTCTTGGACACAAGAGATCAGGGGGAGACCCCAGGCTCTGAGTTCAAGCTCCATGACAGAAAAAAGAGAAGACCAAGAAGATGAAGACAACGATGAGGATGACAATGACAAAGGAGGAGGAGGAGGGGGGAGGGGGAGGGGGAAGGGAGAAGGGGAGGGGGAGAGGGAGGAGATGAAGAAGAAACTATCTATATACAATCTAAGCCAAGCAAACCTACATTCGAATTCAGTGGCAAGTCAATACAATTACGCACTATTCATGAGAATAAAGTCTAAGGCCTCCAGTAACAACTGCAATTTCTCTGGCTGTTGTTTGAAAATAAAATCAGAGATAATGATTAGACCAAAAACCAAAACTACTTGATAAAAGTTTGTTTTAAGTTAGTTTAAAACTACACTTGTCCATTTGCAAAGCAACTACAAATTACATACAATTATAAATTACAATTTATGTTGTACCTGTTATTATGTTTTGTTCATTTGATTTTATTCTCAGGATAAGCACTTCAACAGGCAAAGAGTTTTGTCATTATCATAAGTGGTCAAATACTGAACAAAGCTGGTGCTCTTTACTTTGGGTACTGTGAACTGGATCACCCGCCTTTAGAAGTGAACGGAAATAATGTTCACAGCTGGTTACATTTGCGAGGAATTTAATATCTGTTCAGGCACACTCAGGGCCAAGGCAAATAAACAAATTAAATCTAAACTACAGGGAAGGGAAAATGCTAGGACCCTTTAGATATGGACTGAACATATGGCCTCCCATGAAAATTTCCTCCCATTTTTGTTATTGTTTCTTGCCACATAATGCTATCTATTCTGTATGGCTTTTCTATAATGCAGTTTCTTTAAAATGTAATACTTAATCATCATATATTAATATTCACATCTTACCCAGTAGCACTGTCTATACAACTAAGTGACTGCCTTTGCGTGCATTAGCATTTTTCTGCTCTTGTGGCTTCATGACTTCTTAAAGAAAGCAGAATTGCTGCCAGAGTAGAGAAGATAAGCCTCTCAGGGCTTCCCTCTCCTCTGACCTATGGTTGGTTGACATGCTATCTTTGTGCTGTTTGTGTTCCTGTTTATGGTTCAGAAAAGCTCTTGTTTATAGAACCTCTTCAATGCCCTATTCATTCTCCAGAAGTTAAGCGCATTGAAATTAAAAGGCTGTGCTTGACTTAGATAAATGAAATGACACAGGGCAGATGGGCTAAAGGCTTTATCCTAACCCCTTACAAAAGGCCCCAAAATTCAAACATCGCCTCTGACATTCTTTCTGCTTCTACCAAAAATAGATGACAAGTCTGAACTTCACTGAAACAGCTGCTTCTGGCCATGATCAGTGCCACTCACAAAAAAAAATCACACAGATCATGCAGCTCCCTGAAACAGAAAGCTCCCTGGCTTGGGATAACCTCTACCTCTCCTTGGAGTGTTTCCATGCATCCACAAGGGAAGGAGAGAGCCCCCTCCAAACAGTCATTCAATCTATGCTTTACCTAGCTAGGTTCAAACCAGTCTGAACTACAGTAGCTAAGATGCACAAACAATTTTTACAATGTGCTGTGAGAATCTTGAGGTCAAAGAAATCAGTTTACAAACACAGGAGATCTTGCGTTGCATGATTAGCTAAATTCACGGTCCAAATCAATCCTTGCATTCCAAACCCTCCTCCCATCCAGTCATCTGCAACCTTTGACACACAGGCTTTTATTGCCTTCCTACAGGGTTTCTATTCTTCCTTCTTCCAGACATAAACAGAGCCACACCCTTCAGTATGAAAAAAATGCTTTCCTACTGGACTGCAATTAACTTCTGCCTTTCAAGTGGAATGTAATCTCCTGTGCTGAGCTCTAACAGGCTCAAGTCTCCACTGCTCCCCTGTCATATTCTTCTCCTTTCCTCCTCTATCTGTCCTTAACCCTAGGGGTGTTTTCTTACTAATCTCACCATTGCTCCAAATCCCAGATTTGCCAACTGTCAAGGCAACCGGATCCCAACATTCCAGGTTCAATGTGGAACAATGGCAAAGAGAGACTAAGGCTAGCTGCTGTGTATTCTTTTTGAGAAAGGAAGGATAATTATTTATATAAACTGTTACCAGGGACTCAAATTCAAATTCAAACACTTCTGTTTATTCAAGTAAAATGGATGACAAGCTGGTATTCTGTCATTCAAGCAACTTCATAAACATGTACCTGGAGCCTACATCAAAATTCTTATATTCCTGTTATCGGAGGATTGCATGCCACAAATAGCCTTGGTTCAGGAAAAATGATAAGTAAAAGCCAGCCTGTCATGGTGAATTTCCAAAGGCCCTCTCTGGCCCTTTTCTTCTTTATGTCTTTCTCTGGTAGCTAGTTTGTAGTCTATTCCAATTTCCAAGTGCTTTGTAGTAATAACATTAAAACAGGATTGTGACACCAACTGTAGGATGTAGGTGTCATGTGGAAGAGGAAGCTGACAGATCAGCTACAAATTCTTGACCCCGAGGATTCAGCCAAGGTATTTGGGACAGAGGAGTCTCCTACTCATTTCTCTCCAGCCACTGACAGGGAAATTTCACCCACCCTACAAGAAGAAACATGATCCCCCTTGATTAATACCCAGAGTGTTATTATATAGCACATTCTCTTTTCTACCTTCTTGTCCTTCAGCATTCTTACTTATTGAACTTGTTATTAACTGAAATTCTAGCGTTTTTTTGTACATGGTGGTTCTCCTGTGGCTTTCTTATTCCTCTTTCAATACTAATGATGGAACTGAGGAAAAATAAATGAATTAAGAAAAATGAGATCAGAATAAATTAATGATTTTGCTTCCTTGTACTCCACATCAGCTTTTAGGATAAAACCATTCACATTAGTTACAGTTTTTTCCATTTGTTGATATTTTGATCTGCTTCTGATTGCCTTCCAGTATAGAGATGTGAACGCATTAATAGAAAAAGATCTGCGGTCACTTTCACAGGCTGATATTAAACAGTCACTTCTCAGGATCACAAACAGAACACCCATCAAACAGGTAGATCCCCAACCTTTTCACTGATTCATTTCCAATAGTACTAACACATTTAAGAATATTATGAAGACATATAAAACATAAGGAAAGTGGACAGAATGCATTTAGTAAGAATTAAATTCTTAAGAAGACAGTTTTAATTACATACCTTATCCAAATGAAAAACCAAGTATTCTTGAAATTTAAAGCCAAACACATTGGGTTTTTAGAATGGCCCAAGCATTCCATGTCCCGATTTTGTTTATGAAAAGTCAAGTTCGTTGTATAGTTTTTACAGGGCAATAAGATAATAGACATTTCAAAAGAAATCCATTATGTCCTTGACCAGAGAAATGAACACACCAACATTTACTACATACATAAAATGTTCTCTATTAAGTCACTCATAAAGAGGTAATAAACCCATGTATCAATGCAGTATAAAACATGACGCCCATTAAACAGAGATAAAATATTAAACAAGATAGGCTAACCTGCGTACACCATAACTTTTCAATATAAAATCCGAGAAGCGTCCTACTCTAGTTACCAAGTCTCACCACCATAACGTAAGCTTTGTTAAAATTACCTTTCAAGGGCATGTTAGCGATTACCACTTTATTACTGAGAACCATATAGGTTCCCACAGCTTTTGTAAAATCAGACTTACTTCTTATCCTTTCATGATTTGATTAGTTGATTAGCACTAACTTCACCCTATCACCTTTTACCATCCTCTCAAATAGTCCCCATAACAAGCGTAAAAGCAGCTCTCTTTATTGAATAACTAGTAAATTCTTGATACTCTATGAGAGAGTTAACTAATACTTCTCTAAGTCCTCGCAAACATTCCACTAGATAGATATTACAAAACCTCACATACATGTAAGGACATTTACACTCAAAAAATGTAGGTATAACATCCACACTGTATACTTAGCTACACACAGAGTCAAAGGACAGCCTCAAACCTGATGGCTAATATTTAAAGAGATCCAAACTCAGTGTGAATATGAGTGAAACCTGAGGATAATAAGGAGATCAAAAAATGAATGAGAGAAAACCAAAGAAGTTTCAGGGCAAGTTGCATGGATATAAGGAAAGAAGAAAGATAGAAAGGCTGGGAATGTGTCGTAAAAAAGGACATTTTGGAAATGAAGATTCCAGAGGGTAAAATATAGTGGGAGGAAATACACACTGATAAGTGGAACAAAGGTAAAAGTTTCTGACAATGTTGTCAAATCTGTGGGGATCAGAGTTGCCAGGAATAATGGAAATGGTGCACAAAGCCTGGGAAAGCTTTCCTTCCTTCCACTGCTACCATATGCTATGCAAACTGGAAGTGACATTTGCAAGAATGTGTCAAGAAATCAGAAGACTGTAAAAGGTTTGACAGGAGAGATTCCTGAAAATGACTAGGAGAGCAAGTGACTCACAAGTCACAGGGTGTTTCCTGTGTACCCACTGAATGTCAGGGGCTAGCATATTGAAAGATTTTCCACACAGATCTGGAAGGAAAAGTTCCCTTTGCTTTTTCATTCATAGAACGGATTTTGAAATGTGAATGGGCCAGACAGGCAAAAACATTACACATATTCATCTCTTATTTTTAAAATGCAAGAAGAGGCTTGGTGTCTGTATGCACTGATAGCTAAGCATACAGATTGTTATTAAAATTTGGCACAGCCACAAATATACAGCTTGGCAAGGGCACTGGGAGAAGGTTACATATTGTTCCTATAATATACTATGGCCCTTCATTCAGCTTTTCCCCACCCACAGCATCAAGCATAATTTACAATGATTTTTCTCAAGGACACAGTCATTCCATATAATGAAATGTTACACTGATTAAAGTTGGGACCAAACCCCGTCATTCAGCCAAACTACCCCCCATCCCCAGTGTGATGATGTGAGTTACCTTTTAGACTGAAAACAACAACCAAACAATGTGAACCGAAAATCTCTCCATCATTATGAAACATTTTTTTCCCCCTAGTACTCATCTACTCCACGGAAGTCAGTTCCCATAACATTCACAATTTCTTGTAAGTGGTATTACTTAGTTTAAAAGGTTGCAAAGCACAAGGCATTTTCGCATCCATTATAAAATAAGCCCACAAACTCCCCAAGCAACTAACTGAATTTCAAGTGTGTACGTGTGTGTATGTGTATGTGTGTGTGTGCGTGTGTGTGTGTGTTCAGGAATATGGCCAGGCACCTGGTCCCCCATGAGCTTGGGTGAGCAACCCTGCAAAGTGACACAATCATTTACCAGATACCCAACAAATGCACAGAAAAGAAAGACATTCTACATGGGGGAAGGGAAAAACTAAGCGAAGGTAAGGTAGGATGATCACAACAACTGAAAACACAGAAAACTGAGACAACATCCTGTTTAACCCTAACAGGCCATAAAATCCCATAGAGTCACACAACAGATTAACATCAAATAACTCTTTAAGCTACAACAATACAATACTGACGAATCAGAAATTACTTTTGGCTAAAGCAAAATACAGCTAACGAAATCTTATATCATACAATGCATTATATAAATGTGCAATATAAACCACAAGAAGAAAAAAAATGCCACAGGGTAGATACTGTCAGCATGGTCTGAATTCTAGAAGAAGGCAAGAAGAATGCAGTCATAATAATCAGTGTATATCCTATGAAACAAGGAAAATTGATGAGAGGGGTTGGATTAGGAGGGATGGGGGAGAATGAGAAAAGAGATGATATTGATCATGATGCATTGTATTTATTAATTGATTTGCTGAATGGGAACCTTTTTATACAACTACTGAAAAATAATAAAGGTATAATTAAAAATGGACAGGTGAGAAAGCCTCTGTTTCTCTTCCTAATGGACTTGAATAAATAAAGGCTGGATCAGACTTCTGACTGATTTGAAAGTCACTGAAAATAACAAAAAAATTACATGATATGAAGAAACAAAACTGAGAAAATGGAATCTTAAAAAACATTTGCCACACCAATTTGAAAAATTAAGAAATGAATTCTTCCTACTTGTCAAAAAAATGTGTTTTCACCTGGTGTGACAAAGACACAGTCATAGCTCCTGACACTGATGCTGATTTCCTTCTTGCTTGGAGTCTAACAAGTCCAGGCTACAATGTAATCCAAGACCCAGGCTCTATTGCCCATGATGTTTTACCAACCACAAGGCATAATATTCCATCAGAGAGCCACAGAAGACTCATAATCATCTTCACATCCAAGCTAGCAGGGAGTGGAAAAAGGGCATGTGGCCCCTTTAAGGTCACAGACTAGATAGAGTCTGCACAGCTCATTTCTGTTCTTATACAAGGGGTCAACACTTACTCTAAGGGGCACAGTGAATCCATGTGAGTCCAGAATATACTCTCTTTATGATGAGTGGATAAAAATGGGGAACCAGATTATGTCAGAAAAGGAAGAAAATGAATTTGAGAGATTAGGAACTTTCTATACAAATGATGAATAAAATAACAAATGACTGTAATTCTATATTAAATGTTGTCTTGCTAATGAAAAAAAGTAATAAGAGGGAAACTATCTTTTAATTTTTATCTCTCTAGAAAAAATATTTGAATTTCAAGATTCATTAAAGGTAGAATTACATGAACTACAGAACAGTTTTAGAAACTAACACCATTATTATTTTCCCATTTTAGTCACTCGTTTTAACATAGTCTAGAAAAATAAAAACATACATCAATACTTTTAAATATTACTCTTGATCCAGAAGTATATATTTGTCTCTCTTTTAGATAAGTATTTATTAAAGATGACTACAACATACAAATAGAATCTTTTTCCTTAATGAGCATGCTGTTCTGAATGCAATATACATGATTTTAAAGAGAAACAGCACTTACAAGGTAGCTTAACCATGAGACTAGAAAGGTCAAATAGGTGTCATGAAACTTTCTGTAAAGACATTTCAAGTTATCACCTATATGGGCAAAAATAAAGTAGCTCAAGAGAGGTGAGAAAACATTTGAACCACAGTGGAACAGAAGCTTCCAGGGAACTTCTATGCTAGATTTTTAGCTGATAATTTGGTATGTATGATTTGCTACAATTCTTCTTAAGTTTGTCTTCTCTTGTTTAAAAAATAAATAAAACAAAATATAATTTTGGTAACAATTTCGTTCTCGTTTCCATTTCTCATGAATCAGCTACAGAAGAGACACTGTGATTTTTCTCTAATGTAATAAACAAAATTAACTATCATTTTATATAGCTCATAAAATATGCCTATCATAGCAAATATAGGTTTCCCTAGTCTGCATTTATAGCTTATGAGAAAAATCAACACCTTAGTTAATACTGAACACACAAGTAACACGAATGTAATAAATACTACTGCATTTCCATAAAGACATGAGTCTCAGTAAGGGAAAAAGATCAACTCCCACACATCAAACTGCAGCTTCCTTTATTACGTGCAAGAACATCTTCTAAATTTATTTTCCCTCCTCTTCCCTCCCTCTGTGCTGTGATGTATTTTTTTGGTCAATATTCTACAGTAGCTGTTTTAGGATAGCTCAAATTTCTAAAGAAAAAAATTCCTTCAAAGTTAAGTAAAATTTGATTTAATTTGAAAATAACACAAAAAAAAGTAACATGAATATCACAAAGGTTCTCTCTGAAGGGGATAGAGAACTCATGATAAACAGAAGGGGAGGGAGTTGGGAATATGGTCTAAAGGTAAAGCACTTGCCTTGCATACATGAAGCCCTGGGTTCAATTCCTCAGCACCACATTTATAGAAAAAGCCAGAAGTGATGCTGTAGCTCAAGTGGTAGAGTGCTAGCCTTGAGCAGAAAGAAGCCAGGGACAGTGCTCAGGCTCTGAGTTCAAACCCCCAGATTGGCAAAAAAGAGAGAGGTGGGGGGGAAGGGTTGACAGTGAAGGTAAAGAAGAGTCAATATGGCCAAAATATACCACGAATGTATGAAAATGTAACGATGGGAGTTTGCAGAGATGAGTTTAGGCAAAAAGAGAGGGGGGAAATGTAATGAAAGGGATAAATCCAATTAAGGTATATTATATATACCTATGCAAATTTTTGTAACACTTTTGTACAATTCATGATATCAATTAAACAGAAAAAAATTTTAAAACAAAAATGTAAAATTTTATATTTTAATGTCACACCAATGTAGACTTTGTGTTCTAAAAGTGATACATTATTATAGTTTTCAAAACATTTCTTAATTTTCTCACCACAAAGGAAATTCCCACTACTGAAAGCCAAGTGCTGGCCACTCATGCCTGTAATGCTAGCTACTCAGAAGCCTGAGTTCTGATGAACATTGCTGGAAAACAGCTTGGGCTGGCAAGTCTGTCAGATTCTTTTCTCTAACCAGCAAAAGGCTAAAATGTGGAGTTGTGGCTCAATCTGTAGAGACTTAGTCAACAAAGCTAATTAATAATGCCCGTGGTGAGGGGGAAAGTGAAAATCATTTATTATTGCCTATAATACACCTAATGAAACTTCAAATACTGACTTATCTTTTGGAAGAATATCTTAATTTGAATATAATTTGTCTAGGACTAATTATAAATTCAAGAAGCTCAACTAATAGGTGCATTTAACACTCTTTCCCTTTGACTGGAACACTTACTCCAGGAAATTCTGAGGCCTTCAATGGTAAGATGCAAGTAAGTAATGAGAAGAGAATCATGTCCTGTGGTTGCACTTTCTTTTTATTTCTTTTAATTTATTGTAAAGGTAAGGAACCAGGGGTTAGAGTTACATAAGTAAGGTAATGAGTACCTTTCTTTTTAAACACTGTTACCCACTCCCTCAACCCCACCTTGCTCCTTCCTATCTCCCTTCTCCCCAAGTTGTAAAGTTCTTTTCCAACATAGTGTCCAATGAGTATCAGTGTTGCTGTAGTCGCACTTTCTTTCTCCCTTCTCTGCAATGCACTACTGTACTGTCAACACACACACACAAAAAAAACTTGTAACTTTTTCTACAGTATCACTGCTATACAAATTCTCATGAATCATAGTAGGATAGCCTTCTAATTAAAGTCATTGAACAGTTGTCCAAGATTGCCTAATAAGGCTGTTGAGTATTTATAGGACATGCATTTACATCCTTGTGCATAACTTCCTAAAGGAAGCAATACTTCCTGAGACTCTTCCTATTCAGGATGGAATACTTTCCCAAGTTTGCCTTACAAAGATCTGAATGTTTTTCTTCTATCACAGGAAATATTGGTAACCTTTGAAATGACGAACATATGACAAACATGCACTACATAACAAGAAGGACCATTTGGATTTAGTTATAAGGGAAAATGAAAAGTATATTTTATAAAAACAAAGAAAGAATACTGTCTCTACAATGTTTCACCAAGAAATAAATAAAATATCTGTAGTCTTAAGATTAATTTGTGAAACAGTAAAATATCTGATCATAGAATTTCAGAAACAAAGGTGTGACAGTATCAAAATGAGGCGCAAATCCACGTAAAATTGAATCTTAACTGCTGAGGACCTTCACGTGAACCAAAATGACTACTACATCTTCAGTGGGGGCATGGTGCTGTTTGAGCATGAACTGGGTATCCTTCAAACATTCAGTGTAACTCAAAGCTCAATTCTGAAGTTGTGGTATTGAAGTGGTAGAACCACCTGTGGAAAGTAGTGGAAGGTCCACAGGTCACGTTAGTTTACATGTGAGTTATCATGAGAGGACTGTTATTAGAAAATACATTTGGGTCTGCCCATTCTTTCTCAATATACTAGTTGGTTTAGACTGGAGATCTCATTGTCACATGCTCCGTCACTACTTATAACCTCGACAGCCTCACAGAATTGAGTGACCACAAGTGTTATGCCCTTGAATCTTCAAAACTGTATGCTAAATAAGCTTTTTTCCATTATAGTTAGCTACCTCAGCTTTGTACTGTCATTATGTTTTACAAAACTGAGGAAAAACGAAAAAAATCACCAACTCTGCTCTCAAAATTTAATTTTAGTGATATGAATATGACTTAAGTTGTAAAGCATCCATCTAGTAAGTTTGAGCCCCTGAATTAAAAACCTAGTAACTGCCAAAAGAAAAAAAAAGTTCAAAGTCAGCCTGAAGGAGAAAAGTCATTGAGATTTCATCTTCAAAATAAACAGCAAAAAGCAGTGCTGGAGATATGACTCAAGTGGCAGAGTATGAAGCAAACAAGCTGACTAAATATGACGCCTGAAGTTCAAAACTCAAGACTGGTAATAAACAAGCAAGTAAGTAAAGGCCATGTGTGGTAACTCCCATCTATAATTTTAGCTACTCGGTGAGAAGGAAATGAAATCTGAAGTGCAATCCAGGTAAAAAGTTACTGAGAGAGGCAAGCCAGATGTGTTTGTACACACTATGAAAGCTATATGAGAGGCTTAAAAAGGAGGATCAATGTTCAGGCCAGCCCAGGCAAAAATGTGAGACTTATTAGAAGTCTATCTACAGAAGGAACTGGAGATTATCATGTTGAGCAACGTAAGCCAAACTCAGGAGCAAAATATTTCAAGTACATTAAAAAGGAAGAATATCTCTGTACTCTAATAGGTTTAGGGGCCTCACTAATTAAATTTCCCTGACTTATTAAATTCTCCTACCTCCAGGAAGAAAACAAAACTGATCAAAAGATTAAACAAACAAACATACACCAGTACCTCCTCCTCCTAGTAGGTGAATGCACTGGCAAAAGTTATGGTAAAGCTTTAGTCTTCCCTTATTTCTCTAATAGATAACTAAAGCTGTGAGTAAGTTCATCACTCAGGAATGGGTCAGTAACAGCTATGTTTCCCTGTTTCAAGTGATCCAGG
The DNA here is from genome assembly GCF_023159225.1 of Perognathus longimembris pacificus. Taxonomy (NCBI): domain Eukaryota; kingdom Metazoa; phylum Chordata; class Mammalia; order Rodentia; family Heteromyidae; genus Perognathus; species Perognathus longimembris. The sequence continues at coordinate 35,581,303 of NC_063165.1, forward strand.
ACCCCTTGGCTTTCTTCTGCTGCCTCTCTCACAATGTGGTCTCCTCCATACCTGCCTGTTTATTTTTCCACTCTTGTACCAGACATAGAGCATAAGGTCTCGAGAGAAGCAACACATAGACAGCCTCCAATCCTGAACTGCCAGCATCCGGACCTGAGCTAATCAAACCACTTTTATCGATCACATGGTATCAGGTGCTCTATTAAAGCAAATATTAAAATGAACTAGTATGCCACTTTATAGGTTTAATAATGCTACACATTATTACATTTCCTGTGCATATCAAAAGCTAAGAATGCCTGCAATATTTCATAAGATAAATAAATACTTATCCTTCATTCCTTCCATACAAACTTGCTCCTGTGTGGAGCAAGAATGGTGAAGAAAGGAGATGTAAACTGTGACAGGTTCTAGAAGAAGGACAAGAGAGTTCCATACGAGAAAGTCATATGAACAAAAATACTTACAGCCCTCTGTGGAAGAAGGCCTCTCTGAGGAACTGATATTTACATTAAAATCTGAATGGCGAACATGTATTTGGTCTTGGTAGTTCATTTAGACATCAGTTTTCATTCACGTTAGTGACATGATTTTGAATAATAAGAAGTTATTTAGGGCTAGCAAACAGCAACATTCATCCAGGAGCAAGTAAGTACAATTCATTAGGTCTAGAGAATGTTCCAGAATTGTGTTAAAAAGCAGTAAAGTAAAGCTAACAAACATTCTCTGAGACATTCATTTTTACAAACAGTTAAAACTAAAGACACAGGTAAAATCTTCAAGTTTTGAGATGTGGCTCAGGAGAGAGCGCTTGCCTAACAAGTGAGAAGCCCTACGTTCAACAGGAAAAATAATTTAAAATAAAAATAAAAACAACTTACTTTAATGTAATATGAAATTAGTAATTTTCTCACAACTCACTTGGCTTTGAAAATAATGTTTAGTAGGATATTTTTCTACTCTCTAGAGCTTCATTTACTGAATAAGAAATGCTATTACAATTTATATTTAGTACTTGGTTGGTGTTGCAAGTAAAAATGTTTGAATTTAATTCTGATTTGAAAAAGGAAGATTTACATTCCTAGGTATTACCTAATTCAAACAATTTTATTCATAGAAATTATGAAAAAATTAATATGCTTCTCTTTTAACAACAATAGTTCATTTAATAACCATAATGAATAGCACTTTTTAAAAGATTGGGGGAGCATGTATTTTAAAATGAAAGACAATTAGAGAACACTGAAGATCACTATCATAAAAGAATTACAATGTCACAGGTAAAAGGAAGAAAAATTGGGGGAAAAACACTAAATAGTTCCCCTGCTTCTTTTATTATATGAAAAGATGATCACTTCAATCTCCTTAGAGAATATGTCAGTAAAAACTTCTTCAGACAATTGGGAGCATATATGAAGGAAGACAGCCCAGAACTCTTAGTCAAAGGATACAAAATTTCAGTTAGATGGAGGGAAAAGTTCAGAAGCGTTTGTTACAGTTCCTAGTGATGAACACTTGAAAATTGCTATGATTATATAGATCTCTCCACAAAAAAGATAAGGATATAAATTTGTGGATATATAATTGTCTTGAGTTTAGCACTCCACAAAGTATATGTGTACACACACACACACACTCACAAAGTATCATTCATACTACAAATATAGATAACCTGTAAACTTAAAAATAGGCTATTGCATGAAGCTAAAAAGTCAAATGTACAAATTAGTTCAAGCATATGAAGACAAGGCAGGAAGGACTTAGCCTAAATATAAGTGCTAGGAATCTGTCCTACATTTTCAGTAGTGTGGGGTTCGAATTCAGATCCTTACAGTTGGCTAAACAGGTGCTTGACCACTTGAGCCACACCTACCGCCACTTTTCCTTTACGCCAGGGCCAGCTTAAAAGCAGACCACCAACCAGTTTATTGACTGAGATGGAGTCGTACTTTTTGCCCAAGATGGCCTTGAACAGCGATTTTCCCAAACACTTCCTCCTTAGTAAGTGGGATTACAGGCATAAATCACTGTGTCCAGAAATTCTGCACATGATCTCATCTTGAAGAATAATTCTTTTTTACCCGAGATTTTGGAGACAGTTTAACTACACAGATCAGACTAGCCTCAGTCTTCCGCTTTTAGCCTTCAGAGAGACTCCAGGGTGCTAGATCACAGACTGTACCACCATAATCTATGTCTGATAAATTATGAAAATTCCTAGTGTATGAGACTTTCACTCAGAATCCATGAAACAAAGTATTTCTTATATAGCTGCACACATAGGAAGTATTATTCCAATAAACAATGCCATCTGCAGTATAGACTAAGAAAGGGGCTAAAGGAAGCATAAATATACTTCTAGCAGTTGGACAAAAACCAGGAGGTAAATATATAATCATAAATCACATAAAGACATTTGACTCAGTTATGGGCCATGTAATTGACAGTGGTCCCAAAAGCAAAAAAAAAAGGACCATCTAGTGATGTCATAACAACACATTATTGACTCTACTGTGCTGCCAGTTATATAAACACCTAACATATCTATGTACAGTACATGGTACTTGATATTGTCAATAAACAGTATGTAACTGACTGGTATATTTAGTATAGTATGTTTTGATGACTACAGGAGATGTCCTCCTTTCTATTTATATATAACTTATGCTGCAGAGCAACACACCATGACATACCAGAAGCAGCCTTGTGGATCCTGTGCTTATCACATCTCAGCCTTGATTGTATCAGTGGCCATCAACTGACCTACACTATCTACATCAGTCCAAGTCCACACTGTGATGGCCTCCTATCAACAGTCCCTACTGTAAGAATGTAGTTCTAAGAATTTACCACCCATCATTACCATCATTAAGCAAAGCATACCTGTACCTATGTATGTAAAGTAGACACCATATTGTATTTCCAACACATTTTAGCACTAAATTAGTTATATGAATACAAAATCAAGTGATAAAAGGATTCCCCGCTGCTCAAACAGACTGATGAACACACACACACACACACACACACACGTCTTTTCAAAATTGGAACATTATTTTGTCTAAGTTTATGCCAATTTAGGAAAGTTGGTTTTCAACTCTAACTTTACCAATATCATCGTTACTCTGTATTTTTCAAAGTGTTACAATCTTGAACGTGATTATGACCTTTCAAAATAAAATTCGTACCCACATATTAAACTATGGTATATGCTAACCCAGAGCGGAAAGGGAAACAAAGTAAGTAGCATGTGGCAACTGTAAGACAGTCCGCCTTCTTGTGTGACTTCTTGACCTTCTGAGCTAGCAGCACTGGCCATTTTTCAAGGCCGTTGAATTTTAATAGCTAAAAGCAACTGCATCCCCATAATCTTCCAATTATTTTGCTGTTGAAAAGAAACATGCAATTCCATAGAGAATAACCTGAGAAGGTTTTCATACAAACTTATTTTTCCTGGAGCATCAATTCTTCTGAAAACTAGCTTCAGTATGAACAACAAATTTAACGGTGAAGCTGTATTTTACAGGAAGCTTTTGTTCAATGAGTTTTGAATTTTGATTTCTTACAATGCTCTCAGGCAGTGGAAAAAATGTCTAGTGAATCTGTAGGAAATTACACATAATCACCATAAAGAAAAATGAATACCGTTGAGTAGGAAGGAGAAGAAAACCTCAGGAGCATTTTTTTAAAAATCTTTGAACTCAACATAGTTGATCCTATATTCTAACTAGACATTTAAAGTAGTATTATTGGAAATTAAACAGGAAAACTGCTTAGCTCTAAGTTACACTGAGACTCTGTGAAATGTTTACACTTGTAAACATACAAGTTACTAGTTTCAGGTCAACAAAGAACAGTAGATTGTTAATCTATTAGAATACTTGGTGTACATGTCTCACTTCTAAGCTTCAATGACCTGCAGTGAATTGGAAACTTCCTAAAATAACACCTAATTAAAATTCTTTATAGTAGTTTAAGGTTGTCGTACAGCAAATAAATTTCTACACGCACCTTGGTTACTTGCCATCCGTCTCTCTTCTAAATGTCAAGTACTAAATATGCTTACAAAACTCACACAGCGATCTAAGCTTTCCAGCTATTTTGAGCCCACATACATGACAGTTCAGAGTAAATGCATACGAAGAAGAATTAAAATTGCTGCCAGAAATGGTGCCACATAATTAGTAAATAAAATAAAGCTATATACTGGACAGTTATCTGGAACAGCAGGCATCTATACTGACCTTTTACAGAGGGTACCCTTCTGTGATCAGTGGGAAATATTGTTTGCTTTCTGTATCTCATCTATAAAGATTTACTTCCCAAGCTTAATGTATTGACAATGTTGCACAATGTTCTGCAACTCTGGGGCTATTTCTCTTAAGAAATAGTAAGAAGGTCAAGACAGATCTGAGGTCTGGGACACTTGTTAAAATGGCTTCTCAGTGAAGTTCAGGGCCTCAATTTCTTTCTCACAGATACACAATCTTCCTCCATACCAGATCAAAACAATCTACGGCAGTTATCTGTGTCTAAAACTACCCCCTAGAAAATAAGATGTGAATTCAGGAATGTTCCTAATCTCACTTTGTTACACAAAATTAATTTTTACTACAAGAAAGCTATCACGATAAATGGCATGGGACAAGTCAAGTTCCCAGGTTAGTCTGGATATCATGAATGCGTCATAGACACATTGTGAAAGAGAAAAAGAGCCAAGTTTGGACCTCTGGGGTTTTAAGAGAAAAACAATCTGACAAGTATTTTAAGGGTAAGTTTCAGTACCCCAAATTGGACTGAGAAATAGGGCAAATGTGGCTGGTCTTTTTTTTTTCTTTTTTTTGCATGGAGGGATCATGGCCAAACAAAATGGTAACGTTGAGATAACCGACATCCTACACAAGTTAACTTACAAAAACACACAAAGCCACCCCCACCTCGGTACAGTGAGTCAAAGCAAACTGCTGACAAAGGCAGACAGCTATGTGAGGGGGCGCAGGAACATCACTGGGAGTACACACACGCCTCTGTTTTCTTTCCAGTGTAAGAAACAGCAATTGCTTTATTTGAAAGCCTAGCTTACACAGTCAATCTATTTCAGATATTGAGGAACGCAGAGCTGACAGTCATAAGAAATAATGAGATGGGGGGTGGGGAGGGTCAACATATACAGCAGACCCAAGGCTCACACTTGCCTTTTAAAAGGAAAGGAAAAAAGAAAATAGCAGTTGAGTAAATGTGAAAAGAACCTTAGCTGAAACTGGAAAAAGCAATCTGCAAGTTTGAAAACTCTTATCTTTATCAAGGAACTCCATCAACAACAACGCAAAACCATTCCCAGAGTAAGAATTTTTTCCTTTTTTAGGATTTGCGCACAAGTATATTGATGCGCTTCCTCAAGATCTGTGATCAAGGTAATGAATACTCCCTGAACACCAAGCTGTAAAGAGGACAAAGAACTTCTGTCAATAACACGGACCAAACGAAACTGCACTATTCATGTCGAAAGTGTAGATTTTTAGAGGATTCCCTAGATGCTGAAGAACCTGACATATTTTGAGTCATGAACACAACTCAGCACAGAAACAAAAACAGCCTTTAAAGAAATATTAAAATGAGATCAGGGGGAAGTGAAAACACTTGCATGCATTTGGATATACAATAAGTCAAAAGGTCAGCTATGATATGTGCTTACTGATTTGTGTTGTTGGAAGAAAACCCCAGTGAAACTATGGAGTCTGTCAGGGATTTATGTATTAACAGGCAGCCTTGAGGGAGCTTAGGGGCACACCACTAAAGAAAAGCATCCAATTGTACTAATTTCATAAACTCTAGGAATATTACTCTAGTAAAGCCATATGTGCATACAGAGAAGTGCTTTAACATATAGTAAATAATGATGGTATCACTTACTTTACAAATGTTCCTTTATTAAAACACATTATTTCCAAGTATGATGAAGGTGATATTCAGTTTCCCACTAATTCTACAAGGCATCCTTTAGACCCTTCACCAGATCATTGCCACTGTAAAAGTTTTCCCTTTTCCCACTTCCTCCAGGCTACTGGAGCCCATAATCTGAGGACCAATCAGACTTTTCCAATAATCCTCTGGAAATCCAGAGGAATAAACATCTTCATTAGAAATGACTGCCAAAGATGAAGCCCTATTTTGAATATGTGGGATGAGTGATTTCTGCCTTTAACTTTTTTTTTTTTTTTTTTGGCCAGTCCTGGGCCTTGGACTCAGGGCCGGAGCACCGTCCCTGGCTTCTTCCCGCTCAAGGCTAGCACTCTGCCACTTGAGCCACAGCGCCGCTTCTGGCCGTTTTCTGCATATGTGGTGCTGGGGAATCGAACCTAGGGCCTTGTGTATCCGAGGCAGGCACTCTTGCCACTAGGCTATATCCTCAGCCCCTGCCTTTAACATTTTGACAAGACATTTTAAATGGTGTATGGCATCAACACCTAACAAATATCAGTGATATGAAAAAGCTCAGTAAATGCTACAGGAGGGGAGGAAGCCATGTTAACTAGTATAATCAGAAAAGGATACATGGAGGAGGACATGTGGGTGGGGTGGGAGCTTTGTCTGCATATAACATATGGAATGGGGAAACTGTAACATGAGAAGAAAATGGAAAAATGCAAGCAAGCACATGAGTAAATTCTATGGCTGGTGAGATGGCTAATCTAAAAAGATTATCGTTTCATAAAGTTCTCCACAAAAACCTACCAACAATTCCTAGAGCCTTACAGAAACTTATCCTTGAAGATTCTGTATGTAATTCAAACAGGAATAGATTCCTACAGGGGTGATAAAGGAGAGTTAGCAGAATTGCAGCCTGAATACACCCAGGACTTTGTTCTACCCAGGTCATCTCAATATCATGCTAATAATTAGCAAGGATTCTAGTGGTAGCGAAGGTATCAAAAATGGCAGATACAGTGAAAAAAGAATTTTGGTAAGTCATCAACTTCAAGATTTCAGCTGCTTTATCAACACATAATTATAATTGCATGGGGACAATATACTAGAGTGGAATTAAACATTGGGAGTGGGCAGACTGGGGGAAAAATAATCAGATAAGGGAAACCCACCCAACCAGTATGAAATCATCCTAGCTAGAGTTTTCTGTTATTTCTGGTCTAGAAATAAACCTGACAGATCTACATGCTGTTAAAAATCACAGAAAAGCAAAGGCCTCATAGAAAACCTGTAGAACAAGCACTGAGGTGTTTCCAGAATTCACAAAATTTTAATATAAAATAAAGTTTTATCTTTAGTAATATATTTCACAACCTCTCCTGTTTCCCTTTTAAAAAATGAACTTTGCTTAAACTAAAAGCCAATAACATCTCAGCCATTCTCAGGCACATATTCATATATATATGTATATATATATACATATATGTATATATATGTATATGACAAGGAAAAAGAAATATAATTTTAAATATTTACATCTCCTGGATTTAACTGAGGATTTCAATGTGTCAGTGTGAAGGTACAGTGTATGGCCCTTTGCATACAATATTAATACTGTTTAATCGAGATGAAAGGGAGGTAACTCCACAGTCATAAATGCACTAACTGTTCAAATTTGAAACAACGCTGAGGAAGGGCTACAATGCTAATTCCCATTCACAGGCTGACAGCTGCAGGTCCAGTCTACCAACTGGAAATAAATCATCTTTTAAAAAACATGATATGTGAATACACAGACATGCCTCCTTTCAAGTCATGAAATTTACAATCAGTTTTGTTTCTCAGACAGAAAATAGAATTACACAATTTGGTAATATCCTTATAACATATAATTTCAGTCTTCTTCACCTAGTGAAACCAATTATTTGTGTCTAAAAACATGGTCACAGTGTTCAAAGTTTATAAGAATAACATCTACTCAAGGAAAAAAGAAGAAAACAGGTAACAATCTTGAAATGAATCAATATGAGGACACACCAATGCTGAACCTTGAAATTAGGGCCTCCTGAGCTCTCCCTTGGCTTTTCCATTCAAAGCAGGGAGTCTACCATATGAGCCATGACTGCCCTTCTAGATTATAGCTGGTTAATTGGAGATAATCATTTTCTGATTTCTCTGCCAGTGCTGGCTTCAGACGGAGATCCTCCTATCTCAGTTTCCTGGGTACCCAAGATTTCAGGCCACCAACACCTAACTAAACCTAATTTTAAGAACTATAAAAAATAATTTAAACTCATAGTCCTTTCCAACAATTCTTTTAACTAATTTTGTTTGCCATTTAATTCTCCCAAACAAAAAAAAATTAGTTTTGTAACATTCACTCTAAGTTTCATCTTTAGCATAAATTTTACACTGCCATATCTGGTCAATGTAATGAGTTGAACTGTGGCCTCTTACAAGACAGGCTTAAGTTCTATCCTCAGCCCTATCTGCGACTGACTTTATATAAAGAAAACACCAGATGATGATAGGCACAGGGACTAGAGTCTGGAAACCACAAGTCAAGGAATGCCACAAGTCAAATAATACCACCACAAGTGTAAAAAGAGAAGCAGCACCCTTCCCTGAAGCAGTCACACAGAACATGCCAGCTATCACTGATTTCAGAGGTCCAACCTTCAGAACTGTCAGAGAATAAATTTCTCTTGTGGGAGTAATCCATTTATTTTGTTGTACTATGTTATAGCAGAAGAAATTAACAGTCACATTTGGGGGAGGGGGGCTGTTTGTTTGTTTGCCAGTCCTGGGTCTTACTCAGGGTCTGAGCACTGTCTTTGGCTTCTTTTTTGCTCAAGGCTAGCATTTTTCGATATATGTGATGCTGAGGAATTGAACTAGGGCTTCATGCATACGAGGCAAGCACTCTACCATTAGGCCATATTCCCAGCCCCAGTAACATTTTTTATTACTTGTGAAAGTAATAAAAATTGTGTGCTCAAGTGCTTAATTAATGAAGTACATTCCACCAACACATCTTTCAGTATAATCTGTTCCTCAATGGTTCTACCAACTAATAGGCTTGGATTTCTATGACTTCAGTCTATAAAGGGTACTTTAATAATGGTCTCCTACATGGACCTACTGATGTACAAAGTATATTTATTTTTTTAAAAAAAAACTGATGAATACCAATAGTCAAACAAGAACTCTACACGAAAACAATGAGCTGAAGAAGAGGAAGATTGATATTTAAAGTGAACTTAGAAAACTGAGTATGTGAGCAGGAATTTACGTCAAAATGGGAGTACTATTTTACACTCTACTCAATTAGCACTGACTGTTAATCTGTTTGGATTCCTGGAAACTCCACTCCTCTGTTAAGCCACTGAAAAATAAGACTCTTTTCAGGCTACATATCTCAGCACTCCTCAGGCTACATGATTATCACTGCATCTTGTCTGTTTTATAAACAGATTTTAATTTAGTTTTGTAAGAAACTGCCAAAGGAGCTTTCTCTAACTAAATAACAAATCTGCCACTTGAAAGACATCTTTCATCAGCCTTCTTTGTGGGAGTATTGTTTTGAAACTGAAAGCAGGCATGCTTTCTGGAGTGTTTCTGGATTTTAATTATCAAATTTGAATGTCACCAGGTATTTATGGAAAGGAAAACATCTATTTTAATATGCTGTCTTAATATGAAAAACATAAAAGGTATTCAACCATAAAGTCAAGTTCACTTTTGAGTCTAGCCACATTGCTGATCACATAATGGTTATCTCAGGAACTTATTCAGCAGGCAGAGTTCTCCAATTTTAAAATTCAAATATTGAGTGTACATAAAATATAACTTGATTCTGAATATATTAAAATAAGTGGCAATAAAATGTTAATAACAGAACCCAGGACCTCAGAGCTGATTGATAGGAAAAACTGAGACTGAAAATAAGTAAACAATAAAACACAGCAAATAAATGGATGGCATGTAAACATCTTAATGTTTTACTGAAGCAGTGGCATTTATTTTTAACAATATCTGAATAATGATGCTTTCCTTCATATTTTGAAAAAATGGTACTCCAAAGCAGAAATTGCTGGAGGCAGGAAGGGAGAAAATTTTCCCTTTCACTAAACCAAAACAAAACATAAATCTAAGAAAGCTACTTTGTATCTAGTTAGCAAAGCAGCAGGAGTGCAGTTAGCTGATACAGAGGGCAGTTAGCTGATACAGAGGGCCATAAAGTCCTTAATAGCCAAGGAACCCACAGCTCTCACCTGCCCACTCTAACAGACTCCCTTTGTTTAGTTCTGAAAACATTTGTCTAACAGCTTTCTGGTGGCCTTTACTTTCATGGTATATTAAGGAAAAGAGTCCCTTCATTTATAAACTTTAGAGAAGTCTATTCACATCTCTCAGATGCTGGACATACACATAAGAATAGTCTTATCAAGACTAAATATAATTTCTACTTACTTATGATAAGTCATTCTCAGAAATATGGCATGAACTTTTTAAAGAAAATTCCATTTCCTACCCAGTAGACACATTTCTACATCAGAGAAATACTACTTCTTTTCTTAATCTGAGTTTCATTCTATGCTGCAACATCAAAAATTAATGTTTAAATGCTCTAGTTTTCCATCAAAAAGAAAAAAGTCATTACCTTACTATGTAACTGTAACCACTCTGCACATCACTTTTACAATAAAAATTTTAAAATGCAATGCCTGTACTGCAAATATAGAACTAAAAAACAGCCCCTAGCTATATAAAAAATTTACTTTGGAAAAAAATTTAGCTTATTTTGACTTAGAAACATTTTCATATTAGCAATTTATCTTTTGCCTGCAGGTATTCAATGTAGTTATAATTTTCACTATTAGAGATCATTATTAAATTTTTGTAATGTAAAATTATTTAACTGAATAAATATAAGCCATTCCTTTCCATTAAACAACAAATAGAATGAAAAGCATTTGACACAGTATAATATATTCATAAGATAAAACATCACTCAAGTTATTTCTGCTACAAATTGTGGTAACAGTAAACAGTGTTTTTACCCATTACTACTACTGGTACTGGAAACCTGTTTCATCCACAATAATTGGAAATAATTACAACTTTATTTTACAGCTTTAATATCTGGGATGAAATGATGTGAATATCCAGAAAGCAATTTAAAATCTGGAAAAATGTGTACTCTGGACTCAGGACATCAACTAAAGTTACAAAGCCTACTGGGAGCAGACATGGCGTCATAGCAGGAGCCGAGTTTCTGGGGTCCACTATCCCTCACCCTAGTTTAACCACACTGTGTCATCTTCTCTCAACATACAAAAGCTCCCTCTGATAATACATGGAGCTGAACATGGCATTATAAGCCACGTCATTAGCCTGTACAGCCCATAATTATTAAATCTACTTGTGACCACCCAAATTGTACATGCAGAACAATCTATTCAAACTAAAAAGAAAAAAAAATCCAAATTGTTTCTACAGGTCAATCTTTTCAATCTGGTGAAACTATGGAGGAGTGTCAAACCTTTCAAATTCATGCAATCAACATGCATTAGTATTGATAGAAAAGTACATATTTAAAATAACAGTATATTATTCATGGCTGAGAGTAAAGATTTCACAGAGGGAAGGAAAACTGCTACATTTCTTTGTGGCTCTGTGTTTTGTTATAGCTGCTGTGGTTTCCTTACTGATGTTTTAATTCAACTTTAAAATTAGCCATACATCTTTCAAGCATCAGTTCTAAAACAATTTTGGTATACTAACTCATTGATTACAACCCAAGTATCAAAATCAAGCATAGTGAGGAACAGTCCTATAAGGAGAAAGGTACTTTATTAATGAATGTAGCAGACTGTATCTTCCTCCTTTGTCAGATAGTTTAATAAAGACAAAGGTTCTTTCTTGAAGTTTTTAATATTTTCCAGAATAAGCTACCTCTTTAAAAATAAGACTACTTTTCTATGTCAAAATGCTTTCTAATTTAATCTTAGTCAGTATATTATTGTGAAAAGCATACTAAAACTTACACACACAAATAAGCACATACACAAACACACACACATTCACCTAAGAGCTAAGTTGCCTTCTACAACACTGGTGTACAAAGAATGGACCCTATCTTTGAAGTGATATTAACAAGAAAACATCTGTGCTTTCTTCTCTGGCCTGAATTTTTTTAAGCCTTGATTTTCTTCACAGTCTGTTGAATGCTGAGCTCCTTTCTTCCACCTCTGATGACTTTTGCTTTAGTTTCAGTGGTAAAACTGTGTGTGGGAAGGGAAATGGCTTCCTTGGCCCTGGCTCCTAGAAGCAGTATTGAAACAGGGAAAAATCTGCATATCCTGAGATCTCTAACTGTTCTAAAAGAGGCCATAGTCCTACAGAACAGCTGTTTAATACTTTTCTGATAAGAGAATACACCTTACCATTAGTCAACTGATAAAACTGACAGCCAAAATCATAGAAGAAAGGCACCTCTCCTGCTCAACATTTTGACTTTTGCCATCCCCTACCCCCCAAAAAAACAAATCTTATGTAGGCTATCTCCTGTTCCTTGTACTTCAAATTATAGATTTCCTAATCCCCTTTCCTCTACACACACACATGCAAACTCTGTGTGTGCTAGAAACCACCGAATCATTCTTCCCAGAAATGCCAGCTCAGAAGCGGGTGAGACACTCCACTGGAGAAGCACCAAGCCCCTGTGAGGCTGAATGGTTGATAAAATAAACAAATAAATAACACATGGGAAAAGTGATACAAGACAGTCTGCTGTAAACGTCAAGGGTCCACCACGTAGCCTGTGTGAGCCTATCCTCTACTGTAAGTCATTACTCTGCCTATTCTCAAGGCAGGAGGTTTTAAGAATGCCTTAAATTAAATGTCTATTTAAGGCAATACATACTATTATCTACTATAATTTCTACCTGAGCTCTTCTACAAGGCTTGAGTAGGAAATTTATTGAGTGATTTATTTATTTATTATTCAGTCATTTACATGGATTTGTATAGAACTTGCACAAGTGGGATATAAGTTTACCATGTCCTTACCACATCTAATTTAAACATTTTTCCACTGAAATTCCCACCTAAGAGTTCTACATCTTGTCAATCTTTTACTAACAAAATTTTCATATAAACATATGGATTCAAATAATATTAAAAGGCCAATGAGAATCAATAACCACTGAAATTTTTCTATCTTATATCTAGAACCTAGCAGCAATTAAAATTCCCACTGCTATTTCTGCAATCCTAGAGCTTTCACATCCATGACTATGTATACGTCATGACTAACTTACAGAGCAAATTTCAATTACATACACATTTTTGCAATTTTATCTTCAGTAGAGGAATTTTCTAATTGGATTTAATGGATTACATGTTCTGTCTATTTATCTATTTACAATCTTCAGAGTCTACATATCTAGAAAACAATACATTATATAACACAAACCTAAGACCCACAGACTACGCAAGACTAGTTTTTCAAGCCTGATAGAAATATTTCAAGTTTCCTAGAGGCTTTCCTAATACAAAAAGATTGCAGTTTCTTTTAACAATTAAATTAGACAATATTAAGACACTGTATATTGTAATGATTTAATTACTACTAGTTTTCTTGCTAGAGACAGATTTTCATTGTAAGTAAGTATTGCAAATGGGAAATAGATAAAAAGCAAACATGAAGGTGCCTCAAAAGACTAAACACAGAGCTTCCCAGTGACCCAGCAATTCTACTCCTGGGCATTTATCCTACTGACTACAAACCAGGCCACACTACAGCTACCAGTACAACCATGTTCATTGAAGTATTGTACCATAGCCAAGCTATGTAATAACCCAGATACCCCTCAGGGGACAAATGGATCAAGAAAATTTGGCATATATACACAATGGAATTCTACACTTCCATCAGAAAGTATGATACTGCCCATTCATAAGGCAATGGAAAGACTTAGAAACATTCTATTAAGCTAAATAAGCCAGACCCAAAGAACTATAGGTTGCATAGTTTCCCTCATTTGTAGTAATTAGACTATGCCTATAAATCTACAAGTAAGCATAATGATGGTGAAAGACAAAAAAAAAATTCATTTGGACATGATAAATTAAACAGGCCTCTATACATTCACACAGTGAGAACAAAGGAGGATATTCTTAGGAGAAGATCACAAAGGCTCAATAGCTATGTGCATATATAAAATGATGTGCATTATATAAAATGATGGTTATCAAAATGAACTCCAAGAAATGGAAACAAGGGTTTTAATTTACTTTTTATGGTTTTTGCTTCATTTTTCCCCTTTTGTCACTGTATTTCATTTCTGTACTTTTTGTCTTGTATGTAAATTTATCTGTTTGGGAGAAGGTTAAAGGGAAGCACAGAAATAGTGGGACAAAGGGTGAACTAATTCAGCAGTGACACTCATCAGATACTATGTTGAAAATGAGCTATACAGTTTAAGAGAAGTAGTTGGAGAGGGGAAAAAATGAGAGAAGAGTTGACATTTTTTAAAAAGAAATGTACTCAGTTCTGTGCTGGTGGCTCACACCTGTAATCCTAGCTAGTCAGGAGATTGAGATCTGAGGATCATGGTTCAAAGGCAGCCCAGAATCTGTGAGATTCTTATCACCAACCAGAGACTCAAAAAAAGCCAAAAGTGACACTATGGCTCAAGGGACAGAGAACTAGACTTGAACATAAAGAGGCTCAGGGATAGCACCCAAGCCCTGAATTCAAGCCCCAGAATTGGCAAAAAAAAAAAAATAAAAAAGAAAGAAAAGAAAAGAAAAAGAAAAAGAAATGTATTTATTACCTGAAATCCTTCTATACATCACTTTTACAATAAGGATATTTTTAACTGCTGTTACTAGTCTTCTTTTACTCATTTGAGACCAAAACTACATTTTCTACCCACAACTACCACACTCATAGACTCAAGGAAAAGGTAAAAATCTCCTTATTTCTAAAGCAAATTTGATGTGAAAATGGTCACTGGCTATTCCCAGTCATTGCTGTTAGGAATAAAACTCAGTATGACCAGTATGAAAGAGAGTGTAGGAGTTTACAAAGGTAAATATGGGTGTGTCCAGCAATTATTCTCTTATTAAGCAAAAAGAGTTGAAAACACACTTAAGCTCATCTGATCAAAATGTACTGTGCACATAAATGGACCTGTTATTGAAATGTCTTTGTACAACTGTTTGAAGAAAAATTTAAAAACCTGCACACAAATGTTTATAGCAGCTTTAAATATAATTACTCCAAATTGGAAGCAATCAAGATACTCTTCAATATGGGAGTGGAGAAACAAATTGAGGTAAAGGCATTCAATGAGGTATTATGCCTTGACATAAAGAAATAAGCTATCAAGCTATGAAAGACAGAGGAACCTTAAATTGGCTTTAAGGGAAAGAAGCTAAGTCTGGAAAAGTTACATGTTGAATAAGTCCCATTATATGACAAGTGCAGATGGCAAAACCATAAACACTTGTGCAAATATCAGGAGTTGCCAAGAGTTGGGAAGTAGGGTAAGAGAACAGGGCCAATAAATAAGTAGAACACAGGGTATTTGGGGGATGGCAATGGTAGATTCATGACACTTAGCACTTATAAACCATAGAACCATGAAACACAGTGAACCCTAATGCAAACTCTTGACTCCAGTTACCACAGTTCTGGCTCATTAATCATAGTGAATTGACCACATTAATGCTAAGATACAAATTGTAGAAACTATTTTTGAGGAGAAAAGCACTCTGCATTTCCTCAGCAATTTTTTTCTATGGACCTACATCTATCTTAAAAATAAATCTATAGAAAAGTAGTAACATCTGCTCACTGAAGATCACATATAAAGTTTCACAAAATAATGTCTGAAGTAGGTGCACAAAATGAATTATATGTTCTCAAAAAAACAGAAAATACATGATGCCATTTATGTTATCTAAGAAACAAAAATGCAAAATAAGTGGCACTGGGGAAAAAAATTCTGATATAACCTTACCTGTCTTGTGATTGCTCTTCGTACATCCTCTCCTTGCCTTCTTTAAAAAGTCTTATTGCTCGTTTTGACTTTTTCATTAAGCTATCAATGTAGATTTTAAAATATTCATTCTCACTTAGTTGGGCAAGTTTCTGGTTGTCGTCATATTTACTCAATATGAGTCGCAAATGCTGGTATGTATCAGGTAAAATATCAAGTATATATGGCGGGCTATTTTTCAACTGCAGTTTGGGATTTTGGCACAGTCTTACCTAAAAATAAAGACAGAAAAAAAAGTATTTTTTATGTGAATCAGAACATGTTCTTTCATTGAAAACTTATGAATGAATATAGCTATAGCTAATTTTTTTATCTTTCATAATGTAATTTATGATCTTAAGTTAGTCACTCCAGTTCATATCCTACTAACTTCACTTCGCATGCAGACTTTTCTGTATCACACCCTGCCTGCAATCCTGAGAGTTTTACTTCTCTTTCTAGTATACTAATCATTGTTTACCACCAATAATCTTTCTGTAATAAAAATGAGGAAATGGACCTTTTCTGCTAGCAACCAATGCACATGTAGATATTATTTTATTAAATTTAATTTCTAGCTAAAGCTCTCACATAGATTTTATTATTTTTATATATATTGTTTCCAAACCATAGGGAAAATAACAGAAAATATAGCATTTTAATAGTGGAGTTACTAAGTAGCTAAATGGCTGCCAGGTCATAAGGAGTCTTCTGGCCTCTCACAGCACCTACCATGCCTGTAAATACATGACATAGTGTAATCACTCCATCAAAGACCATCCAACCACTGGGGCATGCACTTCTTCTTGTGGAACTTAAATTAAAATGAAGTCATTCAACTATATACTCTGTTCCCTTGTGTATGTTCGTGTGAGTTAGCCAAGAAGAAGTAAGCCCAGTTCATCATTTGCCCCTCCAATTGGGGCATCAGAAACTCTCAATCAAACCTAATTTTAAATTGAAACTCTGGGACTGTACAAGAGAGTACACAGAGTGTAACACTGACGCAGAACTGAAAAAAGTCCAACTAGACACATAAAAGCAGATTTAGTATGAAGACAGTACAGTCAAAACTTCTGGACCTCTCAGACTGTACCCATACATACACACACATCCCCCACACACACATATGCAGAATATATACACAGACACAAACTACAGAGTACACATATATATACTATTTTTGGCACATACCTATGTATATAGCATATGTATGGTATGTATACACATGACAGTAATGTAGGCTGTGTACATACATATTTAATTTTATGTGTATAGACAGATAGATATGAAAGATACTTTTAACATAATCGGTAACATTTCCCAGTCCGATTTCCTTTCCGTCACATGTTAAGGCTGATGTTAGGTGGCACCACTGTGGCCAATGGCATTTCTCAACTTTGGCTAAGAGAACCAGGTTCCAGAGGCTCGCACCTATAATCCTAGCTACTCAGGAGGCTGAGTTCTGAGGATCACAGTTCAAAGCAAGCCTGGGTAGGAATGTCCCTGTTAGATTCCTATCTCCAATTAACCACCAGCAAACCAGAAGTGGAGCTATGGTTCCAAGTGGGAAAGCACTAGCCTTGAGCAAAAGAGCTCAGGGACAACCCAGACCCTGACTTCAAGCCCCATGACTTACACAACAAAACAACAACAAAAAAAATCTGGCTAAGAACTTGTTTCAGAGATGCCTTATTTTTAGACTAGGGAAACTTGTATTTGAGGAATTAAGTCACTTCCATAAATAGCTCAATTATTGTCAGCAGTCTGTTATATGCCAGGCACAGCAAGAAAAATACTATATGATCTCACTTTTAAAAATCTAAATATAAAGAAGTCAAATAAATAGCAATAGTGTGAAGAAGTGGTTACCAAGGTCAGGTGAAGAGAGGAAATAGGAATACGTGAGTCAAAGGGTACAAAATGCAGTTAAGTAGGATGAACGAAACTACACAGGGATTACTATATACAACATAAAGACTATAGTTAATATCAACTTGAATGCCTAATATTGCTAAGAAAATGGATTTTAGGTGCTCTTACCACACAATGAAAGCACTTAGAAGAAGATTCAAAGAATGTTGATTTGACTGTAGTAATTATTTTAGGGGATATGTAATTTTACCTATATCAAATATTTCAGTTCATAGTTAAACATACATGTATAATCAAATGTGAATTTGATATATATCAAATAATTGTGATGTATAAAGTTATTTTTTTCCATTTAGATATTAGTTTTTAAAAGAATGACTTCAGGAATATTAAAAGTGCCCATCACACAACTATCTTCCCCAGAGGGGAAGAAAGGCGCACTTCAAATATGCTAATTTAAATGTACTTCAGGTAGTTAGGACTAGACGTCAATGTGGGTAATGAAAGAGAAACAGCGAATAAAATGTACTCATCCAAAAACTAATTGAGATATTTTCATTGATACATGTAGATTTATCAGCTTCTGCAAGTATACAAATTAATAACATAGAGGTAGACACTTAATTTAAATGCAAGAATACTATTTAAAGCTGAGTGTCAGTGTCTCATGCCTATAATTCTAGCTACTCAGGAAGCTGAGATCTAAGAATCAACACAGATCTGAGAATCAACATTTGAAGCCAGCCTGTGAAGACAAATCCTTGAGCTTCTAATCTTTCAGTAACCAGCAAAAAGCTGGAACTGGATGCATGGCTCAAGTGGTAGAGAGCCAACCCTGAGCTTCTTAAAAGAACCCTTGATCTAGAGTGAAAAGCTCTGTGTTTAGGCTGGAAAACTGAGATGCCATTTCGTTTGTAAATAATACCAAATCTTTATAAAAGTACACATATAATACCTGAGAAAGCTTTTCTAACAACTTTTTTATATTTGAAATATCTGAATATGACTAAGAGAAGTTCATTCTGCATTAAAGACTAAGTTCCAAATGTCAACGGTTTAACAAATCCTCATTCACATAGGCACTTTTATTCTGTACACTGAAAGATACATGTGAATACTGACATTTGAAGAATATGGCCACCAACTTCTTACAGCAGACACAGTTTAATTTCAGCAACATGTACTTGTACACCATGTCACAAACTGATAAATTATTAACTTGTAGTCAGGCAACAGGGAAGCTTCAAACTCATTTCCTGTAGTGCTGACTTTTTTAACTGACTAAGAAAAATTGTTTCTTAAGTATTTTTTTCCTCAGAAACTCTAAAATTTGTTCCTTGGACGATACTTTCACATTTACAGATATCAAACTATTTTCTACCCAATTTTGTTTCCATTTACTTTTATTTAAAAGTATAAATCCATGTGTGAATGTATTGTTTTATTGAGTAATACTGAATAACTACTATATTTCAGGTACTAATCTCAGTGACAGAAAATTACAAATGAGTAGAATATACTTCCTGTCTTAAGGAGTCTGGCAAAAGAGACCTAGTTCTCTATAATTAACTTAGGAGCAATGTAATTCTTACTCCAAGGGATCTTTGTAAAGATTTTATCCAGTCCACTCATTTCTAGATAAAAAGTCAAACTAAGAACTACAAAGATTAAAGGACTATTAAAAAAACATCAATTCAACACAAGAGCCTGAATCTTTTAAATCTCAGGCTGATCTGCTTTCTAACTCCAATATAATTATAATTGTGCACATAATTAATGAACCTTCCTAAACTAATTTCCATTTTTATTTTATTCTAATTGCAAATTTACATGAACATCAGGACTCATTTGTTAATGTAACAAATGTTTATATGTCAGGCATTATTCCAGACAGTATGAACACACGAAAAAGTCACAGACCTGTCTTCAAGGAGTTGTCTAGTGGGAAAGCCTGGTGGCTTAAGGAAGAATTACAGGAGAACTGAGGGTTGTGAAAAAGGAGAGTATGCAGTGGTAAAGGAGAAAAGCAGTAAGTAGCTCAGTCATATTTATTCACAAGGAAATCAAGGAAAGTAAACCAGAATTTGCAAAGTGCACCATTCTGAGCAAAACAGTACAGACATAATTAAGAGAAACCAGGGTAAGAGAGGAGTAAATGCAATTATTCTAAAAGGAGAGAACATAGGAAAGCTCTTGGGTTAGTGGTACACACAAGCCTAAATGGGCTGGGGAGTCCCTTGGCCTGTGTCGGCTCTGCTGTCCTCGAAATCTGCACTTGAGAAAGTACAACATACAGTGCTGAACTACTTCCTGTAAGCCACCAAATGTGCAGTTCATCAGTTGGATTACTATTAAACCATGTGATTTATGACAGGGCTTGCAGAAAATGAATGGCCCTACACTAGGAGGTAGGCCTTCTAAGCAGGTCAAATTCAGTTCCATTCAATAAATATTTATTGAGTGCCTTCTATGTGCAAGGAACTGCAAAAGACAGGGAAAGAAAAATGGCTTTTCTACAATCAGTACATTAAGGAGGAAAAAAAAAAAAACAAGCTTAACCACAAGGTTCAAGTTCACATTCAAATGACTTAAGATTTCTCCTAGAAATATCTGAGTTGTTCTGTAGAATAAAGGTGGTAGCGAAACAGAAGGGTTTTCACAGGGAAACAAATTTTCAATCACATTTTTATTTTCAATCAAATTATTTAGTGATTGAAAAAATGTTTTTCAGGCTAAAAAGAGGTTCATAAAAGAATAGCAATATTACACTTCTCTTTTAACAAAAAGGCACCACATCTGCTTTGGGAATTAGTGTAAAAATTTCATTGCAGTCATTGGTTCAAAAGATTTTTCGGATTTTGAGAAACTTGGAAATTACCAAGAGTAACTACCTCATTTGACATGATAACATCAAAAGTAACCTCTTAAATCATACTTATTTCCCTGATACTAGAGATTAAGAATGAGCCACACTAAATCTTTGTATATGATGATTCTTGAGGAAATTTTCCATGTACACTGTAGTTTGCATTTTTTCAAATGCAAAAAAATGGTTAACAGGTATACATGATATATGTATTTTATTAAATACATAATCACAAATCAAAATATACACATATATATTCATTCTACACTATCAAAGCAAACAAACAAATATAAAAACAAGATTTACTATCACTGGAACAATTTGCAATGATGTTAATTATTCTTGGAATAGTTTTATTTTAGAGAGATTTCTGGCTGTGCCTTAATTAAAATTTCTAGTCAAAAGGTAATAAAAATCCGGGCACCAGTGGCTCACACCTATAAACTTGGCTACTTGGCAGGCTGAGATCTGAGAATCACGATTCAAAGCCAACAGGGGCAGGAAACTCGGTGAGACTCATGTCTTCAATAAACTACTCAAAAAAAGCCAGAAATGGTGTTGTGGCTCAAATGGCTCAAGGTCTGGCTTTGAGCAAAAGAAGCTCAGGGACAGCCCTAGGCTCAGATTTCAAGTCCCAGGGCTGGCAAAAAAAAAAAAAAAAAAGTTAATAAAAAAGAGGTGTTAGACTAGCTAACAAATTCTTCACCAACAAAGGTCAAACCTAGCTCCTGAAACGAAAGAAATTTCACCAAGGCAAATGAGAATTGCAACAGTAAGGAACTGTGTCTGTACTACAAATGACTTTCATTCCAAATCACACTGCATTTAATGAAGCATTCAACAGTACTAAAACAACTCAAGTATTCTCAAAATGAGATAGTTGATATTGTTTGTTTCTGTGGTATTGGGGGCAAAACCGAGGATGCTAAGCAAGTGCTCTACTACTGGGCTAAAACTCCCAGCCCAGAAAAATCTCATTTTATTAAAGACACGAAAGAAAATCTTCCCTCCTCATATAAATGTCAGAGATTTCTTTCTGCAGTCATACAAAACAAATAACAAGAATCTAAGAGATTTCAGGGTGTTTTTTTTTTCTATTTTAATGAAGCCTATTTAGTAAATCTGTTGTGTGTGCAACTCTACACTCTCTTCCCAGTAAGAAACTAACTTCCTTTTCTCATGGGTCTCTCTCTTACTTTGCACAAAGTAGATATACAATATATATTTGATAGAGGGAAGAACAGAAGGAAAAGAGAAACAGATTAAGCAAAGCGTTCTCAGAGGAAAATATAAATCAGTTATCCATGTCATCATTGAATAAACCTCCTGAAAATGAATACAAATTCTGAAGAATGATAATATCAAATATAAGAAGAAAACACTCTTGATTTGCTTGTTATAGAAAGAGTAAGAATCATACAATGGAGAGATGGGCTTGACTCTCTTCATACTACAAACATGGACATTGGAGTCAAGGAAACAGACGATCTGACCCTGTCACTTACTAGGTTTACAGTTTAGACAGGTTTCTACTTCTAGAAATCTTTTAGTATACTGTAATTCTTTGAAGAGGAAATGTGAAGTGTGCTGGGCACCATGCTAGCCAATACATAAGAGGCATTAACTTCTTTCTAGTATTCCTTCTTAAACTCTTTATACCCCACCACAACAAAATCAATGCAGGCTTTACGCAGGTGTGGGAATGCAATAGGTGGTACTGGCTGCTTTGAGGGGATCAGGTAGTTCTTCATGCTACCTGAAACCCTTAGTCTGGAATGTTCTGTATAGAAAATAAGACAAGGTCAGACCATTAACTTTATTAGCTAAGTTGGAATCTAGTTTCTTCAATCCCCAAAAAAATTCTCAGGAAAAGATTCAGTGATAAAAGATGCAACTTTTGCACAAAGTTGGAGGGACAAAGGGTGGACAGATGCAGCAGTGATACTCACCTGACACTAGGTTGAAAATGAACTATACAACTTATGAGTGCGGATGGGAGGGAAAAATTTGGAGAGAACAAAGAAGGAGTGACACTGTCCAAAAAGAAATGTATTCATTACCTGACTTACCTAACTGTAACCTCTCAGCACATTATAACAATTTTTTTAAAGACCCTAACTTTTAATGGTAAGAACATTAATATCTACTTTGCTATTGTTTTGTTGTGTAAGTGAAGCTAACAACTACACAATACATTCAAATGCTATAAATTTTATTTGAACATCATCAAACTACTTGTTTCATTACTAGAAAAAATTTTTAGCAACATACAAATATATTTTCATAAAACAAACTATAAATATGCTGGAGCAAGGTAGTTAAAAATAGCATAATGGGGGGCTGGGGATATAGCCTAGTGGCAAGAGTGCCTGCCTCGGATACAAGAGGCCCTAGGTTCGATTCCCCAGCACCACATATACAGAAAACGGCCAGAAGCGGAGCTGTGGATCAAGTGGCGGAGTGCTAGCCTTGAGCAAAAAGAAGCCAGGGACAGTGCTCAGGCCCTGAGTCCAAGGCCCAGGACTGGCCAAAAAAAAAAAAAAAAAAAATAGCATAATGGCAAGATTAAAGTCACAGTTTGAATATTTAACATCATCTTCGTGTGAAAGATGACAACCTGTTTCCACTTCCATTTGTTTTATTATTTACCAACCTAATAGCTAGAAGAATGCTCAAATTATTTTGTTTATTCTATAACATACTATTTTAAAACAAGGTTGAAATATTACAACTTTATGCTTTACACTGCTAGATAACAACCCAACATAAAAATCTATAAATCTTCTCAAAACTTCTTTGTAACATCCCTCAATTTCCTCTAGCCAAGCCAGAGGAAGGCTGACTGACCCTCCCCTACCCTGCTCATTACATCCACTCAGAAACACACACACAAAGTTAATTTCCACCCTCTTTAAGTTCTCAAACTATCAGAACTGTCTTTTTTGATCAGTTATATTTCTAGGACTTTTTTTTAGTAACCCACATGCTTATTTGAATCCAGCCCCATCATATAAGTGAAATTACTCTGTAAAGTTTAACAATAGCCTCTAATAAAAGTTCAATTTCCTTTCAATTTTTAGCCTGCTTTCCTCTTCAGGAATGTAAACTTAGTATATCAGAATTTGATCTACCTTCTTATAGATGTTATTATTACCCAAGAAATTTACCATATTCCAATTCCTTTTCTACCTCTTATCCCTGTTCTTTGTAGAATTTTCTTCAACACTATACACACTCCTGAATTCTTCTAACACTTGGCTTCTCTGACTTTGTGTCTGTCTCTCTTCTGCTCTGCCTCAAAAATCTACTGAGCTGAAAATCTGGATATGTCTTCCCTGAACACATACACCATACACTCTAGTTTCACATACTCTCTAGTTTCATTTTTTCTCTCAAAATTTATGTTCGATTTTCTGATTTCAAAAGGCTAAATCAAACTCAGTATACCCCAAAACAAATTTCTATACCAACCCCCAATTTCAGTCCTTTCCTTCCTGTGTTCTTAATCTCATTAAGGGCATCACTGCCCTCAGAGTCAACTAGGCTGAAAACCTCAAGAGTCACTTTCACTTCACTTCTCTTTCATTCTTCAACCCTGAAGACCCACAAAGAACTGCAGATGTTTTACTTCCATAATACCTTCTTCTTTTGAAACAAAATTAGTAAACAATACCACCTATAGAACTAAACAAAAAGTTTGTCAATTCTCTAAGCCAACCCTCTTGGCTTTCCTTCCCACTGTTCAAAAATCTTCGAGGATAATTTGCCTGTCAAATAAATTAAGCCAGGATTGTTGTTTGACAGGGCAGTCAAAATCCCTATTACCATACTCTAACTTACTTTCACTCAAAAATCTCCCACAATTCCTTTGGCCACATATACCTACCCCTCCTCATACCACTGGAATCCAAGCCACCCTCCCAGGACATGGCTTAGCTCCCTCTTGATGCTTCATTCTACATCAATTCTTCATCCTCAAAAAGCAGTATTCACCTCTACCAAATACTAAGACACAGCACTTGCTTTATACCATATGAATTTCCCTACTTATTACACTACTGGTGCTGCCATAGCTCTTTATAAATGTCAATCTTTCCATATCATTGCATCTTTTCCATATCTGTAAAAGTAAACAATACTTGTGAATCACTTCTTAAATTTTTATCCTGTTTGGTTTTGATAAATAAGTCAGATAGTCAAAGACAGGATACAAAACAGCTTTTGAAATTAAAAAAAAATGACTGAAAATCAAAATGGTAAAAAGTCATAGGAGTTAAAAAGGTTACTAATTGATTTAAGATTTCACCGTGTGTGTCTTCTGTCACTGGCATAAGTCAATGTAACTCTTATTGGACTATTTTATATCTTTTACTTTAATGAAGTTTTTTCTACGAGTCACAGGTAGAAAACTTTGGGAACACTTCATTTATCTTAGCACAAATTTGAAATCTGTTAGATATAAACACAATTATATAGACACCAAATGTGTTTTTACCCCCCATTCAAGACTCCTAGGACCCAGAATTCTAATGAGACAGAGAAATTTCAATCAAAAAAGGAAAACATATCAAAAAGTATAATTCAAATATTCCAGTTCTGAATTTCAAAACCAACAAACACAAGATGGATCCCAAACTAAGTGTTATTCTATGAAATACTTCTCACAGGGATGAAGAATTCAATTTTAAAAATAAATTATTCATACTTTTATTTATTTTTCAATAATGCAAGCATCTTTGACAAACTTCAAAATAGATAATGGTCATAGCAAAATTATAAAGATGGAGAATGAATTATGCTTTAAGGTTGAGGAGTATATATACTGAAGTTAAAAGACAGGAAAAAGGCTTTTTGCCATTATCATTTGTTTAATGCCTTTAGAAGTCTTACATAATTTCAAATAAATGAACAGGACATCAAGAAGATGCAGAACTTCAACTTGCCTTACTGCTTAGCATCAAATAATTACTTTCTCATTTCCAGAGCATTTGTGTATGCTCAGCACATTTAGCATCTATTAGATGGAAAGTCATTTCTTCTATTTTCCATCACCTGCCTAAAACTCTTGTGAAAACCATATGAGGAACCTCATATTAATAAATTATGATTCCAGCCATACTGATTAGCAATCATTTCCTTACCCTCACTTCAGCATTTCCAACAAGTGCACACTAATGCTATGCCTAAAAGGCAATGGTTAGCAGAAAGCAGATAGAAAACTGAATAGTGGCCAGAAAAGACAAGGTGCATAGTCTCGGCTCCTCTCCACATATGTCTGTGTTTGTAGTGCAGGCCTTCCCATCCCACATGGTAATTATCCATGGTATGTTTGGCTGTAGTGCATTTCTCCTAGTCATTATACAGATTTCATGTTTCATCCCTAGTAGTAAGGTCTTAGTAGCAACACAGTAAGTCTTCATAAGTGTCCATAAGTATTTAAGAATCTGACCATGTTATAAATTTGGAACATACTCCACACATCATTTTGAGTGCATTATATATAACTTAGATGTGCATTTGTGATAATAAATTTCACAACAAATAACAGTATCAAAATCCATTGATCTGAGGGTGGTAAGCTTAGCTATTGACTTAGCCTGGTGAACAAAGCTAAGACCAGAATATTTGACTAATGAGATGGTTGGGATATGCTGCCATTCCATTCTCAGCACATGCACTATGATAAATCTACTGCTGGTGTTAGCAACATACTATGTATCTTACAAGGAACACAACTGAGTAATAATTTCCCCTCCCCTCAGTGACCTTGAAAAAAAATCCTGCCCACTGAAAGCCAATTAATCAGTTGGAACTGGAATTTCAAGTTGAAAATTATAAATTCAAGGGTCCAATAAATAGTGAAAACTACATACTTACTAGTTATTTCCCTTAAAGTCCAATATTGCTTCATTATTCCCCATGATATAAATTACTTTGTAGTCATATTTTGAAGATCTACTTTTTTTTTTGTCCATTATGGGGGCTACTCTGTCCCTAAGCTTTTCAGCTCAAGGTTAGTGCTCTACCACTTGAGCCACAGCATCACTGAAGATCTATTCTTTATGAGGCTTCATAAACAAAATATGCTAACTTCATTCTGAACTCTTGACTTTACCTTAATGACTAATCATACTGAAATGCTGCTGTTTTCTGTTACTCACAAGCAAATCTTGTACTATTGTAGTTATTTTTTAAGTTAGATTTAATATCTCAGGGGAATAACTCTGGAACAACTAGTAAAATTCTTGATATAGTCATCAGATAATGTTATTACGAGCCAGTTCCTTGACCACTGACAAACAGAGGAGGTAAATATTTGTGTAGCATGCCTCCATGTTACATATGTCACAAAAACATACTGCCAATTACTATTGTCAGTGTCTGTATTACCACGGGATAGAGCAGAATTGAAAATACTAAACTTTCATAGTAATGTAGATGGCTATTCTCCAAAAAGCCTATAGACTCATTCATCATTTTCATCTTTAGACAAACAATGACAATACATAGAGAAAGCCATTGTAAAGTACCTTCTCCAACACCCCCACACACATCCCACTAAGAGGCATGGATAATAGATTTCCTTATGAGTCAACTTCCTCAGCTGTAGAAGTTAAACCTAAACCCAAAAGGGGTTAATAAAATAAACAATGTCAGATGTTTAACTACCAAAAAACCACACATTTTACCATAACTCACTGGGAAATAATTAAAAGGGGTTAACAGTTGGGGTAATGACCAGTTGTAGACCAAAATTATGCATATCATTAATGTTTCAATAGTGACTTAACAGAAACTATTGCCCACCACTTCCTTACATAAATCTTTTTGATTTGATGTTCTAATACTCAATCACAACTATGTCAATATTGATCACTTAAAGAAGTATGTGGACAAGAAATAACAGCTCCCCTGTAAAACTTCAAACATGTTTTGCCTATGTGTGTATGTGTGTGTGTGTGTGTGTATCTTGAATTTGTCACCTTCAATTAACAATGTGGAAAAAAAGAAAACCTTCAAACGCAAACTCTTCAGAAAAGCAAAAACTGCTAGAATTTTATCTTCCAAATACGTGCAATTTTTCCCACTCCATATTCCTCATTCTTAAATGTCCAGTACTGAAGCCAAAACCTGAACCCAAGCAGGAAGCTGCAATGTTTTGAAAGTATGATATCATTCTGTCTGGAGCACTTTAAGAGACAATTTGAATGAATTGGCAGGAGCTTAAATGGGTCACACTGAAACTCAAAACGAAGGATATTTATCTGGAAGAAATACTCTGGCTCTGCCTGTGAACACAATAGCCATACACTTGCAGGCCTGTCATTCATCTATCTTTATCTGTATTTTGTAAAAAGGTAAATGAAAATACAGTAGATCTTGTTACCTTAGTGTATTGATAATACTACTGAGTACACAAAATATCAAAGCAAAGGCTCATGCTACCATTTGATAGGTTTGCACACTACAAAATATGTGCAATAAATGTTCATTTCTTCAGTCATAAAAATATATATAAAGTTCTGCCCCAACTAGATGTACAAATAGTCCTGAATATTGGCCCAAGCCAATAATGTGTGTGTGTGTGTGTGTGTGTGTGTGTGTGTGTGTGTGTACAGGCAAAGCAGTAATCCATAGCTTAACCATAATTGTTTTATAATCAAACTTAGTACTGACAGCTACAGTTTTAAAGGATACCCCTGTGAGGTATTCAGGTTACCTTTTTTAGCTGGACTTCTCCAAGACCTAATGTACAGCTCACATGAATACAACAAGCAGAAACCTCAGAAGTTTCTGCTATCTCAGCTCCACAACTCCCCCCCCCCAATACAATTTTTCCTTTTGCAATAAACAGTACACAGTCAGAAAGGTTTCCTGTTTCTAAATGGAACAGTAGATGAATGAAAACGCAACCATGCCATAAACAAGTTCAAAAAGTTTCTTAATGAAGATGAATTCTCAATGGTGAAAATGGAAACTCCCAATACTGCTTCCTCTCTTAAGCCCTCATCTGGTTCTTTCCTGAGTAAACATTTTGAGCATCACACATGGGCTTATTGTAACTGTTCCATAGACTTTTGTTAAATAGCTTGTTTGTGTCCTTTTGTTATTTTATTATCTAAGAGCAACACAACCTCACCATAAGAATGAACCAACACTCTTAAACTACACTATGGTAATACACCCACAAAGAATAGCCAATCTTAAAAAAAAAATTGCATATCTGAGTCATATAGAGGAACTCTGAACCTTGAAGAGCAGGACAAAAGGTTAAAAAACAAAGCAAAAATCTTTACTCTGAATCCAGCTTTTCAAAACACACACACACACACACACACACACACACACAAAACACACACAGAGAGAGAGACAGAGACAGAGAAATGGAAGAAAAATGTCCAACACAAATCAAATGATGCTTATCAGAGCAACAACTGTTTACCAGTTAATAATACATATGAATAAACCTGAAAGCATGTATATACAGGATGCATATGGCAATGCACTCAGAGTACATGAGATAGAACTTACCACTTTGTCCATGAGTTTCCAAGTTTTCTCCACAGTCCTGCGATCCGCAGCTGCTTGCTTGGGGGGCCCAACCGCGTCCTGAATAGCATCGATAATACCCAGAATGCGACCTTTTCGGGGGTTTCCTCCTCGACCCCCAGGGTTTCTACCATTCATGGAGTTTGCCATGTGGAATCTTTAGTTCTTTGAAAAGCAGATTTCCAAACCACAAGAAAGAAAGAAAAAAGGAAAAGAAAGAAAAAGTTAGTTGGGTAAGAAAGTATTTACCCAAGAGGAAACTGAACAGGCTAACTTAGCCACAAATGCAATCTCCAGTTAATAAGAACCCAAGGGGCCCAGATTCAACTTTTCCAACACCCCTGTGTGGATTTCATTCTCCGTAGTACACCAAGTTCAGAAGCAACCAGCCTAGATTTCCGGTCCGACACTAAGAACTTAAAGATGCATCCTTCTCATGTTTCTTTCTAATGGCTAAAAGCTTCACTGATACCCAACTCATAAGAACAGAAACAATTAAACAACTTACAGAGATCGGTTCCCTCGACTAGGTTAAAATGGGAGGGGAAAAAAAAAGTGCTCCCCTGCTCTGTCTTTAATCCCAACTCAAAGTATGAGAATTTCTTCATACACAGAGCCCTAACACAAGCCGCAGGGACAGGTCTGTTGTCAACAAAGGGCTTCTCCCCGCAGAAACCACCGAGTACGGAGAGAGTCCTTTAAAGCAGCGCGGTGAATAGTTATTCCCAAGAGCCACATAAATCAACACTTAGCTCGTTTTGGGCGTGGAGGGGGGGGAGAGAAATTGACAAGACCGGGCTTGGAAAGCAAAGTTCACTTCTCCGCGTCCCTGGGGGGTTCTCCAGTCCCACCGACAGCTAACTGCAGGGTGCGGAGGTGGGGGGGGGGGGGGGTACCCAAAGCTTTGTTTCAGGAGGCAGTCAGTGCCCCTTCCGTGCCCAGGCCTGTCGGATCTCCGCTGGAGAGGAGGAGGAGGACTGGGGGAGGACAAAGTGTCCCCGGGCTGCTCCAGCGACTGGCAGCCGGGTCAGCCTCCCTCAGAGCTGGGCGCCAGGCTGGACGCACCTCACTCCCCGGCGGGCCGTCCGCGTTCCGGCCTCGCGGCGCCCACCTTCCCCTCCTCCTCCTCCTCCCCGGATCACCAGCCTGATCCGGTCTCGAAGTGCCCCCCCACCCCCGCCCCTAATTTCTTCACAGTGGACGGCAGTGAAGCTGGGCCGCCCTCCCTTCTTCCAGGGTGTCCAGGACGAACACTGCCCTCCCCCACCTCCACCCGTCCGTCTTCCGATCCAGAAAGCAGCGCTTCTCTCTTGCCCCGGCGCCCTGAGCACGCCTCGCCTGACGGCGCCCCGGCTGTCCTGAGACACGCGTGTGCGCGGGTCTCACTTCTCCACGCACGCAGACCCCGGTGCGCTGAGGGGGCGCCGCTTGGGCGGGGAATGTGTAATCGCCCGTTCTGGCACGCTCCCGAGGTCGTGGAAACGCGACAATTACCGTCAAGGCAAATCCACACCCGCTGTCCCCTCCCGCCCGACTCTCGGGGAGGCCGCCGCCGCCGCACTCGCACACCCCACCCCGGGAACATGCACAGACACCCAGGCGCGGGGCGGGGCCTGGGGGGCGGGGCCGGGCCACGAAAAGCCAATCCCGAGAGCTCTCACGCAGCCTGACAGCGTGTACCGCCAATGGACAGGAGGCGGCCCGTCCTCCAGGCGACACCACCCGCTCCACGTCCTCCACAGTACACAATGGCCCCCAAGGAAGGCTTCCGAGATCGTATGTCCCGAATGGAAAAGAAACTCGGAGGGAAAAATAAACATGGGCATGGATTGTAAGGGGACGAAAAGAAGCAAAGAAAAAGGACTTGGACCCAGAGGGGCAAGGAACTAGGGAGCTAGCCAATAAGAGGTGGGCAGGTGGGCGTGAGCTTAGGGAGTGGGAGCCAGGCCAAGTGGGGCTCAAAAGGCGGGACTTCCTGCCTCGCTTACCTCCCAAGTCTTTTGTTTCATAGCAACAGAGTGGAGGCTGGAAGGGAGTTGCTCCTCAACTCCTGGCGGGTCATAGGCTTAAGAAATCCATCTCCCTAGGGCTGCCAAATTCTCCTACCCAGGACAGCAGCCAAGCTGCTCTCAGACAGTGTCTTTCATTGGCTGCGACCAAGGAGCAGGAGTCACCAAGCTTCTAAGAGGAAGGGTAAACCTTGCCTAGACTTGAGTTGAAGATCTAACTTGATTGCCAATGAAAAATTCCTAAATTTCTGAGTGCTTCCCTTCTATGACTGGTAACATGCAAACATCAAGCTGGTGGGGAAAGCTCATTGGATGTTTACCCTGCCCCAATGGGCTCCGCTTAATCATGTTTGGGCAGTAAAATTATCTGCCAATGAGAAACCACTAAGGTTTCTCATTGTACCTTTTCATCACTCTAAGTTTCTGCAGCTAAAATACTGAGGAGAACTCAGATGGTTTGTTTGTTGTCTCAATATCCTTTACTCTGCACAAATTTCTCTTTGTGTAACACACACACTTGTGTCTGTCACTCTCACATAGTATATTTAATCTCTCCATCCATCCATGAAAGATGAGCACATCTGTTGGGTGCTGGTAGTTTATGCCTATAATCCTAGCAACTTAGGAGGCTGAGATCTAAGGATGTAGATTTGAAATCAGAACAAACAGGCAAATCTGTGAGACACATCTCCAATTCACCACCAGCCAACAGGAACTGGAGCTGTGGCCCCACTGGTAGAACAGTTCTTCAAGCAAAAGAGCTAAGAGACAACCCCCAGAAGTGGCACAAGAAAAAACACACATCTGGCTGTTTTAAAATGAAAAGCTACTGTGCTAAGATCCTTCTTTCAACAAAATCATATGCTACCCATGCTACTGAAAAATGGCTCTAGGTTTTCATAGTTCACATTTTTCCACTTAATATTGATATTAAGCATACATTTTATACCTTGAGCTTCCCAGATGTTGTGATATTTTGATTATATTCAAAGAAGTATGTCTAATCATTCTCTAACCAATTAGTCTCATAAAATACTTCCCAGTAGATCTCACTGCTTCCTTATTACCTAGCATTTTAATACTGGTTTGCACTGTGAGGGACCCTAAATTGTCATAAACATGCTTTATTCTGCAGCCTGAAATTTTAGACAGTTAAGATTGTCATTTGAAAACAGCTACAACGTGTTCCTTGCCAACAGCCAGGCCATAAATTATAGTTCAGATGTCATTTTTTTCTGTTAATTGTTTTTATGCCAATAATTAAAGAATAGTTGCTTGTTTTACACTGTGCTTAAGTACCAAAGTACTGACTTCATGTCTTTTCCACCCACTCATATCCCCCTTATTCAGAGTCACAGTACATAGATTTACTAGCGGAGACTGAAAAAAATATGGTACCAATTGTTATGTCATAATAAGGTACACTTAAATCCAAAAAGAACTGAAAGTCCTTAGAGAAGACTTTCTCCCCACATAACCAAATAGTAGCACATTGTAATTATAGTGCTCATTTTCAGCATTTGTAAATATAGAACAAGTAAGACTTTCTTATATTTTACTCTGTAAAATAGATTTTAAAAAGTGTGAAAAATGGCATTGTCTGTGACATCAAGCATGTCATGCCAAATAAGAACTCAGTATATTGTTATGCATATAGGTATATGTATGTATCTTACTTACAATACCTATATGTATCATAATATGCTATAAGTATATAATTTACACATGCATATTAATATATATGCATACATATATGCATCTAATATGTAAATTTTATCAAGAAATGATGTCCTATTATCAACTAGCTATTTTGTGAAGGCCATCTAGAGTGGTAGCTAAAACCTGGTGTTGAATAAAAAGAAGCAAACTGGAAAAAAAAAAAAAAAACACCTGGTGTTGCAAAGGGGTCAATTAAACTCCCAACTAGAAATCAGAGTTTCATTATATCTGACAAACTTTGGGGTATCTGTCCTTCTATTCATCCTCTAGCATTAGTAAATGTATAGAGGAGAATAAAGACTATTGGGGAGAAAATGGAGCACAATAGATAAGTTGTTGCAAAACAAAATAAACCCCCCAAACCCTGCATTCCGAAGGACTATAATTAGTACAAAAAGGAATGTTTCCTTATGAGACTTTGTGATGCTCTGGGCATAAGAGGTAGTACTCCAAACTAAGAGAGTTGGCTAAAGAAATAACAGGCTTTTTGTATAGAACAAGTTGGCTTCCCGTCCTTTGCAGTTTGCAGTGGACACAGCATCACGGGGAGCTGTGGGCTTGGAACCAAAAGAAAACATCTGACAACCTAGCAGTCTGATGTTCTTCTACATGAACCTGACAGGAAGTAGCTGGTAGACTTCAGGTGAAAGGGTCTCACAATCACTAGAGTGTCCTGGAAGGGAACAATTGAAGCAAACCGGCTAATAAGCCCAGGTGAAGTCTCAAGGGATAGATGTAGCAAGGGCATTTGGAGGTAGCCATGAACTCTTGAAAGCTAAGCACTAATATTTAACATGAATGAATGTATGTACCAAGAGACTGGTGTCACAAATGTAGGTTACATTTCTACCTTTAAACATAACCTTTTGCTTTAGTTTTGGCGAGGATTGACCTCAGTGCATCTAAACACTCTAGCGTTAGGCTACCATCTCAGTCCTTTTGTTTGATCTTATTTTTCAGGAAAGTTTTCTCACTTCTTCCAAGATCAGCTTCAGAACATAATCCTCCTAAATCTGCCTCCTGATAACTGGGACTATATTTCCAAAGGAATATATATACATATATATAGATGAAAAATAAGTAAATGTCACATATTTTTCTAATATCTTCAAATTCACAATTGACTCCTCTGATATTAGACCAAGTTGACTAAATAATAGAGCCCTCCCATAACTTATTTGATCCATTTCAGCCAAAAAGTTAATTGGATTGGATATATAAAGAAATCTTATTTCCCCTCCACAGTTCAGAATTCAGTTATTTCGCAAGTCCAAGGAAGAAATTACTTCTCCTATTCCAAATCTTCCTGAAACTTGGTAGATTTACAATGGTTATTATAACACATGAACACATGCATTTGTGTATGTATGCACACACACACACACACACACACACACACACACACAGAGTCTACTCCTAAATAAAACATGAATACAAGCTTATAGACTCAGGAACAGTATGACGTAGTTATATTTGGAATTACTATCATTCTTTGTTTAGAAAAAATAGATCTGGATCCATCCTTTGACAACATACTAATTATTGACAGTGAGGGATACTAAGTCAAGGACTCATAGCTTATTGTAAAACTTTGATCCCCGGTGTAGGTTCACTGTAATGTTTACTGAACAACAATAGCAAAAACACAGCTACTAGTGCTTAACAAAGTACAACTTTATTCCCATGTATACAGAAAGTGTGAAGGTAAGAACTAAGGTAACTATTACAGCTCTAAAATTATCTAAAAGACCAGCATTCCTATATTCTTGTCTTCTTCCCTTGGATATAACTTATATTCCAAATGGCAATTAGCTCTTCAGCAATTACTAGTGATTTCCAGGCTAAAAGCTAGAAGAAAATTGAGAAGGATACGTAAAACATCAAGCATAATCAGTTTGGTGTACTTATTTATTCATTCATTCATTCATTTACTTATTTACTTATCTTCTTATTTACTTACTTACTTGTTTACTTATTTATTTATTTATTTAACCAGTCCTGGGGCTTGAACTCAGGGCTGAGCACTGTCTCCCTGGCTTCTTTTTGCTCAAGGCTAGCACTCTACTTCTTGAGCCACAGGGGCACTTACAGCTTTTCCATTTAGGTAGCACTAAGAAATCAAATCCAGGGCTTCATGCATGCTAGGCAAGCACTCTACCAACTAAGCCATATTCCCAGCCCCGAGTACAATCAGTTTTATTTAAATAATTCCCAGAGAATTTGCACAAATATTTCTCATAAACAATTCAAGGCCAGACTTTTAGCAATAAAGAATTAGAAATCAATGCATATTTTGTTCTCAGAAGTAATAACACTAAGTAAAAAGTCAACTTTTCAAACTTTGTTCCAATTTCATATCTTTTTATGCCTCCATCACAATTGTCATATTACAAAGAGACTATTCCATATTTCCCTTATATATCTTGATTTTAAAATTATCTGTGTAATTTTTAACTGTAACTTTTTGGTAAATAATTTGACAAAATTTCTCTAATTATCTATTTATATTGATTCATGACAAATCAACACTACATTGAACATTATTTCAATTTTCAATTAAAAATATAAATACACAAAGATAAATTGATCTTAGTACCTTTTATGTTGCGCAGTTAGTTTATATCTGTAAATTGCAAATTTACTCATAATGACTGGGCCCTGAAGAACATACATAAAATAGAAGATTAATTCATGTTATGTAAACCATTTACTTATGTCAAAAAATTGACTACTGGTCAAATAAACATTAATATGGACCAGTTATAGATCCATTTTTCTACTCATGAATCCTAATTAAGCCAAGATCCTAATGATTATATAAATTAAGATCCTAAATAATTATACAAATCCAAAGAAATACATCTAATAATCTGTAACACTAATCATGTCAATGCAGATCTAGTATATCACCCTGTACAGAATATCTTCCCTAATGATTTTCAAGTTCTAATTATCAATGTGAAAAATTACTCTGCTCTATCTAAGGCTTTTCTTGATTATGTTATAAGGCAGAAGTTTTTTGGTTATCTGTCTTTACTTAATCAACCCTGAGTTCTTGTTATTTATTAGCTCATTTCTTCCAAAAGGCTTTTTTGAATATCTAATATGTGCCTGGATGTATGCTAGATATCAGGAAATACAAAGATGATTAAGTACCAATCAATGTTCCCAGAGAGAAAATAGGAACATAAAGGCATTTCTTACAGAGGTGAGAGTAGTGATTTCCTAGGAAATGATCATTATGAGAGACAACCAACTCAACCTAGAAAAAAATAACTACCAAGCCAAGAAATATAAATAAATAAGATTAAGAATTTATCATGAGATTGTAATTCTAGTCCTCATCAAAGGACTGACTGTTCATGAAGTGCACCACAAAAGAAAAAGAAAAAAAACTATATATGAACAGAATTAGGCATTTTATTTCATGGGAAGGAGAGAATTACAAACAAAAAGACAAGTACTGATTAACTTAAAAAATTAAGCCTGCTCATTATTAAATGTTATGGAAAGATTTTTCAGCAAATGAGATAACATAGAAAGAAAAGAAGCAGTGGTCATGAAACAGTAATGCCTATATTTCAGAATGGTCTGCAAGACAATGTGATCAATCAGCATATATGTCTCTATCAAGACAAGGTAGTCAATTAACATACATACATTAAGAGACAGTGGGGACCCAAATGGGACAGTGGTAGTAGATATAAAACAAAGTCATATATTTGAAAAACAATGAGAAAAGTACTTTCAAGTCTTAGAATAATAAATTTTCATGTTCTGCTCTCAGAGACACTATTTTAATTGATAGAAGATATTATTAAAGATCCCAGACAATCTAGGTAGCAACTAAAGCTGATTAGCAACTAATCACTAATTATTTAGTTTAGTAGTCACTGATAAATAATATCTATGTGCACAAAGTGAAGTAGCAAAGAGTGACTGCCAGTATTCTAGCTATATTAGAGAGGTAAAAAGTAGTTTCTGCAAGGAACAACTATCAAAAGATTGTGTCTCCAGGGAAAGAGAAATTAATTCAGTTTTAAAAACTGAAAATTTGTCAGCAACAAGTGGCTCAAAGTTATAATCCTACCTACACAAGAAACTGAGATATAAGAATCACAGTTTAAGGCCAACCTAGGAAGAAAAGAGTGAAACTCTTATTTCCAATTAATCACTAACAAAATCTGGATATTTTGCTGTGGCTCAAGTGTAAAAAAGTGGGCTTGAGCCCAAAAGCTCAGGGCTCTGAGTTCCATCCTCAAAACCAGACCAAAAAAAGAGGAATATTTCAGGCATAGTTCAAATCAAAACACATACATTTTATGTAGGTGACTGAATATATATGATCATCATTTTGGCAACACTAATATGTGAGTAATACTTAAGACCATTAAATGATAAAGGAAGATTAAGAAGAAGAATTGACAGAGAACTGGACCTTGGGAATCATCACCCAGAGTAAAATAGAGGACAGAATAAACAGCCACAAAAGAAGTAAGTCAGGCAGAGTATATTGGAAATTAGAGGAAGAACAGTATTACTTGAGAGGAAGTAATGATTTCAAATGTGGTACAGATGCAATTTCTTTAAAAAAAAAAAAAACCACAAATAGTCCATATGAGATGACCAACTATAGAGATTACTTTTCATTTAGAGGAAAAATGCCAACTCAAGAATGGGTTTAATGGTATGATTCCTCAGAAGGCTAAACATAGAGCTCCCCTATGACCCAGCAGCTCCACTTTTGGGCATCTACCCAAAAGATCACAAACAAAAACACTAAAGCCACCAGCACAACAATATTTATCGCAGCACAATTTGTCATAGCTAAAATATGGAACCAACCGAGATGCCCCTCAATAGATAAATGGATCAGGAAAATGTGGTACATATACACAATGGAATTTTATGCCTCTATCAGAAAGAATGACATTGCCCCATTCGTAAGGAAATGGAAGGACTTGGAAAAAATTATACTAAGTGAAGTGAGCCAGACCCAAAGAAACATGGACTCTATGGTTTCCCTCATAGGGAATAATTAGCACAGGTCACAGCAGAGGATCACATTATGAACAATAAGATGATGCTAAGTGAAATGAACTCCATATTATGGAAACGACTATTATATCACTGTTGTAATTACTTTCAACATGCCACGTGAAACCGTAGCTTCTTTTGTTGGTGATCCTTTTGTATCCCCTTCCTGTGGTTGTACCCTCGCTATCACTGTATCTTATCTGAGTACACTGGATACTATATATACTGGTATTAGAACTAGGGAAGTGAAAGGGAATATCAAAATCAAGAGACAATGAATAAAAAGACAAACGATTCCAAAAGCAATACTTGCAAAACCATTTGGTGTAAACCAACTGAACAACTCATGCGGGGAGAGGGAAAGGAGGAGGTGGAAGGGGAGAATGAGGGAGGAGGTAACAAACAGTACAAGAAATGTACCCAAGGCCTAACGTATGGAACTGTAACCTCTCTGTACATCACTTTGACAATAAATAAGAAAAAATTTAAAAAGAATGAGTTTAAATAAAAGGGAGTGGGGATTAATATTCTTTGTAAATCTGAATAAACATGAAAAGAATTTAGAATACACACACACACATATGCACAGAGGTCATTGTGGGAATGAGAACAAAATTTTGGAATAAGCATTTTATGCATGAGTGTACATGTTGAGAGATAAGAAAGAAAGATTAAAAGACACTGTTATATGAGAACAGCAAAAAGATACCTCTGAGAATAAAAAGGAGGTACATTATGTGTGTGTGTTCTACAGTAGAGTTGTTAAGATATTAAAGATAATTCTGCTGATTACCTACAACTCTACTAGATGAAGTAGGAGAAAACTACACTTCCCAAACTGAAGATAATTTACAAAGGGTGAGGAATGCTATGTATGAGTTAAGGGAGTTTAGAGATCCATTTGAATGGGCAAGCAGTGTCCACCTGTGCATTTCTCTAGCAGTACACAAAGAGAGAAGATGGTAAGCTTCAGTAGGCTTGTCTTTCAATTGGACAGGATGACAAACACAAGAAAGCAAAAACAGGCTGGGAGTGTGGCCTAGTGGTAGAGTGCTTGCCTCGTATACATGAAGCCATAGGTTCGATTCCTCAGCATCACATATATCGAAAAGGCCAGAACTGGCACTGTGGCTCAAGTGGCAGAGTGCTAGCCATGAGGAAAAAGAAGCCAGGGACAGTGCTCAGGCCCTGAGTCCAAGCCACAGGACTGGCCAAAAAAAAATAAATGCAAAAACAAATTGTTATTTTGTTTGTTTGTTCTATTTTTTAAGTTTTCCAAATCAACTATAGAGCTCAGAAATTGTAAAGAAGAGAGAAAAATGCAAGAGGGGATTATCTTATTAGCATAGAATACACAAAAATATCCACTTCCAATATTGCAAAAGAAGACTAAAAGTTTCTGTGTTGTCACTTAACCTTTGATATTAATGACAATACAGATTTATCTTTAAAATATACTGTATCACAAGAGGCAAGATAATGTCAAAAAAGATGTGCAGCTTATATTTTCCATATAGTGAAAAAGTTATTTCTATCAACAATCCATCGAGAACATTTCTTGCTGGCTAAATTGCATCTGAATATGAAGAAAAATGAAGGTTCAAATAACATGGGGCATTCTTGGAAAGCAGACTTTAGGAAGCAACTAAGGTGATGAAAACATTGATTTCTTACTTTTCTCCCTCCCTCTATGCCTGCTTTCTAAATGACCTCTTTGCAATTTCATCTTATTCTCACAGGTCACAAGTAGATTGCTGAGAAGGCAATCCAAATTGTGAACACTGATTTTTTTAATATACATAAAAGAATAAATGAGGAGACTGTTTGAGTTGAATAACAACATCAGAGAGAGAGAGAAAGAGAGAATTCTGCCATTTGCTAAAGTTACTCCACTTCCAAAAGGACAAATGAAAGAAAATGTTTATAAAAGTACTTGGGGGAATTATCCATTTTAATTCTTACCAGTAACTATATCTCTTGATAATTTTTAATTTTCCACCCATACTCTCATTCACTCATCTCCTAGAAAAAGAAAACTGCTAGTGGCCCTACAACTTGTTTTGTCCCTTACGTTCTTTCTTACTTGTTTTGTAAAATATGAAACTGTTCACTGTTGCATCAACATATGTAAAGAATGGCCAGAGGGCTGGGGAAATAGCCTAGTGGCAAGAGTGCCTGCCTCGGATACACGAGGCCCTAGGTTCGATTCCCCAGCACCACATATACAGAAAACGGCCAGAAGCGGTGCTGTGGCTCAAGTGGCAGAGTGCTAGCCTTGAGCGGGAAGAAGCCAGGGACAGTGCTCCGGGCCTGAGTCCAAGGCCCAGGACTGGCCAAAAAAAAAAAGAATGGCCAGAAAGCCTTTGCTCTGGGTCAGGTGCAAGTAATTCTTGCATGAAATTAGCTACTTCCTGGCAATTGCAAACTATAAACTGTTTGAGATGCTTGGTTCCTCCAGCTTCCAAGCTAGCTTCTCCCTAACATCCTTTGTGAGTAGTTTTTTTTTCTTCTTCAGCTTTAAAGCAACTGATGGAAGCAGTGGTTTTCTATGGACAGATGTTGAGGGAGTATTGATTGTCACATGTTCTTTCAGGGTATATTGCAGAAAATAAGCATTTTTGTGGAGCTAAACTTACAAGTGCACATACAAATAATATCATTGGTTAAAAACATTTGCATAGCTGGGAACCCGTAGCTCATGCTTGTAATACAAACTAGGTGGAAGATGGAGGTCTGAAGCTAGCCTAGGCAGAAAACTCTGATGGATTCTTTCTCCAATTGACCAGCCAAAGGCAGACTGGAATCATGATTAAGTGACAGAACATCAGCTGTGCATGAACACCACAGCTTCTAGCTGTGCTAAAGTGTGAGGCTGTGAATTCAAACTTCAGAATTAGTGTGCACATCCTCACGTACACCTCACACACAAACACACAAATGAATAAGAATATTTGACATCCTCA
The DNA here is from genome assembly GCF_023159225.1 of Perognathus longimembris pacificus. NCBI lineage: Eukaryota > Metazoa > Chordata > Mammalia > Rodentia > Heteromyidae > Perognathus > Perognathus longimembris. Next base: position 35,622,302 of record NC_063165.1, read on the forward strand.
TTTAGACTACAAGTTAAGAACTACATCGCTGACTTCTCCAGGCCTTAAGCACCAGTCATTTTGCATCTATATTAATTACTTTTTTAAATGTATTTTATTTTTATTGTAAAGGTGATATACAGATATTTATATAAGTCAGGTGATGAGTGCATTTCTTTTTGAACCATGTCACCACTTCCCTCACTCTCTCTCTATTTTTCCCTCTCATCCCCACCCATAAATTGTATAGTTCATTTTCCACAGTGTCTAGTGAATACCATTGTTATATTTGTTCATATTTGCTATATGTGTCTCACCTTTTCTGTACTCTCCCTTGCCTCCCAAAGACAAATAAACAACAACCCAAAAGGAAAAGACAACAAAACAGAAACTAGCAACATGACAAAAATCTCCAGTTTCCATTTCTTAGAGTTAATTTCATTTCTCTCAACAGTCTCTACAAGTCCAGAACCCAGACAAGTAAATCTCAGTTGTGTTTTTAAGTATCACCTCCAGTATGGTAGTAGGTTAGTGACTGGCAGTTCTAGACTTTCATCTGTCTTCCAGTTTATTGCCCTTGTGAGAAACAACCACCACAGTTTGAGGAAAGCCTTGAGGTTGGCTTGTATATTACTGGAGCCACAGTGTTGATGAGTTAATTAAAGACATTATTTGAACTTCATGGAATGAGAAAGAAGAAAGGAAATCTCTCCTGAAATAGTTAATGAGTCAAAAACATCTAACTTCGATATCTAAGGGTGACAAGTGTTCTCTGTATAAAATAAATAAGAAGTTATGAGTTTAATCCTCACTAATAATTACTACCTTTGATTAGTCACACAATCTCATTAACATCTAACTTCTTGTAAAATAAAACATAAAATTTTAGTTTCACAAGATGATCTATTCTTCAGATTAAAATTCCAGAACAACTGGTTTCTAGTTTCAACTCTTCCTTAACAGGTACCCTCTTGTGTGTTCTATTGATCCTCCATATCTGGTAGTTCTTCAAATGTGGAATTAGCCAGGTATCACATCAGCTCCTCTCCATCTGTGACATCCCATTAATGTGACTCATGACCTTAAATGTACTCTATAGATCCATTGCAAATATTTATTTCATATTCTTAATATAACCCTACTACCTCAGAAACAAACTACCTAAATATTGACTTTGTTTTTCCAATAGATATCCTGATAGACCCTGAAAAGAAATTAATATTTCATCAACTTTCAAGCTCACTTCTTCCTGTCTGAATCTCATATCACTATCTGGGCATTTCAACCCAGTCAAACACTGACGTCAAAAATTATTTCTGGTTTTTCTTTGTTCTCCACATATCTATTGCAATGACAAGTTGTGAAATTCTGCTTTCAAAATTTGCCTCACATTTTCCATCTATCTACTCCTGTTAATAATTCAGCCCAGGAAACCAGTGTCTCTCATCAATTGGCCTCTTAATTGACCTGCCCTATTTCCTATATCTTCAAGTTGGCTGAAAAGCTGAATATTTCTAGTAGAAGTATAACTTGGTTGCACACCAAGCTGTCAAATCTCACAACACTGCTCAGCCCACTTAGAGTAAAGCGCTTATTTCTAGAGCTATTTGCAAAGCCCTGTGTGATCTGGACTCCATTACAGTTCTTATCTCATTTCTAATCATCTTGATGCCCCCCCACCCTACTTAGCTCATGTTTGCCTGGGGGAATTCAGGCCAGCCTCTCCTTTCACCTTTAAGTGTTCATCTTCTTAGGCTTGACTCCTAGCCAGCCATCAGTTCACTATCACCAGTGCAGTGCAGAAGGTGTTCTCTAATTATTCAATGAAAAATGGTCCAACTCCCTCTCCTATTGCAATCAGCAAATGTTTTCTATGAAGCAACCAACAGCAAATGTTTTAGGCTTTATAAGTTTTCTGTCACAGCTCATGGACTCTGTGTTATAGCAAAAAAACCAGCCATAGATAATAGGTTAATAAATAAATGTAGCTGTGTTCCTACAAAACTTTATTTGCACAAACAAGTCAAGCAGTGCTTGTGAATTGCTGCTCAGTCTCACCAAAATCCACTGATCTTTGCCTAACCGAACATTATTTGTGCACCATGATTTTCCTCCTCAGAATTTATATTCCACTAGAGCAGCAGCCACCATGCTATCTCTATTGTTTTAGTCTAGCACTTAATGCCTCGAACATAGAGAGCAATACTTATTAAATGAATGAATATGTAAATGAATAAGACTGGTACTTTAAATAAAAGAATCACTATGAAAAAAACAACAACAAAAAATCCCCACCACCTCAGAGAGCTTCCTTAATGTCATTAGGATAACAGGATTGAAAAAGTACTTCAGTAGTATGCTGGCGACTCAGGCCTATGATCCTAACTACTCAGAAGGCTGAGATGTGAGAATCCTGTGTGGAAGCAAGCCAGGGCAGACAAATTTGAGAGATATTGCCAGCAAAACTTGGAGAGATAGCTCATAGTGAGAGAATACTAGCTGTGAGTAGAAAGAGCGCAATTCAAGGCCCTGAGTTAAAGCCCTAGTGGCAGCACAAAGGAAAAAATAAGAGTATTACTATAAGCAGATTTTTCACTATTTCAATTTTTTTCCATTTATTCCTTGAAATTACAAAGGGAAGTGTAATTCAAGATTGTAGGGTGCATATTTTACAAATGTTATTTCTTTTGCTTCAGATTAAGGATACCTCTCAGGTCAGTTGTCTTCACCCAGTTAAGATTCTACACACACATACACACACACACACACACACACACACACACACACACACACACTTCCAGGTGAAATATGACCAAGTTACTTTTTTTTTTGGGGGGGGGCCAGTCCTGGGGCTTGGACTCAGGGCCTGAGCACTGTCCCTGGCTTCTTCTTGCTCAAGGCTAGCACTCTGCCACTTGAATCACAGCGCCACTTCTGGCCATTTTCTGTATATGTGGTGCTGGGGAATCGAACCCAGGGCCTCATGTACACGAGGCAAGCACTCTTGCCACTAGGCCATATCCCCAGCCCCCAAGTGACTTTTTGGTGATCACATTTTGTGTGTGAGTAGTAGAGGCTGCTACTTAGCTGTGCGTGATAGAGACCATGAATAGATACTGTTAAATATCCTCCATTTCACAGGACAGATCCCCACTGAAAAGAATACTCTTTTTCTTTTTTTTTTTTTTGGCCAGTCCTGGGCCTTGGACTCAGGGCCTGAGCACTGTCCCTGGCTTCTTCCCGCTCAAGGCTAGCACTCTGCCACCTGAGCCACAGCGCCCCTTCTGGCCGTTTTCCATACATGTGGTGCTGGGGAATCGAACCGAGAGCTTCATGTGTAGGAGGCAAGCACTCTTGCCACTAGGCCATATTCCCAGCCTGAAAGGAATACTCTTAATGCATTTAAATTGAATGAGTTTTTATCAGTATATCCCACTACTGTGAGACATTGAGTAGGTTTTGTAATTTCTTGGCGTTTAAACTTCTGCTAAGAAATGAATTTAAGCAAGATATAGGGTAAAAAATGGCTATAGTGAAGATAATTAATAAAAGAATACAAAGCACCAAGCAAATATGTCTTTACTTTTTGCCTGAGGAAGACATAGGACCTAAATTTCTGTAGTTTGTGATAGTAAGGCCTAGAATTTAGATTTTCAGGATCATATATGTATTTTTTCCTATTTTGTCAAAAATGAATATATTTCCAAGAGGCAAAAAAAAGGGAGTTGGAGGACAAGAGATTGCCTGGGTGCTTCCAAAGCAAGGTAAGCTCCAAAGAGAGAGTACCCCAGAAATAGCGTGGCCTCTGCTGAGGAATACAGTACGCTGTTGGAATGGGCTGTCCATAGTAATGTAAAAACAGAAAGTGGACTATGTTTAAAAAAATGCTATTTTTTAAAGAAAACCATGCCTGATATATGTTTGGCTCATGATGTCATTTTCATCAGTATCAAATTATATTGGAAAACTCAAACTATGATATTTAAATCAGAGTACTGCAATTTGTGAGCCATGTCACTTGTTCACCTCTACATGGTGTTGTTAGTTGCAAACACAGCCTCTACTACAAAGTAAAGTCTCTGAATATAAAAGAAGTTGTATTTTGTGTAAGTATAGGCATACTGAACTAATCTCACTAGTGCTGAGTTTAAAAAATACTGCTTTAGGCTAATTGCTTATGAACATACATACACTCACACACACACACACACACACAACTATGTGTATTTCTTACAGTTATTCTCATAGACACTTCGGATGATGCCTGAATGTGTAGTTAAATTTAGACAATACATGAGGAAGCAAATTGTATTTCTAAAAGGCTCTAACTTTTGTATATAATGCAAAACGATCTGAAGGGCTCATTTTGTTTGGGGAAAGAAAAGACAACTCTCTACCTCCACAAAATTCTACTCTGGGAATCTTCAGGAAATCTGGTCACATCTTTAGAGACGGTACACTTTTTTTTTTTTTTACTTTTATAAAATTTGTTTTCCTTTTTTGTCTAAGTAAAGTACAGAGGGGTTACAGTTTCATATGTAAGACAATGAGTACATTTCTTGTTCAACTTGTTACCTTCTTTCTCATTTTTCTCCCGAGAAGGCACACTTCTGCCTGCCTGCTTCTGTACTTACTTTAGGTTAAAAGCCTACCACAGTCATGATACTTACTGGCCAAATGACGACAAATGACAGTAAATTTGAGCTGATATCCTATGACACCAACAAAACAGGAAATGAAAGAAGAAGGAGCATTCCAAGGGCAAGAACAATACAGCAAATATCTTTGCCTAGTTTCACAAAAAGCAGTGACTTTGTTTTTATTTATATTGTTGATACCATCACTGTTGATTTAAACTGGCTGCAGGCCACAATCCCTGAAGGAGTTAAGTTCACGCAAATCATAGCTATAGTTTCTTGATACTTAATGCAAGGTATAATGTTTCATTTCTATTTTTTTTTTTTTTTTTTTTTGCCAGTCCTGGGCCTTGGACTCAGGGCCTGAGCACTGTCCCTGGCTTCTTCCCGCTCAAGGCTAGCACTCTGCCACTTGAGCCACAGCGCCGCTTCTGGCCGTTTTCTGTATATGTGGTGCTGGGGAATCGAACCTAGGGCCTCGTGTATCCGAGGCAGGCACTCTTGCCGCTAGGCTATATCCCCAGCCCACATTTCTATTTTTTTAAAGATCTACATCAAATACAATATCTAAATACAGACATATTACTGAGGATTATATAGAAAAACTTTTTAAAATCAATTACTCAATATAATATGTTATCCAATAGGGCAATGAGTGTGTGCCAGTGCATGCATATGTGTATGCATGTGTGCTTGCATGTGTGTATGTTGGTATGGGAAAATCCAGAAGACAATCACAGAGAAGACTTATAGATTGCATGGGCTGTTCATATCAGTGAATAAGTAATGAAGATGGTACATAAACAAAAAAGGTAATTTAGTGTTCATGCAACTCTATAATGCCTCATTGTCCAGATTCTATTCTTCTCACTGCCATCATTCCTTCACTGCAGTTTTCCCAGGAAAGTCTTCCTTCAGTTTTCTCATCTAGATAATTCTTAAAGTTCTGCTTTTTGTCTCCATCTTGCTTATCATTGTGCTTTAGGATTCCATGTCCTCAAATGGCCTCCAATACTACCTTTCCAATTACTTGCAAGTCATAAGCTCTACCTCTACCTATTTCGGGAAGATCTTGTCTCTTCATTTATAACAATTTGGCTTAGTAGGCCAAAAGTAGATGAAAAAAAGATACTATTTTAAAACATCTTGTTGCTGTCCCCCTCTAGCCCTAATTTCAATTATCTTCCCATCACATGACCCTGGGGAGAAGGTTTTCCGAAGTGATCTCTTTAGGAATTAACAACTAGCCAAAATGTTGTAGGACCCAACAATTAAACTTTTATCTTCAAAAATATATCTAATTATAATAGGGGCAACCAATTAGAACACAGGTTTAGGCAAAAAAATCACTGGACTCAGAGACATAAAAATATATATGGACAAAGAGAGCCACCTGAACAAGAGAGGATGAACAAATGGTTGGAAAAGACACACACTAGACAGACAGGGAAGCAGCAGTAGCAATCTTCAAACTAGATGCTTTGCTTCTGACTGAAGTTCTTGACACTCATCCTCCACTGTTCAGGATCTTATTTGTTGAATTTCTGAAACAAGAATTTGAGGAGATTCAGCAGCACTGGCAGTAAAGCTGCAATACTGGTAGACGTTATCTGCTGCTGACCTACACTGCTAAATCAAGCATTACCTACTATAAGGTTGCAATTCTAATGGTCTCTACCAGCTGCGGAACCAGGAAGACTGTGTTAGTTTTATGCATTGAGTGCAGCAGCAAAAAATTCTGTGTTGGGAGATACACTCTTCCTGTTATCACTTTTTTCCTTGGAGTATCAAGTGAGACTATATATTTTCCTGTTACTATGCTTGTTAACTGTGTAACATTTTTATTTGTTGTATTTTCAAATAGCATGCTTTCTTCTCTAGCAGATTAATTTATATGCTTGTGCTCAAGCATTCCATCCATCAATAAATAATTTTATCAATAATAATTTCTGTGCACAAATAAATACCATATCTCTCTTGAAAATATGTGTAAAAATTAAACTCTTGGCAACTGGTCCACTTCCACATTCTTACATTTCTGAATTTCCTAATTCTCAGAGTAACACTACCATCTTCTCATTATATCTCAAGCTCCAGACCCAAATGTTCAGAATCCATTGGCTTCCCTCTCTCTCCCTTACTACCTGCATGTACTTGACTGCCAAGTACAATGGACCATACTGGTAAAATCACTTCCCACAAACCTCAGTGCCATCACTTAATACTCATTTGTGGTATAGGTTTTACCCATGCTGTTAGTGAGCTAGTATATAATCACCCAGCAGGGTTTCACAGATGATTGCTTCTTACATCAGTATTGCTTATCCTAGTTTTCCAAAAATAATGGTTCTATGGTTCTCAAAATCAAAATTATTCAAGGAAGTCATGTGTAGCATGTCCCCATAACCCCTGCCCTTGGGACATAAAGATAGGAAGATCACAGTCCAATGCTACCTTCAAGTACCTAGGCAGACACTGCCTCATAAAACAAATGTTATTGTTATAACATCAAAAAACAAACAGGAAAGAAATGATTTGATAGATCCAATGGTCTATTCCAATAGAAGACAACATCCAGGTTCTTCATGGTCTTTACTTAGTGAAGATTCAGTTATTTATAAACATTTCCTTTTTACACATCTATGTTACCATCAAACTGAAGTAGTGTGTTTAACTAAGACATTCCTTGGGGCTGTAGATATGGCCTAGTGGCAAGAGAGCTTGCCTCCCATGCATGAAACCCTAGGTTGGATTCCGGAGCACCACGTATACAGAAAACGGTCAGAAGGGGCGCTGTGGCTCAAGTGGCAGAGTGCTATCCTTGAGCAAGAAGAAGCCAGGGACAGTGCTCAGGCCCTGGGTCCAAGGCCCAGGACTGGCAAAAAAACACCAAGACATTCCTTGCTTTACTACTTGTAGGACTTTCTCTGTAAGTCTTTCTCCGTAGTTTCTCCTGCTTTAAGTAAAACGTTTACTTCCTTATTTTGAGATTCCTGAAGCTAGGAATATCTCCCTCCTGTGAACCATCACAAAACTTTCCACTTTGTAGCTGCCTAAATTCATAACGTATATGGCTTTGTTTGCAAAGCAGTTTTCTGACACTCTGGAATCTTTTTCTTTCTTTTGGTGGTGGGGTCTTGTGTTTCTCATCCAGGTTTGCCTCAAATAGATCTTCCTACTTAACACCTCCTGCATAGCTGAAATGGCAGCTGCTTTGCTTTTCTTGGCTTTTTTTTTTCTTCATTAAGATAAGGTAAGATTTTGTGTTGGATGGCCTAAAACCATGAGTAGCAATGATTACTGGTGTGAGCCACTATATTCAGCTGTCTGGAACTTTTCTTACTATTTACAGATTGCCTTGTTTAACAATAGAAATTTAGACATAAGTAATCTTCACCAAATCGCTGTATTTACTCAATTTCTCATTTCTTTATGATTCCCATGTCACATAAGTCTATGAAGAGTAAATATTTTGTTTCCCTTTTAATTTTTCAAATAACTTTTGGAAAAGGCAATTAAAAATCAAATTTTATAAATTCTACCTTTTGTCTTATAAGAATACATAATTGTTTTACCCCCAAATTGACAAAATGCTCTTGCTCTTAAGCAAAGTTTAAAAATTATAATCTGTGAATGAGAATAACTATTAAAGTTTACACTTCTCTGTACTCAGAGATGACAGGTGGGCTACAAACTAATCCAAGAGGGAAATTATCTACATTAATAATATATGCTGTAAACTTGAAATTACTAGGTCAGAAGAGCTTTAAATTGGCTGTTACTGCCAGCATAACCTATCTTTTCATCTGTTCCTTAAGGATATCAATCATCAAGGGTTTTGGATGTTGTATGCCAGGAGGGCTTAACCTAGAAACAAATTTTTGGTTTTGAATATGAGAAGTTTATTTTCTCTTTTCAAACCAACATTAAATTTATTTATTTTTTCTTATTTATTGTCAAAGTGATGTACAGAGAGGTTACAGTTTCACATGTTAGGCCTTGGGTGCATTTCTCGTACTACTTGTTAAATTTAAAAAGTAGTACTCTAAAAAGATTGCCAGTAACAGTGGCTCATGCTTAAAAATCCTAGCTCCCCAGGAAGCTGAGGTTTGAGGATCCAAGTTTGAAGTCAGCTTATGCACTTAAGTTCAAGAGACTCTTAACTTATGTCCATTTAACCAGCAAAAATCCAGACTAGATGAAGGAGTGGTTCAGGTGGTAGAGCACCAAGCCTGAGTGAAAAAGTGCAGTGAGGGTCGAGTTCAAGCACGAGTGCTGTCACACACACACACACACACACACACACACACCATACACACATATTTTGATTTGATTTACAAGACTATAGACAATTAGGTATTTAAGTAGGGTGGCATGTAACATCGTAACATATGTACAAATTGTTTAATGTTTAAATCAGCTTAAGGATGTTTGTCTTCCCAAACTTCTATCACTTCTTTCAAAAATCCTGTCTTCTAGATCTTCAAAATAGATGAGACATTATTACTACCCATAATCACTGTAGTATGCAGTGATATCTCAGAACATCTTCTTAGCTGAATGTAACTCATTACCAATTCAATAGTTTTACCTTTACTCAATCAAGAGCTTTACATATATTTTTTGGTAAATCTTTTATATTTTAAAGCATCTTTCATTTGTATTTATAGCTCAATTTTAACTAGTCCTTCTACTTTTCACTAAGTGAATTTTCACTTTCTCTTTTCCCTTAAATGCCTTTTATATATGTCATTGCTTTAGGCCATATGTGAACCACACCTACAAACAGTTTAGTATAGTTAGTCAAGTGCACAGTGTATAAAAGATTTATAGGTGAAAATGAAAATGTAGAGGTATAGAGCATAAAATTTAAATGCAGTCTTCACAGAAAAATCTACTCATACAAAATCATGGTGGTAAAACCACAAATCAACCATTATATGGGGTACTTTCCTTTTTAAGTTTCACAGCTTTTCCAAACTGAGCTTAAAGCCATCAAAGCTTTTCTTGTGAAGAAAATCTAATCCTTGCCCCTTTGTGAAAGTGTTTAAACAAATGAATTCCATCTTTGCACTCTTTTAAAGCTTGATTCTGTGATCGTGAACCCTTGCGAACACCATTTTCTAAATTTGAAGTATGGTATGGAAAAGACCTATCATCTATTAACTAAATAATATATGTCAGTTTATTTATAATAATATATGGGAGTTTATTTGCTTAAAGTTAAATTATAATAAAATCCTATTCTAATGAGTATACTCAAATATTAATTTAATACTTAACTTGAAATACAAAGAAATTTAAAATGGACGAGTTTGTTAAGAAAAGGAATATTTTAGTGAGAGTTGAAGTTCTAACTTATCTCATTAAATGAACCAAACTTTCAATTATTTTTTAGTATGTTTATTTTTGTATTTGGTAACATTTTATGGTTTCTCATTTCAGTTCATGGAATTTATAGAAGTTGTTTTATAATACACAAATTTGACTTGAGAAGGTTAGAAACTCACATTTTCAACGTGGATTGGTATGCATTTACTAACGAATGACATAATGTACTGTGAAAGGTATTAGATCTATAAAATCACAGATATATGTGCAATATATAAGATATAGTATACATAATATAATTACAACTATAGAGTACCATATGTGATTTGATTAACTATTATAGCTAATATATATAGTGACTATAAGGTATAATTAGTGTGTTATAATGAATATGTTTGTATATTAGTATATTAGTCTGGATTCAAATCTGGACCTCTTGATTCCAGTGCCTAAGCTTCCAATGCACCTACCAGCATAGTCTTCTTAAACTAAGCTTCCCTGACTTAAGACTGTCACAATATTTACTACTTAACCACAGGGACATATGGTCAAAAATCCTGCCTCTGTATTAAAAATTGAAATTGTGGCCGAGATAAATCAATTAGCTTGTGAATAGGTGCCATGACTGAAGATACATCGCCAAGTCTGTCTAAAATTAGACTCGATGTTGTGCTCACTGTATCAGTACAATTCAGTTTTCAGCAAGGATGGAAACGATCTGTCTTCCTGGATATTGAGCACTTGAAAGTCAGCAAATGTTAGTGAGGAGATGTGTCTTAAATTTTACTTAACTTATTTAATTTAATAAATTTGAATGCTGCATGTGTCTTATATCGATCACACAAGATGGTACAACCTCTACTGAACTCAATTTTCTTGACTTCTTAAGCAACATATAAAGAGAACCTTAGAAAAATATTTTAGTAAACCTAATTATTTTGAGTTTATATTTGAGTTTATTTAAACTCAATTTTAAATTGATCCTATTATTTCTCATTAGTTAATTCTTTAATTCATTATGAACAGGAATTTCCAAGGAACAAAAATCCTCATTGCCAGTGAAAAAGCCAATAATTCTCCATTCCCAATTACTGCTTTATGTTGACTTTTTTCCTAGTTGTATTTTTTCTACTTACTTTCAAATTCCCTATGAAATTAAATAATCTTCATCACATTGGAAAAATATTTTATATCCATAACAGTCTTTCCCTCAATATTTCTACATCTAGAAAAGGTAAATTCAGTATTCACTCTTCCTATAAGAAGTCTATTTTGGGGGCTGGGGATATGACCTAGTGGCAAGAGTGCTTGCCTCCTCTACAAGAAGCCCTCGGTTCGATTCCCCAGCACCACATATACAGAAAATGGCCAGAAGTGGCGCTGCGGCTCAAGTGGCAGGGTGCTAGCCTTGATCAAAAAGAAGCCAGGGACAGTGCTCAGGCCCTGAGTCCAAGGCCCAGGACTGGCAAAAAAAAAAAAGTTTATTTTGTATTTCACTGGTCATATTTTTGACATTCACAGGCCAGTAAACCCAAATTTGAACACTATAGCACGACTATTTCCCCTGATGTCTGCACAGGTTGCTGGCTCAGTATGATCTCAAGTTGCTAAGCTGAAGGATTGGGTCGTTGCCCCTGGTCCCCTTACAATTCCACCCACTAAGTGATAGGACCTGAGGCTAGAAACTCATCTTGGAATGTGGGAAGATAACATCTGGATGTCTGTGAAGCAGGAAAATAACTTTTTTCTTGAGTTTGTAGAAAGGATCTAAACACTGCCTTCAGAATCCAGAAAGGGCCTCCAGAATCAGAGAAGCCCCTGGATTGGTCTGGTTAAGAAAAGCTGTGGATCACTTCTTCAGTACATCGGTACTTGACAATATCCTATGGTATCCTATAATGATATCCTGATGGGATCCTATAATGTACATACCCGTGTTTCTTTTTGTTGTTGTTGTAGTTATTAAGGAGGTATATGATGTTGCAATTTCATAAGTCAGGTAATGAGTAAAATGCTTCCTGGACAATGTCACCCCATCCTTCGCATTCCCCCTCCCCCCATGCTGCCCATAGTTGCATAGTTCACTTTTTACATAATGTCTATTGAATATCATGACTGCATTTGTTCACCCATTTCTCCTGTGCCCCCTTCCCTACCGCCCTTTTAAAAACAACAACAAACTGGGCACCTGTAATCCTAGCTATTCAGGAGGATGAGATCTGAGGATCTGAATTCCAAGCCAGCCCAGGCAGAAAGTCCCTGTGAGAGTCTTATCTCCAACTAACCACTTAAAAACCGGAAGTGGAGCTGTGGCTCAGTGTTAGAGCACTAACCTTAAGCAACACAGCTCAGTGACAGCACCCAAGCCTTGAATTCAAGCCCCACAATGGACAACAGACAATAGCAATAGCAACATAAACAACAAGTTTCTACTTCCGGAAATCCCTGTTCTTTCTTTCTTAGAATCTGGGGCACTTGTAAAGAGATATAGACTGTTAACTAAATTAGCCATGCTAAGGCTATATATTTGAAAATATGTGAATGACACCAATTAATCTGATCCAAGAATTTTTGTATGCTTCTGTTTTAACTTTAAAAGTCGTATTTAAAAAGACTATCAAAATGTTGAATGTGATTTTTTAAAAATAAAATACACAAGTGTTATTTAAACTTTTCTCAGAGAAGTTTGATTTTAGTTTGAGGCAACACTGTGTTTGTTACTATCTATTTGACAGAGTGGCAGATGTAACATCTGAACTGCTGGGAAACTAGGAAAATGATATAAGGAAAGTATGGCTTCCTCTATAGCAAGGAAAAACTCTATGAAGTCAAAGCATTTTTGCAAATTGCATTTTCCATTGTCTCTAGTGTTCTACCTGGACAACAGTTCTAGATGTATATGATAGATATTACATCCATGAGGAAAAAAAGACAACATTATTACAATGGTGTGGAAAGAACAGAAACCTAGATGAATGATGACATCATGAAACTATGACACCAGTCTCTGCTGCTACTTCCACAACTGGTGATATGACAAAAATAGTAAATGTACATGAGAATGAACCCATAGGTTGAATTGACTGATGAGCACAATCACAGATAACCTAATGGATTCAGTACTCTGTGAAGTTACACACATTTGATATAACAATGTTCCATTATTTGATCATTAACATCAACTAGAAAACGGAAGATGAAAACATAAAATGGGAAAGCATATTGTCCATGCACACACACATATAGCTGAATTGTTTAGGATTTCTCACTCATTCCAAAATGTACCCCACATCCAAAAATAGGCTACTGAGTCATTAATCACACAGATATTTTTTCTAGTGGATTCAAAAGCAAACTGATAAAGATGAAAGTCATTAGTTTAGATGATTCAAATCAGAAATATAGACTTTTAGGGAATGTTGACTTTTCACTCAGACTAATAATGATCTCTGGACAGAACAGAACAATACATATTCCAAAATAAGAATATGTTCACTATGCTCTTTTCTCCCTGTTTGCCAACTACCTGTAAAGGAATTCCCAAACCTTCAGAAGTAAGGAGTAAGTAAGTCAAAGAAGACTGGATTCTGAGTCACTAGATGGAGAGAAGTTACCTACAAGGAACAATAGAAACAACAATCAAACTACTACAGGAGAAAGCAGTAAAGTTCTTCTATTTTTAAGAGTTAATTTATTTGTTAGTTCACTACTCAAAAGTTTCTTAAAAATGATTTACTAAAATTCATATTACATTCATCACATAAGCCAAAACTAAAATTCTGAAATTTCTATGCATCAATTATGAAATAGTGATATGTATTTTTAATTAACTATCACAGAAATTTTAAAATTACTTTTTGTATTTTGGAAACATTCATTTCTATGAAATTTCTTTTTGAAACTCAATTAATTTTTGTGGATTTGAAACTTAATTATCAAAGCCAGAAAATGCATTACAGAGCATTATAATTCAACATTATTGGCAAATGAAATTCATAACAGAAATTTAAAGATTAAAAACTAATTAAAATGAATGTTCTTATAATTGATGTTTTAGTAATTTTGCTGGTGAACAATATTCTGTCAATTTAAGATGGGTCATTTCTCATTCAATATTTGCTTGAAATTAAATTATCTGTGAGTTTTGTTATAATGTTATGACCAGAGCTAATAGTTGCTCCTTTTATGCAAAAAGTCAAAAAGTTGATTTTAAAGCTTCTTTAACTTTATTCTTTTTCTCTTTCCTTCCTTCCTATTTTTGTTCCTTCTTTCCTTCTTTTTCTCTTCCTTTCTCTCCCTCTCTTATTTCATGCTGGAAATAAAAAACAAGTTTTTGTGTGTGCTTGGTAACCATTTTACCCCTGAGTTATACTCTAGGTTACAACTGCATTTTCAAAGTAAAATGGAAAACTCTGAAATATGAAAGTCATGATACTATCAAAATTTTCAAGTGCCTTACTGGTTACTAAAAGCAGAGAAATATAGTCTCTCTATCTTGGAATTCATAATATATGTACGTGTATGAATATCTACATATAGTATTTTGTTTTCCATCTGACTCAGTTCAGAAGATGACTATGTAATTTGCTCAGGTAAATTGATGATCTATATACATACATACATACATATATATATATCAGTTTTGTTTTTTAGAAGTAGATATGTACTCATAGATGACATTAGCAATATGTAAATGTGTATATATATAATAATTATGCATTGCTTTTGCAAAGAAATAGCTTTGGAACCTGTCCAGTTGCCATGGAAACCAATTCCACATTCATTCAATTATTTTATATAAGAAAAAGAAGATTTTTAAGTTATTAATACAATATACTCTTACTAAACCAAATTTTAGGAAACAAGACAAAGTATAAAATACTTCACTCATAATTCTTTTATTAAACATCTTGTTGATTTGGGGAGTCTTTCTTTTTTACTTAGTTTTACATAATTTGAAGTATGGTGTTACCTGAATCATTTATACATTACTATATCATAATTTTACAATTAATATTTATTATAATTTTCCATTAAAGCCAAAACTTCAAAAAGCAACTTGCAAATAAACACACAGCACGTAGGATTATGCATTCTTTAAATATCATTTTCCCATCTTTCATGTAAATTTCTATGAAACAATCTGTGATAGAGTGCATTTATATTTCTTCTCCAACTGTTCCTTATAACACGTTTTCTCTCAAAAGTTACCCTGTTCACTGGTTCAGAATTCATCTTATGCCATCACCAATTATCATATTTCCATATATGTCTATGTTTACTTATGGTTTACTTATGGTGTCACACTAACTTTTAATATAAACCAAGTTTTGCAGAAATTATCTCCAGTAATCTGCTTATTCACATATCCCTCTCTCTTCTTTCTCTTTTAACTTCATTACTTACCACTTAATCATTACTTATTTGGAGCACTCTATGTGTCAGGTAATATAGTAGGCACTGAACTATAGTGAATACCCCAGCATTTTTCACATTTTTAATATCATGCAGGAAGTGCCGACTGTCATAAATCAGAGGTATTATGATAGAAAGAATAGAGGCAATCAGTCCTGTTTCAAGTAATCAATTATAGCTTTTTTAGGGAATGGGGAGGGGTGGGGGGTTCCTCAGTGGAAGAATATGTGCAAAGCTCAATCCCCAGCAAATCCCCTACCACCAATCAAGGATGGTATTCTTGAGACCATAACTTCTGAATTAGTCAGCTTTATGTTGCTACAATGAAATATCTGAGGCAGTTCATTTATTAGGAGGAAAACCTAAGTAGCTCACCATTTTTGGAGGGCATGGAAAGCAGTTCACACCTGGAAAAGATCCTCTTTCTCCACTGTACTGCATCTTATCAGAGGCATTACATGCAAAAGAGCTTTATGTAACCAATACTACCACCACCACCACCACAACAACAATAACAATAAAGAAGTCTGAGACTAAGATGAAGGTCCCACAATGCCCTCCAAAAGCATGCTGCCAATGACCCAAGAGCTCTTCTACAAATTAGGTCTTACCTACAAATATTTTATCATTTTCCAATACTTCCACCTAGTCCACCAAGTCTTTAGTCACAAGGGAGTACATTACATACAAACCATAGCAATCTTCTTGGCTGTTCTAGTACTCACTCAAGATCTGACTGCATGAATGAAAAAGAAGACAATGGAGTTGTGTAGAATTAATACACAATAAAATGAAATGGGAGAAGCCAATTGGGAAATGGCCAAGCCAATTCCTTTGTGGCCTTTGTGAGACCACAAAGAGCATAAGGAATGTTATTCTAATGGCATTGGTCATATTTCAGGCACAAGACACAACTTAATCTGTAGTAAGGTTAGGGATATATATATATATATATATATAATTAAATATTATATATATTAATTTGGAAAGAATATGTATTCTAAATATGTATGTATTCCAAATTAAGTTTATGCTTGTACATAGACTTAAGTTACTTTTTCTCTACCTGTAATCTTTCAAAACAAAATGCACACCATCAGTAAAATGCTGTAGAATAGTGAACTCTCAGTGAGAACATTAAGGAGAAAATTATCTGAGAAAAACAAAGGACCACAGACTCCCAGTTGTAATGGATTAATGTGCCATGTCTTAAACCAACAGTCTCCTAGGAGTCTAGATCTTTGTAAAAACAGCTTGATAGCAGGTGGTGACTTTGTGGATTCATGACATGCAAGCTTAGAAGCCAGTAAACTTTGAGATCCATTCTTTCACTAAGTTCCATTATGCTAAGTAACTTTGCCTCTGGATTTGGGGATAAGAATCTGGGAGGGAAACAATAAATATTCCCACAGCTTATTTATTTCAGGAATTCACTTCCTGACTCAAGAATTCCAGGCTATTAAGCAACATTCAGAAGCCTATGGGGGTAGCTATGACTTATGCAAGTAGTCAGATGTAGACATTTTGCTCTGCCTGAGATATTTTTTTTCTGACCTTACAATTCTCTTAAGGGGCTTATGTATCTTTTCCTTAAATTGTAAAGACAACTTATTAATATATGATCTACGTAAATGTTTTCTACGAGTACAGATAAATCTAAATGGGGACATATCCATCTGTAATTGTAATCACTTTCAAATTAGCATGCCAAAAGTCTAAGTGTTTGGAATCTGAATCTTCAGATGAAAACTCTCAGGGGCAGAGAAACATGTCTGAGACTTCTTTACATACAGTGTTCTTACAGTAAGTGAAATGGACTTGGTAGCAAGTGCATTTTCTATACTTGAGTCTTTGTAGACCACTATGTTTTAAAGTAAACATGTCCTATTTGAGAAAATGCTATTTCTAAACCTATGACTCATTCATGAAATGGCTTGTACTATGAAAAAGAGTTCTTTATTACAAATAGTTCTTTATTATTCATTACTCATCTTTATAATTTCTACTAAATATAAATGAATTGTATATTTAATAATACATTAATTACTAGTTGCCTATTTCAAACACAATGTTTTTATGGATATTGAATCTATGAGGAACTGCAATGCTGTCTCAGTGAATAATATAGAATATTCTCTACATTTCCAGGGTAAATGGTTTTCCCAGTCATAAAAGTTATTATTTAAAATTTAAATTTATTCTCCTTGTCTTCATTTTCTGTTTTATAGGATTACTAGCCATTCAGATACATTTCTATTCACCTTCTCTTGCATTGCCAGCATACAGGTCTCCTGGGAAAATTATGCATTGCCCAATTTGGAAAAAGAACTAAAATATACTCTTATTGCTTTGGGAAATGTGATGTTCACTAGATGAAAATAGCTTTCCTTCAGTGCTTGATGACCTTGACTATGTGAATCCAGAGGGGTGTACAGAACATCCAGTTGCTGAGTTTCAATCTCTTGAAGATAGGTAGAGTATTTTAAAGCATCACCTATAGATAATTGAAGTTTGATATACTGAGTAATTTTCAGATAATTTTTGATGATAGATCACCAAAGTAAACTAGTCATAAAATCTTAAGACATTAATCATTTTCTGAGTCTATATATTTGAGAAAGTGTGTTGCTTCTATTATTTAGTTTTCTATCTTTGGAATCTGAAAAGAGAAGATGACTTTTAACTAAAGAATATACATTAAAATGTCTAGAAACATTTTTTCATTGGAAATATTATCTGAGATTAGAATAAGCATATGTCCTGGCACTTAAGTAATCAATTTAGAAGGAAGGGGCACTATAACTGAATTGGTCTGTTTTCCCATTTTGTTCTGGGATTTATAATTCTTATGTTTTTGATTGCCCAAGCATTTTGATCTTTCATTGGTCTTTTGTCTATGCCAAGTTACACCAATGTGGGCTGAAAGTAGCACAGTCTAGTAAAAATATATTAAACCTCATAAATACCTAACATAATGTAACTCTTTGAAAACAAAATTGACAAAATCACCTGCACATCAAATATACTTCACATACCAGTCTCACTTCCAAAGTACTCTTGTCAGATTTTGAAAAATCACCTCTACTTTTCAGGAAGGATCTTTTTAATTAACTTAAAAATATTCTGATTATTCCATGGAGTGCTCACGCTAAAAATGTCCACAACTAAGTATAATGTTTTCTGCCATCCTTTTTCTCATCAGTTACTTTCCGTAAGGTATTTTTGTTCTTAGTAAGGACTCTTCTTCCATGATTTCTGCTACTCTGTCCCCAAGATACCATGTTGTTCCAATTGCCCTCTGAAATGCTTTCCATCTCTCTCACTAATCCTTCTTAAAGTTCCAATAATTATTCATTCCCATGAATATTTCAGTGGCTTACAATCGGCAGTCTTTTTGTCTTCAATATTCCCTTAAAGTCAAGTTCTCCCAGACTATTAAGTATATAAACATAAGCATATTACTTCTCTCATATAATTCAGCTGGTATTTGCCTGATTTCTGATTTGTCCTCTTTCTCAAGGGTATTTTGTAATTATCAGGCATACGACACCTATGCTTTCCTCAATGAGACAATCTCTCGTATGGTTTTATGCACTTTTGTCTGTGGTTGAGCGAACAAGAGTCGTAGGAAAGACCTGCAAAATCCTCAAGAAACAAGCACTGTGGTAACTAATTTAAAATAAGTGTATGTAATAAGTTGGACACACAATCCATATACAGAATGTGTAACTATGTGAGAGATAAAAATAACTCCCTATCCCAAAGGCAGTCATTAAGGAAAGGACAAGCAAGAAATAAACTGTCTTTAAACGTACTTTAATTTTTTTTTGCATGAAAATAACAAGAAAACAATTCGAATACTTGATGGGCTGAAGCAAGATCACAAGTCCTATGCAACCCTGGCTACATAGCAAGACACTATTTGAATAAAATGGGAATTAACAAATTAAAATTTAAAAAATGATATGAGAACACTTTGTAATTTTTGTCGTAACCTTGACCTTCAAGGAGAATGAGAGTCCAGTGAATGATTTATGTAAAGTACGAAGTGCTGATATTCCATTGTGAAAGAACTAGAGCAATGGTCATTAAGGCCAATGAAGCAATCCACATTTCCCTTGGGCCTCACACTCTAGGCAACCCATACTCATGGTCTGAAACTCTATAAAACAGAACAGTTGGACCACAGCTTTGGGCACATTTACTCCCGCATTTGCCTTCAAGTTCAGCCCCTCTGTCTTTTCCAGTTTTGTTAAAAAAAAAAAAAAAGTATCACCTCTGGAAGACTTTCCCCATATTTTTCCTCTGTGGCCATTCTTTTTATAGCAAATTAAACTAGTTTTACTATTTGTTTATCCTAAGTACTTTGCTTTCTTGAAATACATACTGTATAATATCCTTATTTATCTGTCACTCAATAAGGAGTTTAGGTTTGTAGAATGAATTTCTAAAAAAAATGAATCTATTGGAATCTCTGAAGAATATCCTCCTTTGGTCTTACTGTGTGTCTGGGGTCCTGTTTAATTTATCATGGATATTCTTAGGCGAGGATCACAGGGGCTCTGTGTGAACACGACGATAAACAATGCTACTCAGGAAATTGAGATTTGAGGGTCATGGTTGAAAAATAGCCCAGGAAAGGGAAAGTCTATGACAGTCTTATCTCCAATAAACTAATCAGAAAAAGGTAGAAGTGGCATTGTGGCTTAAGTGGTAAAGCGCTAGTCTTGAGCACCAAGTGGGCCCAGGGACAGCACCCAAGTCCTGAGTTCAAGCACCAGGAGGAGAAAAAAAAAGATAGATATTTATTGAAATGGACTTCAAGAAATGGAAACAAGAATTTTTTTATTGTACTGTTCACAGTTCTTTTTTTTTCTGTTTTTTTTTCCCCTTTTGTTGCTGTTTCCAATTTCTGTACCCTTTGTCTTGTATATAAATTTATCTGGATTAGGGGGGGATGGGGAAGCACAGAAATGTTAGGACAAAGGGTGAACCAATTAAGCAGTGATACTCATTAGACACTGTGTTGGAAGTGAACTATACAACTTGAAAGGGAGGGCAACTGGGAGGGAAAAAACTGGGAAAGACTGAAAGAGGGGGTGACACTGTTCAAAAGGAAATAAACTCATTCTCTGACTGTGTAACTGTAACCCCTCTGTATATCACCTTTACAATAAATTTTTTTTTTTTTTTTTTTTTTTTTTTTTTTTTTTTTTTGGCCAGTCCTGGGCCTTGGACTCAGGGCCTGAGCACTGTCCCTGGCTTCTTCCCGCTCAAGGCTAGCACTCCGCCACTTGAGCCACAGCGCCGCTTCTGGCCGTTTTCTGTATATGTGGTGCTGGGGAATCGAACCTAGGGCCTCGTGTATCCGAGGCAGGCACTCTTGCCACTAGGCTATATCCCCAGCCCCACCTTTACAATAATTTTTTTTTAAAAACCTCTGAAGAAACAAATACCAGCACTTTAAGACTAAGTGTCATTGTCATTAAGATAAACCCAGATTTTATAATCACTAAAAAATCAACATTAAGTTAAAATTGATCACTGATAATCACAATCATCACTAATATTAAGAAATAACTTTTAGTTCTGAAATTAAGATCAAGCTGATCTGGGAAAAATCGTCAGGTTCAATATTAGTATAGAGGAAATTCTCCTTTCTCTCTTTTCATGTTCAAGTTCGACCATAACACAGTACCTTCTGCTTTCATAAAAGTTGTATAAAGAGACCTTTCTTTGACCAGTTTTTGGTCTTTTTCTTTGAAAAGTGTGACTTACACGATTGGGGTGACAATGCCTGCTTTACTTTGATTTCTGTCTTAGTTTTGTGAAGGTCCTACATCAGTATGCTCAAGGTCCCTGAGCAGATGTGGCTTTTCTTCTGAGTGCTCTGTGGGCAGCTGGGTGTGGAACAGTTAGTAGAGGATTTTCCTGTTTCACTGACCCAACTGTCCCCAAGTCCCAGTGCCTGATCATGAGAAGAAACCCATTTTTTGGTCTTGGGCACACAATGTTTCCTACTTTAGTTTTTATCAGAAATAAACCAGTAATATATTTGTACTTACCTAACACTTCCATTTTCTCTCAGTTGTCACACAGTTGGTTTGTATAGAGCAAGAATAACACACTCAAACCCAAATAATACTTAATAAACTTCATAAGTGAACATGGTTTTATGTGGTAAAGCAATCTTCTTGTAGCCTGTATGTCACAGCTACTAAATATTAGCAATGAGGGATAAACAAAAGTTACTTTGTGGAACTGGTAGGTATTTCATAAAAAGTAGACAATGATATTCCACAAAGTAATAAAAGGAAGGAAGGAATAAAAGAAAGGAAGGGAAAAAGAAAAGAAAACAAAACCAAAGAAAGAGATATGTAGTAGGGAGAGGGAGAGAAAGAGGGGAGTGAGAGAGGAGAGAGACAGAAACGGACAGACAGAGACAGATAGAAGTAGGGGGAGAAATCAGGACTGGCAACATTTAGGCACAATTCTTTTCTCCTCGCCTCCAGGTCTGGACACCTTTAGACATTCCATCAAATTTACTCTGCGGTTGACTTTGCAATCCCGACTTGGCTCTATTGCTCTGTTGGTTTTGTTGGCTTCTTACATTTATTGCTTAAGCTGGATTTTATTGAGTTCTTCTTTCTTTGACCTACTTTCAAATAGCGTTTCTCCCTCCTCCACATAGGCCAGATATCTCCAAAGGAAAAAGAGGATAATATATATTGTTTCTCCTGAATAATAATCTCTTCACCTTTCTGATTGAAGACAAAGGTAAGACTTTAATTTGGCGATTTGCTAACTTATTTTCCCCATCAACTGTAAGGAAGGATCATGCCAGAAGTTAATTTTATTTTCATTAGATAGTTAAAATCCTTTTTCTTCAAGAATCTAAAGTGTGTGACTCATATTTGGGAACATGCACTGTGAATGAAGCCTATCCAGAGAATTATTGAGGCTAAAGTGTCTTTTTAAAAAATAAAAGTAAAACAGACTGAAGGCTAGCTATGAGCACTTTAGAAAAGAAAGCACTGAAAGAAATTGTTATTGATTTCCCTTTGGGGGGGTGGGCATAGAGAAAAGATTAGGAAGTACCTGTGCAGGTTTTGATGAGCAGATTCCCTTGGGAAGATCTGTAGTCCTGTGACACTTTCCCATTGGAATCAGAGATACATACTATTTGCCATAAAGCTTTACTTTTCTCTCTTTCTTTGAGTGATTATTATGCTAAATTCTGCCACAACTTCCATAAAGAAAAGCACGTCCAACTGCCTATTTTGCTTGGTCTTGAAGACATTGAAGGAGTGAGGGGATAAAGAGAGAGAGAAGGAGACATGGAGACAACCTCCACACGTGGTGCCCACCAGAACCACCATTTCACCTCAGAGTAGTGGTACCTTAGCCCTTTAAATTCCAACCTCATGAGCTAGCTGTAGCTTCTCGCTAAAGCAGGGGCATGGTAACTAGTACATCTCATATGCATAAAAATGTACACAAAGCAAAAAGTCCAACGAATTGCTTTTAGATAATAAAGCTGTGGTTATTTATCAGTTAAATATTGGCCTGAATGCATATAGATATTTTACCACCACAAAAGCAAAATACAAGACATCCCTCATAACTGAGAGTCAAAGATTCTAAAACATGGACAACAATCTATAGTAACTCTTACCCTCAACAAGAACAACAACAAAAACCGAAAATAATCAATTCCCATTCCTACTCTTCAACCTGAGATTTAACTAGGTGAAAATCTTATTTCGGGTATCACAGTGTGCATACACCAGAGAGTAGAGGTGTAAAGCTGAAGGCTCTCGTCTACTCTCTGATGCTCTGGTCTGTGCCCATTGTCAAAGTCTTTATCACATGAGCTGCAGATACACTTCTGGCTTTTTAGGTAGTTAATTAGATCCTCACAAACTTTTCTTCCCCAGCTGGCTTTGAACTGTGATCCCAGATTTCAGGCCCCTGAGACATGGGCACCCTACTAAAGCAGCCCTTTCTAATTGTGATGAAAACCTGTCCTTTGCTCCAAATCAGCAATCAGAACCCAAGAAACATCAGTTTTCCACTGAAGTGTGCCTAATGAGCTCCCCAACCTGGAAATCTTTTGTTGTTTCAGTTGTCTCTTACCCAGTTACTTTTATGGCCTAATCAATCATAAAATTATATCCTAAATTAGAAAGACAAAAGCTATTAATACTATGTGATGAGGGTAATGTTGTCAGTGAGGAATCCTAAATAGATTATTACTTTTTTAACTCAGGGATATTCATACATTCTGCTTGGGGGAGCCTGTTAGAACTTGATACAAAGAAATTAGCGGTGTAACAATTTGTGTCTTTAGTAACTCCATTTTTGTTCCATTTCAAAATGCACTCCTGTTTCAGAAATGAACACATGTTCAAAGCCACTGGACAAACATAATGGACATTGCAGTCATGTCACAAAATATGATTGGACTGCCCAAATGTGTATTTTTAGATAGTTTCATAAATGACTTCTTCCCACGGGATACATTTTTCTATTCCATTGCTCGTTTTTTTTTTTTTTAAATGAATGTTTCCTACTCGTATATCATTCATTTACAGGAAGAGGAAGAAACACTGGGATTACTAAAGGTGGCATGACTCTTTTTTCCAGACAGCAGCTCAACCATGAGAATTAGGACGTCACTTGGCAAATGACTGCCCTTTCAGCCCTCAGAGACGATGACACCTCGAGCTGGGCTTTGCTCCCTACATTTCCGGAAGCCTTATAAGGCTAGCAGTTCATGCCTGGCAGTGTTTTATTGTCTTTTGTCGAATGTAAAATTATTTCAATCTTCCTTGAAAAAGATACTCTAATTTTTTCAGAGTTTCAATTTAATAGTTGGACAAAAGATCTCAGATCTAAAATTGTCATGTTAAAAACAACTAACCCACTCCAGTGTAATTTGTTCCAACAATCATACTGTGGCTCCTTTGAGTTTTTAAAATGGTTTACAAAATTGCTTACAATCGTTTAAATATTGTTTTATGCTATTATCAATGTTAATGAAAGGTTTGATTTTTTTAACTTGACTGAGCATAGATGCAAGAGAAAATAACATATTTTACAGTTTAACAATATTCGAAGTAATCTTTTAGAGTTGAATGCTAAATTCATCTCTTAAGTGAACCATTGTGATAATTTATTACATTCTTTCTGAAATCTACCATGAATACCTATCTATGAATCTGCCTTGAGTGTACCTTTAGGAGCCCTGCCTGCCTTACTCTTTCATAATAAATGCTGAATCCTTGCTAATAACTCTTCCTAGTAGAAGAAAATCACCATGGAACAGAAAATAGGCATCTTAAAAATATTGAAATTTATTTGAAAGCAAAAATGCAGAAAGCAAATTAGTGATTGGTAGTGAGAATGACCTAAATATCATGGACTTAAATGTTGTGAAGACAAGGCAAACTTTTAGAAAGCTCAAGGATTTGTTGGACTCTTATCAGATAACATGAAAGCCGTTGGAAACATTAAAACAAAAGCCACCATCTAGCTCCTTCTGAGAGCAGTTCTTAATGTCACAGAAAGTTCAAGGCACTAAAATGCCTGGATCCTGAGAGATACCTCCACTTCTGAAATAAATATCCAGGATGTTTTAAGTGTTTCTACTTACATTGATGAAAGTAATCCTTAGTTTTAGAACATTCTTTATTTCAAACTTAACTTCTTAATATAACTTTGCCAAGCTACAGAAGTGTTACTATAAAATGCATAGAAACCAATTGCGTTCTGACAATTCCAGCTAGCTTATATGATAGAAGCTTTAATACTTTTTGTTACTGCTGGCAGTGCTGGGGTTTCAATCAAGGCCTTCTAGAATCTAGACCCTCCAAATGCCTCTTAGCACGCACTCTACTGCTGGGTAATGCCTTCAGTTGTTTCTGAGATAGATTCTTGCTTATTGCCTGGGCCCACATCTGGACCATGAACCACTGATTTCATGCTTTTTGACACAGCTGGAACATCCATAGTAGGTACATGCTATCATATGTATGTCTGCACTATCCCAGAATGTCAGTCTTTCTGCTCTCAGCCTCTCAAGTAGCTAGCATTACAAATGCAAGCTACTGGGTTTTGATAGAATTAAATCCACCTTCCTTATTTTTGTTATTTTGATATTATATAATATATATTAATGAATTTACAAAGGGTTTCTACTTTTAAAGCAATAAGTAAAATGGAATCTAAGCATTAGGTGGATTTAGTTTACTTGCTTAAAGCATTGCAAGTCCATTGTAATGAGTGTATTATGGTAGTGATTGCTGGAGATAGTCTTACAATGTTGGAAATGGGAATTAAAAGTTTAATGTCCGGTTGTAATGGATTCCAAGAAATAGAAACAAGAGGTTTATATTTTACTTTTTTCTGATTTTCCCCTTTTGTTGCTTCTATTGATTTTGATATCCTTTGCCTTGTATGTAAGTTTATTTGATTTGGGGAGAGCAAGGGGAAGCAAAGAGATGGTGGGACAAAGAGTGAACTAATTCAGCAGTGATACTCACTAGACACTATCTTGGAAATGAACTATACAACTTGAGGAATCTTATGACTTATTTAACTGTAACCCCTCTGCACATCACCTTTACAATAATTTTTTTAAAAAAATGTTTGATGTCATCAACTACCAAACCTGAGTAAGACAACGTATTGTTGATTTTGTATCTGATATCCCTCAATGTACATGCATAATCTTAATATTCCTTCCCATCTGTCTCAGTCATTTGCTTCAGTTAGAGCTATTGAAATTAATTTCCCAGGTTCTTTTTATATGAGCCATGTACAGTGAGGGATTCTCCCACTCTACTTCTAATATATATCCCTGCAGAATTGTTCATAGATTGTTTTGATATTTTCTTTTCTTTCCATAAGCATTATTTGCCATCAAGCCATTAGATAGCTAGAATTAAGGAAATGCAAATAAGAAATAGAAACGTTATCTTAGAGAAGAGGCAGAATGCAGAAAGCAACTATGGTGGAAAAAATGTAAGCATTTAGATTGCTTGTATATTTTGATCCAGATTTAAAGATCATTTAAAGATAATTTCATCTTTACTGCCCCATATTATAACAAGGAACTTACTTGGAAGAAGAGTAAGGATGCAATATTTACTAAATTTAACCTTGATCATCATTGGTAGGAGAAAATCAAGTAATAACCTAGCCCTCAAAAGTAGATATGGATACAGAGAAGTAATATAAAAACTGGTACTTCAACATTATTATGGGTAGAATTATATTACTTATTTATTTTTTAAAATATTATTTGAGGGTCTGTTGTGCATTATGGTAGGTGAGGGAAAGATTAAACAGGCATGATCCTGGAAGGAAAAGGCATCACAGGGTGAGTGCACTGTGAGTGCTTGTGAGGTTCCAGTCTGGATTCAGGATGTTGGTAATGGAGTCGAGGAATCTTCCTAGGCATCTTAATTGATGTAAAAGAATTGGTCAGATAAAGTTGGATGTCTGAGCCATGCAGAGGAAGTGAGGTATAAAACAAATGATATCCCGAGCCCTCCACTAGGATTGCTGAGTCATGATACCAAAGACCAGAATTACTAATGGCTGACTACTGGGATGGGTACCAGCCAGATTGTGCAGAACTTTGGATGCTATGGTTTCTTTTTTTTTTGAGGGGAAGTAGTATTATTTGATTTTTTTGTTCTTTTTTTTTTTTTTTTAAGAAAGCAGGAAACATAGAAGAATTACAAGCATGTATGGCTACATGGAAAGGAATTTGAGGGGATTTTCTTAGCGACAGGATCCTATTGAAATAATCCATTTACATCATGGTACCTTATAAAATTTGAATAGGTCTAGAAAGAAAGAATAGGACTACACAGATCTGAGAAACGATTTGCTAGTTTTCAGCAGTATATTACTTGGGAATGGAAAAATTAAGAATACATGTGCAGAGAAAGATGAATGACAAAGTAGATAGGAAAGCTCCAGGCTGTATAAAAGAGTACAAGAAAGGGAGAGGATGAACTGAAATTGAGACATTTTAATTTTAGAGAGGGTTTTCAGTCCTCCCAATGGAACTTCCTGGCACGCTCTAGTAAATAAAAGGCTGAAATTCAAAGGTCTCTAACAAGACATAACACCTCAATTTTTTTAGATGTACTTAGTAGTTAAATTAAAAATTGGACTGAGACCTTGCAGTGGAAATATATAATGAAGCCAATGGCTTAGTGATATGGCTTTTTTATGTGTGTGTGTGTGTGTATGTGTGGGTGCGTGCATGTTTGTATACACATGTGTGTGTCTGCTTGCCTGCCTGTGTCACTGTTTCTTTGTCTCTGACTTTTTCTCTCTGAATAATCAATCTTTTCAGTATCATCTATCTATCTATCTATCTATCTATCTATCTATCTATCTATCTATCTATCTATCTGCATATACCCCTCATAAATATATACTAACATCCAAGTCCATACTTCAATGGCTATTTTTCTTCCTCACTTACCTTCTATTTGCTCTCTGCGCACAACTTCAGCTTTTCTGTTCATTAATATTTATGCTATTGGATTATAGGTAAGTAATGATAAAATGTAGAGGAGTCTCCAAATATAGTAAATTAAAATGTGTTTCTAATTGTTGGGTAAAAGGTGCTAAGATATTATTAGAAAGAGTTGTATCAACATGCTATTATTCTGTTTACAAACATGGGGATAAAATAACTCATATGTTGAAGGACTTTTTATTTTTGAAAATGAAAGAAAAAGTGCTTTCTTTGTAGAGACAAGTTATATCAGTGTAGAGTTTCAGTTCTGCCTTTCTCTTTCATTTATGGAATCCTATATGCAGTGATGAAAGCTTGCATTAGGCTGCTTAGGTTTAGATCTTGACCCTTCTATGTAGCCATTCTATAGCTACATTTCCTAGTCTGTAACAAGAAGTGACCGGGATGCAAATGAACTCACCAGAAATATAGAGATTAAAGTGGATAATAATAAAATGTATTAATTGCTATCAATAAATGATAGCCAATACTCAATCACTTTAATCACTAATAACTACAGAAAAGAAGAAAGATAAATTCAGAGAAAACATGCATTACATTTGTGTTCATTTATTTCTGAAAAGTCTGTGAAAATATTGTAATCAGAAAGGTAGACTTGGACAAAATTATGATGTTGATGAAGTTATGTTTTTTTTTGTTGTTTTTTTTTGCCAGTCCTGGACCTTGGACTCGGGGCCTGAGCACTGTCCCTGGCTTCTTTTTGCTCAAGGCTAGCAGAACTCTGCCACTTGAGCCACAGTGCCACTTCTGGCCATTTCTATATATGTGGTGCTGGGGAATCGAACCCAGGGCTTCATGTAGAAGAGACAAGCGCTCTTGCCACTAGGCCATATTCCCAGTCCCATGAAGTTATGTCTTGATATTTTCAGCCTCCAGGTTTCTTGTTCTCTGTTACCTTGTAGACTTTTTTTTTCTCCTCTGAAAGTGAAATTAGGTGTCATGGATCCAGAGAAAGTGTTGTCCACTGTTGTCCACCAGGCTGCCTTATGCCTTATGAAGCAGCCCTGACCCAAAGCATATTTACTTAAGCTAGTTTTTAGATTTACGTCATTGAGGTGTGCTTGTCCTAGTGTTTGATCTCAGAATGATTCTGGTAGAATGTCACAAGTGTTCTAGCCTCTGCAAGTCTCACTAGCTTTGCTATTTGAGGGTATGATTAGAGTTCCAGCCAGTGAGTACCCTTGAAAAACATGGACAGTTGAAAGCACACAGATGAGAAAATATGTCACTGGCACTACTTAGATATTAGAAGTAATTAGCAAGGAAGCTGTCCTTCCAGCCTTCATGGCTCCATAATCTACCAATAGAGTTAAAGAGCATGGGTCTCTGAAATCATTTGTCCCCTTTACATTGGCTTTCATTGTTACACTACATGACCTAAATCTGGACAAGTCCCAAACTCTCAAAATTTGAGTTTTAATGAATGTGGTACAGTCAGAATAATACTGGAGAACTGAATAACTTAATGATGTCAAAAGTATTTGCTGAGATAGTATATGCTGCAACTAAAAATATTTAAGGTAAAAGAACAAAACATTTTCTTATTTATAAAATAAGCTCATAATATCCAGAGCATACCATCAACCTTTTAGGGAATTGGTTTTCCTTCATCCCAAAGTCCTGGAAGCAGCAAGTCACGGACCCTGTAGTTTAGGGTGGAGAGTGACCTAGATAAGTCATACTATCTTATTTTCCTGCCTAATAATTGATCAGAAAGATTCAGTGTTTTCAAGAGTTTTACTAGCTAGTGTGTAGGGATTCATCTCTTCTGATCAACAGTGCACAGAGTTGAGTACCAACACAGAGTAATAAAGGGAGCTCTAAAGGCTACTGAAGATCTTTCTAATCCTTAGCTCAGGGCAGCTTCCTCCATGCCTTTCTTCCTTCATGAAGTGGTTTGTCTAGGACTCCTTGAATTCACATTCCAAAGTTTGCTATGACTCATATAGCTGTCTCCCATTTTCTTCCTAATCAGAAAGATTTTCTATTGATATGGAGATCTGCTTACTGTGAATTCTGAATGCCTCCATGATAAAGTCACTTTGCTTCTTTCCTTTATTTGAAATTTATATATTGCCTATGGCTTCTTTTCTTTACCTCCTACCTCCCAAAGCTGTAGAACATCTGATTTCAAACTTGTTGGATAAAGGATATTCAACCTATTATATATCTGACTAAAGCATACATCAGATGAGAGAATTATTGAGCTAAAATATATATTGAAGATTGATTCAGACCAAAATGCAAATATTTCAGGAAATGGGAAATACAGAAAGGAAATAAGAGAATGAAAATAAACCCCAAAACCAAATATGTGTCCTAAGTGAGTTCCAGAAAAAGAGAATCAGGGAGTTTTTTGAATTTTTTTGCCCAATCTGGGACTTGAACTCAGGGCCTAGACAGTGTGCCTGATCTTTTCTGCTCAAGGCTAGTGCTCTACCACTTGAGCCACAGCACCACATTATGGTTTTTCTGAGTAGTTTATTGGAGATAAGAGTCTCATGGACTTTCTTGCCCAGGCTGGCTATGAACTGTAATCCTCAGATCTCAGTCTCCTAAGTAGTTAGGATTAGAGGTATGAGCCATTAGTGCCTGGCTTCACGGAAATACTTGAAAATGTATAATGTACAGCAAATTCATATCTACATACTTTATAATATAATTAATGTCATTGCAGAAAATGTTATAGACTGAGTTCCAAGAGAATTCACTCCTGTTTGTTTTGGGACATGTTGTTAGAGGAGGAATTGAGTGAAAACACCCTGTTTTTCTAGGATGAAACATCTTGGAGGAAATTTCCTTTACCAGGTCCTCTGGTCAGTTTATTAATAAAGAACCATCCTCATTCCAGTTTATGGAGTTAAAGAGCTCTTTTGTGTATGTCTTCCTCTTCCTACTTGGCTCTATTTATCTATTCTGGAGCCTGTCCATGGGGGAGGGCTTCATGGTGAAATAGATGGTGTGGAACAATTTTACAGGAATACTCTAGAGTGTGAGACACTCAGGCCTAGTATCTACTCTGCACAGACACATTAAGGAAATGTGCTGCTGCTGACCACTTCATTCGGGTGTGATGGTGAGTGTGTGCAAACAGACATA
This sequence comes from Perognathus longimembris pacificus, assembly GCF_023159225.1. Classification (NCBI taxonomy): domain Eukaryota; kingdom Metazoa; phylum Chordata; class Mammalia; order Rodentia; family Heteromyidae; genus Perognathus; species Perognathus longimembris. The sequence continues at coordinate 35,653,325 of NC_063165.1, forward strand.
CAGGGCTGTGATGGCTGCTCACACTCACCATGAAGGACTCATTGTGATGCAGAGATGAATGAGGCTTGAATCATACCTTTCTTTAGTGGTTGTCATTCTAGAAATATGCAGAAGTTAAAGGGAGTATGGAATACAGCCAGGAAGAAATGTTAGAGAACGAAATTGAGAAGTAGGTAAGATGGGATATATGAGAAAAAACTGTTGACAGGAAACTTTTGGAGACAGATGTATCAAATGTGACATGGATCCTTTAACAAAGGAAAAATGTGAAAAAATGGAATTCAATGATTCTGGGTGGGAAGAAGTTGTGAATAATGCAAAGTATCACTGAGTTCGAAAAAGTCCAAAACACACTCTGAGAAGACAGAGTCACTGGATTCTCCACAAAGATGAGGAACATTTTGACAAGCCATGTAGCACTATAAAAGCATCTCACTCAGGATATAATGGATGTTACCCCTTCGGTAGCAAGATGCACAGCCAGCTTCTTCAGAAGCTCGTTCAGTGGATTGCCACAGCCAAGCTTGGAGTGCATAAGTGAACTGATCACAGCATGGCTTGAAAGAGAGTCATTCTGATCCTCTACTACTTCTGCATACAAACTTACAATACCACCACTGCCTCTAGACTTTTTGTTAAAGCAGCATAACCAAAATATGTATCTAGGTAGCAATGCTATTAAAACATAGTATATACTTTCTGCGAATGGAAGGAGAATTTAGCAAAAGTTTACTCAATGATGAGCACAACAAAGCAAAATATCCTCTTGCTGAGATTGTCTGTTTACCTGCTTACTGGTTTTTAACTTTACTTGAGAATTCCTAACATTTTGTACATACACACAGGCTCGAATTCAGAACCTTTGAGTTCTTGCTTAGCAGTTTCATTCAAAGCTGGCATCCTACCACTTGGGCCACACTTCCACTTCCTATGTTATGTTAATTTAAGACAATTTAATGAGATTTTTATAAACATACTTTTTATTCTCAAGTATTATATTAAGTGATATGAAAGTACCAATTTTTTGATTTACCAAACTGAAATTTTTGTAAGGTTAAACTTATGCATAAAATATGTAGTGTGGTATTTCATATATATTTCTAGTTCTGACTTTCAAAGTAGCTGGTAAAACCCTTTCCAATTAAGGTTGAGGAAATAGTGCTGATGTAGCTCTGAGTTCCTCTGGCTTATTCCCCTCAGTTTGCATTATGATGTGTGCTCGCTTTAGTAACTTTCTTGCTGAGTTTCCCATTTTTCATTAATATGTGTTTTCAAGTTTGCCAGAAAGTTTCATGTCAGTTTTTTCTTCCTTTGACCTACTTTCTCCTTCTATGCCAGTTTCATCTCATTCTGGACTCCTATAAAATATTAGCCTGATGTGGAGACTGAGCATATATTAATTTGGTTTTGCTTTCTTAGGTTTACTATTTTTGCGATTTATTTATTCATGTACTTTTGTATCTTCTGACTTGTTAAGCTTTTGGTCACATCCCCAAATTTTCTTTCTATATTACAGATGTTCTTTATCTGCCTTTCATCTCATCGATAAGCTAGTGTTTACCAGTCAGCCTTAGTATGTTTTTGCATGACAAATTAAAAAAAGTAACATCTGTGTTTGCTTTTTAAATTTTTGGTTGTAAAGGCATCTTCAACTTAGGTTGCAAATAAAGTCCTTTACAGGTTTTATTTTTGAAGATTTTACAATTTGGACAAGGTGAACTAAAATATGTTGGATGTCTAAGCACTTTTCATTTTTTGTGCTTTTAAAATAGTGCATTCTAAAGTTGAAATGCTCATTGGGGGGGTGACCTTCCTTCAAGAAATTGATACAGTTACTAAAGCAAAAAAAGAATTGTACCAACTTTTCGAATAACATGTAAATTCTTTGCTGAGAGTTTGTCCTGATGAACTCAAGGCTAGTCATTGTTGTAGAAATTAAATACTCATGAAATATTATGACAAAATTATCTCAAAAGGGTGCCCAGCCCATCCTTTATACCGGAATGGGTCTCCATCTAAACTAACAATATAGTTTCATCATTTATCATTATAAAAAAACGAATAAGTTTCACTGCTGTGAAAAGTGCTAAAGAAATAAATTAAGAACATAATGTCTCAAGTCGCTCTATTATTATAGGGGATTAAAAATTCAAAGTTCATAATAAATTAGAACAAGAGAGTGAAGAGAATAATTTTGAAGAAGCTGTGCACTCTGCCACTTGAGCCACAGTGCCACTTCTGGCCATTTTCTGCAAATGTGGTGCTGGGGAATTGAACCCAGGGCCTCATGTATACAAGGCAAGCACTCTTGCCTCTAGGCCATATCCCCAGCCCAAGAAGCTGTTTTTGAAGAACATGTTGAAGAAGGATCTGCTAATTTTTTATTAGCACATATTTCCATGTCAGGAAGCACTGGTCATAAAATCAGGCATTCCATTTTACTTGATGGCAGAATAAATAGAATTCATGATATATTAGATATAATGCCAAATGTGAATAACTTTTTCCACTGTAAATTGGCTAGCTGTAAGTTCAAGTGATATTCATTATTAGCACTAGCAATACAATTACAAATATATTTAATAATTAAAATATCTCTAGAGTACTGAAAAGATTTCAACATATCCTTAATAATAATAATTAGCTTTTCATATTGCTACTAATAATCACAGGCTTTATGGCTTTACTTTCACATCTATACATATAGATTTACTTTCATATGAACAACCTGGACACACAGGCTGTATTTTTCTCAGCATTTTGTGGTTGACAGAACTGAAGAAATCAATGTTAAGTTAAAGTCCCATAAATAGTAAGAAGTATAGGGAAACCCCTATATGTCTAGTTTGCCTTAACACTACTGCACTTAGCCCATAATCTAGACTTTTTTTTTAGAGTTTTCTGCTTCAGAATGTTAGTTTTTTTATTATCTTTAAGCAATTTTACACAGAGGTTTTAATGCAACGTGTCAGTTTATTAGTACAACACTTTTGTCATTCTCCTCTCCATCTCTCTCAATCCCACCCATCCCTTCCAGTTATCTTGTTGCATTTCTGCATATATAGAGCATTATGATTATATTCATCCACCTTTCTTCTCCCCTTTACTTCACTCTCCCCTGATAAAACAATTTTTACAATTTAAAACACATGGCTTAAAACTCCAACAATTAGGATAAACATTGTTTCACTCAAAAGTAAAAAAAAATCATAATGTTATTTCTATGTACTTGATGTAATTGTATTTGCAACCCTAAATTTAATCATATGCATTAATTATTCCATAAAATATAATTTTCAAAACAGTTAAAATAACATTGAATATAATTGAGTAAAATATAATTATATGAATTTACTATTCTAAACATACCAGCCTAGGGCAGTAATTACAATACATTCTTAACATAAAAGGTTGATATAGGTTTCAAGTGAACAAAATGACCATTGTTGAGGATTATTAATTTTATTAAAATTTTAAGAAACTTATAGTCATGAGGACCCTGAGAACAAATCCAGTATATTAAAATCAAAGGCATGTGCTGATTCTTTTGTAAAACCACAATCTTTTTAGAGGGTTGAAATTTAAAGTGGAACCCTGATGAAAAGCATGTGTTGAATTTATAAACCCAGGCTTAGAAAGACAAATTCTTTCATTTGATGTATGATCTGTGAATAGATATCTTTGGTAGCATTTTATTACATATATACATAGAAGCATGAGTATTTAATTTTTCAGTCTCCATGTCTGACAAATGATTCGAAAAAAGTGAGGTTGTTTGCTGGAGGGGGAAGGGAGAGAGAGAGAGAGAGACAGGAGCAATTTTCTTTTCTTTTTTTCTTTTTTATCTGCCTTTACTGGAGCTTGAATTTAGGCCCTTATGTTCTCACTTAGATTTTTCTTTTTAGAATAAAGTACTACCACTTTGTGTATATCTCTAGTTCCTCTGTTTTCCTAGCTAATTGGAGATAAGAGTTTCGGAGATTTGTCTATTTTGGCTGGCTTTGAACCATGATCCTCTGATCTCAGCTTCCTGAATAGCTAGGATTGCAGGCACTAGTCACTGGCATCCAACTAAGAGAAAACTGTTTTGCAGATAAAGTGTTTTAATGAGGGAAACATGTTTCAGCAGTAACGGGATAAACTCCTGGCTTCTCTATATGCTTGCAGCCTCTGGGATGCATGTTACCTGTGTAACATACCAAGTAGATCTATAGCTACTTCCTTATTTCAAGCATATTAAGCTCTATTATGAGTCTACACTCACATCCTTCATCAGCCCCTAGTAAATTCTTGATTCAAACCTTGCTGAAGTGGCTTTGTCTTCTAAAACTTTCCTTAAGCTGTTTAAGCAAAGTACATCTTTTTATCTCATAGGCAAACTTCTGAAAAGTCTATTCCACTATTACTATTTCTTCCTATCCTTCCTAACCTTCAAACATATCATGCTTCTAGTTAATTATGAAATCCTTGATATCAAAACTGGTTTGGTCAGTCTTGGGGCTTGAATTCAGGGCCTGGGCACAGTTCCAGAGCTTATTTTGCTCAAGGCTAGCACTCTACCACTTGAGCCATAGTGCCACTTCTGGCTTTTTCTGTGTATGTGGTGCTGAGGAATTGAACCCAGGGCTCCATGCATGCTAGGCAAGCACTCTACCACTAAGCCACATTCCCAGCTCCTCAAAGCTGTTTTGTGTTTGAATAGCTAGTACAAGATAGGAGATGAAATCATATAACATTGTGACTTTATTGAACATATATTTTCTTAGGATTAAAAGTAAAATTCTTGTAATTAATTTTGTGTTGTTCTTTGAGAAAATGTAATAGGAGAGAAAAACCAATAGATCAAGATTAACCATTGCTTTTTCTTTTTTTGTCAGTTGTGGGGCTTGAACTCTGGGCCTGGGTACAATCCCGTCTTCTTGTCTTGGCTCTCTCACTGAATCCCTGTGGCGTTAGAATAGATGAAGCACTCATCTCAAATAAAATTACGTCCTAGTTTTGAACAAGATAAAAACTTTAAAAAATCCTCAATATCACGTTTTTGCTTTATAGTATTTATATATATTTATTTATATGCACTATATATGTATATAATGTGTGTATTATGTATGTGCTATATATGTATATATTTATATGTCTAATATATATGTATATATGTATACATGTGAGGAGGAGGAGGATGTTGATGAAATACACTTAACTCTTGTCTATTCAAATTGTTAATTGATTTAGAAAATGGCATGTTGATGATTTAGATTTAGTTCCATGTTAGTTTCATTGTATCTTGTTAACAAAAAGCAGTAGAAATAATATACTTAAGCAACGGATAAATGTAGAAACTTCCAATAACTTCATATTTCTTTGTGGCATGTAGTGCAGAATGTAGTGGTTATTATAACTTATAGGAGTAGGAATCCCCCAAAGTCCAACCAAGGCCCTCATTCTGCAATGCTTTTGAACATCAGTAAAGCAGAGACTGTATTGTGCTCTGTAGGCTGCCTTTGATTTCTATTTCCAATGTGTCTTTGCACTTACAGCAAGCATGGCCATGCCGACCACAGTTGGCAAGAATTTTCTCCCCAGTAAAGTCTTCCACTTTGTCCAGGTGACTTCCTTGACTTGGAAGTGTCTGAACTAAAATTAGGTTATGGATAAGGCACTTGTAACAGAGTACATTAAAAGCAGATCTCTTCCTAAAGTGGATGGAAAAACCACCTATGACCACATGCATTATGCATCTGGTAAAGCCATCCCTGCACTAACTGTAGATGACTAGATGCAGGTTTCCTCTTCTAGACTTGTCATGAAATGATCTATTTTCTTCACCCATATGATGATCCATTATGTCCAAGTCTGAAGCAACTTTTAAGGTGAAAATGTTTATAGAGCTATAGAAAAATTTTATGTAACAATTTTGGTCTAAAAATTATATTCTACTCTTTGAACATTTACCTGTAACTATTACTGATTAAATTGGCATATTTTTGCAACATATGTGATATACTTCTGGTATTTTAATGTTATCTTCTTTTATGAGCATTATATAAATTAGAAAGGCATGAAGTACAATGAACAATGCCATGTATTTCTAGCACTGTGTTTTTTAGTTGGTATTAAAGTACATTTATGAATTTTGTTTATACATGTAAAGTTTTGTATACATTTTAATTCATTTTAGTTTCAAAAAGGGAACACAAATAATGTTGCTTTTATTTAATGAAGAGGTCTAATATTTACTGGCTATTACATGTGAGACACTATTCATGTTGCTATAAGTGTTTCATTCAAATTAATTCATGTTAAATTCAAGGTGGTGTAATTATTCATATTCTAGACATAATGAGTCTTATAGAGAATAAATAACCTGAAGGAGATATACAGATAGCATGCAGCAGAGCAGTAATTAAAGAATATTAAATAACCCATCCCCCAACACACATGTAGTCACACACTTTGATGACTGAGCCAACTGTTGAGAACTTGGCAGTGAACCTATCTGATGCCATTTCTCACACTTTCCCTGCTTTAGAAATGATTGTGTTACAAGAAAGAGACACCTTACTCTGAACCTCTTCAGGGCTACTCTGCAAGGAGCCTAGTTTGGTCACAGAGGTACAAGGAAGGCTTAGTCATACACCCAGAATAACTCCCCTGCAAAACCCAATCTGCGGAGCTACCACATATAATGCATTCTTTAGGATTTTCCTTGGGCACTTCTAGTTCATTCCAAGGCCCTTAGTAAAATACTACTATTTTGGGGTGTTATACTTTCACTCAGTTGGAATAAAATCTTAGGGGATTTGTTGATCCAAACTTTCCAGTGGTGACAAATAAGTGAGAGGACATCCCCAAAGGAGTAAGACAAAGGACTCAGGTAGTATTTCCCAGATGAAGGCAACACAATAGGTAACACTGAGAGAGACAAACAAGGAGTCTGATGCAACAAATAAGGAAATTGCACTTGCTTGTAGTTTTATCTGCCTAGTACATAGGCATCAATTCTGGCCTTCAGAAAAGATTTCATTTTGTGACATTTGTTGTAGAAATATTTTAGGAACGTAAGCATACCACCTTCTAATGTCTTAAGCTTGCTTCTCTCTGTCCCTGTTTGTCTGTCTCACTCTTGTACACTCTCTTTTTGTTGTTGTTGTTGTTGTTCAGATCTGTCCTGTATGTTCTTTTGTGATAATGTGTTATCTCAAGATCAAATGCGTTCCTCCAGGAAGACTGCAAACATACACCATTATAACTGACCTTGGGAGAGCAGAAAAATGAGTATTAAATAATTTTAATTACTCAAAGTCCGAAGCAGGATTCTATTTTGACTAGGTTACATGACATTGTTAATGGTGTGACTATTTGACAGATCTTTCATTCCAGGGGAAAAAAGATTGACAAAGAAGGGTCACAAGTGAAATCTAAATCTTAAAGGAGAAATAAAATGCCAGAAATATTCCTCATAGAAAGGGACAAAGTATCCAGTGGGTAGGTATTTTACAGTGTCTTTTGCTTGATTTAAAAATTTTATACACACAGTTATTTATAAGTTTAATTGGATGGGGACTATGAATATTTTGCATAATAAACTAAAACTGAATAATTCATCTAGTTAAAAGAGGCATAAAAATACCATCAATACACTTCTAATTTTTTTTCTTTGTCAGTAAAAGACATCATTTATATTTGGTCCTGATTTTTATTATTAATACCTTGTTACTCTTAAAAATAAAGAAAATTTATATGGGTACTGTCCAGTAATAGTAAAATTCAAGTTTTGACTAATAAACTAAAAATAACTAGTGACTAGCCACTCTGATTCATTTCTACAACAAGCACAAAAATATTAGGCTTATTTTTTTGAGGAGGACTGTGCAAGTTACTGGGACTAGAAGAATTCCAAAGAATGTGGGAGACTAGATAAAGTTCCAGACAAGAAAGACAAACTTTAGTTTTGGAGAGGAGCCAGTTTGTAGATCAAAAGAAGAGCAGTAACTAAGTGAACTGGATAGAATATTCGAAGCCAACAAATAAACTGGTCAGATGAGGAGATTAATGATGAGATGATGATGAGTTTCCTCCCTAAGATGTCAACATCTGGTTGCTTTGTGGCTGTTGGATTTTTAGATTTGTGGAAGTTATAGAATACCCTGTACAAGACAGCTCAAGATAATGATCTGGGGACTCTTTCAAGCATCTTTCTACTCTAAGAATTATTAAACTCTGGCTGTAAATGCTAATTATTTTAACATTGAAAATTGGATCATGTTAAAATCTCAAAAGAAAAATGTTTCAAAAGTTCTCCATCACATTAAAAATAAGAATCCTAAGCCAGGCACTGGTGTCTCACACCTGTAATCCTAGCTACTCAAGAGGCTGAAATCTGAGAATTGTGGTTCAAAGCCAGCCCAGACAGAAAAGTCCCTGAGACTCTTATCTCCAATGAACCACCAGAAAACCAGAAGTAGAGCTGTGGCTCAAAGTGGTAGAGTGCTAGCATTGAGCCAAAGAGTCAGATATAGCACCCAGGCCCTGAATTCAAGCCCCACGATCAACAGGAAAAGAAAGAAAGAAAGAAAAAAAATCCCAACTCCTTTGCAATTGCCTAAAATGCCTAATGTAACCAGGTCCCTGACAAGGTCTTCAAGCTCATATTGGCATTCTACTCCTGATTTTCCACTTGTTCTCTTTTGGATCCTTAAACATGGGAAGACCTCTGTGTATGTTGTTGCCCTTGCCAGGATTTTGCATGCACTGGTCCAACATTCTTCATCTGACTGACCTGTGTATATATTTAGTATTTGAATTTAAACAGTCCTTACTTAGAAAGACCTTGGTGACCCTTAAGTCCAAATGAATTGTTAGTTTTTCATTACTGTCTCTCATTATATACATTTGTTTTCTTTATAGTACGTATGATAAATTAAAATAGTATAGGGACATATATTGCAATTATATCATGACATTCCTGGAATGGTTTAAACTCTATGAGATTGGAAACTTTTTTTATTCATAAATCATCCTTTACTTCTGTTAAATATTAGATAAACTTTTATTCAGATAGCGGGTAGAAGATAGTTCTGTACAACCTGGAAAAATATATGAAATTGTAGTACAATGTGTACAGTATTTTTGAGATCATTTTTAATGTGGAGTCTATGTTTGACATAGTAAATATAAACTTATTTTGTTAGAATAAGCTTACTTGTTTGCAATACGCACAGCTTTCTTTGGATACTAAGCATATGAGTTAGATGACCTCTGGCTGTTTTTTGTACTTTTTAGCCAGTTTGAACTATGTGGCTTTTCCATTTCTTTACCTTTGGGGCCTCAGTTTCCCCATGTATGAAAGGAATGGTTGAATTTTATGATTTTTTCTTTTTTTTTGTAATTTCTAAATTAAACCTAAATTTCTTCATGTAAAATAATCTTAGGGGAAAAAAAAAACAATACTCCCAGAAAGCACCAGGTATGTTACTTTTTTCAACCTCTCTCTGTGGCATTTATTCCCTTTTTACACATTCCTTTCACTTAAAACTCATGTGTGATTCTTTCATGCAAAGATCTGAAATGCACATGGACAAGAACTTTAAAAAAAAAGGCAACATTTAGGCTTTAACTAGCCTTACTACTTCAATATTCAGTTTGGGCACAAAATCACCTAACTACTTGCTACAACTGCCTTTATTGTCATGTGTATATATTGAATAGAAAATTTATAATTTAGAAGAGGTTGCTTTGTAAAGTCAAATATGTATAGTTGTTCTATCCTCCTATGTTGCTTTAAGAAAAAAGTTCTATAGATTATTTGGGGCTTTCTCTTTCTTTCTTTAAAAAATATTTTAGTCTGTATTCACACACTGTACGTTCCCTAAGGATACTTCAGGAATATGGATAAAATCTCAATATCTGACACCATACTTTAAAATGCATTTGAAGCTGCTATAGCAAGTCTTTTGACTTCCAGACTTAACTGTCTGCCAATGCAAGGTGCCACCATTTCTCAGAGTATCAGTGCTGTAGAGGACCTGCCAGATTGTTTGGCATGATTACATAACTACAGTTCAATTCCTAGCCAGAAAATAACAGCCTTCAACTAAGGTTCAAAATGGGAGGCTGACAGTAAATTTAGTACCAAGGCCACCTGCAATTTAAGGTAAAGAAACTTTCTAAGTTGAAATAGGACTTCAACTAGGAACCAGAAGGTGTCACAGACTCATTTTATAGTCTAGATGGAAATTTTGTTCCTAGTTTTTCTCTTTTTTTTTGTGGAAACAAAAAGAGGAAATAATACCAGATACATGTCTTGGTGTCAGAAATATTCATGTTTGGGAATGGGTGTGTCACACCCTGATCTAATGGGCTGAAACTTTATAAATATAGTAAGTAAGCGTTGTGTGTCTGCTAACAACTCTACTGAAGATTTTTAGAGTAATTTTATTGATCACAATATGAGTTAATAATTAAAATATAGTATGCAATATAGTGGGACCCCCAACAAGCAAATGACATTGGCTTCCATTGCTACTAATAGTGTCTAAGATACCATTTTCTCTTTTTCTCCCTATACAGAAAATCAAACATGTTCTTTGTAAAGCCTCTCTTAAAGCTGGCATCCCCAGGCAAATTGATCACATCATTCCATTCTTTTTCTGTATTATTTCAATATGTGGGACACATAACTGTTATCAACCCTTATTTTGAGGTAGGAAGCTTCTCAAGGAAGTATGTAACCATCAAATTAATCTTTACTTATCTTTGGCTTATCTTACTGTTACATGCCCAGGTTGAAATGAAGATTAATCAAGTACAGGACCTTCAGTAAATATAGTTAGTTAATAATTGGTATTAATAATTTGCCAAAGATAGAAGATAATGTTCAGTCACAAACTGACCTTGGGCTGTGAGAAGAACAAATGGCTACGTGTTTTGTTTCCTTCTGCTTCACAGTCCATACCTGTCTTCTGCTCTTCCGAATGAGATTCTCCTGGTTCCGAATAGATATTCCAAGACCAGCACCTGGGCTGGATCTGCTGCCCCAGAGACATTGCACGTCCATTTTCTTTCTCATCTTCTCACTCTCACTTCACTTCAGTGAAGACTTATTTTGGTACATGTTTATGCCAAGTATTGAATAAAGTAATTTCAAGGAGGCATTACTGTTTGCTGAAACCTGAAAACCAACCCACTCTAATTTCATCTTCTTGAGTATATGGTAAGACAATGAACACCAAAAGTAAACTCTCATTCTTCTTATGTCTGATTGTCTGAAAGAGAACAAAATAACATCTAGGATTTTGTGACACAGTGTCCACATGTGACTACTTTAAAACCTAGCTAAGTCTGTTTTTTACAGTAATATCTACATTAATTTATACACTTTTATCTATCCCAGTAACATTTTTATGAATACACTTATTAGATAAATAATTCTTAGATTCTAGTAGAATTGTTTGTATGGGGTATAAAGTATATTCTAGGTTAAACTGAGAATTTCATAGACTATTGATAACATTCTTCATCTACTTAACTATTTTGATCAGTTAAATTATACTTTATAATAGGCTGTAGAAAATAAAAAAAGAAAATTTCTTAAGTATGACAATGTGGACAAACAAGTTAGAGGATTTCTATAGCCACGAATCCCTTGAATCCCAATCTTGGTCATAGATTGTAGTGCAAGCATAGACCCATGGACTGCTTATCTTCCATGAACCATGGCCAGCCACAGGTACTGTTTCCGCTATCCCCGTGGGACTGTTACAGTGTACAGCTTCTGGTTTCCTAAATAACTTGCTGCTTGTTTCATAAAGCTATGGAGATTTGGTTGCCTTAACAGTTTAATCAACTCACTATTATTTAACCAGGGGCTCATAGACTTTTCTTCCCATTGCCCATTGAGTACCTCTATAATGCCCTCAATTCTGGGGCCATTCTCACACCCATGACCCACAAAAATTGGCTATTTATCTCTTTAATTTACTTTCCCGGTTTTGTTACCCTATTCCTTCCTAAGATTCACTCTAAAAGATGGTTATCTGAAGCCATGATTGGAATAGTGTTTGTTCTTAGAACAATAAATATCAGAAGAGTTTGTACTGAGTGTGTGTGTGTGTGTGTGTGTGTGTGTGCACGCATGCATACATAGAGGTTTAAATTTTTGCCTTCTTACTCTAAAACTCATGCTGAAATTTAAACTTCAACGTAACAGAACTGGGAAATTCAGAGTAACAAGAGACTGTTATTCATCCCCTCCCTCCTTCCTTTCTTCTTTCCTCCATCTCTCCTCCCCCTTTTTTCCTCCCCTCTCTCCCTTTCCTTCCTTATCTTCCTTTCTCTCTCCTTCTCTATCTCAGTCTCTCTTTATCACCTCCCTCCCTCCTAATCTCCCTACCTTCCTCTCTTTCTCTACCATGGGAAGGGATGGCACCCTTCCAGATACTCTGTAAATTCCCTCACCAGGTACAGATGCCCTGATCTTGAATTTCTCATTTTCCAGAGCTTTGAGAAAATGAGTTTCTGTTCTTTATATATCACCCTGTCTCAAATATTCTGTTATAGCAACACAAAAAATGGACCAAGACACCTATTTTATTTACTATACCTGCAAAATGAGTTGCTTGGCTGCCTGATGGTCCATATATAAAACAGCTTGCACTGTTAGCTCAGTCATTGTTAGGCATGAAACGTTTACTGTTACAAATAATGTCCAGCAGAAATTTAAATGCTAAAATTGCTATCATTTGACATTATTTGTTCCACATTTATTTTATTGGTAACTTAAATGCACTTTTCTCACAAGGCTCTAATTGGAACACTCATCAAAAATGACCTGTTAGAAGATGGGGACACCCTTGTTTTCTAATTATTAATTTGCTACCACCTTGGTAACTGAAATGACATCCAGAGCCAAAAATATATTTCTTGATTTACTGTTGGTTTCCCCATTATTTTTCTGCCATTCTTACCATTCAAACACATTCTCTGAGAGCTTCACCTAGTAAGTTTTTGTAACTTATGAACCTGTGAACTCTTTTTTTTTTGCCAGTCCTGGGCCTTGGACTCAAGGCCTGAGCACTGTCCCTGGCTTTTTTTTTGCTCAAGGCTATAGCACTCTGCCACTTGAGCCACAGCGCCACTTCTGGCCATTTTCTATATATATGTAGTGCTGGGTAATCAAACCCTGGGCTTCTTGGATATGAGGCAGCACTCTTGTCACTAGGCCATATTCCCAGCAGAGCTCAACTCTTATTTTAGTTTTCTAACTATAAGAGATTTAAAGGGTATCCACTGTACATTAGCATGGAAAAAAAAAAAAAGGAGCCAGGAGCAGGTGACTCATGCCTGTAATCCTAAGTACTCAGCAGGCTGAGATCTGAGGATTGGGTTCAAAGTCATCCCAGGCAGAAAAGTCCCAAGTTCCCATGAGACTCTATTCTCTAATAAACTACTCAAGAAAGGACATAGCTTGGAAGATAAACAGAAAGCCCACAGATTGGGAAAAGAACTTTACTGGCCATACAACAGACAAAGGCCTCATATCTAAAATACATGCAGAACTAAAAAAATTAAAATCCTCCAAAACAAAACCTCAAAGAACCAACAGCCCCCTCAACAAATGGGCTCAAGATTTAAAAAGAGACTTCTCTGATGAGGAAATGAGAATGGCGAAGAGACATATGAAAAAGTGCTGTACATCACTGGCCATAAAAGAAATGTAAATCAAAACAACATTGAGATTCCACTTCACCCCAGTAAGAATGTCCTTTATCAAGAAAGCTAACAATAACAATTGTTGGAGGGGATGTGGCCAAAAGGGAACCCTACTTCATTGTTGGTGGGAATGTAAACTGGTTCAGCCACTCTGGCAAGCAGTATGGAGATTCCTCAGAAGGCTGAACATAGAGCTCCCCTATGACCCAGCAGCCCCACTTTTGACCCAAAAGACTACAAAGAAGAACACACTAAAGCCACCAGCACAACAATATTCATTGTAGCACAATTTGTCATAGCTAAAATATGGAACCAACCCAGATGCTCCTCAGTAGATGAATGGATCAGGAAAATGTGGTACATATACACAATGGAATTTTATGACTCTATCAGAAGGAATGGCATTGCCCCATTTATAAGGAATTGGAAGAACTTGGAAAAAATTATACTAAGTAACGTGAGCCAGACCCAAAGAAACATGGACTCTATGGTCTCCCTCATAGGGAATAACTAGCACAGGTTTAGGATAGTCACAGCAGAGGATCACAAGAGCCCAATAGCTATGCCCCTATGAATGCATAAGATGATGCTAAGTAAAATGAACTCCATGTTATGGAAATGAGTGCTATATAACTGTTTAATTACTTTCAACATGCCATGTGAACAGTAGCTTCGTTTGTTGATGTTTGTCTTGTATCCCCTTCCTGTGGTTGTACCTGCACTATCACTGTATTTCATCTGAGTACCCTGGATACTGTGTAAACCGGTATTAGAACTAGGGAAGTGAAAGGGAGTATCAAAATCGAGAGACAAAGGATAAAAAGACAAATGACTCCCAAAGCAATACTTGCAAAACCATTTGGTGTAAACCAAATGAACAACTCATGGGGGGAGAGGGAAAAGTGGAGGGGGGAGGGGGGAATGAGGGAGAAGTTAACAAATAGTATAAGAAATGTACATATGGCCTAACGTATGAAACGGTAAAAAAAAAATAAAAAGCTGGAAGTGGCCCTTTGTCTCAAGTTGTAGACCACTTGAGCACCAAGTGCCTTGAGCACCAAGAGATTCAAGGACAGTTGCCAGGCCCTGAGTTCAAGCCCCAGGACGGGGCTTTTTAATTATACATGGGGAGTAAAAGAACATTGGTGGGTACCCACATAAGGAAAAGGAGAAGAACCATTTGTATATTCACTGAGCTACTTTAGTACGGCCTGCACAGAGAGGAGAGAGTGCTTCTTTTCTTCCCTTGAGAAAGACCATATGCTTTAACATACAAGCTTCCAGAAGGCTAGAAAACACAGCACTTCCGTGCAACACTGCTTCACACAGGGCTGCTTGTGTTGGAGCCAGGATGCCTGCTTGTAAGGACCCAAAGGAACTATGGGCCTTTTCTGCTGGATCAAGCTCCTAGTATTCCTTTCACTGTGCTTCTGGCCTTTGCAAAATCTGGAACAGTCTGCGGGCTGGAGTGTGTTGGCATGTGAATTCAGTGCTACCATCTGTTTTGCTTCTTTACTTCATCAATTTCCTCTCCTTATGAGCCTGCCTATCATTTACTGGAGTTATAAAAAAATACGCATTCTGGATACTATATCTTTAATCACATTTATAGATCTTTTCGAAGGAAATTATGCTTTAGTTTATGAGTAATGTTAAAGCAATACATTATTGCAAGAAAACCTTCTGAATAAATCATTAAAATTAAATATTCAAGCCTGAACTAATTAACAAGTCAATGCAAGTTGAAGTCCTGGCAATCGAATGGAAACTTAAGAAAAGAGTTAAGTATTACATAGCTGTCTTTGACAAAGACAGGTTCTGCTGCTGTTTCTTTGAAAACTCATCTTTTGATAAATATTTCTGATTTATGTGGAAAACTACTGAAGGGCTTTTCCTGTGACATATTATGTAATGTTAACTGCATGTCTCTTTTAAAGAAGCTACAAAGGATGAACTCCCTTGAGAAAAGAACCACCATCATTTATAATACCTAAATAATTGCTAATGCCTGACAACATTTGGACATGTTAGAAGTAATATATTTCTATTAACATAATAATTATATTTCTGTCATAGTTGACATAAATGTAAGTGCCACTCTGCCAGGGAATTTTCCCAAACCTCTTTAAGTCATTAAAAGAAATGGCCAAGGGCTAGGACTGTGGCTCAGTGGTAGAGTGCCTGTCTAGCAGGCATGAAGCCCTGGGTTCAATTCCTCATTAACACATAAATAGAAAAAGCCAAAAGTTGTGCTGTGGCTCAAGTGGTACAGTGTTAGCCTTGAGCAAAAGAAGCTTAGGAACAGGGCCCAGGCCCTGAGTTCAAGCCCCAGAACTAGTACACACACAAAAAAAGTAATGGACAAGTAGATAGCCTCTGGAACACAGTCAGCAAGAAGGATCTAAAAGGGTGAAAGAGGACATGAGAAAGTAAGATACAGGACATATGCATGTATTCTGGGTCCCATTGCTGTCTACTGGAATTCCCTTGTCATAGTAAAAAGGTATTTAGGAAACATTAATATATCAGCCCCCCAGAACTGACAAAAACCAGTACTGTGTCTAACAACAATGTAATCAGATGAGTCTGTGGCAGAATTAGAAATATAACCTCAAATTCCTGAAAAAATATCAGCTATTACCAGAGGTTGCTCCCTTTTTGTCATTCCAGTTTTATTACAAAGAATGCCTCATGGCTATAAAAACTTAAATTAAATTATAAGGTGATGAGAATTCTGAATCCATTTAAATTTGTATCTTTCCATTCCTTGTGGAAGTAAGAAGGGAAATGAGAACAATCGTATTTAAATCCCTTAGCTTTTCTAAAAGACCATTTGCTAGTCATTTTAAGTAAGAGTTTAAAATTCTGGCTTTAAACCTAAAGGCAACTACTTGAGTGGACAGGCAAATCTGGGAGATCTTGTCAGACAAACACTTCCTCTACCTGTTAACATTTGGTGTGATAATTTAAGTGAAATTGTTCTTTTGTCTAGTGGCATGATGGTCATTAGATTCAAAATCAATTTCTTTCACTTCCTTTCAGTGAGCCCTCCATGTATTTTATTTTCCTTATTTTTGCATCTATGTGTATGTGGAAGCAGGGAGAACATGAAAAATTGTGTACAGGATATTTCTAATGGGTGAGGGTTGGAAATGATGTACATCTATTCCATTCTTGCTGGAAATGGATGTGATGATCTAATATCACTACAAAAATGGTGGCAAAACTAGTTTAACCGTATGCATACACAGGAAGAGAGGAAAGAATGATTTCTTCCACAGGGGGAAGGGTGTTTCCTTTTCCAAAGCCTGGAAAATCTTGTCTGAGATAGAAAATATCAATAACTACAACTGATTCGAATACCTATGTACCAAACCAATGACATACCTATTGTATCCTTTGGCCTCACCCAACACCAAGTTCTTAGCTAAGATTTCTGTAATAGAATGTGGAATTTAAGAGAAAATCATACAACTTTGTATAAGTTGACATGACATAGAAACCTTTATAAGGAAATGGATGTCAAAGGGGGCAATGTGCATTTTCAAAAAGGAGATGAACAAGTTTATGTAGAGGAGATCAGAGTATGACCTGATGGCAAGAAATTACTGGTGGGGCCAAGGAGAGACTGAACAAGGGTAGTTTGTTCAGTTTCTTTTAAGCCTCTCTGGGTAACGTTCCTTCCCTCTGGATACAGAACAGGACACACGTCACGTGAGGGTGTCTTCAAGTCAATCTTAAGGAATAATTGTCTTAGGTTTTGTGGTTTGTTTCAGCCATTTAGAGATAATCAGACATTCTTACAAATTCCAAAAGTATTGCTCCACTTTTCTCCAGAATTGACTTCTTATTTCCATCCTTCTCTTAAATCCACAAAGATCTGGATTTGCTGAAAAAGATACAAAAGAATTCTTCTGAAAGTTATGTTAGCCTTTCAAGAATCTTGTTATACCATATGAGGATCAGCCATCTTCTTTCCCCAAACTTCCTTACTTTTCCCATTTCTTCCTTCTTTTCTTTTTCTTATTCTTATACTTCTTTCATTTGCTTTAATTTTTTATTTCTTTTTTTTTTCTTATTTATTGTCAAAGTGATGTACAGAGAGGTTACAGTTTCATACGTTAGGCTTTGGGTACATTTCTTGTACTGTTTGTTACCTCCTCCCTCCTTCCCCCCCGCCCCCTCCCCCTTTCCCTCTCCTCCCATGTTGGTTTCAGTTGGTTTACAGCAAATGGTTTTGCAAGTATTGCTTTGGGAGTTGTTTGACTTTTTATCCTTTGTCTCTTGATTTTGATATTCCCTTTCACTTCCCTAGTTCTAATACCAGTATATAAAGTATCCAGTGTACTCAGATGAGATACAGTGATAGTCATTTGCTTCAATTTTTTAACAAAAAATATTTATTTGCTTATATTTTAACTCTTATGCAACATGACTTACCATTTAAAAAATCAACATTTAATGACTAACGTAAACTTCAGAAAATTAACAAAAAACGTTCCTTGAAAAGTCTACCTATCTTTTTTCTCTCACATCTAGTCTCTGTTGTTTTTCTGAAATCTTTGCTCCGTCTTGCCCTTCCACCATGTTTCAACTTCGTGAGTGACCCACAGTGATGGCACACTCAAACATGAACTGACACCTCTGAAACACTGAGGGGAAAAAAACCTTACCACTTTTAAATTGTTTCTCTCAACAATTTCTCTAAGAAATAAGTTTAAAAAATACCTTGTTACTTTAGGACTGATCTCATTTTTTTGCAAGTGATAAGACAAGGAGTCATATTTAATACATTTAATAACAATTGGTGAAAAAGTTCTTTCTGTCTTTCTCTGATTAGAGAGTTTTGGATTTGATGTTTTGAACCATCATTTAATATCTTTGTATACCAATTTATGTCTGTTACATACACCCCAGAGAATTATAAGATATAAGCAATTTTTTGTCGTCAGACAAAACCTTGTTACTGCCTTTCCCCCTTTAGGTTTACTTCATGTATCAAAAACCTTGCCCATATTATTGTGATCATTCTTTTGCTTTCTTTTCTTTTCTTTTTGGGCCAGTCCGGGGCCTTGGACTCAGGGCCTGAGCACTGTTCATGGCCTCTTCTTGCTCAAGGCTAGCACTCTGCCACTTGAGCTAAAGCGCCCCCTCTGGCCGTTTTCCATATATGTGGTGCTGGGGAATTGAACTGAGAGCTTCATGTGTAGGAGGCAAGCACTCTTGCCACTAGGACATACTCCCAGCCCCTTTTGCTTGCTTTTTAACCTCTGGAAGGTCAAGATCGAAAGCAAGAGCTCCTCATGGCCTTCCTAGTGTAATGTTCTCTACAACTCACGTTGAACTTGTCAATTCAATCACAGCATAGGTTTGTACTTGCTCCTGTAATATTACATCTCCTTCATCCTCTAAGAGTTCATTTGTTTATTTAGCCAAAGTACATATCTTAAATAATGATCCTTATTTCAGTTTATCTGGTAGATTCAATTCATTAGCTTATGTTGTTGAGGGGATGTGAAATCCTTTCTGGAAAAACACATTTGCCATCTCATTCCCCTCTAAATAGTCCTTAAATTAAATTCTTAATTTAAAACCTTAAGACTATTAATGTTGAATGACTCTTCGGTATAATCTCTGATAAAATGTTTCTTATGGAAAAAAAGGAAGGAAATCTCTCAATCAAACAAAGGGTAGAACAAAAGTTTTGGTCTAATTGTCATTGTTCTACTACTAAATTCCTCTTGTGAAATTGCATAAAATCCCACTGAAATAGACTAATGATCTTGTCATCCTCCCTGCATTCCATTAATATTACCACTGTCCTCTGATTAAAATGATTTTTAAAAGAATAATAAAATTCATTATATTTAAAATTACATTTGTTAATTAAAATTTGTGATGATTTGTGTTAGACATAGAGACTTGTACATACTAAGCCAGTTTTTATCAGTGAGGTACATTCATAGTGCTTCAGTTTAATATAGAAATATTTCATCTGCCATAGTTCTTTCTTAACACAGGCTGATCTTTACTGACCATTGAACTACTTTGTTGACCACTCATTATTTGTCAAGGTGGACATAACATAAATATCCTATTGTTAAAGTAATTTTAACTTTTCTATTATTCTGTAAGCTTGAGAAACAAGTTTCCTGCCTTTTGTCTTTAGATAACATACGGATATTCCAATATCTTTACAGATCACTAAAAGATGCATTATTCTCCTTGAAGTGTAGAGTTTTAGTTTGTTTAAAAGAAATTGTTCTTGGCCAAGAGGGTAAACCTTACTTAGAGTGTATATTACTTGGACTGTATATTATTAGTGTGTATACATGAATGTATGTATAATACAAGAGGAGAGTTATTATTTTGACTTACATGATCTGAAGCTGATAGTACTACAATGGACATAAACAATGATAGAGAGATAGAAGAGTCAGGACCTGCTCAGTCCAAGAATCTGGAAGCTCAGATTAAGAGGAATCCATTAGGAATCTCTTATGCAACCCCAGTAAAAGGCTTAAGGCATAGAAACTCTGGTTTCTACAGAGTCACTAGTGTGGTTCTGCATTCAAAGGCTAAAGAAGCTAGAGTCTGATGTCCATGAGATGGCAACAGCAAAAGACACACCTGCTCAAGAGGAATTGAACTTGTATGCATAGGGAAGTTTTCTATCCTTTTTGCTCCATTTGAGCCCCCCCACCCCCCACCACCCTGAATCAACTGAAAGGTGCTGCTCATATTCAGAGCAGAACTTCCTCCCATGCATTTGCTGAACCATAAACCAATCATTTCTAGAAACTTGTTTGGAGACACCCCCAGAACTGTTTTAAAACAATCCTAGGTATTTCTGTTCAATGTCCAAAATAAAGCATCACAGTTAAGAGATGCTTCCTAGCTACCTTAGACTTCAATGCTCTCATACTTCTATTCTAAAGAATGATCTCTTTTGTGGACATATTTATAACCTCTATCATTTGAACTTCCCACTTATTAGTAAAGGTATGATCACAGTATCTACATCATGGTTTATTTTTTTAAAAGAATAATACATTATTCAGGTAAAGCTGGGTGCTTGTGGTTCACTTCTGTAATCCTAGCTAGTGAGAAAGCTGAGATTTGAGCACTGAGGTTCAAAGATCGTCCAGGCAAAGTCTATGAGACTTATCTCCAAAGACCTACCAAAAAGCCAGAAGTGAAGCTGTGTCTCAAGTGGTTGAGCATCAGCTTTGAATGGAAAAAGCCGAGAGCACAGGGCCCTGAGTTCAGGCTCCAATGTGAGCACATGCATGTACACACCAAAGGAAAGAAATTTGGAGATGATGAATAACTTTATGAATAATGTTATGGTGATGAATAGCGTTATGGTGATGGTTTCACAGATGTAGACTTAACTCCAAGTTTGTCATGTTGTGCAAGCTAAATATTGGTATCATTTTATATATTAATCATATCACAATAAAGTGGCTAAAAACTGTGGATTTGAATTCTACCTCTGCCACTTTTACCTGGAGGAGTGAGCAAGAAACTTAATCTCTCTCTCTTTATGTGTCAGAAGGTGAGGATAGGGGTATCCAGCTCATGGGTCTTGGTGAGGACAACAATAACAAAAAGAATAGTATGTTAGTGTATAAACTCTATTCACAGAAAAATAAGATTTAATTTACAACAAATGCCAGATTATTATTAGTTTTCCATACTGATCAAAGATTTCTACTAAGTGAAAAAAGACCCTAAATTTATATTCATAAATAGAGTAGACTTTCTTACAGCCTGTCACATGACTATTCACAATATTAACATAATGACATAACAGTCATTCTGTCAGGTTAACTATAACAGTAATGAAAAATACAAAAATCTAACAGAAATTCCACTAAAGCTTTTCTAAGTTTTAAATGAAATGATCTGCCTAATACACTTTATCTCTCACTTGAAATGGAAATCCACTAGGTATAATTACAAGCTATTGTATTCCAGTTGTAATCAGTAAAATTATTGCTCCACAAGATCAATATTTTCTTATTCTTTTTACACCCAGTAAGCATTTTAAAAATTTATTTTATTATTTGTAATGCATTTTATTAGTTACAAATATTGTCAGTCTATCTTTTTCTTTCCACCCCAGTCTGTCTGTTTCAGTGGTATTGGAGATTAAACTCAGGGCCTCACACTTGTAAGATAAGCAATCTACAACTTGAACCCAGCCCATTGTTTTTTCAAGGTCTCATGCTCTTTCCTGGCTAGTCTTGGGCTAGGATCATCCTACCTCTGCCTCTAGAATAGCTGAGACCACAGGTATGTGTCTTCATGCCCACTTTGTTTTTGAGGTGAAGTCTTTCCTGAATTCACCTCATACTAGGATCCTCCTTTTCTCTGTCTTCCGAGGAGCTGGGATTGTAAGCATGCACTTCCATACCCAATTAGTTGAGTTTTATTGTTGGTATTATGCTTTTTATATTGTTCTTGGAGGACTCGTCTTGGTCATTCAGGTTTATTCGTTGTCCACCTTGTGTATTTTTATAGATGTTCACCTCTTAAATTATCTTTTCTGTGTTAATCTCTCCTCTTTTTCTCATAAAGTCTCAGCTTTTGTACATTATAGTCATGAAACCTTTCTTCTTGTATCATAAAAATCATGTGCTTAGTGCAAGTACTATAGATGCATGTGAACATATAGTATTTATTTATTTATTTTTTAAGTTTTTCTTATAAAACTGATGTACAGAGAGGTTACAGTTTCATACGTTAGGCATTGGATACATTTCTTGTACTGTTTGTTACCTTGTCCCTCATACCCCATATAGTATTTATGAAAAGAAAAGAGTGAGTGAATCATGATTTTCATTTCATTTGTATGATTCAGAGAATTGATAGAAGCAGTTTTACTTAACAAAAATAGTAATGCTTCTTCAAAGACATTCATAGTACCAGTATTCCTACATTTCTTCCCTCACATGTTCATTTCATTCATAGGAAAAAATTTCAATGGAATTTGTAATCTACTATCACTATAACATTTGTATATGTAGCATATTTTAATGACTTCATCTCCAAGTTTAAGAAACATGGAAATGTAGAACCAGATCTTTAGGTTGCTCCCTTAAATCTCACAAATTAGAACATATATTTACAGTAGAGATACTACTAAAACTGAACCTAGAGTACAATATTTCCTTAAGTATCTCAAACTTGTAAGACTTGAACAAATTTTGTATCATATATTAGAATGAATTAAACTGGGGTTGGATGTGTGGCTCAGTGGTAGAGTAACTGCCTAGAAAGTGTGAGGCTGTAAAGTCAAATCGCAGTACCACCCCCAGAAAACAACAACAACAACAAAATAAAACAAAAAAACAACCCTCTAATTGAACAACCACAATAAAAATCCCAAATCCTCTAGATAAACCTCATTTAATATGAACATATGCAAGTAGCTACTGGGCCTTTGAGATCCTTTCCTAAGAATATTTCCCTTTGGTCCCTGTGTAAATTGACTCCAAGTATATTTTTTGTCTTTTGTCATCTAGTGTGCCTACTTATAAATTTATAGGCACATTATAGTAACAATGAAGGAAACCATGCAACCTATGTTTCCTTATGTCTGCCTTACTTCACTTAATATGGTTTTTTCCAAGTCTTTCCATTTCCTTACAAATGATACCATATCATTCTTTCTCATGGAAGCATAGAATTACTTTGTGTATATATACTACATTTTCTTGATCCATTCATCCACTGAGGGGCATCTGGTTTATCCCATATCTTGTCTATGGTAAACAATACTGCAATGAACATGGTTGTGCTGGTGACTTAAGTGGTGCCTGCTTTGTGGTCAATTAGATAAATGCCCAGGAGTGGGATTTCTGGGTCCCAGGGAAACTCTATGTTTAGTCATTTGAGGAACCTCCATATTGCTTTCCAGAGTGGTTGGGTAAGTTTACATTCCCACAATGTATCAGTGTTCCTTTTTGGTTACATCTAACCATCATCTGTTATTGTTAGTTTTCCTAATAATTGCCCTTCTAACTGTGGTGAAGTGTAAACTAGAGTTCATATGTTTTTTATTTTAATTTTCTTCTCCTTTGTCATTGCTTTTTATCTCTGTACCTTTTGTCTTGCATGTAAGTTTATCTGTCTTGGAGAGAGTAAGGGGGAGCACAGAAATTGGGGAGGACAAGGGGTAAACAGATGCAACCGTGATATTTTCTAGAAACTACGCTTAGAATGAACTATATAACCTGTAGGAGAGGGGAATGCTGTGAGAAAATGAGGGAAGAGGTAACACTATTCAAGAAGAAATGTACTTCTTACCTGATTTAGGTAACTGTAACCTCTCTGCACATCACCTTTACAATAACAATAAAAAAGTAAAAGAAAAAAGGAAGAAAAGCATAAAATGCAGACAAAACTATTTCCATAGTTATATCATTAGAGATGACTAATACTCATATTTTGGTCTATTAAGTATTATAAATAGACAGCTTAATAGACCTATGTCTTGAATAGAGTCTGGATTACCTCATTAAAATTACTGACTTTATAATACTCCTATTCTTTCCTTTATTTGGTATAAGACATTTAACCATTAGCAAAGAAATTTTCAAATCTATGTATCTATGTATCTATCTAACAATCTATCAATCAAGCATCTATCTATCTAGTGCCTGGGACATGAACTCAGGGCATGGGCCTTGTCCCTGAACTTCTTATGCTCTGGGTTTGTGCTTGAGCCACACCTCCACTTCCAGCATTATTTTTGGTTATTAATTGGAGATAAGAGTTGCAGGAACTTTCCTTCCCAGGCTGGCTTCCAACAGCAATTGTCAGATCTCAGTATCCTAAGTTGCTAGGATTTCAGGCAGGAGTCACTGGTGCCCAGCAATTGTTTGTACTTTTTAATGTTTTTGAGATACACTAACAACTTTGCCCAGGTTGGCCTAGAAGTTACAATGTAGCTTGGACTATCCTCTATTTTATGACTAGGATTATAGCTGTATGTCATCACACCCAATTTTTCTGTCTTTTATATATGTATCTCATATCTGATTAATTTCCTATCCAACTCCATAATGCTAGTCTAAATCATTTTCATCTATCAATAATGCAAATCATATTCTAGTTGATCTCTCTGCTTGCATTTTACTTTAATTTTTTCAAATACAATAAATTGATTATTTAAAAACATAAATCCAGTGATATATCTCTTCTACTTTCTTCCTTTCAATGATTTGTTTCCTCTTCCTAGGAAACCAGACAACACCATCACAGTGTTCTAGAAGAGCTTGCATGATTACTTCTTAACTATTCCATGACTTAAAAGCTATCCCACTTTCTCTATTCCTGTTGCATAGGTGTCTGCATTCCTAAAATAAAAGAAAAAAAAGTTAAAAAATACATACATACTAAGTTTGGTTCTCCTGAAGAAGCTGTGCATGGGATATTTCCCTTCTGTGAATTGAGTCATAGACATGCCTTGTCGAACTATGTGCTTCCTTTTTTTTTTTTTTTTTGCTGGTCCTGACTCTTGAACTCAGTGCCTGTCCTTAAGCTTCTTTTTCTCAAGGCTAGCACTCCACCATTTGAACCATAACACTACAGCTGGCTATTTCTGTTTATGTGGTACTGAGGAATCAAACCCAGGGCTTCATGCACGCTAGAAGCAAGCATTCTACCACTAAGCCACATTCATAGACCCTATGTATTATTCTTCAGAAAAATAGGAGGTTGCTTATAGGGAAGAAGCAAGGAAATGCTGTCATCTGAGCTATCTCCAAATTCCTAGGAAAATTATCACTAGAAAAAGCAAATAAGTTTGAGAAAAAAAAATCAAGAAAACCTGTCTAAATAATGGCTTGAATTAAGCTATCTGGATAACAGAATATGCTTTCTTGTGGAAACAAGGAGATAAAGGCAATGAGGTTAGATATCAGGATATAAAATCTTGTTTAAAATACTTGTTGGGACTTAAAGAGTTTGGTACATGTCTAAGTACTTCCTTCACTCCAACTGTAGGTTACACAGAGTTCTTGAATTATATCTCAAAGCTATTCTGTGGGACTAGGAATGTGGCCTAGTTGGGGGGGGGGAGGAGGAGGAGGAGGAGGAGGAGGAGGAGGAGGAGGAGGAGGAGGAGGAGGAGGAGGAGGAGGAGGAGGAGGAGGAGGAGGAGGAGGAGGAGGAGGAGGAGGAGGAGGAGGAGGAGGAGGAGGAGGAGGAGGAGGAGGAGGAGGAGGAGGAGGAGGAAAGGAGGAGGAGGAGGAGGAAAGGAGGAGGAGGAGGAAAGGAGGAGGAGGAGGAGGAAAGGAGGAGGAGGAGGAAAGGAGGAGGAGGAAAGGAGGAGGAGGAGGAAAGGAGGAGGAGGAGGAAAGGAGGAGGAGGAGGAAAGGAGGAGGAGGAAGAAAGGAGGAGGAGGAGGAGGAAAGGAGGAGGAGGAGGAGGAAAGGAGGAGGAGGAGCAGGAAAGGAGGAGGAGGAGGAAAGGAGGAGCAGGAAAGGAGGAGGAAGAGGAGGAGGAGGAAAGGAGAAGGAGGAGGAAAGGAGGAGGAGGAGGAAAGGAGAAGGAAGAGGAGGAGGAAGAAAGGAGGAGGAGGAGGAGGAGAAAAGGAGGAGGAGGAGGAAAGGAGGAGGAGGAGGAGGAAAGGAGACGGAGGAGGAAAGGAGGAGGAGGAGGAAAGGAGGAGGAGGAGGAGGAAAGGAGGAGGAGGAGGAGGAGGAGGAAAGGAGGAGGAGGAGGAGGAAAGGAGGAGGAGGAGGAGGAAGGAGGAGGAGGAGGAGGAGGAGGAGGAGGAGGAGGAAGGAGGAGGAGGAGGAGGAGGAAAGGAGGAGGAGGAGGAGGAAAGGAGGAGGAGGAGGAGGAGGAGGAGGAGGAGGAGGAGGAGGAAAGGAGGAGGAGGAGGAAAGGAGGAGGAGGAGGAAAGGAGGAGGAGGAGGAGGAGGAAAGGAGGAGGAGGAGGAAAGGAGGAGGAGGAGGAGGAAAGGAGGAGGAGGAGGAGGAAAGGAGGAGGAGGAGGAGAAAGAGGCTTCTCTGAGACCCGAGTTCCGTGGAAACCTGAGCAGTGAAGTAACATTGTGGGTTGTGGATTTAGTGCCTAGATAGGAGGTCGAATGGCTGAAGAAAATCTGAATGAGCTTTGAAGAATAGTTTCTTAGCATGCCTTGATGGCCATAACAGAATACTTGTTTTCTCATGGTTTAGGAGGCTGGAAGTCTGAGGTAAAGGAGCTGGCAGGATTGATGTCAGGTGAGACCTTGAGCTGTAAAATCTACATAGTCTATTCTTTGTCTTCCATGAGTGGAGGGAGTAAGAAAAGTAGAAAAGCAAGAGAGGAGGGGAAATCTCTCTGGTGTTTCTTCCTCTGCTCATAAAGGTACCAGTCCTGTACATAAAATGAACACCATGCCCTCTGATGACCATTAATCTTTATCATGTCTTTAAAGGCTCTACTTTGAAATGTGGTCAAATTGAGAATTAGTGATGTAACCAATGTAATTTGAGAGAACGCAACTGAGATTTCTCATAGAACAAAGCAGTCAAACAGCTAGAGATTAGGAAAGGGCTTGCCTGGGTGAGAGTTCCTAGAGCAGATGGGAATCCTGGTGCTTAGAGCCTGAGGATAAAGGTTGATAAATCTCCTACCACCTGAGCTTATTTCCCTAGACACTCAGATCTAAGCAGCTGCTGTTTATCACCCCTCCCTCTTCTCAGCAGGGAAATCTTGACAACATGCACAGGCTGTTTTCCCTGACAGTGTTCTTCAGGGACAATCAAAACTACAAAGCTTCACAAGCTATATTTCTCCCAAGCGTAGAAATGCTTGGAAAGAATCTTATACATGTAAGTCTGAGAGATGTATTTCAGACAGACTGAGTCAAAATCTCTACATTTATACTCCTAAAATTGTTAGCAATAAGTAGTATCCTAGGAGTTACTACTCACAGCAAAATTCCAGAACTACAGTAGGGTTTTGGACAATTTACTTTGTTGCTATGTTTCAGTGATGTAATTATAGCTGTCTTCTTCTTTCCTCTCCTATCTCCTTACAGCTCCCTCTCTTTCCTTCCTGTTTTCTTTTCTCCCATCTTTTTTTTTTTTTTTTTTGGCCAGTTCTGGGCCTTGAACTCAGGGCCTGTGCACAGTTCCTGGCTTCTTTTTGCTCAAGGCTAGTACTCTGCCACTTGTGCCACAGCGCCACTTCTGGCCTTTTTCTATATGTGTGGTGCTGAGGAATTAAACCCAGGGCTTCATGTATAGGAGGCAAGAACTCCTGCCACTAGGCCATATTGCCAGCCCTCTCTCCCATCTTTTTGTTTCTTTGTTTTACCAAAAGATTGAAATCTCAAGTCAGGACTTTACAATAAAATGTGTTTTGCTAGAAAAATGAATTAATATTTGGTTTATTAGTAGGTCATCAGTATCTGTCAGTGTACTTGGTATAAAGGCATTGGTGGGAAGAAGGAACAATGTCTATGGCAGAGGAACTACAGATGCCAGGGTCTCAAAGATGCCAGGAATTAGGCCACATTCTGATCAGAAGATACAAGTTATGTCCTACTTCTCTGTTTGGTTTTCCTTTTCTGTTGCTATGTGTTTGACGCTATTAAGCAGAATGAGTTCCTTCATGGAGGAAGTAGACTTCTGTTCACTGGATTGTAAAATGTGCTTGTTGGTAAAAGCTCTTAAGCCTCAGAAAGGTTAAATAGGTTGCAAAAAATGGGCATCTTTTTCTTCTGTCTAGGGTTTGTGGTAGTAAGGAAGTACTGCTTTTTAGATAGAAGGAGACGATTGAGTTTGGAAAAGCAGTCTTATCAATTTAAACAAGATACCTCTGATGGCTAGAATTCATCAGTATGGTGTGTGATTCTAAAACAGATCATCTGTTTGACAGACCCTCGTTTTAGATGGTTGTGAAATTGCATTATTACACGAAGGCTTTTTGATGTATGGATTTATCTAAGCCTCTTAAGCATAATTTGGAAAATAGGACAAGGCAAGAGCAAAGGCAATTTCCTCTGCTCTTTTTTTTCACCCAGAAAGAAATACAATTCCAAATGATTTGATGATCTAAGGGAGCTTCTCTTTGCTCTGTCACCTAGCTTTCATGACCTCAATCCCACTTATTAAATGCAGCCCATGCAGCCTGTCTGAGGGCTGACAGCTTAGGATTTATCCCAGGAGATTCATTGCAAAGAGCCAGAAATCATGCATAACTGGTTAAGAGGATACTCCAGGCAATCCATAATTACATAGCTGGGGTCAAGAGAGAAACGTGCCTAGTGGCTTACAGACTCAGGTCTCCCTGGTTCCCGTCACTGATACAAGCTCTTCAAGTGATCCAGTGAGTCTTGGCATGACCTTCAACTGGATGTTTCTCTGGACTGATTTTTCTCCCTATTCATTATGTCCCTTCTGTTGCTGTTTATCAATCTCTCTGAAGAATTATTCTGCTAAATGGCCTTCTTTGTGCCTCGATACTGAATTCTCAGTATCCTTCTAGGTACCTTTGGCTCTCCAAAAATCACGGTGCAAAAAATATACACTCCACAGGCCAGCAATTTCAGTAAAACTTGGGCATTTGTTAGAAATACAAATTTCAGACCTTATTCCATACTTATAAGATTAAACACTCTAGGGTTGGTCCTATTGATTTGTGCCCAAACTCCAGATGAGTCTTGTGGAATATAATTGACTTTTAAGGCTTAACAGTGCATGTTTATAAATTTATCGAAGATTGATTTTATTCTTATGAATTTGGCCCCTCTATGTAATGTGTTACATCTATGTATTTTGGATTGTTATCAATTCTGCTAATTGTTGACTAGAGGATAAATTTCTCTTGGTTGCAAGCCACTGGCTTACCTTTAACATGTATCTCCAAACAGGCTAAAGTTCTGTATTTTCTCTTTCTAGAGATATACAGCCTTTTTCCAAATCAGAACCACAGAGCTCCATTTTGAAGAGCTAAACTTGCCTATGTAGAAAAGTCTCCTATCATTGAAAAACAGTTTGAAGATATAAAATGTGGAACTTCATCTTTTGTGATGCCACCTATTCCATTTAGACACTCATTCAAAACTAGCATTTACAATCCCTTCATTGTTACATGGAATTTACCATAACAGACTCTTAGAACAGAATGAATAGCTGAGTGTGGTTTCTTGTTACCATTCAAATCAGCAGAATATGCGTGGCTGGTGGTAGGGCAAACTTCATTTGCATGGCTAACTTCATTTATCAGCCTGAAGTGTTAGTTTTAAAATGAGATTAGCATTTAAATTAGTGGAGTTTGAGCAACTAAATTGTCCACAATATGAGTGGACTTGAATGGAACAAAAAGACTGACCTCCTTAGCAAAAGGGAAGTCCCCAGCTCTGATTGTTGGTTTCTCTCTCTTTCTCTCTGTCTCTATCTCTGTCTCTGTCTCTGTCTCTGTCTCTCTCTCCCCCCCCACTCTCCCTTTCCCCCTCCCCCTCTTTCTCCCCCTTCCCATCTCCCTTTCCTTCTTCCCCTCCTTCTTCCTCTCTATGTTTCTCTGCAGTGTCTTAACTAATAAAGATATTCAAGAGTCATTGGCAATTGAAGATGTGAACATTAGGAGCCCAATATTGATGGATGAGTTTATATTGAGAAGGTTATGCAACACAGTTGTAAGGATGTCAGAAACAAGAAGCACTTAGAAATCTAGGCACTAAATTGACATCAGTGTTGCCAAGAGTGCCTTTTGTAGTAACTAGCAAGCAAGGTATGGTTTGAAAAATTTGCCAGGCCAATAACCTGGATCAGGAAATTTGCAATGAGAAGCTATTTATCTGTTGAGTAGTCTGAACTTTTAGCAATATATTTCTGAAATAGTTCCCAATAAACAATTCCCAGCTTTACATTTTTTACTTTCTTCACAATAATATCTATACAATGTGAGTCAATATAACCTATTATAATCATTCTAGTTTCCTGTTTGTGTCTACTTACTTAATCATCTTCCTCTTAGTTAGAGGATGTGATAAGTTTTTGCCATTATAGAATTTAAGAGTACTTTTGCTATACTGAAGAAGAAAATAGACCCTGGAAACACGAAAAAAATGAATTCCTCACCCTTATCTCCTTCAAGATATTGCCTAAGGATCTGGAATGGAACCACATATTTGACTTTACATCCATTACACCATGAAGTTCCGAAGGAGGATGGTGATGAACCAGGGTTTAAGAATGCCAACAATTTAGTCCTGGTTATTAGCAAACAAATAAAATACTATAGACAAAACATACAAGGCTTGGTATAAATTTGTAGATAGAAGAAAGGAAACACTGGTTATACCAAATAAATTTATTCTTTCTTCTCATCTCTAAGATTATTCCCATTCTCTTTTTATTTCACATCTTTCTAAAGTTGATCATGTCTGTAGAAGATTTAATTCAGTAAAGAAGCCTCCATCATTTAAATGCTTTTCAATTCTCACTTTATTCAGTCCAGACTCATTATATTAGTAGCCAAAATTGACCCCAAAATACACCAGACATATTAAGGCAATAGGCAAAATTTATAGTTTTCAAAACAAAGTGGCAGCCCACGCACTTTATTTTTAAAAATTTCCTGGTGCTGTTAAAGAAAGATTTTTTTAGGAAAATTACACTATTTTAATAGTTCTCAGTTAAATGACTGGGAGGAAAATATTTCTGGTAGGTAGGTGAAGATGGGGAAGACATGTGAGAATACTGTACTGTGTGTGACTGTATTACTAGGTCAGGGAAGCCATAGAAAGTAAATTCAGGAAAGCATTCTCTAAAAAATAAAAAATCACAAACATGGAGACACAGAGGGTCAACTAAGACTTTCTAAGGAATGGTGTGCTTATATGAAAATACATGTAGTTATGAATAGATTGTGAGAACCTAGGGTTTAAAAACAGAAGATGATGGGCATTAATGACAGAGAAAAAACATTATTTTTAATGAACCTTAGATATAGTCTGTGTATTAGTTTATGAGGGTTACTATAAATGAAGTGTACTGAGTAGGTAACCCCACATTTTAGCAGCAAGAACTGAAGATGACATCAGAGTTTCCTTCTTCTGAGGCCTCTTTTCCTTACTGTGAATGACCAACAGACCATCTTCTTATGTGTCTTTGCATCTTCTTTCCTCTCTATGTGTCCCTAACTACATTTTCTCTTCTTTTATGGCTATCAGGCATAATGGATATAACCTATCCTAATGAGCTCATTTTAATCTTGTTACGCCATTAAAATTCTGTTTCCATAAAGACAAAAGTTTAATTAAAAATAAAATTGTTTCCAAATAAAATTATATTCTATGGTACTTTGGGGGCTGGGGGGAGCACAATTCACTCTACAGCAGTTTCTCAAAATGGTGTGTCTTCTATTGCCATCCAAACATACACTATCCCCATAAACATAACCAGGAGGAACATAATGTCTTTAGTGAAATGTATCACATTAGCTTTTGAATATTAAAATATCTGTCAGAATTACTCCAGTTAGAGCTTCTTTTCATTCCCATTCTGTTCTTGTCGCTTTGCCCAACAGAAGTATTGGCATCATAACATTTTGGCTTCCACAGATCAGCATCAGCGAGTAGATAACACATGACTTAATTTGCTGTAGCTATCAGACAGCCCCAGCAATGCTGGAAGACCAATGTCTTGCCAACAAACTCATAGAGAGCTATCAAGATGATTTCCTTACAGATCATATAGAAGTTCATGGTCATGTATAGTGTAACACCTACTGCTTATGGAGATGGTATAGAAAAAGAAGAATATGTATTCACTAGAACTCTGCAATGAAGCTTGGAGACATTGATTTTTATAATATATTGGGGAATGTGTTATATCTTTTATATACAGTATGCTAATTAACACATGTGATAACCTTTTAAAAGACATTTTCAATCATCGTGGAAACTCAAAGACGTCCAAAAAGTTTACAAATTCAGCATGGATATTCTGGTATGTGCCTAGGACACTATTAGTGTAAATCAAGGCATTGAACTTACCCATGGCCTTGCAATCAATGCTCCTTATCCTATCTTAATAACTTTAAAAGTTTTTTCATTTCTTTATTGTCAAAGTGACATATAGAGGGGTTATAGTTTATACATAAGGCAGTGAGTACATTTCTTATCCAACTTGTTACCTCCTCCCTCATTTTTCCCCGGCCTCCTCCTTCCCATTTCCTTCTTCCCCCCATGAGTTGTACAGTCAGTTTACACCATATAGTTTTGTAAGTATTGTTGTTGATCCACTCATCTCTATCTTGATATCTTAATGACTCCTCTTCTCTGTAACTTCAGGAAAACGGTTATCTTTGCTTTATCATTATACACTGGTATATATATTCCTGGAATTTAAAAAAAATTCAATTGTATCCACCTGTTGTCTTAGTACATTTATCATGGAAATAGAAGGGTATATCTTGTTGGGTTTTTTTTTTTTTTGTTATGTGATATCCAGTATCAAAAAGACATTTTATTTCACATGTTTCACCCAGCTGTAATGATTGAAGGAGATGAAATCAAATTTCTGTTGTTTTTGTCCAAGTCGAGCTAACTGGGAGCTAACTGATGTCTACTTGCTATATTGATTTCAAGTGACAAATTGGATATGGCATCGAATCTCTTCTATCTACTGTTTTATACGGACAGTAAGAATATAGGAACCTAGGCCTCCCCACAGTGTCCCAGAGGAAAACCTTTCTATGACTTTTATTCCCCAAATATTGGTTCTTAGAGTTTACATAATACTATATAAATAGAAATGTTGACACCCAATATTCGCTCTTCTATACTCCCTTTAAGATCAGACCTGGTTGTATGTTGGATGTGATTAGCAAATACATTGAAATAGATTGTTAGGAAATCATGTTGTTTTATAGCTTTTGTAATGGTGCAACTAATTCAATAAATGCTACACTGATTTTTATGAAAGGTTTTATAACTAGTCATTTTAAGCTAGTCATTAAAATCCTGTTAACTTTCCCAAAAATGTCTGAAAGAAGAAAACAGTAACTGGTTAAACATTAGTATTTACCAAACACACCCTGTCAAAGTATTTGAAACAAACCAGATTTTATCAGATAAACACTAGGATTGTTTCTCAAATTCAAATATAATCTTTATCTGCTACACTTAAGAACTTGTCATTACTATTGTTGCCAACTACTGAAACATGCACACAACTTCTCTTTTTTCCCCAAGGGGGAAAACATACACGCACATATTAAAAATCTTATTATCTGATGTCCCTTTATCTCTGTAAGTCTTTTTTTTTTAATGCTAAGTTTCTCTATTTCCATAGAAACCCAACAAGAGGTACAGTGAGGCCAGGCTACCATCTGTAGTCACACATGGAGTCCTACATGGTATTAGGTATAGGAGGCATTTAAAAACAGTATTACCTCTCTAAAGACATCAGAGAGGGGAACATAGACAAGAAAGAGGATGGTTCACACAGATTCCTTTATGTAAAATTACTAACAATTTATCCTTGGAAAATATGTACCTCTCTTTCCATTAATTTGAGAGATAAATAAATAACAACACAAAGGATATGGTATTCATGGGACAAACTACATACTTAAAATGTGTAATAGGACTTATGTAGCCACAATATAGCTAGCTATATTATGGGGATGTTTTGTAATGGGAGACTGCAGAACTCAGTTCAAATCTCTGCTGGACACATACTAGTTTATAGTCCTAGGTAACCACCGAGCATCTTTAAACCTGAGGTTGATAAGAAGATAAAAAGACTTAACAGAGAGGAAGACATTTTATAAACAAGTAACCATAACAACTAGAAATAAGTCATTTCATTACAACTTATCAACATTTCTCACAACCTAGGTGTTATAACCTAGTAGTCTCTTTAGTGCCCTCATGTCCGTTTTTTATTCCTAGTTTAGTGCCTGTGTATGTGTGTTCAGACACACGTATGGGTTCATCTTGTTTAGTGTATGTTTGTGTTTGTCAGCATTTAGTTGTGTATGCCTGTATCTGCCAGTGTTTAGGTGTATATGTCTCTATTTGTC
The DNA here is from genome assembly GCF_023159225.1 of Perognathus longimembris pacificus. Classification (NCBI taxonomy): domain Eukaryota; kingdom Metazoa; phylum Chordata; class Mammalia; order Rodentia; family Heteromyidae; genus Perognathus; species Perognathus longimembris. The sequence goes on from NC_063165.1 coordinate 35,688,078, forward strand.
AGTGTTTAGGTGTGCATGAGTATGTGTGCATCAGTTTCTTTACAAATTAACCAATATGCTGATATAAGTGCTGCTGAATATTAACTGCAGATGACTCTAAGAAAAATCTTTCAACCTGACTTTGCTTCTTTCCAGTTGACATTCTTTCTCTCTGTGCAACCATTTCTAATACATCCTAAATCCTGTTCTCCTCTAGTTTTCTGTTCTCTTTACAGATTTTATAGATCCTTAAAAGCTGACCAAGAGTGCTGCCTCTTAAGTGAAAATCATTTTTAGATTTCTGGTTAAAAAAAAAATCCCAACAACAACCCACCTTTCCTTTCTTTAAATTCTCTACAGGCCTAGGATCAGTAAAACTCAGTTTTTGACAAAGTATTTATTTGCTTCTTGTTTCCTTTCCTTGGCTAGATTATCCTGACATTTCTCTTGAGAAGGTTATAAAGGTGTCAGCCATTGGTCAACACCACTCAGAAATCTCTCGGTTACTTTAAACTCAGTAAGAACACAGAGAGCCTCTAAATCAATTTCTTTCTCTTTTTTATTATCTCTCTCACTGAATAGTACACACATATCGAGGTAGTTTTGTAAGCAAGGAAACCTTAGAGATGTGTTTAGTTTTGTCTTTCCTTTTACCTTTTCATTCAGGATTTTTTTTTTTTTTAGCGTGAGTATGCAAAGTCCTTCATGTTCTGACCTCTGCTTCTCATCACAAATACATCTGGCCTTCACATTACCTCTTCCTACTGCTGGATGACTATTTTGCTTTTGAGAGTCAACTTTCTGTGACTTCCGAAGTGCCCTTCAAATTATGCCAAAAACCTCTTAGTGGGGGATGCTAGCACTCTCCCTTTTTGCCTCTTTTTTTCAGCTGACTCTTGAGGGAAACATATTCTTAGAAAATCCAGGTAAATTTAGTGACTTCTCCCAAATGTCCTGATCACACTCTGTTCTTTTCTTTTGTTGTATATTACAGGTAATTAATGATTTCTATATTTATGTGGGTAGACCTTAAATTCTATCAAATCAAGGATTCCCCTTTGTTTAGAGGAGTTAGAGAGGCACAGAGATAGAGGAGCCTCAGGAAAGTCACTTGAAATTAACTACTGAACTTTAATCAGAAGACTGAGATGTGTTTGTATGAAATAGAGCCCTCCATTTGGCTGAAAGCATGCACATCAGCTTCAAATGTTTTATCCCTTTTTATATCAAATTGACAATCATGAAAAGCACTTTTAGAAATGATCGCTTTAAAATAATTCAACAGAGGAAGTCTCCTTATCCTTAGTAGCTTGATTTTCCTAAAGGTTTAACCAAAATAATATAACAGTCTTATTTTATGATACTATTCAACATTTAAACTGATGTATTCAGAGGCTATGTACTAAATACAAATCCATAAATATAACCTGGGAATGAGAATATATGGAGTTGCTAGTGAGACCCAATACTAATTTCTGTGCAAGTAGGATACAGTAAAGTTGAAGAGAATGATTGGAGTAATGTGCTATAGTTTCAATATCGACATCTATTCAAAGTATCTATGTTGAAATATTAGTTCAAAAGGTGGGAAGTAATGAGATACTCCAATCTTGACATCTTCCTCTTCCTGAATGGGATCAGTACCATTACAAAAGAGTTTCAGGAAGCTTGTATAAAGGTTGCCCTCCATCCTCTTTCTAACTAACACCAAATCTGCTGGTGCATTAATCTTGGGCTATTTGTCTTTTACCTTGAGGACAAACACACACACACGTTGCCCATTTGATGCATTTTGTTACGTCAACAAGAACAGAGTAAGACACAGGACCTTTAGTTCCAGGTTATGATGTCTGATCTTGTTTTGTAGGTAAGTAAGAAAACTTGAAGCGAGGTCATGACATAATCAAAGCAAGAAACTGTTCTGTAGTCTTTAGAAATCTACAAGTTCAACAGGGAGTTTCTATCAAGCAGTGAAAAAAAGAAGTTTTTAATTCGTGTAGCTCTGGAAACTTCATGAAAGCACTTGATAAAGCTGATCATTCCAAATTGATTTTAAGATTCAGAAGTGCCACCTGGGATTAATACCTCTCCTTCAGTTTTAATCTCTGGGAAAGATCCCAGCTGCCTCAGCTTGCTGAAATAGATGTGCACTTGAGGCGAAAATGAATGACAGTGGGACAGTTCACACGTTGCAAGCAGAAAGAGTTAGAAAGTGAGAGCAAAAAGCCAAGGTGAAGGGATGTGAATCCTGTAGACCTATTCACAATGATAAAGTGAAGATAATACCATGCTGTATAATGATAGAAAGGGGCATTAAATAGAGGCCAGGGAGCTATTATTTCTTCCAGACAAAGGAAAGGGATAGGTTATCATGGTCATGTTCTATAATAGGGAATTTTTAGGTAAAATGGAGAGAAAATTCTAACAGAAAGAGCATTTAAACAATTATTCTCTAGAAGAATGAGAGATCACTGTTTCACTACATGTTAAGAGAGAAAATTCATATTCATTCTATAAGGAAGATTACACAATAGTCTGCCTCACGCTAAACTGACTCAGGGCGTCTTTAAAGAAAAAAAAAAGACTTCTTTGAATATGTTTTATAGTTAATGCGGAAAGGGAGAAAAGGATGTACAACATAAAATATCCTCATGATATGACATAGATGAAATTTCTCACGACATGACACACATTGTGCAATCTCTAATTAAAATAGAATTTGTAAGTGGAATCTATGACATTGCGGAGCTTCAGTCAGTAATTTAAAAAAGAAAATTAAGACCAATGCCCGTTGGAAACATTAAAAACCAAATGAAGATAAGGCTTACAATTTTAATATCTTCTGATCTGATTTGATAGGCTCTTTTTATCCATAAGTGGCTACATGGATGTCCACATGTAATGAGAATAAAAGAGGGATCTCTTTATTTTCTATGACCTCTTAATTTCTGACTTTGAAATTTAATGGGATATTGGAGGATGTCAACTTTAGTTCTTTTAGGGCTTCTGTTTCTTCTTTGGGTTGGGCCACAGGTTTTGAGGCCTTATGCATTGCCTCTGGTTCTTGGCCACTGGTACTGAGGGCTGATTACATTGAGTTGTTCTTGAGTTAGTTCATGTACTGCTGTTCTCCTCTGCCCAACTCAATCAGGTCAAGAAGTGGCTACTCCCACTTTCATAGGAAAGAGGAAGCATGGCGTTTGGGAGTCTGAATCTAAACTTGTAAGAAACATCTGAAATGGAAAGAATCACAGTCCTACTGAGAAACAGGAGAAAGCCAAGACTGATCAAGCTCAGAGAATAAGGGATCAGCAGCAGAATGAATGATATGTTTCTGAAGGTCTGTCTGCTTACCTTTCCCGGAGGAGTTGTTAAATCATTACTGATTCTGCCTATTGGTTCCACTACTACTAGACTGGCCCTGTTGTGAGGTTTTAGTGAATCAAAACTCATGAGAATTTGTTTCGAGATAGAATGGGTTATAACCTCCAGGCACTTCTTACTTTCTCAAGATATGGAAAGAGTTGGAACAAAATCATATTAAGTGAAGTGAGCCAGACCCAAAGAAACACAGATTCCATGGTTTCCCTCATTGGTAATAATTAGTATATATGTAGGATAGTCTTAGCAGAGGATCACAATAGCTCAATAGCTATGCACAAGATATGAAAACAAGAGGTTTTTCATTGTTGTTATTTTTAAAGTACTATTGTGAAATTATAAAAAAGGAAAAGAGAATATTTGCTAGTCAACAATAACAAAAAAAAAACCCTCCACTATCTCCTCTTTACTTCCTTCACAATGTTCAAAGTTTTCATGTAACCTTTTGATAAGAGAGGACAACTTTATTCTACTGAGTGTCATTTGGATGTTTATAATATCATTCTACAGCCAAAAAAGATGATCAGTACAGGCAGATGGGCCACTGGCAGCAGAGGAGAAGCACAGGTGTCTGTCTCATCATGTACCAAATAAGTCTGTGGGTCTCATATGGCCTGACAGGGGTGGGGAACCTTTTTGTTTCATACCTTTGGCTAGGTTTAAATATACTCAGTTCATTCTTAGAGTGAAAGCAATGGAAATCCATTCTACTAGAATAGCAGAAAGGGAAGGTGGAACTTATCTATGACAACTATATGCCAAAATCTCTAAGTATTTTTCTTTCCTCATTTACAAGGATTTAGTCTCTCAATGATGTGGTAAGCTCTGTACTGTGAGCAAATGAGAAAGACATTTGTAACAAGTCATTGCTTAATAAAACAAAGGATAAAGATCAAGCAGTGAACTTACAATCAGTATTCATTTTTACAGCAGTATAATTTACTATTTTGAATTTTAGCACGAAACATTGTCAAATTATTAATCACCCCTCAAGCTCTATATGTAGAGATTCATAGATTCTGAAGGGAACAGAATCTCAGAGGTCATTTTGTTCACTTCATATGTAATATTCAAATGCACTCAACACCAATAAGCAGTGATCATGTAATCATTGCTTTAAATTTTTCAGTTTTTGGTAAGTCCACTCAATATTTTAAAATAATTGTATTTCTTAGAAATATCTTTCTAGTAATAATAATAATTTAAAAATTGTACTCCTTGTAATTCAAACTGCTTGGCCTTTATTCTGCCCTCTGGAATCATACAAAGTAAGTCTAATTCCTCTGACACTGTAAAATTCTTATAATTAATTATGGAATTATGTTTGACAGTAACATATTTCTCAAGAATTGGCTGCTTAGCTAGATGGCCTCCAAATGCAGAGATTTATCATGATGATTTGCCTAGTAATGCTTCATAATTAATGTTTAGGAAATTGGATGTGGTTTATTATTCTTTTTGCATATTACTCCATCAGTGCAAAATGCATTATGATGGATGTTCTGAATTATCATTAACATATTCACAGGAGATGGAACAGATGTGTTTGTAGTCACAGATTCACTGTCATATTTGTAATGTAAGCCTTGTAAAACCTGGACATATTTTCTCCACCAAATTGGTAGGTATAAATGCATTTCTTTACTAAATTTTTTAAGAAAAAAGGAAAGCACCAAATGTGTCCTTTTTTAGCATTGAAAGAAGTGAGCTGCTAGGTAGGGATTCTTATAGTGGTGATAAGGTTGGCTCAGAGTCATTACAACACAGGATGTGGTTATAACTTTTGCTGTTTCAGAAACACAACTTGTTAGCTGACCAAAAGTTGAATATGATCCTGATAAAGAATTCTTATTGACCTAACAAACAGTATGTGAGTAGATGAGTGCTTGAGAGACAAAATACCAGAAAAACATATTGTTTTGGAAAAAAATAAAATAAATTAAACTCCCTTTTAACCCATTGCTTCTCCCTGACACATTTTCTGTTTTCAAAAATTACCTTTTGCCCAGGAGCCCTGAAACTCATGCCTATAATCACAACTCCTCAGGAAGCTGAGATCAAGAAGTTTGAGACCCTATCTAAATCAATAGCTGGCTGTGGTGTCATTCCAGCTACAGCAGGAAGCACAGATAGAAGGATCAAGGTTGAGAATGGCCTGGACAAAAAAAAGCAAGTCCCTATCTCAGAAATGCCAGGGGAGATAACAGAACTGGAGGTGTGGCTCAAAAGATAGGCCACATGTGTATTACATGTAACACTCTTATTTCAAATCCAATACCACAAAATTTCTCCTTTTTATTCTACACCTTTTTATTCTACACACTTTATAGTGAGTTTTTTTGAGAGCTTTGGGCTGCCATATAATTTACCTAAGTTTGCATAATGGAGGAGATTCAGCTTCTAGAAGAATGGAAGAAAGGGAAAGGGGGATGTTAGAGACCTTCAGTGCCTAGCAAGTAAGATTCCATTTTTTATTTCTCAGGACATCTAGAAAGTCAAAGAAATTCCAGAATATACTTGAATTTAACAAATGTCATTTTTCATTGTTTTAGCAACTATTAGATACAAATTAAGATTAAGACTAACTCTTGTTTTCTATTAAACAATTACAATTAATATGTAATGTTTTATTATGTCCAGGAGACAAATCACCTATCCAGAAACTATACATATGTCAATAAATTTTTCTTGTTCTATTTTTATTTTGTATTTTTCATGCAAACTTCATCCCTATTTAAATGTATCACCATATTAATCAGGCTAAAAGCACAGTATTTTTTCTAATAGTTAAGTTGTGGTCCTGATAATATATTCTAGTCACCATAATTACACTCAAGCACTCCAAATTTTTATTACACTCAAGAGAAGTCTTGATTGTTTTTCCAAAGCCTTTTTAATGTCATTAATATATCTTTCAGATACTATCTTATGGCTGAGCTTATCCTTTTTATATTGATTTTATTGGGTTATATTTCAAATGAAGAGCTTTCTGATCTAATCTTGTCACCAAAGAAAATATATGATTTTTGTAGTCTTATTCTGAATTCTAGCACAACTCAACAAATCTGAATAAAAACATAGGTGCTCATTGAGAAATTGTGAGACAAAATTTATATTTATACTATATCAGCTTTATTATTTCATTCTTTAATTATATTTTGAAAGACAATCAAAGACTAACAAAAGCATTCATCCAGAACCAAATGAATGAAACAGTAACAACCAACATTTCAAAAGTTGCATATTCAAGATTATCAAGCTTTTTGTAAACAACCAACATTTATCAAGGAGATAACTGATTTTAGTCACTTTTAACCTTATTATTAAAGAAGTAGTTATTGAAATGTAGTTTCTATATCAGCAGTATTAGCACTACCTGGGTGTTTGACAGGAATGCAAAATTTTAACACTTTTCAAGTACACTGAGTAAAAACTCTGAAGGTTGAGTTCTGTTTCTTTTATTTTTTCTGCTTGATTTGGTTTAGTACACACACACATACACACACACACACACTCCACATGCACATACACATAAAAATGCTTTTCTTCATCCTGGGATTTTCAAATACCTTGGACAGTAGAGAGAAATTATCCACCAGGTTGTCTTTTGATCTAGAGTAGATGTCCATTACATTTGATATTCTGTATTCTTTCTCCTACCTCCTCTCTAAGATATTTCAGTCCTTATTTGCTTTAAGGTGAGCTGCTGTCCATACTCATACATGCTCCCTAAGTTAAAATTGCCCAGTGATTGGCACAGGATAGGGGACATGGCCTAATGAAATCCAAAGTAGTACTACTCTTGCTGGATTGCACTCTTAAACAAATACACCAAGCATGTTTCCTCACAGATCCACAGGAGCTTTGCCTGTTTCATTTACTGACGTCTTCCATGGGCCTTGAACAGTGCTTGTACAGTGTAGGAGCCCATTATACTTGGGAATAACTAAGTTGGATCTAACACAGATAGTTGGCAAGCAAGTAGAATGTCCATCACTGAGAGAGAGATAGGGAAAATAGCACACAATGAGCTATTATATGCAAAGTGGAATCAATGAAGTATATAGTAGTAATCATTAAAACATAAAACCAATGTCCAGCGAAAGGTAGAATATATGCTATTTAGGTAAGTTAAAAATAATGACACAAATAACCATCTGAACAACTCATGGGGGAAAGGAAAGGGGGATGGGGGAGGGGAGAATGAGGGAGGAGGTACCAAATAGTACAAGAAATGTATACATGGCCTTACGTATGAAACTGTAACCCCTCTGTACATCACTTTGACAATAAATAAGTAATTATTAAAAACATAATTACACAAATATTACATACTTTACAAAAAAATAAATAAAATAAAATGACCCACAATAACAAAATTAGAATTGTTTCCTCTGGAGGAAATAGGATTGGACTGGCAGATAATACTAGGAAGTGTAGAAATACATAGACATAAATACATAAATAAATACTTAAAGCAAAGTTCTCACAAATGTAATGTCAATGTAGCGTAAACTAAAAGGTATTATTGTATTCAACCTGCAGCCTCAAGGTGAAAAAATAAGTACAAAGAATTCTGAGAAAGTGTTGGGTTTTTTTTTTCCCATCTGTGTTGGATCCAGGGAGGATTTGGCCTGGGATGTATATTGGAACCAATTTATGTCACTAAAAGACCCTGGATAAAACTTCTTTCAGATGAATTTAGTCCTTACTCTAGCTGCAACTCATTTATTATTGTTGAAGACCATTTGAATCAGCATTTCTTTCATTTCTATCTGACAAAATTGTGTCTGGTGATTTCTTTGCTTGCCTTAACCATGAAAATCCTAATCTGCATTTGCTGCCTGTAATTCTACCACAAACACCTCGTGTACATGAAGAAGCAATCTAAAATTGATCTCCTAACCTCTCTATTGAGGCTGCTTTGATTGTTGCTGATAATTCCCTAATCAGAGCATAAGTTTGACACGTTCTTAAAATACTCTTATCATTTTACTGATTTTTCATCTTCAGTCTTCTCCAGTATATTCATGTTAAATATAATGAACACCAATCCATGATAGTTGAGGATAAATATCTAACCAAACTTGCGTCACAGGACCAGAAATTCAGAGAAGAGTCACAAGTGAGAAATTCATTTTCCTGAAAACAATGGAAATAGACTTTCTATGTGGTGTTTTCTAGGGACTGTCTATTATTTTACGATTATTAATCACCAACGTTCTTTGTTTACTCTCTGTTTTACATTTTCTCCAGAACAGAGTTACGAAATAGAGGAAATGACTGATCACTTCTAAGCTAAGGACTTCTAAATCTGTGTTTATCTCCAATTCACTGAATCTTCACTAACATAGAGACAATGTATAGAGATAAAATAATATAACTTTCAGCATCCACTGAAAATGTTTCCTAATCCTGGGTCTCTTCTCTCGTTAAGAATTTGTAAAATATTCCATTAGAAAACAAAGAAATACTGATCATTTTTTATTCTTCCCTTTTCTTCTACCTTTCTTTAACCCGAGTACATTATTAATAGCTATATACTATATATTATGTTCTCTTAATGCATATGTCCTTTTACCAGAGCTCACTAATATGATACTAATTTAAAACTCACAATTTTGTTTAGATTATTGCATTACTCTTGTACCAATTTTCCTAACTCTAGTCTGAATGCATTACTGTACTTCTGTTACTGTACTGTACTTCTCTTTGCATTACTGTTGAAAATGTTTTCCCTAATTTAAGTTTGGAATTGTCACATGTTTCTTATAATCTGAAGTTCACATATAGTGGTTTTCTGCTATCCAAATAAGTCTGCACACCATATGTAGTATTTAAAACATATCCTGAAGTGGCCTGAATGTAAACCTATTTCCCCTGTAGCAGATTTTAGAATTGTAGAACTCAGTCATCAGGTATATTGGCATACTGGAGAATATAATGAAATTCTAAGCTCTAATAGTACTTTTTAAATACCATTTGTTTTTCCACTCAAGTAGCATTTACCTACATTCATGTTGGCTAAGTTATGAAGATATAATTATTGTTAAAAGATGGAGTATGCTTGCATAACAACCAGGGGTAAACTGATTATGTGAAATATCTCTGTGGTGATCTAAGTGAAAATCTATCTAAGATAAAGTTATCCAGAATGAGTGTTCTTATACCTCTTTAGTGATGGCTCAAACAGAAAGGCAGAAGATGGAATAAATACTTCTAACTACACTGTCAAGCTAAAGTGAAGGCAGTTCTATGCCTGCTTTAAGAAGATATTTTATCTCATCAACTGAGTTAAAGGAGTAAAATTCAGAAATTTTCTAACACCCAAGTGTTAGATTAGTGAGTCATGTTATTCTCTGCTTATTGAGGCTATGCTGTTTGCTTCTTTCTAACAGGTTGAACAATTTCTCTTAGCTCAAAAGCTCACCAGGTGGCTGGGGATATAGCCTAGTGGCAAGAGTGCCTGCCTCGGATACACGAGGCCCTAGGTTCGATTCCCCAGCACCACATATACAGAAAACGGCCAGAAGCGGCGCTGAGCGGGAAGAAGCCAGGGACAGTGCTCAGGCCCTGAGTCCAAGGCCCAGGACTGGCCAAAAAAAAAAAAAAAAAAAGCTCACCAGAACCAAAATTGAATTGTATAAATCAATTGTGTGTGTGTGTGTGTGTGTGTGTGTGTGTGCATGTGCGTGTGCATGTACATGTGCATGTTAGTCTCTGGGGCCTTGACAATGTAGTTGAGATTTTTTTTTTTTTATCTCAAGTCTAGTGCTCTACCGCTTAGGTCATGGCTCCATGCCTGGCTTTTTGGTGGTTAATTCGAGATAAGTCTCAGAAATTTTCCTGCCCAACCTGGCTTCGAACCACAATACTAAAATCTCAGCCTCCTGAGTAGGATTGTAAGAATGAGCCTTGGGCTCCCAGCATTCCTCATGATTAATTTTTATTTTTATTTTTTATTTTTGGCAAGTCCTGGGGTTTGGACTCAGGGCCTGAGCACTGTCCCTGGCTTCTTTTTGCTCAAGGCTAGCACTCTACCACTTGAGCCACAGCGCCACTTCTGGCCATTTTCTGTATATGTGGTGCTGGGGAATTGAACCCAGGGCTTCCTGTATACAAGGCAAGCACTCTTGCCACTAGGCCATATCCCCAGCCCTCCTCATGATTTTAAAGACAGATCTTTTAGCAATATAGACCCTAAGTGTTTTCCATAACCTATGAAACTGCAGCAGTATATACTACAATACTATGCAACTCATAGTAGCAGCACTTAAGGAAAAGTGATAAGATTGTAACCATTTCATTAACAGAGTGTAGACAGATGCGAAGGGGTTAATAGAAGTGATTTGGTCTGCAATTATTCTTAGTGATAATTGATGATGACATTTCTAGATCTGAGATAGATTCGCAGTGTATACATTTCCCTATGTTTTCAGTGCATTTGATAAAAGCAGAAGTCTTTAAAACCAGGCAGATTTTCAGAAATATAGGTCTATGGGATTTATGAACACAGATGAATTTCTTATGCCAGGTGAACAGTGACTCAGAGAGAAGGCTGTAAGCTTAGTGAGAAAGAGATTTGTGGAAGAAACACTGTCAATAATCATCATGTTCATTATCCAATTAGTTGTTATACCTGAATATCCATTATCAGAAACTTTGTGCTGTCTCTGTAAATGATCATGGAAAAGTCCCCTGTGGCTCAGCAGACTGTCGTCAAGTGAACCAAGTGATCTGAACTGTGGATGCCAGTCTCTGTTTTAGTTCATGTCTATTTATGAACCAAGTGCATTTACAAGGACATGGGCAATCCTTTCTTCTCCTTTTCTCACTGAAGGTTTGACCTCATGCTCACACAGTAGTTAGCTAAATATGACTAACAGACAAGGGGGAACCCTCGTGAAATATAGCACGTAAAGCTAACTTTATCAACTGGCAAAGTAGGCAGATGAGCCTACTTTGTTATATAAGAGTTAGTTTGTCATACTGCTGTGGCACTTCTTCTATACATGGGTACAGCTTCATAGAATACCACAAACAGTCAATATATGATTGCATGAGAGTAATTCACATTGTAGCTAGCATTATAGGAATGAAACTCTGGCTCCCAGCATGCATCACAGTTTTAAACACAGACATTTTAGAATATAGACCCTACCTGTTTTCCATACCCTATGACTGCATGAAAATAATTCACACTGTCTTCACAAATCTAAACAGCATAGAGTATGGATATAAGTTATCCATTTACTAACCATTAAATTGTCAGATAACTAGAGAAATTACAGTTGAATGTTTCTTGTAGCATTGGGAAGTGTTTGTCAAGGAAATGCCATTATTTTCAATGAAGTTGAGGGCCTATATGATTCAGAATAGTATGGGCCACACTGCTAAAAATCACATCCTCATAGCTTAGTGTTTTAAAATAATAAAGCTTTGTTTCTTACCTATGCTCCTTGACAGTTGCATATTGCCAGGTACTTATCCGGCATATTCAGGTATACCAGCTAGCTGGATAACCAACATAACAACTGAAAACCCATAACACCCTGGAGACTCTCTTCACTTTTGTTCACACTATAAAGTATTGGCTAGATTGTTACATGGTCCCACATAGCCACATATAGTCAGAAAGCACAAACTTGCAAGGAATTGATTAAGTATCCATATAGGAATTCTGACAAACTTTTATTCAAAGAATTAATATAATTTTTGAAAGATATTTTTCAAATTTTGAGGTCAGTCAAATTTTATATCTGGGTTATGTGCTTATTTCCCTTCCTCCCTTCCTCCTTCCCTTCCTTGCTTTCTCTCTCTGTCTGTCTCTCTGTCTCTTTTCCTCCCCCCCCCCCTTTTATTCCTCTCTCAAACCTCTCTGTCTTTTTCCTTTTTTTCATTGCTTGTTTGCCTTGGGCAGTCATCCCAAGAATAATACAATAAATAAAGTGAAAACAAAAGTGAACTCTGACTCAGTTTAGAGAAGGAAAATGTTCCCATTGGGAAAAGGTCAAGGGCTTGAAGAAAATGATTTTGCAATGTCCTTTGTTGAATGATGAAAAGTATTGCATAAAAGAAACAATTCTATTATAGCTTTTGTGAAGTTCTTTAAGGATAAAACATGAAAAGTTGTGGTAATAGAGTGGCTGTGGAGAAAATGGGGCCTCTTTCCCACATTGTGTTAGTTCAAAGGGAGATGTGGATAGTAAAACTTGCTTTTGTATATTTCAATACAAAATGCTACCCTGGCCACCTCAGTTATTTCAAATCACTCTAGTGATCTTTGCTTCCAGCTGATATCCAGATGGTCAGGAAGGATTATTCCAGTGAGTAGGAGATGAGGATCATTTGTTGCCTGTTTCCTGAGGCCCAGGGGTGTGGTTGGAATCTTGAGTTACAGTGTTGTCACTGCTGCTAGAATGCCAGAACATTTTTACAAAAGTGTAAATTAATTAACATGAATTTACTTATCCTGTTTACAAACTTCAATCTTATTATTATATTAAGTTGGTGTCTTAGCTGGTATGTTTCTGTGGATTTGCTACAGGCATGGCATGATGATGATAGATATTGCATCTTGAACTTCGGCAAGTCTAAGGACTTCATGAGAGTCCCACAATGGTGATTTGGAGAGGGGGGAAGGGCATTGTTGTTTCTGCATAAATCTAATAATGATAAAGTGCAAATGTACTTTCCACCACTGACAAGTACGGTAGTAATTAAAAGAGGATTGCAAATATATTAGGGAGGTTTGACATGAATGTTATAATTTGCCCAATAGATTATAAGGACAGTAATTCTCAATTCTAAAGAGACTTAATTCCCTATGAATATATTCACTGAATGAAACCATAAAGTCCCAAACCCTCTCACCACTCAGTCATGCACTTTTGGACCTTTATGGCCTCCTCTGAGACAGGACACTTCCCTTTCAGTAATGCTTTCTCACAGCATTCTCAAGAAATGTAAAAGGGGTAATTAAATCTTCAGGTTAAAGACAGGCAGTCTCTGTCTGCAAGAGTCAGTAACATGTTCAAGATCACAAAACACTGCCTAAACTCGAAGTAGAATTAACGTCTGTCTTTCCAACTAGCAATCTTCCCCTGAATCACATTGTCTATGTAATTCCCAGTGACTCACTCTGTTGATATACTGAAATAATGCCGAATCCTATATAATTATGCTAACTAAGCAAAATGTTAACAACCTAATGTCTGTCCCTTCAGGGCTGTGAAAGATATATCATTACCATTCTTTAGCAAATCACTAACCACCACTCAAAAAGAATCTAATACTGAATGCTGTATATTGAAGTTAGTCCTCAGAATTCTGCAGACTAGTGCTGGCTTTTTCATCCCCAAGTATAACTGACATGAAAAAAGGACAAGGGTTACCAAAAATGCATGTGAGATGATGAAAACAACTACCACCATCATAACAACAAAATGTATCTAATTAAAAATAAAAAACAACCTCCCATAAAACTAAAAATAATTTGAGTGTTTAAATCAAATGTTTAAGCCAATGAGCAAAAAATGACTTTTAGTGATTTTCATGATTTGCATTCAATATTGAGCTCTTTATGAAGGAACAAATATTACTTTGTCTTGATATATTCTAAATAATTTTTATATAAACTACTATTTCATAATAAGAAATGCACCCTGCTCTCATGTTCAGTTTACAGGTCTAATCAGAATGAGTGCCCTGAAAGTCCCTGGAGATTGCTGATAATCAAAAAATGTGTGTGGATACATTTTGATAGATTATGAATAGACTGTATTTTATGATTATACAGCCAGGTGAATTAGAGATATAACATCCCACCATCCTACAGTGGTTTAATTCAGTGACAAAAGATGTTAGACTGTTAACAACTTAGGAGTCTATAGAGAAAGGAAGCATTTGCTCTTTCAAATATAAAATTCAGGTCTCAGCTCATTTCAAGTGTATAATGGGGTGTGAATAAATGTGCCGGGAGCCAAAATGGCTGTCAGGATGTAACTTAAAGAAACTATAAAACTTAACTGATAAGAAAATCTGGCACTGTTTGTCATGCTCTAACAAGAAGACACTATAAGTCTTAGCTGATAAGAATGTTTGATGCTTTTACAACCTTGCCTGTTAAGCCTAACATCTTGTCTAGTTTTAATTAACAACCTTGTAAACTTTACTCAGTCCCTGTCCTGAGAAGGACCATCCCATGGTTCTGTAACCTAGCAACCTAATGACCCTGTCTGTGTGAGTTACCCTTTGCTGATTACTATATAAGCTGCCCTGCGAAAATAAAGTTTGAGACCTTGATCAGAATCCTGTCTTGGTCTCCCTCCTTGTGTCTGGTTTGTCTCTCATTCAGGTCAATTCCCCCTCGGGCTCCTGTTGACGAAACCCCGCAGGCCGGGGCAGAGTGGCGCCCAACGTGGGGCTCGAGGAACGGAGTTTGGTCTGAACGTCGACCTCATAGAGCAGCTGCACCATTCATTGGATCGCCACCCAGCCGGTGAGTGAAGATCCGCACTGAGATCACCGCAGAAATGCCCATCTGCGATACAGATCCGTGAGGTAAGAGAGGCGACGCAATTATGGGACAAACACTCAGCAAGTGTGAGCTGTTTCTCCGGGGGCTAAAGGCCTCTATCAAGGCACGAGGAGTACGGGTTAAGAAAAAAGACTTAGTAGAGATTTTTATATTTTTGGAAGATATTTGTACATGGTTCCCACAAGAAGGGACGATAGATAAAAAAAGATGGTGTCGTGTTGGAGATTGCCTTAAAGACTATTGTCAGACTTTTGGTCCCAAGAAGGTACCTGTGCAGGCCTTCTCCTATTGGAATCTTATACATGAGGTTCTACAAGTCCGCCATTATCAGGCGGATGTTTCCAAGGTAGTTGAGGATAGTGAAACTTTCCTAAAAGAAAAATTCAAAGGGAGCCAGGCTTCTCTCCACAAGGAGCCTGCTATAAGGCCCCGCCCTCCCTCTGTTATGTCTCCTTGTCCTTCTGTTTCCATTCCCATGCCTGAAGTCAGCAGTGATCCCCAGCCTAGGGGCCCAAAGTCCATTTACCCGGCCCTCTCTGGTTTAGCCACCGGGAGATAGGGCCACTTTAGGGGAGGAGGCAGCCAAATACCATAATCCTGACTGGCCCCCCCCTTGGCCGCTTCCAGCACACGGCCACCTCCTTATAATACAGCACCTTCCTTTTGTGCTCCCACTCTTGCCGATTCCCCCGATCTTGAGGAAATAACCAGACAAGCAACAGCTAAACTCTCCTGGGAGGCTCAGTCCTTAAAAGCCCTTCTTCAAGCCAAAAAGGAAAGGTCTCAGCTACTTAAACAGTTGTGAGATCTTGACTTAGAGTTAACATCTCCTCCCACCTCTTTAAGCAAAGCTAAGCCGAAATCTAAACAAACTCTTCACGCCTTCCCTGTGACTTGCTCCCAAATTAAATCAACAAAGAATACCCCCAGTGAGACTCCAACTCAGGAACCTGAAGAGGGGGAGGAAGAGGAGGCTGAGGCAGAGGGTGAAGAGGAGGGTGAAAAAGAGGTATCAGAGACAGGAGAGCCAGAAAGTTCAGAGGAGGAACAGGACAGCGAGGCTTTGATCATCAGAGCTCAAAAATACCGCCGCCTCAAATTCAGACATGTTAAGGAACTAAAAAATGCAGTTTCTTTATATGGCCCTACTGCTCCTTTTACCATCTCCCTTCTAGAATCGCTAAGTGATGAATGGCTTACAGTTAATGACTGGGCCATGCTGACCAAAGCCACCCTAACACGGGGCGATTTCCTCCTATGGAAAGCTGATTATGCTGATAGATGTCAGGACATAGCCCGACGCAATATGTCTGCTGGTGGCCATTCTAAATCCTGGACCATAGAAAAATTGTTAGGCGATAAACCATTTAATACTAATGAAAAGCAGGCTAAATTTCCTCCGGGTCTGCTTGTTCAAATTCAGCATGCAGCCCTTAAAGCCTGGAAAAGCCTTCCCTCTCAGGGATCTGCTATCACCTCCCTCGCCAAGATTCGACAAAGGCCCCATGAGCCGTATAGTGATTTTATCGGACGTCTTACTGAGGCTAGGGAAGTGCTAACACCACTGAGGTAACTTCTCCTGACCGAGTGCTCTACAATGGGAGGAGCACAATCTAAAAGCTGCTCAAGTTTGAGCCCAGCCTTACAAATTTGGAATATTTTATTTAACTTCTATGAGTGCTTGGGCAGACGAAGTTCTCTCTGTCTCTCTCTTTTTCTGCCTCTCTCTAAACTCTGCCTACCTGCCTGCTTGTGATATGTGATGGGCTGGTACTAGCTTCCAAATGTACCAATGTTTGTTTAACATCTGTTTTGAAAGACACAAAGAAAGGTTTTTATTCTTGTTATTGATGTTTGTTAAGTTTGGAGATTGCATTAAATTCTGCTTGTTTGGCTAAATCCTAAGTTTTCTCTAGCATTCAGCACATGGTGGACAATAGAATTGGTTGGAGGTGGAAGCCCACCCTGAACTCTGGAACTGTGGCCTTGCAATTCAAAGGTGCCTTGCAATTCAAATGCTGGGAGGTGAAGCTGTCTTGCTGTAAGCCTGCTAAGGCTCTGACCAGCTCCTTTGCCATTATGCCTTGCCACATGTCTGTGTTCTTTCTGTTCATGCCCTGTCTCCCATCTCCTGGACCTTCTCTGGTCATAGTGTCCCATTTCAGCTCCCCATTGGAGCTAAACTGGTTTCTCAAAATGTGGCTTCTCAGATAATCTGTGAAAATTTTTGTTTGCTGAAAAAGTTTTTTGTTTTCTAACCACGTGGTTCTAAAATATGGGCAAAATAATATCATTTTGCTACTGGAATTCCAGAAAATTTACATGGCCAATTAAAAAACAATTCTAAGCGCGCCCCAAAGCTTGTGCACAACTGTCTGTATGTCTGTTTGTCTGTCTGTTTGTATGTCTGTTGGTAAAAGTAAAACAACAACAACAACAAAAAAAAACAGGTTTTAAACCCATGTTTGGGTGCAAGCAAGTGTATCTAAGAAAAACTCCAAAAAGTTCTAATATACAGCACGTGATATAAGTACCTTGATGTAAAACCAGTGTTTTATTCTTTATTTCTATCTATGTTAAAAGTCAAGTGTACATCTAATCCTGACAATTCTTTGGTATAGATTAAGATTTGCTTCTCCATTTTTTTTTTTTTTCTGTGCTCTCATAAACTCTTTAAGATCAAGGGACAAGAGTCATTTTAAAACAAGTATACAAATGTGGCTGCTAACCTATATTTTCCTGACCCAGGATTAATATTTTATTTTATAGGATTCAGGTCGACATATGTGCTAGATACACATGTGCTAGCTGTGTGGACTGTGGCAGTCCATGGCTACAGGAAGCTGCCTCCACAGTCTGCTCCCAAACTGCCTGGTTTTACTGATTCCTTACTCTCTCTCTCTTTCATGGAAAACTGTTCAGGAAATCTATGAGTCCTGTAAAGATTTTGACAGGCCCAGCTCTTCCCCACCCCCTCCCGAGATTAGAGTTGGATTCATAGCAGGCCTATCATGACAGAGTTGCAACCGAGATTTACTCCAAGGTTAAAAGCATCAGAGTTGTGTTTGGTGGCCACAGGGTTGCATTGGGGTAGCATTGGTATCTTCCCCCTCCATGTCTCAGAAACTGTCGTGGCTGCTGCAGAGAGCAGACTTTGTTGGCATTTGGTCTTTGTGGATTTTGTGACTAAGAAGATGGTTACAGGCCCAAGCCTTCTAAAATCTTTTAAAGTTGTCACCCTGCTTAAACCATTAGGGCACCAGCCAACAAAAGCCAGAGTACTCAGGGTAAACAACCAAGGAATACTGGAAGGTTTCAAATGTCTTTAACCAGTCTGTGTAGAAATTTGCAGGAAACTCAGAAGAAGGTGTGACAATCTATTCAGGGGACTCAGAGATGCCACTACAGCCTTGCCCAGATCCAACCCATCCCTCCTGCTGGCCTACTGATTCGGGATGTAAGACATAAGCCACTTGGGATCCACTGAAGCTGAGACTTTTACATTGTCCTGATCCTTTGCCCTCTTGATTGTTATTCATTTGTGTTCTCTTCCACCTGCTGGTAAGGTAAGGTTAAATAATATGATTTGATTTGATGGCACATGGATCTCATTCAGTCTGCTGTTTTCTAAGTGTTACAGCAGAACTCTGGCAAGTATTTGTTGGTCTTATTTTAGGTCATTGTTATTTTACTAGTCAAAAATTACAGATTAAGACTTCTCATTTGTGTACCTTGCATGATTTTCAAAAACTTTTAGGAGACATTAATTGGCTTCGGCCATACTTTAAACTAACCACTGGTGAACTTAAGCCTTTATTTGACATCCTTAAAGGGGACCCAAATCCAACCTCTAGTCGGTCACTAACTGCCCCCGCCCAAGAGGCCTTAAAGATAGTGGAAACTGCCATCACAAATCAACAAGTAACTTTTATTTCTTACAATAAACCCCTCCAATTTATTATTTGTGCCACCACCTTTACACCTACTGGAGTCTTCTGGCAAGAGGGACCCCTCTTTTGGGTTCATTTACCTGCCTCCCCGCTTAAAGTTCTCACCCCTTATGCCACCTGGGTGGCAGAACTAATTAAAGTTGGAAGAGAATATAGCAGAAAAATGTTTGGCAGAGACCCTGATAAAATAATATTGCCATATTCTCCCACTCAGATTCAGTGGCTAATGCAAAATGATGACGCTTGGACGGTGTCTTGCATTTCTTTTCAAGGAATCTTTGATAATCATTATCCTGCGGATAAACTCCTCCAATTTTTAAAATACCAACCCCTTGTTTTCCCCACTCAAACTTCTCATCAACCTCTTTCTCACGCTTCCCTGGTGTTTACTGATGGTTCCTCAAATGGAATGGCAGCCTTTACTATTGACAACCAAACCACTTCCCTACAATCCCCTTATCGCTCTGCACAAATGGTTGAGCTTTTTGCTGTTTTACAAGTGTTTATTCAGTTACCTAATACTCCTTTTAATTTGTATACAGATAGCGCTTATATTGCCCACTCCATTCCCTTACTTGAAACAGTATCCTATATTAAACCAACTACAAATGCCACTCCATTGTTTTCCTTAATCCAACAACATATTTTAATTAGACATTGTCCCTTTTATATAGGA
Organism: Perognathus longimembris pacificus; assembly: GCF_023159225.1. Taxonomy (NCBI): domain Eukaryota; kingdom Metazoa; phylum Chordata; class Mammalia; order Rodentia; family Heteromyidae; genus Perognathus; species Perognathus longimembris. The sequence goes on from NC_063165.1 coordinate 35,707,603, forward strand.
CATATTCGTGCTCACTCTGGTCTCCCAGAGCCCTTGACAGCAGGCAATAAAGTAACTGATCAAGCAACTCAACTTGCCCTTTTGATCGAATGTGACCCTATAGCTCGAGCAAAAGAAGCTCACTCTCTGCATCACCTTAATGCCCAAACCCTGCGCCTCCTCTATAACATTACCAGGGAGCAGGCACGACAAATTGTCAAACAATGTCACAATTGTGTCACCTTTTTACCAATCCCTCACTTAGGTGTCAACCCCAGAGGATTGGTCCCTAATGAAATTTGGCAAATGGACGTTACCCACGTCCCTTCTTTTGGTAATCTTAAATATCTTCACGTCACTATTGACACTTTTAGTGGCTTTATTTTTGCCAGCCTCCACACTGGAGAGGCCTCTAAAAACGTTATTGCCCATGTACTTAATTGTCTAACAGTCATGGGAAAGCCCAAACTCATTAAGACTGATAATGGCCCTGGGTATACAGGGAAAAACTTTCAACAGTTTTGTTGCCAATTACAAATAAAACATATTACTGGCATTCCCTACAACCCTCAAGGCCAAGGAATTGTTGAACGAGCTCACCAAACTCTTAAAAATACTCTTCAGAAATTAAAAACGGGGGAATTTTACCCCACAAAAGGATCCCCCAAAAATATTCTTCATCATGCCTTGTTTGTCATTAATTTCTTAACTTTAGACGCTAATGGAAAATCTGCAGCCGATCGTCTCTGGCATCCACAAACAATTCATAATTATGCTACTGTTATGTGGAAAGATCCACTGACCTTTCAATGGAAAGGCCCGGACCCTGTATTAATCTGGGGTCGAGGGTCTGCTTGTATATTTGACAACAAAGAAGGTGCAGCACGCTGGCTTCCTGAACGTTTGATTAAACCTGTTGATCATAACCTATCTTCCAGGGAAACATGATCCCCTGAGAACACCTTTTTCTTTTTCAGGAATGACCTGGACCTTTATAACAACAATCCTGTTGGCCCTGCCCTTCACAACTCATGCTGGATTGGGGGCCCCGATAAACAAACAAGAATTGCTTAAAGCCCTTTTTGGTCCCCCATGTGAGTGTCAGGGAGGACGATTTAAGACCATTCCTAAACGATATACTAATGTTGTTGACTGTGGCACTAGCACTGCATACCTTCAGATGGAGCCTAGTAATGCAGGAGGTTTTAGAAAACAAGAATGGATATGCATTGATAAGCCAAAAATTATACCATCCAATAATGGTATTCCTGGAAAATGTCCCCAGAGTTGTAGCTATGTTACCCAAATGCACTCCTCTTGTTATTCCACTGTACAGGAATGCACTGGTACGGATGGCAAAAGATATTTTACTGCCATATTACAAAAAAATAAACTGGCAGTTCAGGGAGGCGATTGGTCCAATTTTCCTCAAGTAGTGGGCAACAATAAATACACTCAAGCCTCCTGCATGGGCACCCCAGGTGCTGATGCCTGTTGGCCCACTAAAGCCCCTATTCATATCTCTGATGGAGGAGGACCTACAGATATAATTAGAGAAGCTGAAGTACAAAAAAGGCTTGAGGAACTAGAAAGACAAATTTACCCCAAAATTGATTACCACCCCTTGGCCCTCCCAAGGCCCAAGGAAACAGATCTAGATGTCCATACCTCGGATATCCTAAAGGCCACACTTAACATCCTAAATACTTCCAACCCCGAATTGGCTAATGATTGCTGGTTATGCATATCTTTAGGAATGCCCATGCCCCTTGCTATTCCCTCTGATAACTTAATTAATTTTACAGATAACAATCTTACTTGCAGTCCAAGTCTGCCTTTTAAAATACAACCTGTTGGTAATTTTTCTATTTGCATATATGGTGATTTCCAAAATAATAGCCTAGATATAGATGTGGGCCTGATCTCATTTGGCAAATGCTTACAAGTAACTAATTATTCTTCTCCCACAAGCCCCCTTTGCCCCCCAAAAGGAAGGATATTTGTATGTGGAGGAAACTTGGCTTTCTCCATGCTTCCTGCTAACTGGACCGGATTGTGTGTGGTTGCTTTGTTACTTCCAGACATAGACCTTGTTCCAGGTAGTGAACCATTACCCATTCCTAGTTTTGATATGATAGGAGGAAGAAAGAAAAGAGCAGTTCAACTTATACCCCTTTTGGCAGGACTAGGTGTAACTGCTGCCCTGGGCTCGGGAACTGCAGGCCTGGGAGTAGCTGTACATTCTTATACAAAACTGTCTAATCAATTAATAGAGGATGTTCAAGCACTATCCAGCACCATAAACGATCTTCAAGATCAAATTGACTCCCTGGCTGAAGTAGTCCTACAAAACAGGAGGGGACTGGATTTACTTACTGCAGAACAGGGAGGGATTTGCTTAGCTTTACAGGAACGCTGCTGCTTTTATGCCAACAAATCTGGGATCGTTAGAGACAAGGTCAAAAGGCTCCAGGAGGACCTGATCAAACGGAGGCGAGAACTGTTTGACAGCCCATTGTGGACCGGACTGAACGGACTCCTTCCCTATCTTCTCCCTTTACTAGGCCCTCTGCTTGGAATGTTAATTTTTGTGGCTGTCGGCCCCTGTATTTTTAATAGAATTATGAGCTTTGTAAAACAGCAAATTGACTCCCTTGCATCTAAACCCCTTCAAATTCACTATCATAGGCTGGATTTGGCCAGCCAAAGGCAGGACAACAGCGGTTCGGTCACTGTGTCCTGCTACCTGTGTGGCCAGGACAGAGAGCCTTGCGCCTCCAAGGCAGCCGGAACCTGGACCGGCTAGACACATATGCCATGGGCACCTATGGGAGGGTAGAACCTAGCGGTATCTGCCGGCGAGGGCTATAAACAATTGCCGTTCGGGCTCGTGGAAGCATACCCATCTGCATAGAGGTTGGATCCGTTTAAAATCCTCTCCCCTCAAAAAGGATCATTAAAACACTTTAGGGGGATGGGTCCCTACTTCCTTCCATGGGTTAATGCCCCCATTCCCGATATAACTGTACAAAAACTGTCTTCTAAAGCACTGGCTATGTTCTGGGCCTTCCACCCCCACCAAAGTAATAATTGGCCTCTTAATTATAATAAAAAGGGAGGAGATGCCGGGAGCCAAAATGGCTGTCAGGATGTAACTTAAAGAAACTATAAAACTTAACTGATAAGAAAATCTGGCACTGTTTGTCATGCTCTAACAAGAAGACACTATAAGTCTTAGCTGATAAGAATGTTTGATGCTTTTACAACCTTGCCTGTTAAGCCTAACATCTTGTCTAGTTTTAATTAACAACCTTGTAAACTTTACTCAGTCCCTGTCCTGAGAAGGACCATCCCATGGTTCTGTAACCTAGCAACCTAATGACCCTGTCTGTGTGAGTTACCCTTTGCTGATTACTATATAAGCTGCCCTGCGAAAATAAAGTTTGAGACCTTGATCAGAATCCTGTCTTGGTCTCCCTCCTTGTGTCTGGTTTGTCTCTCATTCAGGTCAATTCCCCCTCGGGCTCCTGTTGACGAAACCCCGCAGGCCGGGGCATAAATGTTTTATGATCATTACATTATTAAAACGCTAAGCCTATATAAAAATGCCGAAATTAATAACCTTAAGCTTACCTGAAACTTAAACATATAAGAACTTTTATGTAATCATAGAAATAAATAAAATTGTCCTCACTTTTTTAATAGCAGCAACTTATATGGCAGAAAACAAACCTTAATTTCAGTTGTAAATTTAGTTGTATAGTTTCTCATATATGAATATAAAAGAACTGTGAGATTATGAAATATATGAAAGACTATGCAAACATAAACAATTGTATTAATGAAATTTACATGTACTAATTGTGATATAAATGTCTAATCAATAGAATTACCTTTTAATATTTACTTATGTTTGCTTCCAGTTATATATATATGTATATAATCTATTTCAGAAACATTTTCCAAAATTATATTTAATAATTGATCCCTTTATATTTATATGTCAGGTACTGTTTAAAAAATAGGATTGTGAATAAGCTAGTTGTATTTGCTTACACTTCTCATAAGAACTGTGGAAGTGTAAAGTAATCAAATAGAATGGTCCTTCAAAATGCCTAGGGAATTCAGACCATCCCCACATTCTGAATATATTTATATCCTTTGTATATAATGCTGCATTATATTCTTGTTGCATACCCCAACTCACCTGGGTACTTTAAGTCATCTCTAGGAAAATGATGGAAGGGCTGAGTCTGATCAAGGAATATTGTGTGCATGTATGGGACATGTCAAAATGAAATCACCTTGAATAACTGATACTAATAAAATGTGCATAAAGATAAAGTTAGTTATTTCTAGATTATATGTCATATCTAATATATTATATTGTTCAAATATTTAAAATTTTACATTATTTAGGGAATAATGATAATTAAAATTTTTGTACTGTTAAGTCCAGACAAATATGCTAATGAGGTGACTGATGATTGGAGATTCCTGGACTGTCAGTGAATGGAGGCTGGTTGCCAGGGCAACCAAATATGATTTATTCAATCACATTTTGTGTGAAGTCCTCATTTCAGAGTTTTCAGTTGAGTCCTTGAAAAGTGGTGGGTCCCTGGAGGGCATACAAGCTCTGTTCCCTTTTCCATTTGGCTGTTCCTTAATTATGTTTGGGTAAGTAAAATACTTCCTTGAATTCTTTAGTATACTACTAAATCAGAGAATGGGATTGTGATAAACTCTGATTTGTAGCCAAATCGAACCAATGTTGTCATCAGGGAGCTGGCTACCTCAAGAGGATCATGAAACAGAACTCTTTTCTTATGGTGGATGATCATTTGCAATTGGTGTCAGAGCTAAATTGTGGACATCCAGCTAGAGACTAAGACGTGCTTGGTATGGAAATTTCTAAAAGTTTTGGCATTATAAGATTTCTTCCCGCTTGTATATGCAGAGACAGTAGGATGTTACTATAAATACAAGTCCTAGTAAATCATTATAAACATATTATTGATGTTTACTTAGAAACACTATTTGGCACAGGAAAATGTTTTCATTTTTATACATATCATCTTAGAGTACTATGGCAATATGGGATTTGTGTTTAGTAAACTGTTCTAAGTGTTTTTAAATTTTCACATTATAAGTAAGAGTTTCTGATTGATGAAGCATGGGTTAGGTAGTCATGTGATTTATGGGCCATGTCACTTATTCATATATCTGGAAGTGACTGATTTATTTGTCTAGAGAGTTGTTTCTAAGTCATGCAACTGCTTTGTGAACATGACTGATTTAGAATCTCCGGAGATGATGAATGGTTCAAGCCCTCGATTTAGAAGATGCATTACTGACTTATAATTCCTGAAGCAGAGGCAGAAGTCAGTGTTTTATACTTGGGGCATAAATATCATTTTATTAATAAAGAAAATTTGATTTATTTTACTTATTTGTGTACACAGACTTTAAATTTTAGCTACAGCCATTCCTTACCTCCCTGTGGTGCTCAGATAGGTCCTCTCCAAGGTACGGATTGCATAATTACATTTTAGTTTATAGAAACTTGTATTTCATGCTGTAATATGTTCTTTTAGAACATGCTGTGACTAAGATGTATTTGTTGTTGTTGTTGTTTTTTCTTTCCCAAGTATAGGAATCCCTGCTTGTTCTGCACTTCACTTCCTGTTCTGTTCTTTTTTCTTTACTTTTCTTTTTATTGTTTTAAGGTATATAATCACAATTGTCAAAATTGTCACTTTAGGAGTCAATCAGAGTCAAATGTGCCTTGTGGCCATCACTGCTAAATGTTGGGCTGTCTCCTGAGGGAGGTGGTACCAATAACTTAGAGACATAGGGTAAACAATGAGTAGAGAACAAATTTGAAATGGAGGACCCAAATTTACCCTCAAGACTACAGGTTTAGTAATGTGGCTTAGTGGTAGGTGTTTGCCTAACATGCATGAAGCCCTGGGTTCAGTTCCCTCAGTAACTTATAAACCAAGAAAACTGGAAGGGACACTGTGGCTCAAGTAGTAAAGTGCTAGCCTTAAGCAAAAAAAGCTCAGAGATAGTGCCCAGGCCTTGAGTTCAAGCCCCAGGACTGGAAAAAAAATACAACCAAACCAAACAAAAAACGCTGTTTTACAATCACTATGCTATTTGTGCCATAGAATTCAGCAGACATATTACACTATTAGCAGTGTTAGAGACAGGCAAGGTCAAGCATAACAGTAATAGTAAATTCCAGTGGGTGAGGCACAAATCTGGGTCCCTGGGTTTCTGGAACAAGTTAATGCTATCTGCTGTGATAAGGTCATCATACTGGTAAATTATTTGACCATGGAAAAATCATATGACATAATTAAGAAAAAACCCACATTTTTGTTCATGAGAGCAAGGATTGGCCATCTTCGCTTTGTGGTAAACATTCTTAGAAAATAGAGATAACTATCAAAAGACAGGTTTATTTACTGTTCATTAAATTAATGATCATTATTTCTTTCAGTCCAATCCAATGTCTCACAGATTTAACTACTCCTTACAAAATACTTGGAGTCCTTTAGCTTAGAATTCTCCTATAATTCAATTCTGCATGTGGTGGTTTATATCACCTAATTTTCTTTTTATTTCTCTAGGAGAATTGGAGTTCAAGAAGCCAGAACAAGTGCTGATACTATAGCTGCTGGTATTTCTGGGGTTAATAACATCCTTTGTCTCTTTTCCAGGAATTTCATATATTCTGACACAACCAGTTAACCACCTTAAAAGTGGGGCAAAATACGATTTTATTCACAGTACTTTACCATGTTAACATCTAAGTAATAACTTGTTATTGATGTCTGAGACTTGTCTTGTTGAGTCATAATGTGCATTTTGACTTCTTAAGGAAACAGTGGGGTTTAGATACACTTATGGTCAGTGGAGACATCTCTAGACATTTTAGCTTATTTCATGAGTTTGAGAGTAAAATTTTTATATTATCTTCTTACAGATCTTTCCATTGCATTCTCTCCTCTCTCTTCCAAGAAAGGTAGCAAGTATGGTTTCACACCATGTTGGTCAACAAAATGTGTCAAGATTCTAGAAAATTCAAGGTTTTTTTTATTTCACACTTGAGGTCAAGCTCTTTTGTTCATATCTTGCACAATCCACTGAGTTTCATTTTGTTTCATGCCTTCTCACAAGTAAAATTTTTATATAAGCTGGACAAAAGGTTGTATATATTCTGTCATAAGTGGAAGCTAGAATTTGTTTATAAACATGTAGATAAGTGTGTTGAGTGGTATGTAGATGTGCACAAAAGTAATACCTGAAACGGGAGATTCAGGAAAAACCCTCAAACAGTTTGATTCCTTAGAAAGTCAAAATTATAGCTCTTCAAATTTAAGTATCAGAAAATAAGTACTTAACAGGAATAGATTCTGGCCAGGGGTTAGGAAGTAGATGAATGAAGAGAAGAAACAAAAGCAACAAGTGAGTTGAGAGGGATGGGTGACAATGTTAAAGGGGGTGACATTGATAAAAATGCATTGTATTCATAAACTGCTATTGAAAAGGGCAACATTTTTGTATAACTACTTAAAAATAATGAAACAGTAAAAAATACATATAAAGAAAGAATTTTGTAAGTCAGCCTCAGATTTGAATTTTGGAAATTAATCAAATTTATTTAGTGAATACAAAATGAAAAAGAATAGATATTTTAAAAATTCTTTCTTACTTTTTGTGAGCTTTGAATGTATACTGAGATACACATTTAAATTTATCCCATTTGCCTTAATAGGTACTAATGAAAATGGAAACAAATGTCTGACAGAGACAAAGAATATGGAACAGATATCCTTAACAGAACAAAATTAAAATAAATATGTAAAACATAACACAGATTAAAGTTGAAATCACACCCTGTGTTCTTTGTCAAAACATGTCTTCTGAAGATTTTACAGGAATGTTTATAGATCATTATTAATAACTCAAAATTAGAAACAACCAAATATTGGGAGGTAAATTGGTGAACAAATTATAGTAGATTCATAGAGTGGGTTAGAGCCAGTAGTAAAACAAATTGAAATATGTGACACAAATTCATCAGTTATGCTGATAGAAGAGGGTAGAGACTAAGTATACACAATATTATTCCATTCATGTACATTTCTAGGGCAAGCAGAATTATCTGAGCTGATGAGAGATCACTTTACCACAATTTTCATTAGCATTCATGTTTCCGTCAAGTGTTAATGTAAAGAATGTTACTGATACATGACTGCAGAACACTTTGAAGAGCTTGTATTAGTTATCTGGGAGGTGGATTACATTTTTATGTCATTACAAATGTTTATGTTCAATTCCAATGATTCTTATCAACTCTGTCTCTCTCCCTGCCAAATAGAAGACCTCCCTACTTCTTCCTTTTCCCCATTCTTTCATTCCTTTTTTGTTTGTTTGTTTTTAGTTTCAGTAGTAATGGGGTTTGAACTCAGGTCATTGTGCTTGCCAGGCAGGCACTTTACCATTTGAGCCCTGCCTTAAGCTCTTTATCGAGTTGGAGGCAGATTACTTTTGAAGTAAGTTCTTGCTTTTTCCTCAGGCTGACCTGGACCATGATCCTCCTTCCTATGTTTCTTGTCACAAATGGATGGCTATGGGTTTGCACCACTACCTTCATCACTTTCTGTTGAGACAGTTAATACCTCCTGAAATTGTTGTTGTTGTTGTTTTAGCTCAGGTTGGCAATGAACCATGATTCTCTTGATCCCAGCCTCATAAGTAGATAGGATTAGAGGCATGAGCCACTATTCTCAGCTTCTTTTGAAGCCTTTCCTTAAGTATGGGTCTAGTCAGTGAGACAGGTACTCATTTGCAGTCTATCTGAGGAACATTCTATTTCCTCTTCAACATGTCTGTCGTGCCTTTCCTCCCTTCTTTTTCTTTTTTTCTAATGATTAGTAGATTGACAAGAAAACCATGTATTTGGTTTATTGCATGTCACCTTATTGCTTTTTTTTTTTTTTTTTTTTTGGCCAGTCCTGGGGCTTGGACTCAGGGCCTGAGCACTGTCCCTGGCTTCCTTTTGCTCAAGGCTAGCACTCTGCCACTTGAGCCACAGCGCCCCTTCTGGCCGTTTTCTGTATATGTGGTGCTGGGGAATCGAACCTAGGGCCTCGTGTATCCGAGGCAGGCACTCTTGCCACTAGGCTATATCCCCAGCCCCACTTTATTGCATTTTTTACAATCAGTAAGGCACGATCACTCAGGTAACTAGTTTGCATTAAAGACCTTCATATTTTTCTGTTCACTAAGGTCACCGTATAGATTTCACTTTAATTCAATAAATACTACAGAGCTATAGTTCCTCTGAGATTTTGACATCTAGCTTCCAACACAGACTAGAAAGGTAAAGTTATTTTCCCAAAGGACATAGTAGTCTTTATATAAACAAAGAATTAGAAGGCAATTTTGTCTTAGTAAAGCACATATCCTTGCTATTTTCAGATTTCCTAATATGATAGCCCATGCCTTTGTTACTGTCTTAAACAGTATTGGGAATTTTAAATATTTTTAAATTCTATGGTATATATATGAGTATATTCAGATTAAACTAGATGCCAGGGCAAGTTGTATTTTAAACGGCCTTGATCAACAGCTATGTAAAATTATAAAGGTAGCTGCTATCCTGAGTAATTCATGGAAAAGGAACTTAATCCTCAAGTATGCCAAACCTAGGGCCAAATCCACTTGATTTTTTTTTTTTTTTGGCCAGTCTTGGGTCTTGGACTCAGGGCCTGAGCACTGTCCCTGGCTTCTTTTTGCTCAAGGCTAGCACCCTACCACTTGAACCACAGCGCCACTTCTGGCCATTTTCTATGTATGTGGTGCTGGGGAATTGAACTCAGGGCCTCATGTATATGAGACAAGCACTCTTGCCACTAGGCCATATCCCCAGCCCCTCCACTTGATATTGTCTTAGCATCTAAGTGACCTTTCTTGGATTGTCTTTCCTTGATGAAGTATTACTGAAATATATTCTTCTCTTTATAAAAGATAAATTCATTTCTAAGTACATTAAACTTGAATAAATAAACTTTTAATGGAATAGAGGGGTGTTTTTGAACTTCACTCTGTTCTCTGACAGACTTTAAATGGTATCTTTTCTCTGAAGTGTGTGGTCTATGGCCACACACATACCACACTGAACGTGCCCGATCTCATGTGGAGTGTGTGACTTCCATCTTGTGACAATTAACATTTGGACAGCCTCTTGAATCTCTTTGGTAGTTTGAAGAAGGAATTAATGAGCAACTGATCTGTAAGTTGCTTGCTCAACTTTCCCCGGTGAAGACAACCCATCAGAAATGGCTCACAAATAACTTCATGTACAAGTCATAAATGGCAACCATGAGCAGTGACTAAAGTGTGACTCCCAGTGAGTGTATGTGTATGTGTAATTCCTGTGATGTGAAAATGACTTTACAGTGGTCTATCATCATGAATTTATCTGTGCCCCACGCAGCCCCTGCAGATTGCAAACTTGACACATGAGCAGAAATGAATTTACTATTTTAAGTTACAGGAAGACAGTAAGCCAAGGTAGGGCTCCTAGATCTCTAGAGACAGTGTTCACCTGACTCCGAAATGCATTTTTTCCCTTTCCCTAAAGGCATTTATATATTTCATAGCAAACTTTCACAGAATCAGCACCAGAAACAGAGGAACATTCTTTATCCCCTTTACTTATCAATGTCTTCATTAATCTTTGATGCAATGTGAGTGGCCCCATTCTCCTTGAAGGGCTGTCTCCAGAGACTTAGGGTTGGAGTTGGGCATGGCAAAACTGCTTGGCAGCATTATGCTGCAATCTCACAGTACATTTGGCTTTGAAAGCACAGGGGAAGCCACATTCACATTTAAAACTTTTTAAATTTACTTCCTGTTTCTAATCAGGGCAGAAACACCCACAAACTTGAGCCCTGTTACAAACTGTGTTTTGACACATGGTTTTCTCATTCCAGCTGCATTCAGGAAGTGTGCCAGATGACAGAAAAATTACAATGTCAGATGACCAAAGTTTATTTCCTTCCTTTCCTTCCTCCATCCCTCCCTCTGGACCTCCTCCTCCAAAACTTCCCTCTTTCTCTCTCCTTCTTTTTTTCTCTCTCTCTCTTTCTTTCTTTCCCTTCCTTCCTTCCTTCCTTCCTTCCTTCCTTCCTTCCTTCCTTCTTTCTTTCTTTCTTTCTTTCTTTCTTCTTCTTTCTTTCTTTCTTTCTTTCTTTCTTTCTCTCCTTCCTTCCTTCTTTCATTCCTTTCTTTCTCTTTCTCTCTTTCTTCCCTCCCTCCCTTCCTACTTTCTTTCCTCTCTCTCACTTTCTTTCTCCTTCCTTCCTTCCTTCCTTCCTTCCTTCCTTCCTTCCTTCCTTCCTTCCGTCCTTCCTTCCTTCCTTGTTTACTTTTGCTTTTATCAGTATTCTCCAGGAACACTATCAATGTTGTTGAAAAGGCATGATTGCTTTTAAATTAATACTCCCAGTCCCCATGGTAGAACTCCGAGCCAATTTGGTATACACAGATAGAATGGCCAGAGGGGTCAGTACTGCTGTCTTGATTAAGGTAGTTCTGGCAAAATGTGAAGCACAGTGAAGGAATAGTTCCCTAGACTAGAGAATGCACTTTCGGAGATAAAAGCAGATTCTCTCAGAAAGAAAAGTTGGGAATAAACACATATACCCCATCACATGTTTTATTTATGTTCAAACAATTTAGGATGTTAAGACCTTCCTAGATTGCAGGGGGGGACTTCCATTACATGACAGTTAGGAAGAAACTATGTTGTCTCAGGAATCACTCTGCACATGTGAATTACCCATGACCTCCTAAGAAAATTTCACATGGGAGTGGAAGAGATGGGGAGAAAGTTAAAAAGTACAGTGAGATACAGACAAAAGCCATTCTCAGTCAAGTAGCCCTGTTTAACCTGCCTAGATCAAATCTCTTTTTTTGCTTTATCATTTGAAACAAGAGGCTGGGGTCATTTTAAGAAGATCTGGCTAAATCTGACCTTCTACTTCTCAGTTCATACTGAGCCTACTCCCTATCTGTCATAGATATTTTTATAGATATTTCAAAAGGATGTACACCAAGAAGCCTAGCTAGCTCTAGAAAAATTTAGCTTGCAGTGTGGAAACAAATAGCAAGGAGAAAGTCAGAGCAGATATCTCAGCACGTTGGCACTACTCCAAAAGGTCTCCATTTTAAGTTCCCTTTGTTTATCCACATCACATGTGTCTAACAGCTTGCTTTTGGTAGGACACAGATAGGGGGAACAGAGTGAATACTGAGACTAAATATATAGTTGAGTGAGGAAATAGAGATGAGAAAATGTCCATTGAAAGCAATTGTTCAAACGTGATTTCATTGTAACATCTGCAAATGTTTATGCAACTGGTCCAAGTGCATTGGTAAAACCGTATCCTTGCCAGTAGTTACCTATGAAGGTAGGTGTTAGAAATTTACAATAAAGCTAGCCAGAATGTTGGAAAATAGAATGGCATTTCCTTATGAAATCAAATGCGTATTTATCATAGGGTCAAATGATCCCACATTTTGGTAATTACTCAAGACAAAGGAAAACATGTGAACATTAAGCATGCTGTGCAATGTTAGTCACAATCCCCAAACTGAAAATAATCTACATGTCTACCAATTGGTAAATAAATAAGCAAACTATAATACATTTAAAAATCTTTTTTTACTTTATAATGACTAAAATGTAGAAACTTCACGATCATTTCCTCATCTAACAAATGTGTTAATCCCCAGAGGTGTTAGCAGTAGGATGAGCACCTCTGACAGTATCCTTTGTAAAAGGGAGTCAGTCACTGCCTTGAAGCTGCTCCTTGCTTAGCATTAAACAATCAAAGAAATAATCAGGACATAGACAAGAAAAGAAAGACAGATATTTATGCTATACTTGGAGCAGAGTCTGCCATATTGTTGGGGAGGGTTTGTTGTTGTCGAGACACAGTACATGTGGTGTGATAGTATGAAATGTTTGTTATCTGATTAGTAACTCCTATCAAGAGAAGGTGAAGGAGATCAATACTTCAGTCTATCAACAAATTATACTGGCATCCCTGGCAGTAAAGCTTTGCTGCTAAGGACTTAATAGGAGCTGTGACTAGAGCTGAGATTTAAGAGGATGAATCCCAGCAGCAGATTTATAAAAATTACTGTGTAATAGAAACAGTTTTTGCAGAGGTAATAATGGAGGGAAGCTGTCAGACTACATAAACTGTGGGGGACACTCGGCTCTGTGTGCTACTCCCGCCGGTGGGAGGGCAGAGCGTGTCCCAATTGAGACTAAGCTGAGATGGGGTAGAGCCATTGAAACCCCCCCAAGCCCCCTTTATGTTTAAGAGCAGACACTGGACACGGAAATTTCGGGGAGCCGTCTGATGGACTACCGACTTCTGTTTATTCAGAGGGAGGGCAATAGGATTTATTACAGTGATGACAGCAGGAAGGAGAGGGACTTGGGGCCGCTAGCTGGACATTAGCGATTGGCTGATCTGGGCTGTCCATCATAGTGATGTCACAGAACTTCCTCTATGGGTGGAGATCATGGCCCACAGAACCGCCTCCCCTGGGCTCGGCTGGTGCCATGGTGGCACACATGCTTACAGACAGGGGTGGGGCTGGTTTAGCTCCCTCTTCCGGGGGAGGTTCCAGACCCAGGGAGAGGGTAGGAGTGACTAACAGCCAAGTGGCCCCAGGGCGGGAGAAGAGGCCTGTCTCTTAGGTATAGCTAGACCCTGACAGGAAGCTGTGTGGGGAGAATTTTAGACATAAATGTTGAGGATGAGTTAAGATAAATAACTGTAACTAAAATGATGGGGAATATTATGTAAGAACCAATTATACATGAATCTTTAAAAATGTATTCTAAAGGTGATGAACGGGGGAGGGGTTACAGTTACATAAGTAAGGTAATGAGTACATTTCTTTTTAAACAGTTACCCACTTCCTCATTTTCTCCCACTTACCACTCTCCCCACATGTTGTTAAGTTCATATTCAACATAATGTCTAGTATCACTCTTGGCATCACTTCATCCTTTGTCCTGCTGTTTCTGTGATTCTTTTTCCTTTCCATGTCATACACAAATCTTTAAAATAAGCAGATTCTGTCATAAGCACTACTGTAATTTATATTGTTAGTTACATCTTAATATTTACTCATACCAAAAAATACTTGACTTAAGAAAAGTTGGTTGTTTTGTATGGATACCTCCTTCCTTTAAGGCATTAATTTACTGGGGAAATATACGCACATCAAAAAAGCAAGTAGAAAATAAGACAGGGCAGAAGTATCCATGCCATAAATCATTAATATAATGTATAGGAGTTCAAGAAGGAAAGAGTGAACTAGGTGAGAAGAGCCAGGAAAGGTTTCAGGATAGAGACGGAGAAAGATAGAGATACAGGCTTCTAACCTCTGTGGCTGGGTAAGGTGGAAGTATAGACCATTGAATTCACAGAGCACTCCTTGATTTAAACCCAGTTATACAAGAGAAAGACACCTACAAGAGAAATAAGAGTGTATTTGTCTAAATTACTAAGAAAACTTGGACTGCTTATTGCAAAGTAGATTTGTCCCAAATAACCTACTTTGTTCCCATTAGAATCAATATGCTGTTTCTCACCATTAGTTCTTACTCCTCTGGGGAAAAAGCATATTCTGCAATTATGTCTGTGCTTTGTCATTGCAACATAAAATGTGCTAGATGCTTTGATGAAATTATCAAGTTCAACATCTGTAACAATAAGGGGTACTGAAGGGCTATTCAAATCACTTTGGTACTTTTAATATCTTCTGGCTTAGGCTAGGATCTCCTACATTTGGAAAGAGTTTTGTCCTGCTTTGTTCCATATTTCATTCTCATCCTGCAAACTAAGATTCTAAGATGCTGTAGTCTGAAGAACTGTATTGTCCTCAAAATGTATATGTTAATGTCCAGTTCCTCATGAAGTCATTAAGAGACGACACCTAAAGGAAGTGGCTAGCTCATGAGGCAGAGCCTTTAGGAATGGGATTAGGGCCATTATGAAACAGGCCTGCAGGAATATGTTGACCTTTTCTTCCACACAATGACATCGGTGAGTAATAAACTCTTTTCAAATACTGTATGTGCTAATATCTTGTTCTTGAACTTTCCATTCTTTAGATTTGTTAAGCAATGCATCTTTCTCAGCCACTCTAGGATATTTTGTTATAGCAGAAGGAACATGCTCATACAAAAGAATTTCCATGCATCTTTCCTGAGCTTTGGGGGTGGTTCCATCTATAATGTGAGTTCAGTGAGTCATTAGGACATCTACTCTTCAGACATTAGCCTTTAGAGGTCCAGAAAGAGGTAAAGCATATATTTTAGTAAATTAAAATTTTGTAGTGGCAGAACTATTTTGAAAATTTACCAACTCAACATGAGAACTCAAGGTACCAGTGATGATAAACAAAAACAACTTCCTGATTAATTTTCTCTATGATGAGTTCAATGCAACTTGCTGTATGATGAAAATTTCTCACTTTGCTATGATGTGAAGAATTTCTCTTAAAAGTCTTGGAGCCAGCTACTGGTTGCTCACACCTACAATCTTAGCTACATAAGAGGCTGAGATCTGAGGACTGTGATTGGAAGGCAGCCAGGGCTAGAAAAGTCCCACTAGACTCTTATCTTCAATTCACCACCAGAAAGCTGTAAGTGGGGCTGTGACACAAGTGGTAGAGCTCTAGCCTTGAGTAAAAGAGCTCAGAGACAGAACATCCCCCCTCCCCTCCTTCTCATGCTCCAGTACTAGTCCCAGAGTCTGGAAAGAATGCATCATATAGTTGTGTCCTATGCATAACTATAATTACCACACAATGGTAACAACAAATAACAAAAAACCCTACAAAATATTGCAATAGTTTGGATCTTGTATGATCCCCAAAGGACCAAATGTTGAAGCCTTGTTCTCTAAAGGGTAGCCAGTCCTGAGCAGCGATGGATCTTGAGAAGGTGGAGCCTAGTAGGAGAAGGTTAAGTCATTGGCTGATGTATCCTCGGAGGGCCTATGAGACCCCACACCTTCCGGTCTTCCCCTTTCATTTTCTAGCCCCCATGAAGAGAATAAACTTCCTGTTGCAGATTCTCTACCATGATGTACTAAGGCCTTAATAGGGCAACCAAGACTGCAAACTTAGAAATCAAGAACCATGATAAACTTTCCCCATTTATAAAAGTTAAATTATTGTGGGCATTTGGTATAGTAAGAGAGACGCTGACTAACACAAACATGTAAGTACATAATATCATGGTCAGTCTGAATTTTGGTCTAGATTGTTAACTATCAGTGAAACTCCTGACATCTTATGCTAGTCCATTAAAGTTCACATTCAGCCTTAGCCCCTGTAAATAGCTTATAAGTCTAGACATAGTCTTTTGTTATTTTCTTTTAGACATTAGCTTTCTATTCTCTCTTTGTTGCAGGTTTCATTATTTCTGCTTCTCATAGTCTTCTGAATACTTGGTGAACAATTTAGCTCCTGTTCCTATTCAGCTTGGATTAGTTGATTTCGCCTCAACAAAAATTCATGGCACCTACCATGACCTTGCAATTGAGGGATCCCGAAGATGGCTGTGCTTGATGCTATTGATCCAGGGGTGGAAACAGCATGTGATACCAAAAAAAACACTAGGAACACACAAGTTCAAAGCAAAAAACACAGGAAGAACAGTTAAAATTTGACCTAAACAACTTTATAATGCCTTATGGAATCCACCAGTTTTTGAATATTTTGTGCAACATTGGATAACACAGAGGACACTGAAAACGTGAATCAAAAGGAAAAACAAAAGACAAGAGCGTGTGATGGCCTCCTTGGATTACAAGTGTTTGAAACAGATTATTTCCTTGATATCAATCGACCTAATATTCTCTTTACCTAATACTTGTGGCTCTGATTTTTATTCTTTCAGATTTATTGTTTTTTTATTTATAATTTACATGTTGTCTGTTGAATTCACTTTTTATCTCAATTCTCTGTTTCTTTTTCCTTTTTTTTGTAGTAACCATAAACTTAGCTTTGCCACATTTTTGCTGCATAAAAATGAGCAACTCTCTGAGAAGAGTAGATAATGAAATAGAATATGGCCTCACACATAGAATGCAGAGTAATTGTGAGCTGAAAAAATCAGATACACTTATGTACTTAAATTATTGATAAATACCTTTAAAGTTTTAAACCTCTACAAATCTAATTTTAAATTAGAGTTTAAATTTAGAGCCTTGTCAGACATGTACTCTACCACTGTGCCATGCTCCTAGCCCACCTTCTACAAGGTTAATAATATTTGATATATATTACATTTTGGCACAGTGACAACTGATTTCAGTATACTTATGAATTATCAAATATGAGCCTTTTAAGCAGATGGAACAAGAAATTCCAATGAATACAAGTGATTAGCTGCAGAAAGAGAATGACATGGAGATAAGAAAGCATCATCCTACACTTAGGGTAACTTTGGAAGGAACAATGGAATTCTTAATGCTGCCAGTCAGCTTCTACATTGGACAAGACTTGTCTGAACTGTAAAGCACATTCTCCTAATCCTTATTTCAGAACTGCAATAAAGCACTTCACCACACAAGGATTTACAGTACTTTTTCCACAATTTATTTCATATGTGAGTTTTATTCCAAGCTAGTCACAGAGGTTCAAGTCTTGAAACAAACCAGGAAGAATTTCAGCACAGAGCTTGAAAAAGAAAAGATTTCAGAACTAACATAATACTTGATTATTTCTTGTATAGGATCATTTATTTCCTCTGGCGTAGCTTTATCATTATTTTTCTATAACCTAGGACTGATGTTTGTTAAAAGAGAGAACTTTTATTCCAGAATTGCCTTCTCTCCAGAATGTTTACTCAATAGGAAATAAGTACAAATAGGAAAAGAAAATGAGTACAATTGGCATTGTGCTGCATTTTGGACACCTTAACACACCCAGTGAAATGTCATCTGTACAGTGGCATGCAATCTGAATTTCCTAGTGTTTCCATTCATATAAGAATCATAGAATACATAACTAATTTATTTATTTATTTTTGTACCCCTCGAATCTAATTTATACTGGTTAAAGTCCCTTTATGGTGTGTCAACATTTCTTAAGTGAAGCACTGTGAATTAGAGCAATAAAACAACTATGCATAAGAGCAGACGTTTAGGCATGACTGATCATTAGCCCTTCATTGTTCCTTTCTCATGCAGCTGGGTTGGTTTGGAGCACTAGCCTCATAGAGTTCCTGAAAATCCAGAGCAGTGGTAGGTGACAGCTCATCATCCAGCAGCTTACCAATGTGTCCAGTGTGTTATCCTCTTTTCTCTTCTAATTTTGGCAAGTAAGATACAATCTATTTATATACATTATTTAGCTGAAGGGAGGTTATCTGGAAGCTAATGACTTGTGGATATCAGCTGATTTGAAACTCAATAAAGTCTCTGTCAAAATAATGAAGTTTAAACTTTTTCCTATTTTTGATTCTTTTGTTTTCTGAGATTTGCATTACTCATGTCCAGTTACAAAATCTAGAAATTGAACTAAAGACATTTGTTGGATTAAAAGCAAAAGGAAAACTAATAAGTAATGCATGTGTTATTGGAGAAAAGGTGAGGCTGTGTGAGCATAAGGTACACAGAATATACATTTATATGTGGAAAGAGAAGTATGGATTTGATCTAAGCACTCGTTAGAACTCTTTGTTCCTCTTTATGATATAAAACAGTTGAAGCAGTGTCCCACAGTGTGGCCCATTATAGAATGAAATGTGTTTGGAAGAAGGACTTTTATCTAATATTGTAAAGGTAATGCTAATGTATCGTATTTAACAAAATAGTGTATTAATCAAAAATTGGGTTAAGCATTACATTGAAGGATTAGATAAACATTGATTTAGATTCTACCTCTTACTCATTATTTCTTGTGGATTACTGAGAAGAACTTTATTTTTCATGAACATCATTTGTACAACGAAAACAATGATGGTAATGATAATAGTAGCTCTTTATTGTAGTAACTTTATACCTATTTTATCATGACTAAATTAATGACAGTATATGTATAGCAGGGACCATTGGAAGAACATGTAGATAGGCTAAGATAATTCAGAATATAAGAAAAGTTTAATGTATACAGAAATAATTTTCACAATTCTTCAGACAGGAAACAATATCACTTCATTTAAAATCAGAAAATCATTTGAAGAATACATGTAGTAGGCTCAAGTATAAACTCAGACATGTATGCTGCTACAAATGTTACAACAGCCTCTTTGCTCAAAAGTACAAATCATATTTAAAAAGTATCAACATGCACGTACTATGTCTTCACAAAGCAAATGTGAGCTTATTGTTGTGCCAAGCCCTGAGTTTAATTCTTTAATAGTTATTTGAGTTCATATCCAGTGTCTCATAAGATAATTTTGGACATATCAGGACTTGTTATATTTAGTCAAGAATAAAAGGGACTTTTTCTTCAGTTTCTAGATATTCAAGAAATTCATATTTGTTAATTTTTAATTACCATTTTAAAGCATTCTTTTCACATTTTTCATTGTCAAAGTAATGTATAGAGGAATTACAGTTACATACATAAGGCAGTGAGTATGTTTCTTATCAAACTTTTTAGGTTGTGAAGTGCTGGAAATTTATTATATAGTCATATCTTTCAAGTCCCTGGATTCCGTTACATGCAAAAGGTGCATTTCAACTGTAGTTTATCACATACATTTTCAAAAGAATTGAGGCAATATGCTGTTGAACTTAGATTCACTCAACAGTCCACTTTGTAAGTATCATAATGCAAATGACAGTATGGTAAGCATTAGGAAGTTTGGTTGTTGCTATCGATTAAAAGTAGATATGGACCCTTGAATTACTGGAGAAAATCATTATATTTCCATTTCTCTCTGTTTTCTTATCTGTGTTCTGGTTGATGTAATAATTCTTGTTTTATATATTTATTATGAGTCTTAGACCAGATAATGACTAAAAAAGTGCTTTGGAAACCATGAGGATGATGAGAATAGAATACAAATTTTGAAACCATAATAATTAATTGAGTAGTTATTATGAGAAAGCGTGAGATTTTTGGAAAAAAAATTATCTGTATATGTATTTTAAGATTTAGTTTGTGGTAAATGTCCTCAGCCATGGTATTTATCTGAGGTCTAGTAAATCAAACAACTTAAATAAAAGTAAGTTCAATTGTTATTGTTTTTTTGTCACCTACATAGCTATTCTACAAAGTGATATGCTTAGTTCTTTATGAAAGTGTTAGGTCACAGCCTTAATCTACAACTAATTAATATACAATGACAATATGTCTACAATGAAAACTAGTGGTTTCTGTACTATTCAATTTCAATTTACTCAAGTTAGGAATTTTATTTGTGTGTATACCAATACTGGGGTTTGAACTCAGGGACTCATGTTCTCACTGAGCATTTGTTCACTCACAAGGGTGGTACTCTGTATATTGTGTCATGGCTCCACTCTGGAATTTTGCTGGTAATCTTAGAGTTGGAATCACATAGGCTTTTCTGCCCAGGCTGGATTCGGGCCTTAGTCTTCTAGGTCTCAACCTCCTGTGTAGCAACGATTATAGATATGAGGCACCAGTGCCTAGCTAATTATCATATCAGTTTTAAGAGATTTGTGATTGCACATTACTTTGACAATAGGAGATCTGTGAAACCAAGTGGATGAATTTGTAAACAACTTTTAATGCTCCTGGGTTTGTTTTTCTTTTGCTTTCTTTCAATTAACATTTATGCATGACTTCTACATACTCAGTATGTCCATATTTATCATCTCATGCAATCTTCATAAAGACTGCATTTTAGAAACTAAGAAAATAGAACACCACAGACCTTAAAAATCTGTTTCAGATGGCTCAGTTGAAAATAAAAACCTTTCTTTTTACTAATGCTAAGACTAGCATTTTTTCTTTTCTTTTTTTTCAAATTTTTATTATCAAACTGATGTACAGAGAGGTTAAGGTTTCATATATTAGGCATTGGATACATTTCTTGTACTGTTTGTTACCTTGTCCCTCATACCCCTCTCCCTCCTCCCCCTTTCTCTTTCCCCCCATGAGGTGTTCAGTTCACTTACACCAAACAGTTTTGCAAGTATTTCTTTTGTAGTTGTTTGTCTTTTTTTACTCTGTGTCTCTCAATTTTGGTATTCCCTTTCAATTTCCTAGTTCTAATACCAGTATACACGGTTTCCAATATACTCAGATAAAATTACAGAGATAGTGTAGGTACAACCATGGGAAGGTGATACATGAACATCATCAATAATAGAAGCTACAGATACAGATGGGACCTTGAAAGTGGTTACAACTGTGGTATAACAATCATTTCCATAACATGGAGTTCATTTCACTTAGCATCATCTTTTGTGTTCATAAGGGTATAGCATTTGGGTTCTTGTGATTCTCTGCTGTGACTTGCCTAAACCTGTACTAATTATTCCCAGTAAGGGAGACCATAGTGTCCATGTTTGTTTGGGTATGGATCACTTCACTTAGTATAACTTTTTCCAAGTCCTTCCATTTCCTTAGAAATGGAGCAATGTCATTCTTTCTGATAGAGGCATAAAATTCCATTGTGTATATGTACCACATTTTCCTGATCCATTCGTCTACTGAGGGGCATCTGGGTTGGTTCCAGATTCTAGCTATGACAAATTGCGCTGCGCTGAACATTGTTGTGCTGGTGGCATTACTGTGATTTTGTTTGTGGTCTTTTGGATAGATACCCAAGAGTGGGGCTGCTGGGTCATAGGGGAGATCTATATTTAGCCTTCTGAGATCTCCATACTGCTTGCCAGAGTGGCTGAAACAGTTTACATTCCCACCAACAATGAAGAAGGGTTCCCTTTTGGCCACATCCCCTCCAACAATTGTTATTGTTAGTTTTCTTGATATATGACATTCTTACTGGGGTAAGATGGAATCTCAATGTTGTTTTGATTTGCATTTCTTTTATGGCCAGTGATGTAGAGCACTTTTTCATATGTCTCTTGGCCTTTCTCATTTCCTCATCAGAGAAGTCTTTTTGTAAGTCTTTAGCCCACTTGATGAGGGGGCTATTGGTTCTTTGAGGTTTTGTTTTGGAAGAAGGTAATTTTTTTAGTTCTGCATATATTTTATATATGAGGCCTTTGTCCGTTGTATGGCCGGTAAAGATCTTCTCCCAGTCTGTGGGCTTTCTGTTTATCTTGCGAACTATGTCCTTTGCCATGCAGAAACTGCAGTTTGATGCAATCCCATTTGTCCAACCTTTCTTTGATTTGTAGCCTTTCTGGGTCTTTGTTAAGGAAGTTCCGTCCTGCGCCAAGGAGCCCAAGTGTTTCTTCTACTCCTTCCTTTAGTGTTTTCAGGGTGTCTGTTTTGATTTCGAGGTCTTTAATCCATTTGGAATTGATATTGGTGCAGGGAGATATATAAGGATCTAGTTTTAGTTTGTTGCATGTGTTGAGCCAGCTTTGCCAGCACCATTTGTTGAAGAGACTATCTTTCTTCCAAATTATTGTTTTAGCTCCTTTATCAAAGATT
This sequence comes from Perognathus longimembris pacificus, assembly GCF_023159225.1. Lineage (NCBI taxonomy): Eukaryota > Metazoa > Chordata > Mammalia > Rodentia > Heteromyidae > Perognathus > Perognathus longimembris. The sequence goes on from NC_063165.1 coordinate 35,730,241, forward strand.
AAGTAGGCATAGTTCTGTGGGTTCATTTCTGGGTCTTCAATTCTGTTCCATTGGTCTTCAGGCTTGTTCTGGTGCCAAAACCAAGCTGTTTTTATTATTATAGCTTTATAATACAGCTTGAAGTTGGGTATTGTAATTCCTCCAGCACTGTTCTTTCTGCTTAGGAGTGTTTTTGCTATTCTAGGTCTTTTATTGTTCCATATGAATTTCTGGATTGCGTCCTCTATTTCATTAAAGAATGGTGTTGGGATATTAATGGGTATTGCACTGAATTTGTAGATAGCCTTTGGCAATATTGCCATTTTGATTATATTAATCCTCCCAATCCAGGAGCATGGGAGGTTTTTCCATTTCCTTATTTCTGCCTTAATTTCATTTTTCATGTTTTTAAAGTTCTCATCATAGAAGTCTTTCACTTCTTTGATTAAGGTTATTCCTAGGTATTTTATGTTTTGGGGGCAAAAGGAGTTGCTTTCCTGATTTCAGCCTTGGTATTCAGGTCGTTAGCATAGAGAAAGGCCGCTGATTTTTGAGGGTTTATTTTATATCCTGCAACTTTGCCAAAGTTTTGGATCAGCTCTAGTAGCTTGGGGATAGAGTCTATGAGATTCTTTAGGTATAGGATCATGTCATCTGCGAAGAGAGAAAGTTTAACTTCATCTTTTCCTATTTGGATCCCCTGTATATTTTCTTCTTGCCTAATTGCTCTGGCTAGGAATTCTAGTACTATGTTGAAGAGCAGGGGAGAGAGTCGACATCCCTGCCTGTTCCTGATTTTAATGGGAATGGCTTTAGTTTTTCACCATTTAGAGTTATAATTGCTGTTAGTTTGTCATAAACTGCCTTGATTATATTCAGGAATGTTCCCTGGAATCCCAGTTTTTCCAGGGCTTTTAGCATAAATGGATGCTGGATTTTGTCAAACGCTTTTTCTGCATCCAGAGATAAAACCATGTGGTTCTTTACCTTGGTGCGGTTGATGTGGTGGATTACATTAATTTACTTGCATATATTAAACCAACTTTGCATCCCTGGTATAAATCCAGTTTGATCGTGGTGTATGATTTTTTTGATGACCTGTTGAAGTTGATTGGCCAGAATTTTGTTGAGAATTTTTGCATCTATGTTCATCATTGAAATCAGTCTATAGTCCTCTTTCCGTGATGAGTCCCTGCCTGGTTTTGGGATGAGGGTTGTACTGGCTTCATAGAATATACTCAGAGGAAAATTTATATCTCTGAGTGCATACACCAACAAACTGGAGAAACAGCAACTCAATCATTTAAGGAAGCACCTTAATTTACTTGAAAGAGAATAACAAGCCAAACCCCAAGTCAATAGACGGAAGTAAATAAAATCAAATCAGAATTAAATCAATTAGAGATGAAAAAAACCATCGAAAGAATCAACAAAACAAAGAGTTGGTTCTTTGAAAAAATCAACAAGATAGACAGACCCCTAGAAACCTGACCAAAAAAACGAAGGCAGCACACTCAAATAAACAAGATAAGAGATGAATCAGGTAACATCACCACAGAAACAACCAAAATTCAGACCATAATAATGGACTATTTGCAAACCTTTATGCCAACAAAATTGAGAACTTGGAAGAAATGGTTGATTTTCCAGAAAAAATTCATATCTCCAAACTCAACCATGATGATTTAAACCTTCTAAACAGACCCATATCCGGTATTGAAATAGAAACGGCAATAAGTGATCTCCCATCCAAGAAAAGCCCAGGTCCAGACGGATTCACAGCAGAATTCTACAAGGCCTTCAAAACAGAACTCACACCAATATTTCTCAAACTCTTCAATGAAATTGAAAGAGAACGTTCACTAGCATTTTTTCTTAAGCAAGTAATTTATCATCACAGGTACATGGCATGCATAATGTTTTTTGATAGGGTCTACTTTGGGCCACCATTTCAGAAGTTCAAGCTGGATCTTGGAATGGAGCCCAATGAGAGTGCTGTATGTGTATTCTGAACTGCTTTTTTCATTAAAAACAAACAAACAAACAAAACTTCAAGATCCAATAAGGAGAGCTCCAGCCTTATACTCTTTAATAGTCCTAAGCACTTCTCTAAGGTTCCATCTCTGAATACCTTAGTCAGGTTAAGTATTAAGTGGCTAGGGGGCAGCTAAAGTCGTAGAATGTTTGTCTAGAATGTGAAAAGCATGAATCAGCCACTTGCAACAACAACAATAGTAATAACATAATAATAAATCGAAGCAAAAATTAACAAAATGTAGATTGCTTCTACCATCTTAGTACCTTCTGTTGGTTAATAAGTTTCAACATATCAAGCCTTGATAGAAGCTTTCAACCTATGTTCAAATCATAGCATTTTACCTTCAGTTCCCAAGGTTTGTCTCTTTCTTTGTTTCATTTTGTTATTATGTAAATGATGTGTACAGTTTCATATGTAAAGCAGTGAGTGCAAGTTGGATGAGAAATGTACTCATATCTTCATCTCTTAATGCCAGAGTCTTGGTCCAGTCCCAATTCCAAATTTAAGAGTCTTCTCTGAGACTCAAGTTAAAGTCATACAGATCTAAAGCTGTATAACCCAAACAAGTTACCTACTTCCAGTGTATGAGGTTAAAAGAGGACACGGTTTGGTATACATTTCCAATCCAAACAAATGAGACATAATCAAGAAGAAAGAAGCAATTATTTCAAAGCAACACCAAAAACACAGCAGGCAAGCAAGACTAAACCTTAAATCATAACTTCAGCATCTTGGACATATTTTGGTCACGGGTGGTCTAAAAGGACTTTGCATATGGCTTTGTTGGACACTGGACACATGGTTACTGTCTGGGGATGCATGCCGGTGTTGGTGGCTATTTTGAGATGTTATGTCACATGGGTGGTCACTATATATTTTTGGCATTGCCCACAAACTCTACTAGACATTATCCCATCAGTCACTCTGCCTGGGCTATGAACTTGAGACAAACTTCTGCCTAACTGCCAATGTTTTCCTTTGAGATCTATGTAAAAGCTTCCACTTCCTGTAATTCATGCCTTCCACATTCCTGCAAATCAGATTCATGTAGATTTCATGGTTTTCACTTTGAATTATGGCTAAAATAGCCTTAGAAATGTTTTCTTATAAACAAGAATGAGGAGATAACCCTATTGGTGGATGGGTGGATTGGGAGGATGGAAGGGAGCAAACAATGATATCTTGAACCAGGAACAAATAAGGCTTTTGTAACAGACAGACTCAGGCTTTTGTAACAAACCTGTTATGAGAACCACCCACTAATAACCCAACAATCCAAGAATCTTTTGACTAGGCTTCCCTCCAATCGCATACATATCAACCATGGCATCAATCTCAATGTACCCTCAGGAAGCACTTAAAACATACCCAACTCATAACACATAGAAAGACTCAGGGATCACAAGTGCTTTCACGTGTCCTTTGGTCTCTGCTTCTTCTTATAAAGCCATCAATATTGAATCATGAGACACCACACTAATAACGTGATATAACCCTAATCATTTCCTAATAGCCCTTTCTGTAAATATGTTTGTCAGATTAAGATTTAGCTGTCTTAATGCCTTGTCATTGGAAATAAATTATGAAGCCCTGATGGACACATTCAAACCATACTGAAGCCACAGCACTTTCTATTCATAAACTTATCTCAGACATTTGTCAAACTGATTCACAATAAGACTGTAGGACATAAATGACTCATAGGCACAAAATCATACTGGACACAAGGAGAAGTGTGCTTTACCAGAAGAGAGGATCCTTTGATAATTTAAGAAGCCAAAAATCATCAAGTCTGTTATAACTAGACTTCGATGTTAACATTCCATTCCTCAATCGTCTCTTCATCTCTGTGGGTTAATCTTTCAGTCCCACTAAATCTTTAATCTCTCCTTCAGCTCTTCCAAATCTAACTTCAGTTTTTCTCTTCAGTTACTTTTTGGTTTCTCTTGCTTTGTTAATTGTAAGATATTCTTTCTGAACTTTCTCTTTCCAAGGTGCAAATGATTGGAAGAAAACAATATTCTCCACATGACAAATGTGTTCCTCCCTACTTAAATTGTAGAGTGAAAAATGAGTTGATTTTCTAATGAAACCATCATATTATATAATTAATATATGCTAATAGAAATTTTGGTAAAATATACCCAACATAGAATTAGAAAAAGAACTTACAGACATTGTGACTAGAGAAAATTACTTACCAATTTATGAACATAGATAAAATCCTTCATACTAATTCACAAAAAATGTAATTGCTAAAATAAAACCAAATGATTCCTGGCTCTGGCATAAAAACGTTAATGTATCTTGAGTAAATTGGTGTAATTTCAGAACAGTGTAATTTATTATTGATGTAATCTCTTTAATAATGTAATTTATTGTGATTATTTTGGTACTTGCAAAAATGTTGATAGAAATTAAATAGTGTATTAGAAATTCAAAATATCAACAAATTTGTATAGATTTTAGTTATAGTAAATATCACTCCTATTTTAAGCATCACATTTTATAATATTTAGAGAGTTGTTTTAAATTGCAGACAGAAGGATTTGGTTCATAGTAAATTTAAATGAATTCATAGAAGATCTCTTAAAATGTATAAGATAATTTATTATGTTAATTTTCTGTAACATCTTGATACTAAAGTTAATGGCATTACTAAGTACCAGCTGTATCAATTAATAATGTAATAAAAGAACACTAATGATAAAAACATATGATTTGGTATAATGTATATAAATAAGACAAAAAGTAATAAAGAAAATAAAATATTAAGTGAATAGATGGGAATAAGAAAACAACATCTTAATTAACTTCTCCATCTAATTAATCTCCATTTTACTGTAATCTTCTCTCTCTCTCCCCTCTTTTCCTATACCTTTAATTTTCTGTGAAATGTGCAGGGTTTTTCTGTTTGCTTCATGAGGACATTTCCTTTCAGATGTTTGATGAAAATTTTTATGTTTATGAAAGGGAATGATAGCATGTTGGCAGTTCGATTTTCTGTGTCCTTTAATTCTTGGACAGTAGATAGCTGAGTGATTCAAACAGTGCCTGACTGTTGCACCTAAAACAAACAAGACAGTCACATATACAAGAAGGAATATAAAGGTATTTAGACTAAACAGAATTAGATACAGTTCTATTAATATTTAGATGCAAATAGAAAGGATATAAGGTCATTTGCACTAAATATAATTTGATTCTAGGTCTCTAAAGAGAATTAATAGTTGTCCATGTTGCATGCGCTTACCAAGTTTCTGAAGATTGTAGTAACTCATTTTCTTATGAATTTTGATTAGCATAAATGGGGACATTGAGGATTTATGTTGTAATATCCATGCACTATTACTGCATAATTGCTTTTTTGAAAGTATGCTTAACTTCATAAACACATTTTTTTAAAAAAAGATTAAAACAAAAGATGTTTACCAAGTCAAAAACAAATGACAACTATTAGAACAAATATTTGTTAGTCCCTCTACTTTAAATATACTTGTAAATATTTTGGCATGCAAAACCCGGCTATAATATTTAGAGATACTGTAATGTATGCACAGATTTTAGTCATTTTTAAGTCTGATAAATGCAATGTAAGAAAAGTCTAAAGCAAAAGAGTTACCTTTAAAAGGAAATTCATTTCAGAAAATTAAAGATGAATTACTATTTAAAATCTCTGCTTTCTGCATAAAATTATCTGGGGATTTCCATGCCAATCTTTTCTCCCTGCTCCACCAAAAGTGGAGAACTTTTAAGGTCTGCATTTTCACTTATGAGTAGTAACTAGGCATACTAACAATGTCCTGTGCCATATAATTTTGGTTCAATCTAAGTGTGATTTCTTGTCTGTTTAGACAGTCCTTTGCTTTTGAGCAAGCAATTGCTATTTTCTGAAGGGGAGAAAATAAGCCAGTTGCATATATTTCTCAAGTGTGGTACTCTCAAATGTTACTAATGAAGATGTGGATACCTGCATCTATTTATCTCCTCAACAGTATCTCCTGGCAGACGCAGGCAATTTCTCTGCGCTGCCTCAATGACCGTATCAGAGAGTTGTGTGTGAGTTGGTAGGGTTGGACTGAAACTGTGTTCCCAGTTCTATTACTTCCTCCCATACAGAACTGGCTTTGGCAAGGGTTGGGAATATTCAGAGTCTCGACATGGTACCCCCAAACCCCTCCATTTCACTTCTCCAAACAATTATTGTCTTTCCTTGCAGTATGTCACTGAGAGTATTAATTCCTTCATGACCTAGATCCCTCTTTTGACCTAGTCTTCATACAGTGAAACAAGACTTCATGAATCATCTTGTTATTTAATTACTCAGGCCTGTGAGTTCCCACTCTAACTTTAACACTTTCAATCCACCTAATGCTGCTATTCAATTCCCTGAAACTTGAGTCAATTATCACTTAAAATATTTGTTTTATATCTTGTAAAGTTCTCATTCCCTTTTGATCTTAATGCAAGAATGTTTTATACCAAGGCCATTGCTTTCCCTGTAACCCTTGTAAATGGTGACTGATTTCTCTTCCTATTTTCTCTCTTCCTCAATTTCTCATTTCCAGAATATTCTTCATTTTTCAAAAAAAAATCTCTAAGTGTCACTAAGTAGCTAGAGCTATCTGAATTGCAGTCCAACTTCTCTCACTGCAAAGTTAATCATGAATCAGTACTGCTTTTGATCTTTGATAAGATCCTGGATTGCCTGGACTCCAACTTGAACCACAACATCTGCATATTACAAGAATTATATGACTATAGGTTTCCCATACCACACTGTCTTCATCTTCACACTTGACAAATGGCTGCATTTAACAATACTGCTTGGAAGTGTGTAAACCTCAACTAGTGAGTAAAAGAAGATGGAAGAGAAAACAAAGCATATACATAGCTCATTATTTTTCCCTATCACAGACAGCCTCTCTCTCTCTCTTTTTCTCTAATACATTCCCTTGAAAACTTTGCAAAGAAATCAGATATACTAAATGTAAACTCTACCTATCTGTTTATAAAGTGAACTTTTAGTTCTGATTCACATTGTGTTAGTTTTTGTTTTTACTTACCTCTCCATTTCTTCACGTTTGCCCTGCATTTTCTTATGCAAAAATATTTTATAAACATTTTACTACTTACTACTTTCTGGGAGCCTAGGGTAAAATAAAGTAGCTATATATATATATATATATATATATATATATATATATATATATAATTTGGGGAGACCATTGGGAAAGCAACAAAAAACTTCCTAAGTGAAATTATGAAGGGATCATATCCTGTCACAGAGGATCCTTTATTCTTGATCATGTATTTAAGAAAAATGACGCTGAATCAATGCCCAATGAGCCACAACATAACATCTTTTTTGCTCCTCCTTTTACTAGGGTGAGTTTAGTTTCCTCATCTGGGATGACATTTACTTATATTTTTTGCTTTTCTTGATAAAAATATAATAACTGTTTCACAGGGAACAAATCAATGGAAGGCTGGTCACTGAGGTCTATTCCTCTGCTTCCAAACCAATAGAGATGTTTTCTGGTACAGCCATTTGGTAACCGAAATTTTTGTTTTCTACTGGAGTGCTGAAGGGACTACACTTTGTACAATCTAGAATACTACTGCTGCCCAGTACAATTTTTGTTGGTGAAAGAATTTTTTTCTGTTGTTCAATACAAAGAAAACACCAGATACATGAGATTACTGAGAGCTTAAAGTATGGCAATAGAGACTGCAGAATACTATCACAGTAGAAACTGTTAAATTCATGTAAATGACTAGACATAGCAAGTGACTACCATATTGAATGGTACAGTTCTTCACTGGCAGGACTGATTCTTCCCAAACTGAAGTATTTATTTCCTACTGTTTATAAACCTATAACATGGGCTAACCTTCAGCTGAGGAAGAGGAAAACTCTCTAGTACAAGGAGTTAAAATAAGATTGTAATAAAATTATATAAAACCAACCCTCAGATTAAACTAAAACTAATTAGCAAATATTCTTCTCTATTGAACACTGATGAAATGTTGGTGCTGAGTACCTGTAATTATTTACATGGCAAAATATTCTACTTTATTTGAGGGAACTGAAATGAATGTTTCTTCATGGTAGATTCAACTTAGCAGGAAACTTAAAACATTAAAGAAACACTTTAAGAATTTTTGGATTTACAGATGTTACTGCCTTTTCCCACTTTGCAACAATTTAATGATATTGTTTGTTTCTCTGTGTGAATATATGAATGCTATTGAACATAAAAATACTTACTGTTGCAAATGGAAGTGACTAGTAAAATGTTACAATGAATTTTCTCACAATATTTTATGACATTTTTTAAAAGGTGAGAGAATAATGTAAATGAAAATGATCCTCTTACTAGAGGAATTATAGGAAATGAATGAAGATATAACACTTGAAAGTCTTACACAAATGTACATTATTACCAAGATAATTAGCCACCCTTAGATAGTTAAAAATAAACATTTAAAGTAGTATTACATTTACAATCTTATTACAAATAACAGTAGATCACATTTTTCCTTCTCACGGTGCCTTTGCTTATGTAACTGAATGAATGTGTTTTTACTTCTGTGGTTTACAGGATCACTTATTGGGCACTAAATCACCCAAATAAGATTTCAATATGAGCATATAAAGGTAAGGTAAAACTGGAGTGGGAAGTTATCTCTATATGTTTTTTGAACCTGGAGGAGGTGGGGAGGAGCCCTCCACTGTCAGAGTGACCAAATATCATTCATCTTTTGTATGAAGACAGAATAAATCCTACTAAATGACATCCTGTAAAAATAACTACATAATACAAGTTCATAACTAAAGCAACTCTCTGAAAACACAGAAATCTTCCTTTAACTGTGGCTTTGCTTTCCAAGGTTTCGATTCGCCCTGATCCATATAAGTAAGAAAAAAAGTTAAATAGAAAATTTGCAACTAATTAATTCACAAATTTTCCTTAAATTTTTTTTTAATGTTTTAGAAAGGAATATTATCAGTTATAGTTGTTAGACTTCTTCCTGTAACCAATTTGTGGTTCCATTTTATCATAGGGATCTATATATCTACCTATCATCTATCTATTTATATACATTTTATCATAGGGATAGATCAATTTTATCAAGGGGATATATATATATATGTATATGCATATACATATATAATACATAAGGTTTGTCTTGTTCACAGTTTCAGGTTTCCATGGGGCATTTTGAAACATTGACTGTGGTTCATAAGGAGGACTTCTATAGAGTTCCTTGAAAGAGAGCAAATATAAGCAAGTTCTGATGGGGAAGGCATACTAAGAATGAAGAGGAATCTTTAAAATTTCCTCTCCGTGGAGCTGACTTTGGTGTCAAGTGCAATCTCTGTAATGAGTAGAATGCTGACAGCCCCCATAAGAAACCCTGTTCTCTTTTAGATAGTACAATCCAAAATCTGAAACTTGGAAATTGTGAACACTATAGATAGAGGGGGAGTCCAGAAAGGGAGGGGTTAGAGAGAGATTTCTTTAGTTCTTATCTATTTGTTTTTGATCTAATAACTCTAAGTTTGAAACTCAGAGGCTCAACCAGTTGTTGTGCTACCTTTAAAAATACCTTACAGAACGGAGCTCCTATCCCCAAACCAGAGTTGTCAGCTCAAGCCTAGTCAACAACATTGCCTATGAAAACAAAAGAAATAAAACTTATCAATGAAAAAATGTCAAACTCCTTCAGCTTAGGCACATCTTTCCATGTATTTCTTTTATTATTATCCAACATAGCATATTCACAGTTCTGAGGATCATAAAGTAGATATCTGTCTTTCTGCCTACAACACCAGCCATTTCAATAATAAAATTAATCACAAGTGACTAACATATTCCAACACAGGGCATCTTAATAACATAAACAAAAGCAATTATGTGCTATCTATAAGCAATGTTTTTAAATGTGAAAATGAAGACATATTAAAAACTAATATATAAAAATACATTCTAAGAATAATAAGCATATTAATGTGAAAAATAGATTCCAAACAAAAATATTATCAACACAAAGAGGATTATTTTATAAAAAATAAAGAGGCTAATTCATCAAGAAGACATGATTATAAACAGAGTTTTGAATTTCACAAAGCAAAATGTAATATAATTAAATAGAGAAATAGATACATTTATGATCACTATTGAGTATTTAAACACTTTTCTTTCAGAAATAATTTTAACTGGACAAAAATCACTATGGATACAGAATATGTGAATAGAAATCTTAACTAACTTGACTTAGTTCATATTTAATAGATACACGTGCCTTTCAAAAAATCATTTTTTAGAGGGTAAACACAATCGAGTTCATCGAACAGTCTCAGCAAATGTGTAAAATAGCTGTGAAGATTATATTTAACACAAGGCAGTCACGGAAACATAAGGAATGAGGAAAGGCAAGGGTAGGGTTAGCTGAAGAGAACAGTTGTCCTGTCTCCTTTTCAATTACAGTAAGGTTCATTGTATATCCTTAGGAAGCAAAATACCATCCATGAATACCACAATAAAAGAAGCTAAAAGTGGGAGACATAGAATAAACAAAGGCAATGTTGCACCTCTTCAACAACCCATGGAATTACTTCTCTATTTCAAACATCAAAACATATACACTAAAGTTTTCCCAGTCAATTATCCCTCAGAATTTGTCTGATTATCTCTGATCATTCAAACAAAACAAGAATATCCAAACTGGACTCAAAATTGGGCTCTTTCCCTAAGGATAAGAACTCACAAGGCCATTTACAAAACCAGGCTGCAAGCTCTACATCTCATTAATTTGAAACCAGTAAATATTAATAACGAATGAAAATTTTAATGCAATTCTCAACCAAGAAACATGCATCTGAAAATCACCCTGAATGTGCCTGATCGCTTCTGAAATAAGCCCAGAGAGACCTATGTTTTCTATCATATGTAGAAACTAGACTTATTCTATTAATATATTAATACACACTTTGGGATCGTACCCAAGTATACACAAATGTATTAGCCAAAATATGTTATATTAAGGGGAGAACTCACACTATAAAATTCTTTAGAAAGTCTAGCTCACTGTTTAACAAAATAAACACTAGTAATTGGGTACTCAAAGGAAGGGGATAGTAGCAAGAGGAAGAGTGTAGATGAATGAAAAGAGAGAGCGAAATGTACTCTTAATATTTAGTGAATATCCTACAAAACTAGGAGAATTGAGAAAAGGTAGGGGTGAGAGAAATGAACGAGAATAAAAGGAGTGTCCCTGACCAAGATTCACATTTTGAAAAATGTCAACTCCTTTGTTCAACTAATTAAAGACAAAAAACAATTTAAAAAGAAGATCTTCAATCCAAAGCAAAATAATGCAGTTGAAAACATTTGATAAAATACACAGTGTTGTGGAAATTCTATTATTTATTCTATTTATATCACATGAATTTACAAGGTGAGAGTTTTATTCTATAAATTCAATTCCAAGACCAGATCTTCCAGGATTTTAATTCAATGTAGTAAAGACTCAATCAGTTTCAAAACCAAAAGAACACAATGCATTTTTTGAAGACACTTAGATATATCCTTATTGGTACATTTTCTTTATGTGGAAATGACAGTTTGCTTCAATCTATTGAATTAAAATTCTAGGATATTTTATTTTATGTGGGAACTTGATTGGGTTGTGGAATGCTTTGATATTGGTCAAAATATTTGATGTGTCAGCCAGACATTTTCTGGCTGAGACTGAGGTTTGAATCAGTAATGTAACATAATTACACTCCTTAATGTCAGTGGTGCTCATTCTATCAATTGAAGAATTAAATACAACAAAACAGTAAAAATTAGCAATTTCTTGGGTCTGATTTTTGCTTCTAGTACATTTACTCTTTTTGTACTCATAGACAGCTGTTTATACCTTCAATTCTCCTGGCTTTCAGATTTTGGAACTTGAACTGAAACAATACTGTATCTCCTATGTCTCCAACGTACTAACCACAGACCTTGGTATCAATGTTTCATAATCATATAGCTATCACCTAATGTTCGAATCCTACTCCTTGTAAGGACTGTCCATCTATTTGCCTGTCCCCTGTCTGTACATGTCTGTCTAACCATCTTTTGTGTTGATTCTGTTTCACTAGAGAGCCTTAGCTAGTACATTCCCTATTTCTAAGGTAGCTTCACCTAAAAGCTTATGCAGTTAACTCCTTCTACATTTGTTTATTTCCTCTATATAACTGTTTCCTAGTATTGAGTTCTAAGAAGGCAGAGATAATACTTGTTTTTACATGCTTTGGCCATATTCCGTAAAATGGTGCATAACATAGAAGTCACACTGAATAATATGGCAAATACTAGAGCAAATAGATCAAGTTTAAATTTTCAATTCTAAACAGTACTAAGAATTATCATAATGATAATGATCATATTGATGTATTTAAGTATTATTAGTACATACAGACAGCAATGAATTTTTAAAGAGATTAAAACCCTTCAGTCTATATATGTGCCGATATATTGGTTTCTGTTTGTTAATTCAGTTCATTCCTTTCTCTGAAGGGAAAGACCATTTCATTTTGTTGCATGCTTTTCAGGATGAAACTAGATAATCAGATAGAATTTGATATTTTTATTTCTAGGTAAAAATAAAAACAATCAGAGCTAAGGTATGAAAAATAAGCAAGCAAGCAGCAGCAGCAACAACAACAAAATCACTATGAAAGGAATATTCTCTTTCTTGCATTTTACTGAGTCCCTTATTTGAAATGAGACATCTCTTTTCCTATAAAAATCAAAGGCAGAGGTACGCAAAGGCAGGCACAGTTATAGGTAAATAAGTATCATGATTGAAGATTTCTAATCTAAAAATTAATTACAATGAGGTATATTTTTAAAGTTGCATTTATTGACCAAAGAAAATAAGAAGTTAGAAAATGCTTTGACACACAGACCCTCATTAACATTATTTTTGTTAAGGTACATATATTAAGTGAAAAACAGAATTCTGAAAAAAGAGATCAAAAACTATTAAAATTATTTTGCTGTCTTCTTTCTGCAAAAAGTCTAAACAACACTTAATCCAAATGTCTAGGTTTTGTACACATCAATAGAAAACACAATCAAGAAATAGAACACAGAGACTATTATCGATCCTTTTTACACAAAAGGAGTTGCTTTCTTTAGTATTGGCTTTAAGAAGTGGTGTTTTCTCCCCCTCCCCTTCTCCTTCAACAAAAAAGCCAACAATTCATTGTGTGTGAGCTGGAGCTGCAAGGAATTATTGAAAAAGAACTATAAAAAAAAGCATTCTACCAAAGAGAATAACACATTTCAAGACAGACTTATCTACTGTCTTGGATTTAGGCACATGCATCTCTTACTGTGTGTTGAATGAATGTGGTTGAATGCAGGCTTGCATTGACAGGGCCTTGAGCCTAACCACATTATTGAAATCCTTTTTCTATAGAATTCAATGTGTGTCCCATTCCTTTTATTCCTTTCATTGTTACACCATAAACACTGAGTTTAAACTAACATGCAACTCTATTTCAGAAAGACTCTGGAGATCCATTCATTTAAGTGCATGTTATAGCAAGATGAACAACATAGCAACCATTATACTAGCATACTCCACTGTGTCAACAATGACATTTCTAGTTCTTTCAAACTTGATATTTATGACTGCATATTTCAAATTTTCACATTACAAATTTCAAAAGTTATAATAAACTTCTTCTATTTCACAGAATTTTACACATACATATAAACATATATGTACATTATATGTAATTATTTATACATCTATCTATCATCTATCTATCATCTGTTCCTTGTTTACTGGGTGTCAGTGGCTCATGCCTATCATCTTGATATTTAGGAAGCTAAGGGCTGAGAACTGGGGGATCATGATCCAAAATTAGCCCAGGTACAAAAGATCCAAGAGACTCTATCTTCAATCAGTCAACAAAAATGCCAGACTGAAAGTGTGGCTCAAGTGGTAGAGCCCAAGCCAAGAGCAAAACAAACAAGTAAGTCCATATCAATGAGTTCAAGTCCCAGACCCAGATTATACACCAGAAATGTTACTTGTGGTAAAAAATTTTTTTCAAAATATGCAGTTATAAAACTCAATCCTCACAACCAGTATTTTGTCTTTTCTTTTTTTGTCCACCTTTTATTTTTAGACTTTAAAAATTGTATTGTAAAAGTGATGTACAGTGGGGTCACAGTTACATAAGTCAGATCCTGAGTACATTTCCTTTTAACCAATGTTATCCTTCCCTAATTCTCTGCATGTATTTCCTCTTGGGACAACCCTTCCAGTCTCCCAAGTTTTATAGTTCATTTGTAATATAGTGTCTAGTGCGTTTCAAAGCTGAATTGGTTCACCCTTGGTCCAAACATTTCTGTGCTTCCTCTTCCCTTTGCTAAATCATATAAACATACATACAAGACAAAGGGTAAAGAAATCAAAAACAGTAAAAGAAGGGAATAAACCAAAGAAAAAAGGAAAGAAGAAAAGAGAAGTCAAAAGGAACTGCAATAGTACAGCAAAAAAAACCCTTAGTTCCATTTCTTGGAGATCATTTTGATAATCATCATTTTCTATGAGCATATGTACAAATTTCTTGAGTGCTTGCCATCCTATCTTAAGAATATCTTCCTTTGGTTTCATTGTGTGGATGTTTAGAATGCTGTTTAATTACTCATGTTCAGGTGTAATTATTTGTCTTTTACTATCCATTGTGTTTACTTGTAGATTTATAGGAACATTCTAATTATCACAAACAAGGGAAACCATGAAGTTTATGTTTCTTTGGGTCTGGCTTACTTCCTTTAGTGTAATTTTTCCAAGTCTTTCAATTTCCTTACGAATGAGGAAATGCCATTTTTTTTGTAATGGAAGCATAGAATTCCATTGTGTATTTATTTTCTTGATCCATTCATCCACTGAGGGACATCTGGGTTGATTAGCTATCTTGGCTATGGTAAACAATGCTGCAATGAACATGGTCATGCTTGTGGCTTTAGGGTAGCCTGGATAGATGCCCTGCCCAGGACTAGGATTGCAGGGTCATAGGGAAGCAATATGTTTACTCTTTTGAGGAACCTCAATACTGCTTTCCAGAGTTGTTGACAAACTTTACTCTTCTACCAACAGTGTAGCAGCATTTCCTTGTGGCTACATCCCCACCAGAATCTGTTATAATTATGTTTCTTGATAATAGCCATTCTAACTGAGGTGAGGTGTAATCGCAATGTTATTTTGAGAGATGTTGAACATCTCTTCATGTGCCTATAGGCCATTCTTATATCTTCTTTGGAGAAGTCTCTCTTTAAATCTTTAGCCCATTTATTAATTAAGTTCTTGCATTCTGAGGATTTTCTTTGGGGAGGTTTAACTTTTTGAACTCTACTTAAATTTTACGTATGAGGCCTTTGTCTGATTCATAGTAAAGATGTTCTCCAATTCTGAAGGCTTAACCAAAGATGTGAAGGACCTCTATGTTGGAAAATTTTAAAAACCTGAAAAAGGAAATTAAAGTAGATTAAAAGAAGTGGACAACCTCCCATGCTCTTGGAGTGGGAGGATCAACATAGTGAAAATGGCAATACTGCCCAAAGCAATGTACAAATTCAATGCAATACCCATCAAAATGCCAACAACATTCTTCAGTGTTATAGAAGAAGTGATTCAAAAATACACATTGAATAATAGAAGATCCCGAATAGGAAAAATAATCCTTAGCAGGAATAACAGTGCTGAAGAAATATCAGTACCAAACTACAAACTGAACAGTTTGGTATCGGCAGAAGAATAGGCCTGAGGACCAATGGATTACAATAGAAGACCCAGAAATTAACTCACAGACTTATGGCCAACTAATCTTTGATAAGGGAGCCAGAAACACAGGTTGGAAGAAAGACAGCCTCTTCAGCAAATGGTGCTGGCAGAATTGGGTATACATGTACAGAAAACTAAAGTTACATCTTTATATATCACCCTGCACTGGAATCAACACCAAATGGATCAAAGATCTCAATATAAGACCAGATACTCTGAAAATGTTACAGGAAAGGATAAGTGAAACCCTTGGGCTCCTTGATAAAAGTCAAAACTTCCTAAGTAAAGATCCAGAACCATAACAAATACAAGAAAGTCTAGATAAATGGCATTGCATCATACCAAAGAGTTTCTGCATGGCTAAAAAAATAGTTAGCAAGATAAATAAAAAGTCCACAGAATGGAAGATCTTGGTCCATCTTAAACTGATATTTTTCTGCCTAATGATATTTTCTATAAAAAAAACAAACTGAATTGCCTCTGTACAAAAAGGCATTTCCAAAAAA
This sequence comes from Perognathus longimembris pacificus, assembly GCF_023159225.1. Classification (NCBI taxonomy): domain Eukaryota; kingdom Metazoa; phylum Chordata; class Mammalia; order Rodentia; family Heteromyidae; genus Perognathus; species Perognathus longimembris. The sequence continues at coordinate 35,746,624 of NC_063165.1, forward strand.
GGGGAAAAAGATTAAATGCTATTTCAAATTAGTCACTTCTTTTCTGGGTTGGAGAAGTAAAAGTCCAAGCCTTTATACAAATAAAAACAGGTTAATAATTTGGCCTCAAGTTCTAATTCTTGCGCCTAATGAATATAGGACCATTGAAAAACATTTATTTCCTAAGTTCTCCCATTAGAGCTTATTAACTTATTCTCCCACTTTTAAGAAGCTTCGAAGTAGAAGCTGAACCTATTGAAAATTCAACAAGGGTTCTTCAAAATCTATCAGAAATGTAAAGCCATGTAAATCCACCTGCTCCACCACTTGATGATAGACTAAAAAGGTACAAAGAATCACAATTTAACAGAACAGATATCAAGCAATATATTCACCCATAGAAACAGTCTAATGTTAAAAACCCAAACCATAATAGGTAAACTCCTGGGCCCTCCAGATTCCCTTAAATATCCTTGGAATCTCAGTCATGCCACTACCTGCCTATTTTCATGACCTTTGTCTTCTAGCGCTCTACTAGGGTCTCACAATTAATACTGGAGGGAAACAACCCTGGAGCTTGTGTCAGGAGTGAGGGCAAGAACCATTTTAATACATACCAGAGCAGTCTGTGATCACAGGGACTCCCTTTGAGAAAATCTATTTTACTGGAGCCTGAACTAGTGAGGTAATAGCAGAGCTTAACCTACTTGGAGAAGGGGAAACATCAAACCTAGTTTACTCCAGCCTTCTAGATGAAGAAAACAAGCACATGACTTTAACTTTTTCTAGACAAACTGACCCACTTAAAGAGTGGGGAGGAAATGAGCAGCATAGGGAAGTACCATAGACTTTTTGGGATATGCTTGAAAGTACAAGAATTAATCATAGAACTGTAAATATATCTTCAAATTCCCTTCACTGAGTTTTGAAAGGCCAGTTTCTTACAGTTTCTCTTAGTCCATACATTATGTTTGTCTTTTAACAGCAACAACAGAAAAACATAATACCATCTAAAAGACTAAAATCAGAAGAAACTAGGTTAAGTATCAGAACAGAATCAAATAAATCAGGAACATTTAACCACAGTAGAAAAAAATGTTTTGAAATTTATGGTTAATATGCTAGGGACTCAGGCAAAGTAGTCAATAAATTAATAATATAAATGAATAATATAACGAGTGAAAAGAAAAGTTAAAATAAATCAAACAGAAATTCTAAGAATGATAAACTGTTACAGAAATCAAGAGTGCCTTTGATGGGCCAATTTAGTAGATTGGATTGGAACTGAGGATCTTGAGGATATGACAGCAGAAATTTCCAAACTGAAACACAAGTGGACCAAACAATTAAGGAAAAGATAATACAAGAACTATAGAGTAACTATGATTACTAAGCACATGCTATCACATCAGCAATAATATAATAACCATATTATTAGAGAATAACATTCAAACAACAATGTACTATATTTAATAAAATTACAAAAGTCCAGTACACTGACCACATAAAAATGCTAGAAAAGATATAAAATAACAGAAAACTGTATACAAAATGGTCTAATTACTTTGTTAGCCTCTCAAAAAATTAAAAAAATATATTTATAATACAGTCTAGCAATTTTACTCCCTGGTATTTACCCAATAATGTAAAGTTGTTTTTGTGGATGCAACACAATGTGGACAGGCACTTATGGGAGTTATTTTCACAAGTAGGAATACTTGACAACAGTTAAGGTATCCATCAGTTGGAGAGCAGATAAATACATTGTGATCAGACAATGAAATATTTTTTGGCTTTAAAATGAAAGTGAATTGGGGAGGAGGGAAGGTGGGAGAAAAACGAGGGGGGAGGTAACAAGTTTGACAAGAAATGTACCCACTGCCTTACATATGAAACTGTAACCCGGCTGTATATTACCTTGACAATAAAAATAAAAATAATTTAAAAATGAAGTGAAGTATCAAACAATGACAAGGTTTGAAAACATATGTTATGAAGTGAAAGAAGCCATTCTGCAAAGGCTTCAAACTATGTGATTTCAAATATATGGCATTTTGGAATAGCCACAATAATGGAGACAGTAAAGATGGCCTAATAATTACCAGGGGTTAGTGTGTAGGACAGATGAATAGGCAGAGCATGGAAGAATTCAAAATCAGTAAAACTATTCTCTATGAAATTACAATGTTCGACACATACTATTATCCATTTTCAGAATCCCACAGTGATAATGATATGTCAAGGAAAATTCATTGATCATAATGAATGGCAGATGCATTTCTGTGGTGAGGGATGCTGAGAGAAAGAAAGGGTGTGTGTATTGAATAGGGCATATTGAAACCTTTCATATTCTGTTCAATTTTGCTGTAATACTAAGACTCCAAGGGCAGAAGGATTATAGTCTGAGGTTAGCACTAAGAGAAAAAAATGTAAAATTTGTTCTGAAAAACAAAACAACAAAAAAGAACTAAAGCAGAAAGGGTATGGCTCATGAGACAAAGTGCCTGCCTAGTTCAAAATCCAATGTAGCCCCTCCCTCCATTTGAAAATAATTTCAAATTTTAAAGTATCTCCTCTGAAATATTAGTGCTAACGTTTTCACTAAGGACTATTGGCAAAAGCTCCACCACCTCTACTAACTTTTATTTCATATCAAGTTAAAATTGTGCTGATAAATTGCATCAGATGTCCCATGCTTGGTTTGCTTTTAATAAATCAATTTCCATTATGTTGATGCCTAAGTATGAAAATAGAAAGGCTTGCTTGCTATCTAGTCTGCTGGGTCATTAAAATTAAAATTCATTAAAATTCAAAGAGGGCCTTCAAGAGGTCTAGTTGTGGCTCATCCATGCTGGAAGCTTTCAGTTCAGAAGATTTACTCAGCATTTAGCATGCGCACACACACGCACGCAGGCACGCACTCGCACACACAGGAAATTACATAAAAGAGAAATTTTATCTCAAGCTACCCAGGTAGGCATCGTCTAAATAGGCATAGGCTCATGTTTTGTGAGTCTGGGTAGGGCGTGAGAATGATAAACAGTACAAGAAATGTATCCAATGCCTTATGTATGAAACTGTAACCTCTCTGTATAAAAACTTAAAATAAAAAATAAATTTAAAAAACCTTGCTTTGAAAAATAAAATTATTCCTAATAAATATAGCACATACATTAAATAAACAAAAAAATAAAACAAACAAAACTTGGTTTTATCTTTATTGCCACACAGAAAATAAGCTGTTGGCCAGAAGGAAAAGCGAACAGCAAGAGCGAAGCTTGCACAACTTGTTACTTCAAGGCATCTCATTGAAGGTTGTGGGGAAATCGTATCTGAAGATTGCCACATGGAGGACTTCTGCAAATACAAGCCTTCCAGATGCTGGAACTTCTCAGATCGTTGTGCCCCAAATGACTTCCCTGGCATCAAAACTAGTGTGCCCTGTCCCTGCTGAGGG